>NW_028146765.1:0-723000 GCF_055883805.1 Amblyomma maculatum | reverse complement strand
CCCATCAATTTTTTTGTTTTTTTTTTCTCTCAGTTCGAGGGGACGAATAAAATGGTAAAATGGCATCATTCATGCTTTCAAGGTGTTCTACCGGCGGCGCGTCATCCAACGCTTGTTGATCGCGATTGATGCTGCCATGCCAGTTCGCATCAGCTTGCTTGCTGCCGTGGAGATGTTGAAAGCGGCGTGGATGGAACTCACCGTGGAGTGCATAGCAAATTGCTTCCGCAAGGCGGGTTTTATGGGCCCAGGCACCGATGACACCATAGAGCCCCCACCGGAAGGCTGGTCGCACGAGGACTTGTGGCAACGCGTTGTTGACATGCAGCTGGCCGGACTTGACTTTGCCTGGGACGATTTCGTTGCTGCTGATGACGACGCCGACATTGTGGAGCAATGCACTGACGAAGCTATTGTGCGTGAAGTGCGAGCCCTTCCTCACTGCCCAGAGATGCACGAGAACGATGACGAGGATGCTGCTCTACCGCCGGTTGCTGTGAACGCTTCAATCGCGATCGGTGACATCGCGTCGCTTAAGGAACTTGCGTGAAGCATAGGCCTTGGCGATGAACATATTACCGAGCTGGAAAAATTAGAAACGGCAGAGATGCGATCAGCTTTGAAGAAGCAGACATGCATCACGGATGTTATTCAAAAATAAAGTTAACTTTCGTGCCGCTTGCTCTTTTTGCCCGTATGACAGGTGGTCCACTTACTACGAACTTTGGATAAAACGAACAAATGCCGCGTGACGATCAAGTTCGTTATAAGTGGGCTGGACTGTATTAGATTTGTGACATCGGTGTACATGCATTCGCCATTCTAAAATAATTCTTCTATAAAGTAGACTTCAATGCATGTAAAATACTCCTGCTTATTCTACATGCTACCTCGCCGGGGTGGCGCAGTGGTTACGGCGCTCGACTACTGTTCCCAAGGACGCGGGATCGAATCCCGGCCTCGGCGGCAGCTTTTCGATGGAGGCGAAAACCAAGGCGCCCGTGTGCTGTACGATGTCAGTTCACGTTAAAGAACCCCAGGGGCTCGAAATTTCCGGAGTCCTCCACTACGGCGTCTCTCATAGCCTAAGTCGCTTTGGGACGTTAAACCTCACCAACCAACCAACCTATTCTACGTGCACTATACAATACAATAAATGGAGAGGTTGTGTTTCTAGAAGTGGCTGCGTGGCACACTGAGCCAGTGTACGTGTGTGAGATATAATCGAACAGTGCCGCAAGAGATCGAGCACGTGTAGACATGCTGTGCGGATGTCGATACACTGAACGAAGAGCAAAATCTACGTCAAAACATGGCACAATTTTGGAGAATATCTTTCCTGCCTTGAAAACCTTCTTGCATTTCAGAATATTGAAAAGCGAAATTACATTTCATACTTTTCCTCTTGCCTTTTCAAGAACCCCGGGCAAACTGAATCAACAGTCTAGGTTTTAAAGCAATCGGGCTAAGTGGCTATTGCCAATGGCATTGTCCGGTGTTTTGCGTTGAGATAAAGGCATATTCTCAAGTATATTTTGCTATCCTTTTTTGAGTAAATGAGTATTTTTATTTAAATTTACCCTCATACGGGGCCAGTACCTGCACACAGAGCTAGCGCCAGCGTGACGTCCCGCAGGAACTCATTTGGTTTAATTTATTGATTGATTTATAGCAAGGGAAAGGCGCGGTAACTGTCTCACTTGTTTTCTGTGGACACCTCAACCGCGCCGTAAGGGAATAGAGGAAGGTGGGAGTGAAAGTAGAAAGAGAGAAAGAGGGGCCGTAGTGAAGGACTACGGAGTATTTTCGACCCCTTGGGGATCGTTAACGTGCCTGGCATCGCATAGCACACGGATGCCTCTCCGTTTCGCCTCCATCGAAATGCAGCCGCTGGCTGTCGGGAACGAACCCGTGAACTCCGGCACAAAAGTCGGGCGTCTTACCACTCTACCACCGCAGCGGCGTGGTTTACCGTTGCCAGTAAGCGAAATACCCCGTAACCAAAAAATGAGCGTTAGTGTTCATAATTCTGAAGAGTAAATTTTCCAACCTATTTATATATTCGCAGATATTCGCCAACTAATTAAACATTGATGTGTTGGGCAACTTTACAGAGCCATCTTTGGAAGATATCAAAAGAGGTGCCCTCTAAGTCTTTTTATTGCAGTAATTGCCTTCAAATTGCATTGCAATTTCCAGTCAATATTTTTTTCTTCATTTTACGATAACCTCTCTCTGTGACGAACGGTGTTTTCTGAGATCGAGTTTTATTCTTTCCAGAAAATCCCAGCTACCAGCTTCAAGTTGGTCGATTAACTTCGTTGCAACTTAAACACATGTTCAGGTATGTGCTGCCACTTTCCCCTTTTATCCTTGATATTCCACCGGACAGAGTGCCTCCCCATATTTCTATAGTTAATCAACCTTATTCTTTGATGAAATAAAGGCGTAGCTGTTTGCGCTAATAATAGAATAGTTTATCTATGTTAAGGAGTCATCAGCACCCTGAAATAACCCTGGTAAATTGTTCAACGTGCTGGGAAACGGCCTACGTATAGAATAGCAGGAACAATCCTCTGCTTTTAAAATTCAGTGTATTAGAGATTTGGTGAGTGTAACAATGACTACACCTTTTCTAGTTTCCATTCAGTACATGCATACTCCCGAGCTCCCGTTACAGCCATATATTGAAAAGTAAGTAAAGCTTTGGGTGTGCTTTTACCCAAGTCAAACACATGTCTGGTGCTTATGCATAGCTCAAATTTTATGCGTCTTTTATCTCGTCTGGTCAATCACTCCCAAAAAAAAATGTAATCATTTCTTACGGAAATAATTCTCATTTACTGAAGCAACAATGTTGTCACCCGTTAATAATTAGGGGGTATTATTAACGATGCGCCCTCAACGGTGCGCACAGTCCCAGACACCCTTCGAGTGAGTGGGGGTAGCTGTTCCGGTCGCAAAGGAGATGCCCTCGACCTGCGTGGCAAGCTCAGCCAGAATTCAACTACCTTGTAGTGACAAAAGGGGGTGGCCGTTTGGTGCCCAGCTGTCACCGGTTCAAACCAGAGTAAGGATCAGAGTCAGAAGTAACAAACGAAACACAATTTATGGACAGCAAGAGACGTTACAAAGGAATACACAAGATCACTTGAAATACATAGACGAGAGGTTCACAGAATACAAACGCTTAGCATGCACCTATAGAGGTGTTCAATAACACAGATGCTTTATAACACAGATGAAACATGAGACAGTTACATAAAGAAACACCAAATTGTTCACCGGGCACTGTTGCAGTCCGACGCCTCAAGAGTCACGATGTGGCCGCCATTCAAGACGAGCACCGCTCCCTTGTAGGTCCGTGGGCTTGCCAGCAGCGGGTGATCCCCGGGAGTCCAGCCAAAGCACTGGCAAACAAGCCGCAACCGCTGACTGACTGACTGACTGACTGACTACACCAGCGGTGCGGTGTCTTTAAATAGGGCGCGCCGCGTCTGTCTGTTAGCACGCGCCAAAGCTAGCGCGCACACACGCTGAGTTTCGCTGGTTATAGCGCTCTCTGTTCCTCCCGTCGAGCCGCTTGTCGTCATTGGCCACGATCCGTAGAACATTCTGGAACTTTCTGGCGTATTCCAGACTGATGAGTCCGCGTCATCGCCGAGTGATGAGAAAGAGGGCGACGGCGATGCGCACAAAGCTACGCACTCTCTCGTGCGGGGAAGGGGGTTTTTCTCGAGCTTTCCAGGCGACGCTGCGTGGGCCTCGCGCCTTGCCGGCTTGATGAAAATGTGCGCCGAATTCGTGACAAATGTATAATAAGGAGTAAGTGAAATCATTACTCAGGGTGACAAATGCGCAAAATCTCCTTTTTTGACAGAAAGGAAAGTCAGTAGTGGTCCAATGTGAATATCACCACATGTATTTATGTTTTGGAACTAAACATAATCTCGATGAAAATTACGCGCAAGGAGCGTATATAACGAAAATACATAGCTACAAAGCCATCTACATATGTTTCAAAATGTTGTTTTGAACTTTTGGTGCCTCCGGCTCATTGCCAAGTGACTAAATCAAGAAAACGCATTATACATTTTACTTACATGACAATGGAAATAACTGCAACAACACACGCTTTTCAAGTTGCTTGCAATTTTCAACTTTGTGGAAATGCAATACACAATAATTTGTCTCGAAATATAGAAATGTAATATGTTTGCTTATATTTTAAATCATGACTTGTTCATTACATGTTATTTTGAAGGTAATATTTGCCTTTTGAAATCACCAACCAAATACTGCAGCAGCATTCCTTTACCATGATATAAAATAAAATCCTGTACATGCTAAAGATACGCCCTATAACATATTCTTGAGTGACATATGCATCCACACAGTAGTATTTTGCTTTAAGCAGACTGCTTTTTTGTTTTCTACAGTATCAAACTGCTCTTCGGGAAGTAGTTTCCCTTTAATAGTACGTGTTCTCTCTCGTGTATATAATCTCTCCTCATGTATTTTGCTTCTTGGTCTGTGAAACTACATAACCCTCATAAAAATGGTTGTGTAGTAATCCCGATCGCCATCAGCTCGCGCGCACACCCGAAGAGGTAGACGAAGTGGAGCCGGAGCCTTGTTGGCACTGCCCTGTTGATTAGAACGCTACCCCCGTCGCTTTGGTTTGCGGACGTTGCTTGCGGTCTTGGTGCTCCTTACACTTGGTGGAGGTTCGGTCGTCGCACCAGACCTCCTCGCAAATTCCACCCTGGAACTTCGGAACCGCACGCTACCGCCTTCGGTCACAACCATGCAGGACGCTCCCAGCCAACCATCGACGCCCATCCCTGCCACTCCTGCCACCATCTTCTGTCCCGGGGCACAACGCCCCCGTGACCCACCTTTCTTCAGTGGTACCGCCGACCACGACGTTGACGACTGGCTGGCCTCTTTCGAGCGCGTCAGCACTTACAACCGCTGGGACGATTCCATCAAACTGAGCAACGTCCTCTTCTACCTCACGGACGTGGCGAATCTGTGGTTTCGAAACCACAAAGCTGATCTTCCGACGTGGTCTGTCTTCAAGAAGAACTTCGCGGATGTCTTCGGCCGTCCTGCGGTACGTAAACTTCGCGCCGAACAACGCCTCCATGCACGGCTTCAACGTCCCGAAGAAACGTTTACTAGCTACATTGAGGACGTGGTTGACCTCTGCAAGCGGGTCAATCCGTCCATGCCCGAGCCCGAAAGAGTCACACATGTTCTAAAAGGTCTCACTGATGATGCGTACTATATGATGTCGGCCAGAGACCCTACTTCCGTATCCGACATTATAACACTGTGCCAGAGGTTTGACGAGCTACGAAAGCAACGCGCTTCTACGCGGCGGGCTGCCACACCTGCCGGCATTGCTGGCTTGGCACTGGCTACGCCGTCTGCAGAACAGTCTCAATTTATGCAGAATATCCAAGACTTCATCCGCGAAGAAGTTGCACGCCAGCTGTCCCTCCTCCACCCAGTTCAGCTGACCGTCTGCACTTCGCAATTAGCGCTGGCCAACGCGCCATCCATCTCGCTGGCTATCCGCCAAGTTATCGAGGAAAAAGTCGCCGAAGCGCTGCCTTCTAGTGTTCCCATCGCTCCTGTGCAAGCACCACTCACTTACGCTCAAGTAACCGCTGGAACGCGCGGTCCGCTTCCAACATCGTCGTACCAGAACGGTCCTACATTTTATGCTCCACCTCGTTCCATGGCCCCTCAGTCTCAGATCCCTCGACCGCGACGCCGCATTACGAACCCATGGCGAACCGCCGACAATCGCCCAATTTGCTATGCTTGCGGGCTCCCGGGTCACGTTGCTCGCCTTTGCCGTCAGCGCCCGCTTCATCCTGAGAACACAGTCCGTCAGTACCACTACGATCCCGAGCCGCCCTTGAGCAACGTCTCTTCTGGATCGTCTCCACCTCGGGCTCAGTACTCGACACGCCGTTCGCCTTCGCCTCGCCGACGTTCCATTTCGCCAATGGTCCGGCGACAGGGCCCTACGCAAGGGGAAAACTGAATGCCGCAGTTCAGGAGGCAAGAACTGCGCGTTTGACGAACTCGTTAAGTCCTCCGCCTTCTCCCGCCAACGTCATTGAAGTGTTCGTAGAAGGTTTTCCCGTTCTTGCGCTGGTGGATACAGGTGCTGCCGTTTCCGTAATTAGTGATGCTCTTCGCCGCAAAATTCGCAAGGTCACGACGCCGCTTTCTGCCTTTTCGCTTCGTACGGCCAGTTCAGAGCGCATCACCCCTGTGGCAGCGTGCACGGTACGAGTTTGCATCAAAGACATTACGTATCTCGTCGAGATGGTGGTGCTTTACGACTGCTCCCACGACATCATCCTCGGCTACGACTTTCTGTCAACTCACAGTGCTGTGATTGATTGTGCCCGTGCTGAAGTTGAGCTTTCCCCTGTGTGTAATGTTTCCCTGTGTGACCCGCCTGTGCGCCCTGCTAAACTCCTTGTAGCTGCAGACACCGACATTCCTCCCTTTTCTTCTGTTCTCGTTCCCCTTATTTCGACATCTGCCCTCCCTAGTCCTGTTCTCTTTACGCCCAAACTCGCCTCCGCCCACCATAACCGCCTCCTTCCTTTCGCCGTTCTAACAATTTCTGATGGCTGCTGTGTCATCTATACTTCCAACCCTTTTCCCTGCCCAACGGCTGTTCTTCGCGGGGAGTGCCTCGGCTACATTGAAGAGCTGGACCCTGATCGCACTTACATGTTCTCCGAACCTGAAGTTTTTCCTGACGTCGCTGCCCTGACGTCTTGTGCTGCTACGAGTGATGAGCTTCCTGTCGACGCCCTTCATCGAGCTATCGCGACCGACCTTACGTCCGCCCAACGGGACCAAATAGTCGCCCTCCTTCAGCGCTTCAGTGCATCTTTTGACGTGTCCCAGCCTTCCTTGGGCCGCGCCTTGACCGTTTCTCATGCAATCGACACTGGTCCTCATGCTCCCCTGCGGCAGCGACCATATCGCGTGTCGCCCACTGAGCGCCGCGTCATTCGTGACAATGTCGCCGATATGCTTCAACGGGGCATCATACGACCATCTCATAGCCCTTGGGCCTCTCCCGTAGTGTTGGTGACGAAGAAAGATGGCACGATCCGCTTCTGTGTGGACTACCGGCGTCTGAATAAGATAACCCGCAAAGATGTTTACCCACTACCACGAATTGACGACGCGCTAGATTGTTTGCAAGGAGCGGAGTTCTTTTCGTCGCTAGATTTGCGCTCTGGCTATTGGCAAGTACCGATGCCTTCCGCTGACCGCCCGAAAACAGCCTTCATCACTCCCGATGGATTGTATGAATTCAATGTGATGCCGTTCGGACTGTGCAACGCCCCCGCCACCTTCGAGAGAATGATGGATATCATTCTCAGTGGGCTCAAATGGGAAACGTGTCTTTGTTATCTAGATGACGTTGTCGTTTTCTCGAAAAATTTCCCTTCCCACCATCTGCGCCTTCAGCGTGTCCTTACGTGCCTTACTGAAGCCGGCCTACAGCTAAACTTGAAGAAATGTCACTTTGCCGCTACCAAGCTCACAATACTTGGTCATGTCATATCCAAGGATGGCGTTCTACCGGATCCTACCAAACTTCGTGCCGTCGCAGACTTCCCCAAGCCCACAACCTTGAAAGAACTTCGAAGTTTTATCGGTCTATGTTCGTATTTCCGCCGTTTTATCCGCAACTTCGCCAGTATCATCGCCCCTTTAACGCAACTTCTCGCCGGAGGCCCGAACCTCTCCTCTTGGTCACCAGCCTGTGATGCTGCGTTCAGTACACTACGCCGTCTACTGGTCTCTCCCCCTATACTCCGCCATTTTGACCCTGCCTGCTCGACCGAAATACACACTGATGCAAGCGGCGTAGGTCTGGGCGCTGTTCTTGCTCAACGGAAACCTGGATATTCCGAGTGTGTCGTCGCGTACGCTAGTCGAACCCTCACGAAAGCGGAATCGAACTATTCTGTGACCGAAAAGGAGTGTCTGGCCATCATATGGGCCATTACCAAGTTTCGTCCTTATATTCACGGTCGCCCATTCTACGTTGTTACCGACCACCACGCGCTCTGTTGGCTATCCTCCCTCAAAGACCCCTCCGGCCGCCTCGCCGGCTGGGCGTTACGTCTTCAGGAGTACGATATCCATGTCATCTATCGATCTGGACGCAAGCACACCGACGCTGATGCCCTTTCCCGTTCAGCGCTTCCTAACGACTCGACGGCTGGCTTCGTTTGTGCCTACGATATGTCGCCGCTCAACATTACCAACATGAAATCTGAGCAGCAGAAGGACCCATGGATATCCTCCCTCTTAACATTCCTGTCTACGCCCGCAGAGCTGTCTCCGTCACGTGCACTTCGTCGTCAGGCCCACCACTTCGCCACTCGTGATGGACTTTTATACCGCCGCAATTACCATCCTACAGGGCGAAAGTGGCTTCTCGTGATTCCGCGACATCTCCGTGCCGAAATCTGCGCCTCTTTCCACGCCGATCCCCAATGCGGCCATGCAGGTGTCATGAAAACCTATTCTCGACTGCGTATGAGATATTACTGGCGCGGCATGTACCGCTTCATTCGTCAGTATATCCGATCCTGTACCGCCTGCCAACGTCGCAAGAATCCATCCCCTCAGCCAGCCGCTCCGTTGCAGCCATTGCCTTGCCCCAGCCGCCCTTTTGACCGTGTTGGTATCGATCTGTATGGCCCGCTTCCGACCACGTCGGCTAACAACCGCTGGGTCATCGTAGCCGTTGACCACCTAACCCGTTACGTGGAAACATCGGCCTTGCAGTCTGCCACCGCACGGGATGTTGCTTCGTTTATTCTGCATCGCCTCGTTCTTCGTCACGGCGCACCGAAAGAATTGATCAGTGACCGCGGACGTGCGTTTCTTTCCGACACTGTCGAAGCCCTTCTCAAACAGTGCCAGATCATTCACCGGAGCACCACAGCGTATCACCCCCAAACGAACGGCACGACTGAGCGATTTAATCGCACTCTTAGTGACATGCTAGCCATGTACGTTGATAGCGCTCACTCTAATTGGGACCAAGTGCTGCCTTTCGTAACGTACGCCTACAATACGGCTACGCAGACTACGACTGGGTTCTCCCCCTTCTTTCTTTTATATGGTCGTGAACCCACGTCCACCATGGATACTATCCTGCCCTACCAACCCGACGCTTCAGAGACCACTCTACTGTCTGAAGCGCACACATTTGCCGAAGAATGCCGACAATTGGCGCGCTACTTCACAACGGAGAACCAGGCTCAACAAAAGCATAACCGGGACCATACAAATCCAGCGCCTTCATATCCCTCAGGTGCCCTCGTTTGGCTCTGGGTGCCTTCCTCTGCACCCGGCCTCTCATCCAAACTCCTATCGCGCTATCATGGACCTTACCGCGTTCTCGAACAATTTTCTCCCGTCAATTACGTAGTAGAGCCCTTGAACCCATCTCCAGATCATCGCCGCCGCGGCCGAGAAACTGTACATGTCGACCGCCTCAAGCCGTATTATGATCCCCCTACCCTTTCCTCACCATGAGTCGCCAGAGTGGCTCCTTTTCCGCCGGGGGGTATTGTAGTAATCCCGATCGCCATCAGCTCGCGCGCCAACCCGAAGAGGTAGACGAAGTGGAGCCGGAGCCTTGTTGGCACTGCCCTGTTGATTAGAACGCTACCCCCGTCGCTTTGGTTTGCGGACGTTGCTTGCGGTCTTGGTGCTCCTATAAACACCTTACAGTTGTTCTTTGTTACAAACTTTAGCCTACCTTAAAAAAAGTCGTTACGCATCTATTCCATTTTCACGCATCCTCGTCTTTGCTGTTGGTTGGGCCAGCCATGTATGAAATATTAATTAGGAAGATTGCACTTGTGTTGGTTTGATATTTTTATTTTCTTAGAAAACAAAATATTCGATGTACTGAAATATTACTCTTATTCCTCTGCAGCCGTGCACCCAAAGGTGTTTATTGTGATTTTTACCACGTAAATATTTGTGGTGTTCAATACGCGACAGGAAAAGAATTATTATAAGAGGATTCTTCACTGGCTAATTATAGCTAATTATAAAGTTTTTATATATGCGTACCCATTTTATTCCTAAAGCCCAATTTTTACCATGACTTAAGCAGGTTTGAAATGCAGTCCAGGTTTGTTAAAAGCAGACTCTGAAACAACTATTTTGCATCGAATAAATGGCCTTCTGGATGTAGCAGAATTTGGAGATGATCCGTTACAATCATGTCTGTATGATGTTAGAGAACAAAATAAACAGCTCATAAATATGACAAAAATAGCTCTACAAATAAAATTTCAGACGACATGGTATTGACATATATGGCAGTAGACAATAGGATGCCGCTCTAGAAGCTAATTACACTTTATATGTATGCCCTAGCACAAGCGGGAATATAAGAATACAATGATGATATGAAAATTGGGAATGACGCCCACATTCAAATGAATAATTCTGTAATCTGTGGCAGAAGCAATTTTTCGCCCCATTAAAACAGGAAGAAAGCACTGTGATAAACCCCTGTGACCTCCCTGGCACCATGCAGAGAAGGAAGATTTTGCCTCCGCGAAGGGGCATTTTATATTAAGAAGGATATCGAACTGAACACGCTGCGAATTCTAACACAATGGGGAAGGTTGCATTGCTCCCGCAGCAGGCTTTCAGGACGCATAATGCATTTAGTTTTTCTTTAGCGCGTAATGTTGGTATAGGCAACCTGCAATGGAGTTTGCTGAGACATGTGGCGCTACCTGGCGGCCGATGGGAGTTAATACTGAGGCGGCGCAGAAGCTGACGCCGTATATGCTGCGGCCGCTGTGTTTCTTCGGCGTTCGCGTTTTGTTATCCCAGTGAGTGTTATTTACTCATTTAGTGACTTCAGTGGTCTCGTGCGATACTTCGACTACTACGGATGTGAACAAAAATAAAAATAAGCCAAGGGCGGCGAGAAAGACTGCCACAACCACGAAGGAAACCTAAGCGTACCGCTTGCTGGGAGAACCTGGGGAGAATGATGAAAGAAGGAGATATTGGCTGCGAGAGAGTAATGTAACTGAAATTCATTTTGTTATGGGGCCAATGGCGTACAGACGCCAAGAAGCTAAAATAAGACGATTGCCCGTGAGCGGAAGAAACGGTATAAACTTCTGACTCTGGGAGTCGCACGCTGGTTGGGGCACACTACTCAGTACACGCTCCGTGCTGTAAAATTTGGCGTGTACTGGCATATGCTGTGGAAGATCGAGTGGCATACGTCCAGAAAAGCAACAAAGCCGTGCAGTTGCAGCATCGTGTTCCAGCCGCATTTCAACGGAGGCGAAATAAAAAAAAATGTTCGTGGATCTGTGACCCGGATTTCTAATGCGGTGTATTCTATACGGAACCACAAAGCCAAAATATGTTCAACACTTCCAATTACAGATTTAAATAAGCATATTTATCTGTAAATTAGTTCTTAAGGTGCTGAAAATGTCGAAGTGGCGGAGTGTAGAGGCCCATGATACTGTGTACGCTGAGAATGGAACTTCGTTCTATCGTTTAGCGCCAAATATTTCTTTCGCCGACTGCTAAAGCTACTCAAGATTCTCTTGTCCCAGACGATAGACTATTTCATCATTAGAAGCAACAGTAAAAATTCTAACTCTGAATAACGACCTCCTTTACGAAAGCTTTGCCATTGAATGCCAGCATTACTCGCCGGCTTTCCCCAAGATTTAGGTACGAATCGGTACAAAATGTATGCCAGCTGTTGTTAAGAGCTTTATTTTTCCAACGATGTAGGAGGCCCCCTACTCCCCTCCCCCGGCACGCACAGTTTTCGTTGATGACGCACGCTACAACCGCGCAGTGCTTGCATTCGCCACATCCGTAGCGGGTACCGCACCATGCCTCCTGTAACTTCCGCGGCACTGTCGAAAGGTGCACCACGAACAAAAGTGTTCGTCATGGTATTAAACTGTAAAGCAAAACCGCGAGGAAGTTACTGCTGTAATCAAACAGGAAGAACAAAAAAAGAAGAAATGGCGATCAATCTCTTCTCAGGTTCTCTCTACACTTTCAATGTTTGGGTATGAGGTGTGAACGCAATAGGTAAATGAAAAGCTACGTTTAGAGCATTTTTCATTCATTTAATTATTTCTTAATTCATCATCACATATCCGACTGATGCTCTGAGAGAATAAACTTCGTTAAAAAAAAATCTCCGCCTACTCACGCGAAATTCAAAGCTGTGCGCGCGGGTGTACCGTCGCGAGTGGCACGCACTTCGCGGTGACGTCGACACAATTCACGTTTTAAACATGATCATTCTAGAACAGGCGGTGTCCTTTCGTCAGTATTGGTTTTCGGAAGTAACTGTGAAGCTATTCGATTGCCTTAAAACCGCAGAAAATGTGAGCCGAGATGCTTCCAGCCGTACAACGCGAGCGCAACCCGACCGCGCCGGCCTACTCAGATTACGCGGCGCCGCCGTTGCGGCGCTGAACGCGGCGCTCCACTAGCGCCGCCTGGCCACTGCAGGTTGCCTATATGAATTCATCTCGCTCTAGAACTTTACGAAAGGCTATTTGCTTTCAGATCATGATATGCCGGTGTTGCGCCCGCGGATTGCAATTGCTTAATGGCATAAACCAAATAACAGTTTTCTCGTTTCTAAAAATAATACAGAGTATTTGCGGCTCCATTTACTTGGCTAGGTGTTATATCTGTGTTCACCTCTAAAGTTTTTTTTTTTCACTTCATTTCCAGGCCTGTCGAGGCTTTGAAAACGACGTAATCTAATGGCTCATAGCCAAGTGCCACGTGACTTACAGAGGTGACTGGGCCAAGTTTGTAGAGGCACTGACACAATACCAAGCGTTGGCTTACAACCACGGCTTATGGACTCCACCGATCACGTGATAGTACCGAGCTAGCAGATTGCTTGGCAGGTGACAGATGGCAGGTACACTGTGGGGAAGTGTCTGATACAGTGATCAGGCTTAGCGCCAGCTGCGACATCCCATACAGCAGCTGGCGACTGCCTGTAAACATGCAAGCGGATGCAAAGTATGCTGTAACGCATGCTTTGGCTCACATAGATGAACATAATTCCCTTTCAAATTTCTTATCTTACCATACTACACAACCAATATCCCTGTAAACCTGCCCTCTGACTAACCTGTTGTAGTCATGCATCAAGCCCTGTGAAGGAGGACCAGGGGACAAGAGCTGGCGAAAACTCTTGGGCAGGGAAACCTATTATTGTATTTTAACCTAATAATTCAAAGTCAGAGTGGGTATGCAGGATTACCGTCTTACTGATAGCACTTGTAGAATCGGCAATGCGAAAAGTAAAGACGCAGTATTCTGTACTAATGGGCGACTTCAATGCCAAGGTAGGGAAAAAACAGGCAGGAGACAAGGCAGTAGGTGACTATGGCATTAGTTCTAGGAATAGCAGAGGGGAGTTACTAGTTGAGTTTGCAGAGCGCAATAACTTACGAATCATGAATACCTTCTTCAGCAAAAGGAAGAACCGAAAATGGACATGGAAAAGTCCTAACGGAGAGACTAAAAATGAAATCGACTTCATAATGTGTTCAACCCCCGCCATTGTGCAGGATGTAGAGGTAATCGGGAAAGTTCGATGTAGTGACCACAGGATGGTGAGGTCCCGAATTAACCTAAATCTGAAGAAGGAACGCAATAGATTAGTAAGAAAGAAACCCATCAACGAATTAGCGGTGAGGGGGAGGGCAGAAGAGTTCAGGATCTCGCTACAGAATAGGTATTCAGCTCTAACTGAGGATGGCGACATTACCCTAGAGGCAAGGAACAATAATTTCAGAAATATCATTACTGAGTGCGCCGTAGAGGTAGGCGGTAGGATAGTTAGAGAGGATACCGGTAAGCTGTCTAAGGAGACGAAAGATTTGATTAAGAAACGCCAGAGTATGAAAGCTTCCAATCCAACAGACCAGATCGAATTGGCCGAGATATCAAAGCTAATCAATAAGCGCAAGGTGGCCGATATAAGGAAGTATAACATGGACAAAATTGAGCATGCTGTAAAAAACGGGGGAAGCCTTAAAGCGGTAAAGAAGAAATTGGGCATAGGCAAAAACCAGATGTATGCGATAAGGGACAAGGCGGGCAACGTCATCACTAATATGGACAAGATAGTCAAAGTAGCCGAGGAGTTCTATACAGATCTCTACAGTAGCCAAAGTAGTCAGGACCGTAATGAGATTGGCGGTAGGGAAAAACAGTCAGACGTTCCACCAGTGACGAAGGACGAGGTCAAGAAAGCACTAGAAACTATGAAAAGGGGGAAATCAGCTGGAGAGGATCAGATAACTACAGATTTGCTGAAGGACGGGGGGGATATCGTGCTAGAAAAACTGGCCACCCTGTATACGCAGTGCCTGGTGTCATCGACGGTACCGGAAGCATGGAAGAATGCAAACATTATCCTCATTCACAAGAAAGGGGACTCTAAGGACCTTAAAAATTACAGACCAATCAGCTTACTGTCTGTTACGTATAAGGTATTTACTAAGGTAATCGCTAATAGAATCAGGACAACCTTAGACTGCAATCAAGCAAAGGATCAAGCAGGGTTTCGGAAACGGTACTCTACTATCGATCATATCCATACCATCAATCAGGTGATAGAAAAATGCTCGGAATATAACCAGCCCTTATACATAGCATTCATTGATTACGAAAAAGCATTTGACTCAGTTGAAACCTCGGCGGTGATGCAGGCATTGCGAAATCAGGGGGTAGACGAGCCGTACGTGAAAGTGCTGGAAGATATATATAGTGGCTGCACAGCAACCATAGTTCTACATAAAGAAAGCAACAAAATTCCCATAAAGAAAGGTGTTAGGCAAGGAGACACAATCTCCCCAGTACTATTCACAGCTTGTTTAGAGGAAGTATTCAGAGACTTGGAATGGGAGCAGTTAGGGATAAGGGTAGATGGAGAATACCTCAGTAATCTGCGATTTGCTGATGACATTGCCTTGCTAAGCAACTCGGGAGATGAACTGCAAATAATGATTGATGACCTAGACAGGAAAAGTAGACAGGTAGGCTTGAAAATCAATATGCAGAAGACTAAGGTAATGTTCAACAGCCTCGGGAAGGAACAGGAGTTTACATTAGGTAGCGAAATACTGGAAGTAGTAGGCGAATATATCTACTTAGGACAGGTAGTAACCGCAGATCCGGATCATGAAAAGGAAATAACAAGAAGAATAAGATTGGGATGGAGCGCATTTGGCAAGCACTCGCAGATTATGACTAGCAGCTTACCGGTATCGCTCAAGAGGAAAGTATACAACAGTTGCATCTTGCCTGTACTCACCTATGGGGCTGAAACGTGGAGGCTAACCAAGAGAGTTCTACTTAAGTTGAGGACAACCCAGAGGGCTATGGAACGAAAAATGGTAGGGGTAACATTAAGAGATAGAAAGCGTGCAGAGTGGGTCAGAGAAATAACTCAAGTTAACGACATTCTAGTGGAAATTAAGAAGAAGAAATGGACATGGGCAGGACATGTAGTGCGAAGAGAGGATAACCGATGGTCGCTGAGGGTAACAAACTGGATTCCAAGGGAAGGAAAGCGTAGCAGGGGGCGGCAGAAAGTTAGGTGGGCGGATGAGATTAAGAAGTTCGCTGGGGTCAAGTGGATGCAGCTAGCACAGAACCGGGTTAAGTGGAGATATATGGGAGAGGCCTTCGCCCTGCAGTGGGTATAATCAGGCTGATGATGATGATGATGATGATGATGATGATGATGATAGCACTTGAAATCTGAGTAAATATTAAATCGCAAGTAGATCGACAGAGGCTACATGTGCCGGAAATGTGAGAGGGAATGAAACGCGTTAATGGCCAAGAGTTAAGGAACGTGCTACAGTAAAAGCCAGTGTGCACTCAACATGTCAGTTATCGAGGTTTCTTCGCATTTTCTTCATTTTCATTCGCTTCTTCAAGCAATGGCAAAACAGCCAGCGTTCAAAATTATTTGTTCAGGTGGGCTTGTTTTGATTGCCGGGACTTAAATGCCCAAGGCGACTCAAGCTGTGGGAGGCGACGTAGTGGACAACTCTGGAAATGTAGAACAAGTAGGGTATTTTATGATCAGTAACGACACACAGCCCACGGGAGTCTCGCGTTTCGCTTTCATCGGAAAACGGTCGCCGCGGTTGGGGCTCAATCCTGCATTTCTGGACACGACGGTCAAATGCTCTAACCACTTCACCTCATCAGTGGGAATGCTTCGTCAGTGAGAAATTATAATATAATTGCTCTTTGTTTTTTCAGGCCAAGACCTGCTTCAGGAACTTCACCTGAGAGCTGCAATTCTAAGATTTCTGCCTGCTGAAGAAACCGCCACCATGGTCGAAGCCGCATTCTCACAGACGGCGTCTTAGCGAATATTCGGACTTCGATTCCACATAAGGAATCATTTCAAAGGGCTTTGTATTGTGCTTTCTAATTCTTTTGTTCTATTTGAATTCAATCTGCGCGCACATTTTACGTTTACACTCTTCGTAACAACCCTATCAATCTGCGCGCACATTTTACGTTTACACTCTTCGTAACAACCCTATCTTGTGATGACTGTTGGATGTAAAGCACATTAGGCAACGATTCTATATATCACTTGCTTAGTTTAACATAAAACGTGTTACCTGTTTTTCAAACAAGCTTCATTGCTCATTAAGAAAGCTTGTTCACATAAAAGGAATTGTTATCACCCATTTTTTCGCCGGAGCTGTGCGGAATAGCTTTTTAATTTCGGTGTTCAGGAATCATGCGACAACTTTTTTGTTTTATAGATTAGGCTTGCGGGGAGAGCTGTTTTGCAAAATAAATAGTCGGTACGGCTGTTGATCCGTATCTTTATGACAGGGTCACCAAGCTTGGTGCCGCTCTAGTTTGTTACTACTACTGCTACTCACTGCTTCACAGGAACAGAATTGGGCAGTAAATTTCACACTTGTTTCTGTGGACACCTGATCCGCGTTGTAAGTGAAAGAGGAAGGCGAGAGTGAAAGTGGAAAGAGGGAAAGCAGAGCCGTAAAGGAGGACTACGGAGTAATTTCGAACGCCTGGGGATCTTTAATGTGTTCTGACCTCGCATTAAAATACACAAAACGGGGACGCTACTTTATTCTAAATTTCGTAGATAAATATTGGGTGCCTTTCTCAAAAACATTTCATTTTTTATAATAACTGCAACAGTCGCACCACGGCCGCAGGCACCTATAAAGCTTTGTGCCATCAATTATCTAAAACATAGAGCCAGATTTAGATCTTGCTGATTTGGCAGCGTTAGAAGACCAGTTCCTGAAAACATCGACATTATTGAAGCCTACAAAATGGTAAATATAGTTTGCTTGATCTGAATATTTTTGCGCGTTTGTCGAGATAGGAAGGCCGCAAGAATTCGTTAAACGTGCTCCGTGTAGACAGCGTCTTGAAATGGGTGTTTCACGTGCTGACATTACAGATGCCTCTTCGTTTCTACAAGAAAGGATTCGCCCACAGGATTCCTTAGCGGTCGTCATATGTGGAAAAAAGAGGGACCACTTCGATTACTTCATAATGCAGAACTTCACCATCAAAACGGCTAAGTTTTTATTCTACGGTAAGGAACTGATCGCAACTGTCAACAAGCACAGGGTATTCAATGTCCGATCAGTCTTTGTAGTGGTTGGCACCGACGAGTAGAAATCATAGCGCATGAGAAGGCTTTTAAAAGTCAGCTTAGTCTACTTTACTGAATGGATCGTGTTTCACAGAAAGCAGCGCTTTTTAATGTTTGGAGATCAGAACGTGCTTGGGTTCTACTTTCCACTCTGCGGTGGCCTACAGTTCATGACTGCAAATGTAGCGATCCCAGAGGCTCGGCGAAGGCATATGTTTTTTATCAGATATGTTCCCCAACACACGCCATAAGTGGGACCCATTTTACTTTGCCACACGAAGAGAAGGAAATAACGTTTTCTTGCATAATAATTAATCGATTACCCTAAAGCTCATGCCATCTTATGATCTACACAAGAATGATAAACGCACTCAGAGCACAGAACGCAACTATCAGGTTTAAGCTATGCCCGTCTATTCCAATGGCAGTTGGTTCCATATACCGTGGCAATGCAGATGTATTTCTGGCTTCTCTGATAGCAGACTTATCCGTCCTTAAATACTTTCATATTTCACCGGTGTTGCACTCTTCACATCAGACGTTTTTCACAATAAAAAAAAACAGTTCCACTACCAAAACATCATTTTTTACTGTCGTGAATCAATCATATTTTTTGTTAGTCTTCATTTCAATAATTCTGCTTGCATCTTGGCTTGTCCTGACCTTTGGCTAAGTCTTCGAATTCGGCCAACTTTCACTTGACGCAAAATCAGAATTTTTGCTGTTGGCGTCGTTTCTTTCTACTTCTGTACCAATTGATAGGATTCCTCAGTGAAGAGAAATTCACCGGACATGGTCATTTCGCAAAGCTTTCCCCTGTATCAGGATCGTGGCCATATTACATTTGTCGTTTTTCTTGCGGGGAGAACTTATTTCTCACCTCTGTGTCACTATTCCGCCGGACTACATTGACACTTTGGACGAGCTCGAAAGGGCTCTGGATAAGAATGAACTAGTGCCTTGCGTTTTTGACAATGCAGCCTTTATGACAACATCCACAGAGACTACCGAAGCTTTTGCGGCCCTAAATACCAAGTCGAAAGCCGCTTTTGAAAGAAATGCGAAGAAAATGCGTCTCGAATTTGCAACATCCGAGGAATGATTTCACTGCGCGCAAAGATTAGGCTTTGCGTGTTTCAGTCCGGGAAGGGGGAATGCTGAGAGAGCATTCTACCCTAAAGGGTTTGTTGAATCGCGCGAGCCTATGGTTTCGGCATATGAAGTAACAGGTTATAGAAAGGATTACATGTTCACAAAAATTCACGACAACCTGTGGCGCCGATTACTAGAAACAGCTCTGCATCCCGAAGAGAGGCGGTTGACGCACAAAGCTGCATCAAGTCCCATTGAGGGCAGCACAACAACGTATTTACCCCAACTTGAGGAACTGTCGGCCTTTCCGTCTTGCTTTGGCAGCCTCCTGCTGGTATCATTCATTGTGTTTCTTTTCGAGTTGGCAATTGGGAGAGGCTCGATGCCGCGGCGGCTTAGAAGGCTGCGGACGATACTTTGCACTGAGTCTCGGATTCAAATCCGAAGTGTTAAAGAAAAATACTAAAACGGATTTGGTGATTATTCCTGTTTAACTTCGGAGGCTCAACGGCATTAGTCGGTCACTAAGCGCGTGCCACAAAGCACGACAAGCATTTATACCAACTGGTTGTCATGAAAAAAAAGAAAAACATTATATGCTCCTAGTGCCTGGCATCATGGATCTCGATTGGAATAGCTGGAAACATTAATATCACGGCTAATAAATGGACACTTAACGCTAAACACTCTCCGAGAACTGCGAGCTGCCTCTGCCACAAAGCGCTCCTTAAAGAAGAAAAAATATCGGTCTTAGAACATGTAAATTCGATGGGCGTCACATCGAGGCCTTCCAGTCAGCACACAATGCCAATCGCGGACATTGTTGCAGAGTTTCTCCGCTGTTTTTCCACAGCCTACGTCACGTGGCAAAAAAAAAAGAATTATGAAAGCAATTCACTGGCGGTTGTTGCCCGAGTTTGAAGTCGCTGCTAAAAGCACCGAATGTGCATCTGAACGATGGGCGGGGATAATTTTTCCTCGACATTCTACCTCTGCTAAACCAGGCGGACGTCCGTCGAAGGTATCCTCGTTTACAATCACGTGGAGTTCTAAGGCATAATAAAGGGGAGAAGAAATTCCCTTCAATGGCATTTCAGTAATCAGAATTAGGGACTTAAGTAATTCTTTAGAAGAGGCAGTCAGCATCATAAATGTTTTAGTCTGCGTGCTCTCAACAGCACAGAGGAAAATGCGATCATTGAAACTCACCCCTTAACTTTGCCTGCCGATGAATAAGGAAAGAAACGTTTGTAGCAAGTCGGGTGGAAACTTTCGAGGCCATGTGCATTATTTGCATATACTTCGCAAGAACGTTAAATGTCATATTTATTTGTACAAAATGTGGCTGTGGCGGCCTTCTCGTTTGAAGTGTGTCGAACAATTCAGAAACTGAATATAACATTAGTGACCGATTTTGGTCAACTAAGTATCTTTTATTCTGTCCTTAATATGGTGTTGCTCAGTGAACCTCTAAGGCAACTTCGTGAAAAAATATTTTTACGGGGAAACTCGATGTATTTACAGTGTATTTACAACAGCCTCAAGTGGCATAGCAGAAAGCGGCAACACGGAACCAGTCCCACTTCTTCGTCATCACCCTGTCCCTTCCGCGATGCAAGAGAGGGAAACACTTCGTCTTCCTCATCGCGTAACATGACTCCCCGGCGGTTTAAGCCTCGTCCCGGCGCTAGTCTGGCAAAGAAGGCATGAGTTCGAATGGCTTTATGCGCGAAATATGGATAATGTCAGTACAGGGGCGAGAGGGGGAGGACGCGGGCACAAGAGGGGCAAGTTCATACTTCACGTCAGGGAATTTGCGCACCACTCGATAAGGGCCACTATAGGGGGACAAAAAGTTCTCGGAGAGACCAATGGGGCGTGCAGGAGACCATAAAAGAACCAAGGACCCAGGGTCATAGGTCACATGGCAATGTCGCCTACCGTAGGCAGACTTCTGAAAAGTCTGAGAGGCGAGGAGCCGACTACGGAGAGATATTTCAGAGATGACAACCAACAAAGCGCATGATGGTGGGTTCCAACTGAGAAGGGGTGACCGAATAAGTAAGGTCGGAATTTAGCGACAGCCAATACAAGGGCGAGACACTCTCGCTTAGTAATCGAACGATTGCGTTCGGCGTTGGAAAGAGGGCGGCTAGCATATGCGATGACGGGGCTATTGCCATGTTGGGTTTGAGCCAGTACTGCACTGATCCCTTATCCGCAGGCATCTGTTCGAACTTCAGTGGAAGCTGAGGGATCGAAATGAGCCATGACAGGGGGGGAGATGTCAGTAAACATATAAGCGTTGAAATTGCACCTTGCTGGTCAGGCCCCACGTCAAAGCGGTGTCTTTCTTAAGTAGGTCGGTGAGAGGACGAGCGATACGAGCAAAATCTTTGATAAAGCGGCGAAAGAAAGAGGAGATGTTGATAAAGCTGAGCACATTCTTCGAAGACTGGGGACGCGGAAAGTCTTTGACGGCGTGAATGTTTGCCGGATCAGGTCGTACTCCGGAGGCGTCGACCATGTGTCAAAGAATGGGGAGTTGGCTGCGACCAAACTGGCATTTCGATGAATTGAGCTGGAGGCCGGCTGTACGGAATACATTGATAATACTGGTGAGGCGTTCATAGTGCGAAGAAAAGCACGGCGAGAAAACGACGACGTCGTCGTCGTAGAACACGCAGGTTTTTCATTTAAATCCGCGTAGAAGGGAGTCCATCATTCGTTCAAAGGTCGCCGGTGCATTGCAGAGACCAAACGGCATGACTTCAAAGTGGTACAAGCCGTCTGGTGTGACAACGCCGGTTTTGTCACGGTCCTGCTCGTCAACAGCGATCTGCCGATACCCGGACCGTAAACCGATGGAAGAAAAGTATTTAGCTCCATGGAGGCAATCTAAGGCATGCTCGATTCTGAGAAGAGGATCGATGTCTTTTTTAGTGACACTGTTGACATGGCGATAATCGACGCAAAAGCTCCAGCTGCCGTCTTTCGTTTTAACCAGAACGACTGGGGATGCCCACGGGCTCGTCGAGGGTTCGATGATGTCTTGAGCGAGCATCTTGTCTACCTCCTTTTGGGTTACCTGGTGTTCTGCACCGGATACGCAATAAGGGCGGCGATGAACGGGAGCAGCACCGCCGGTGTTTATGCTAAGTTGAACAACAGCGGTTTGAGACAAGGGGTGATGATCGAAATCAAAAATGTCTCAGAAAGATGCCAGCAGAAGACTGAGTGCATGAGCCTGTGGAGGGGAAAGGTCCAGATTGATCATTTTGGCGTAGTCTTGGAGACTGGAATCTTCATATAAAGGAGGAGATCGTTAAACCGGTGGCCACAACGAAGATATCACATTCATTCACAGGACACAGAGTGGCGAGCGAGATGCCTTGCGGGAGCGGCTGGATTTGAGCGCGAAGTTCAAAACAGGGAGGCATGTTTGGTTCGCGGTCATTGTGACAACGGTATGAGCAAGGGCAACGTTTCGGGTTAGGGGAGCATCGAGTTCTGGGGTAACGATGTAGTGTCCTTCGGGAATAGAGGATACAGAGCAGAATGTAACATAAGTTGCGGCTTCAGGTGGCAGGCGAACAAAATCGACTCTACAAGGGCGGTGCAGAACATGAGAGGGTAGGTCGAAAGGCGAGGGGAGGTCAAGTTCAACGACACTTGTAGCTCAGTCTATGATGGCTGCATGGTCAGAAAGAAAGTCGAGGCCAAGAATGATGTCGTGAGGACAATGCTGCAGAACTGTGAAGAAGACAGTAGTATGGCGGCCATATATCGTTGCGCGGTCAGAGCACATTCCAATGACCTTTGACGTTGCTCTATTTGCAACACGCACAACCTGTATAGGGTCTGGGTCAGCACTCGGGAACGGAGTTCTGGGCTCATGACAGAAACTTGCGCACCGGTGGCAATGCGGGCTTGAACGGCTGTGCTATTTTCGAACACGGTGAGCAAATTGCGACGCGTACGAAGAGCTAGACGATTATTTGATATCGTGGTCACTACTGCAGCATCACCTCTAGAAGCTACAGCGCCTAGTTTTCCGTCGGGGAGCAGCCATATGGACTGGAAGATGAAAAGCGACGGCGTTGGGGCGAATAAGACGGACGGCTTTGGGGGGAGGGTGATTGGTTGAGGCGTGAAGACTCGGTATCAGCGGCTGTGCTTGAAGGGTCGTAACGAGGTCAGAAGGAACAAGAGCGGTCATTGTAGATAGATGAGGGCGGAAAGCGGGACCTTTGCGGCTGGAACCAACGATTTCGGCAATGACGGGAAATATGGCCGACACAGGAGCACGCAAAACAAATAGGTCGGTTATCGGATGTGCGCCATTCCTCTGGATTACGTCTACGCGGGGCAGCATAAGCAGGTCGGCCAGAATAAAGGTTGCGATCATCGGGGTTATAAGCAAGCCGGCCAGGATAAGCTGTGCGAACATCGGTCTCATGAGGAGGTCGACCAGGATAAACTGCTCGAACTTCGGCGACAGGGGGTGGGCTGACCGCAGCAACCGAGTTCAGTCGCAAGGCGGCGAGCTCTTGGCTGACAACGGCCCGAATTACAGGAACGTCCGGGTGGTGACCGTCGGTCAAATGTGGCGGCAATGTAGCGGGAGCGATGGCCTCGAGTTCGCGGTGGACGATACGGGTTACATTTTAGGTCGACGTTGGCTGGTGTTGGGACGGCAAATCTTGACGCGAAGAACGTAGAGCAGTATTTGGAAGGCGGGCAAATGAATATGCTATGCGGCGACTTTTGCCGTCTTCAAAACGGCGGCATTCTTCGATGATGGCATCAACTGTGTTGCAGTCTTTGTACACAAGCAGATAGAATACATCGTCCGCGGTACCCTTCACGACATGACCAACTTTGGTGGACTCCGACATGTTTACATCTACTTTGTGGCAAAGGGCGAGGATGTCCTGGATGTAGGCCACGTATGCTTCGGTAGCTGTCTGGAGGCGGGTCTCGAGGGTTCCCTGTGCAGTAAGCTTTTGACCAAGGGGTTTTGCAAAGAGTTCGCCGAGCTTCTCTTTGCAAGTATCCCAAATGGTCAGCTGGTCTTCATGAGTCTCGTACCAGGCTAGCGCAGTGCCCTGGAGGTAAAAAACAATATTCGCTAGCATGAGGGTCGGGTCCCAGTGATTATAGGTGCTCACGTGTTCGTACTTGCGTATCCATTCGTCCACGTGCGTAGAGCCGGTACCAGTGAAACTGCCAGGATCACGCGGGTGGGTGAGGATGACCGATGGCAAGGCCCCGTTGGTGTGGGGACGGTATCTTGAGGCATATTGGACATGAACGCTGACGGCCGCTGCGGAGCTCTGTCATGCGGAGGCTGACCCCGGGATCAACAGCCGCACCTCCACCAAGATGCCACGTGGAAACTCGATGTATTTACAGTCTATTCACAACAGCCTCATGTAACAGCAGCAAGCAGCAACACCGAACCAGTCCCAGTTCTTCATCATCACCTTGTTTCTTCCGCAAGGCAAGAGAAGGAAACACGTGGTCTTCCTCATCGCGTAACAATATCATTAGCTTTCGGTGATTGAGTTTCCCCCTGTTCTCTGTGCATGGTAGGCACAGCTACGTCCACAGAACTGCATAAACTGATAGACTTCTCATTGTCGTTTGTTTACTCGCCGGAGGCAATACCACTAGTGTGAAGTGTCCTCGATTTTCAAGCTCATAAAATATGAGCTTCTGCGGCTGTGGCACTGCTGCAAGCGATTATAAGTTTGTATGGCATGTTAGATGCGTAGGCAGCTTCCGCATTCTTCAGTTGCTAAATAAAACTCATAGTGAGGTTGAGGGCATTGGGATCGCGTTTTGCTGTTGGATATATTCATTATTTCCAACACGAATTTTTCTATGCATGCCTAGTTTCTCATTTTTATGGTGATTCAAATTTAGGTGGGGATTGTACACTAATCAACCTGAATTCCATTGCATGAGGGAGTGAAACTCCAAGCGAGTAAAGCCGCCATGCATCCTACCACCTAATGCTTTACCAACTGCTATGAATATCCTCATTTTTTGGGTTCATGCATAGGACATGCTGGTATAGTGAAATCTGGTGAAAGTGTAAACAACCTTCAAAATGAAATAAGAATCTCTAATCTAGCACCTCATAAGTGCCGCCTACCAGCGGCCAACCAAGTAGCGCTGTCGCACCATCGGAACATCTTATACGACCGTTACGATCATAATAAATATTGCGTCAACAGGGCACCCAACAGTTTCGAGAGCCCCAATTTTGAGCTGAATGCAATCCTGAAGTTGTACTTATAAGTTAGTAATATGGCATCAAGCTGATTCAGTTGCAGCTGTTAGGACGCGACAAACACAGAGGAGGCCGCTACAACCCTCCTCACTTTCTAAAAAGTCATTTTAATATTAGATTTCTTCAATTTGAATAATAATTTGAACACAGTTGTGGTAATAACTGTTCCAGATTTCTGAAAAAAATATTTCACGTGTTACGGGGAATGAATCCCCCTGAATATACCACCGCCCACAGGGGCCACCATTAGCCAGGCACAGATGTGTCGTTAGAATCTATATTTCACCAGGCGAAAATTGGCGGACATTCGCCGTAAAAAGTGATAAGGAAGTATCATTCAATCCCAGTCTAACTATACTCGCTATTTTTATGCAGTGTGTTCAGCATTAAATAATGACACTAATCGCTACATAAAGATGTTTCAAAATTCTAATCAGTTCTTAGTCCCCAACACAAAAGAAAGAATGAATGCTTAACAGGAAAATAATAACGGACTTCGATCGAAGTCCCTGTGAAGTAGAAAGTTTGTTCTAAAGGCTTTCGTTTGGAGACGCGATCATATTCATGGAGAGCAGCATTCCTTTTCTAGTTTCAAAACGATGGATTCGAGTGTAATCGTCGCTATTTGTGTGATAACAACTTCAAACATCAACTCACGTCTGCTTGCAGTGGACATGTGCGGACTTGCACTGCATTGAATTGTGGATGCTTAATATTATTCTGTGTTCTTAGTGAATATTATTTCAGTGCTGACATGTTACAATTATACAACTGACATTTCGTGTATGTTTATATAAGGCATTCAATGTGTTCATTCAAAAATATCTCTTTTCAACATAACACAGCACAAGGCAAATGCGGCTTGAGGCAAATTGGAATGCGCTGGTTTCTGGGCTGGACGCACCATGTCTACTCGCTGACATATTTACTACTGGTCTCGCTTTGGCAGTCCATTTGAATTTAGAGATTGCACATGTGTACAGATGAATAATGGTGAATTTCAACAAACTGATTTATTTGGGGCAAGTTGGAAGTACAATTTTCTTTACTGTACCTTTCATTGCTAACATTCCACAGCTATACTGTTAACAAGTAATGGGGTCTAAGAGAGCTTTAAAGGGCTTTGTTCTCCTTGAAGGTATCATTCTCTTTTAAAATTTCGCAAGTTGTAACAGGGCTGACACGTGATGATTCTGTAAACAGCTGTGCAGTACGTGTGTTCTCCATGAAGGTATCTTTCTCCCTAACATTCCACAACTGCACTGCTGACAAGTAGTGAGGTCTATCAGCAGCTGTGCGCTATCTTTTCTGAGAAAGTAGTTTCGCCACTAAGATTCCACAGGTATGCTGTTCACAAGTGAAGAAGTTTATTAGCAGTTGTGCAGTGCTGTGTTATCAATTTTGTTATGTTTTGCTACTAACATGTCCCTAGTATATTGCTCACACTTTGCTGAGGTGTATAAAAAGCTGTGCAGGGCTGAGTGCTCTGCAAAGCTAGCTTAACTTTTAACATTTCACGTTGTTGACACCTGATAATTTCATAAGCAGTTGTGCAGTAGTGTGTTCTGCATTAAAGTATCGTTCCCTCTAACATTCTACAACTGCACCGGTGACAAGTAACGAGATATATCGCCAACTGTGCTGTTCTTTTCTCTGAGAAGATAATTTCCACCGCTAAGGTTCCACATCTATACTGTTGACATGCGATGAAGTGTATCAGCGGCTTTTCATTGCTTTTTTGTCTATGATCGCATGCTTCACTAATAACATTTCACAAGTATACCGTTGACATGTGATGCAGTGAAGAAGCAGTTGTGCTGTCCGTGTGTTCTTTATGAATTTACCTTTTACTCCTAATATTCCATAATTGTGCAGCAGTTGTCAAGTGTGTGTTCTCTATGAAGGTAAAGTTCACCACTAGCGTTCTACAGTTATACTGCTGACACGCAATAGAGTGTATCAGCAGTTGTGCAGTGCGGTGTTGTCTTTGATGGTCACGAATATATTTTTATCAGTATGCTGCTGGCACGTGCTTAGTTGTGTAACGAGCACCTGTGTTCACTATGACAAGGCCTTGCAAAAACAAGTATAACACAATATACTAGGTGATGGGGAGACTGAAATTGCACAAATTAGTTTGGGCAAATGTGCAATGCTGCGCTCTCAATGAAAATGTATTGGAAATATTATGCTTTAAAGCTGTGTATTTAACATGTGGTGTATTGCAGATCGTGCACTTGTTCTTTGGTATGTTCCTCGTCGTGATAGCTTTTAATTGGAACACTGCGCATGTATACTCTTTTAAACTGTAGCCGTCCAATGCTTATCTGTGTTTGTGCATATGTAAAGTGCCGTAAAAACGCAACCTTTTTCAAACTGAAGTTATTCAAAGAACACACAGGACACCTGAAAAAAACACTATCTGGAAACTATACGCGCTCTGAGCTCTTTGAAAGGAGTGCAAGGATAATGTGGACAATATATTCTTTTCCAGAACCATTGTTTCCGGTGTCGCTATCTAGGGTTTGCAGTTTTGGTCCAAATGTTATAGCTGTACCCAATAAATACCTAATATGAGAAGCATTTCTATGTCGAGTAATGATTCTGCTACATTATCGATAAATAGTTAGCAACATTTATGGAAATTCATGCAAAGAAATCTACACCTTTAAGGTGTTCAGGATTGGTTGAAAGAGTGACAGGGCAGCGGCTGTCACGTCAACCTTCGTGCTCTCTATTCCTTAGTAATAATGTAGTTTTGACAGTGTACATTTGTGAACAAAAAGTTGACAAAATAATTTCGACGTGGGTCTGTAGTGACGCCAAGTAATATATATCGGCGTATGTTGAGCTCCAGAACTCTTTTATCAAGGCGCAAACTAACACAAAAGCTTAAATCAGGACGTATTGTCTCAGGACGCAGCTGCTCCCGTTCGTGTCACCGATGAAAGTGTCGTTGTGGTCATGGGACTGCGCATTGGGCACGTGACCATTTGTATTGCACTACCCCTGCGCTATATACTACCCTCGACCATTGCCCTCACGATGTGATCCTAGGCATCGACATTTTAACGGCCTGTACTACCCTGATTAATTACTGCCTTTCGCACAGAAAACACCGATATAAAACTCCGCCTGCGCTGCATCAAATTTATTCTTCTGCCGCCCGTAGCTGCCACCTACTATATTCCTTTGGCCTCGTTCCCACACTTCCTGACGGCATAAACGTAACTTTCAGTCACCGAAGTTGTGCATTGTAATATTGGCGTGTGTCAGCGTTAACCGCACCTCTCATCACGTGTATAACTGCATCTGGTCGACCAAAGTGTTACCCCATGGTGTAGCACTCGCTGACATGTTTAATTTGATAGACAGCGAAATTGTTGCTCTTAGACCTGGGCATCTTTCCGAGCAGCATATATATGCTTTTACCCGTCTAGCCCATTTTCTGGCTTGACGGCAGCTGATTTACAGATGACCAAGGCAAACCTCTCTCCTTACGGTGGTCGCTACAAAGCGCATTTTATCAATGCTATCAATGGCAGGAATCACACTGCAAGCATGTGAGCAACGGTGAAACAGCTGCAGCGTAAGATTGATCAAGATTTGGCCACTGGAGCTTTCTCAAGATCTTAACTCGGCTTTACTGCATGGAGTTTCGATAAAATATGTGCGCCGTCTAGGAAATTCAGAAGTATCCGCAATAATTTGTGATGGAATTTACGTAGAAATACATTATTCTGAGATAACAAGAGACAGTCTTATGAATAAAATAAAAAACGACAACAATGTGGCAGATGTCCGCTCTTCGGCACATTGTCGAATAGCCTTGCGCTTCCACGTTGTGGCCGAAATCAGGACCTGACCACATGGCCAAGTGACAACCCTATTTTTTCTAACTGTGGCAAGCCGCATGAAGCGACGTTTTTCCGCTGCACTTCCTACGAAAAGGAGCAGATAATTTATGATCACAAGGCATCCAAAAATATCGACTAAAAGTCAGCAAAAGCTTCTTTGAGCAAACGCAAACCAGGAGTAGCCGTCGCAGGAAAAATGCAGTGACCAGGACGAAAACCCGTCAACAGGCAAACAGAAATCACTGATTGACTTCCCTCCTCTTCCACAGCGGAAAGAAGTGAGCCGCCGTCAATGCCCAGGACACAAGATATTACTCCATAGCACCCTCATTCGAAGAGTCTATCTCGAAACTTCTGATGCGAAACAGCTATTTGCCCAAATTTATTATTGCAGTTGCCAAATATGCTCACTTGTTGAGGCTGCTCACGCTTTCCTTATACGACTATCCTCGCCAGTGGCGACAGTCTTCCTTACAATTCTTAATTTCTTCTCCCCTCTTTTCGGGAAGTGGTAGTACCCATCAGTCGGCCGACTACTTCAGTCAGTGTGCAAGTCATCTGTTACAAGTGCGCCATTATTCAATGGGATGCCTGCAGCCTCCATTCCCGCTTCGCGGAATTTCGACACTGCTCCTTCAAATTTCGTTTCGCTGTAATTTATATATAAGAAAGGCCACTCAGTGTTGGAATCTCCTTTCAGGCTACACAGCACTGTAATCGACAACTGGTACAAAGTTCAGTAAAGTTCTTCTGACTATCCGGAAAGAATTCACCTTAATGCAGCATCCTATACCAACCAATCCACATATAGAATATGTTGCAGCAGCTGTAAAGTGTATGAGCAGGCAGTTTACAGTATTTGTAGCGTACATAACACCAAGAGCTTATTTTGATATTCAACGCTTACAAAATACTGTGCGAAGTAGCCCTGTACCACAAATTGCGGCGGAAGGTTTCAGCGCACGTCATCATGCTTGTGGAGGCGTCTGATGAACTGCCAGAGGCTGGCCGTCATTTGAATTTGCTGTGTCCAACAATTTAATATTTTTCCGGCCAACCAACTTATTAAAAAAAGCAAGGTCCAGTACGTCGACGTCTCCGTGATATCTGCTGGTCTGTGGACATTGAGACTCACGGTAGTGATCACGTCCCTGATGGGTTGGCGGCTTTTCTGTAGCCTCTCAGTGGCATGAAGTTCGCTACAGAAATAAGTTCTTGCGGACGTCAGAGAGAAGCTGGTTCTGCCAAACATAAACTATGAATTCATATTGATGGTAGCGCAAAAAACAACGACCAAGAAGTAAAAGAGCACAACACCCTTTGGGTATCGTTTTTTCGCGCATCCTTCAATATGGTCAGGATTCAAAGCACCCAAATTTCACTAAATTATGAATCCTACCAAGCCATGTACCTAAATGCTAATCGCCTACATGCGCTGTTATGCTGTGCCGGAATACTCATGAAAAGTGGTCTATTCGCGCATTCAGTTCAGTTCAGTCGTTCAGTCGTGTCCGACTCTTCGTGACCCTATAGACCATGTCACGCTACGCTTTCCGGTCTCTCACTATCTTCCTAACATCACAAAATTTTAAATGCAGTGCCTCGAGGATGCCATCTAACCATCGCGTTCGCTGCCTACCCCTTTTCCGGCGACCCTCAACCTTTCCCAACATCAAATCTTTCTCCAGCGACTCCTCTCTTCTCATCAGATGACCGAAGTAGCTGAGCTTTAACTTTAGAATTTGACCCTCCAACGAGCAGTCAGGTTTTATGGTCGACAATATCGACAGATTTGATCTTCTGGCAGTCCGAGGAACTCTCAGGAGTCTTCGCCAGCATCACAATTCAAACGCGTCAATTCTTCGGCGGTCAACCTTTTTCACAGTCGAACTCTCGCATACATACATCACAACTGGAAAGACCATAGCACGAGTTATACGGATCTTGGTTGGCAGACTAATGTCTCTGCTCTTTATTAGGCTGTCAAGGCTAACCATTGCTCTCTTTCCCAGAAGTAGGCGTCTCCTAATTTCATGGCTGCAGTCTCCTTCCGAGGTAATCTTGGAGCCCAAGAACAGAAAATCTGTCACAGCTTCCACTTCTTGTCCGTTGATGCTCCAGGACTTGATAGGGCAAGACAACCATGATCTTTGTCTTTTAATGTTCATTTTAAGCACAAACTTCTCACTCTCTTCTTGTACGCGCATCAGAGGTCTCTTGAGTTCCCCTTCACTTTCTGCCATTAAAGTGGTATCATCCGCATATCTAAGGTTGTTGATACGTTTTCCACCAATATTCACTCCGGCTGAATACTCGTCCTTCCCCGGCCTTCCTCATGATGTACTCTGCATATAGGTTAAATAGGCAGGGCGACAGTATACAGCCTTGCCTCACTCCTTTCACGATCGGAAACCAATTAGTAAGACCATGCCCAGTTCTGACAGTGGCCGCTTGCCCGTCATGCAGGTTCCTGAGGAGACAGATGAGGTGAATTGGAACTCCCATCTCTTGGAGAGCTTGCCACAATCTGCTGTGATCTACGCAGTCAAACGCTTTCGCATAATCAATAAAGCAGAAGTACATGGGTTTCTGGAACTCTCTTGCCTTTTCCATGATCCAGCGAAGGTTGGCCATTTGGTCTCTAGTTCCTCTGCCCTTGCAAAACCCAGCTTGCACGTCCGGAAGCTCCCGATCCACATACTGCTGCAGCCTACCTTGGAGGATTTTCAACATCACCTTGCTAGCATTCGAAATAAGCGCGATCGTGCGGTAGTTGGAACAATCTTTGGCACTGCCTTTCTTTGGAATGGGGATGTAAATTGACCTCCTCTAATCCTGTGGCCACTGCAGGGTTGTCCAAATCTTCTGCGCAATGTATGCAGAATGTTAACAGCGTCATGGTTGAGGATTTGAAGCAACTCAGCTGGAATGCCATCAATTCTGCTAGCTGTGTTCTTAGCAAGGCTGGCTAAGGCCCATTCAACTTCACTCTTTAGGATGCCCGGCTCGAGATCAGTAATCACAACCGTCTTATGTTGGGTTTGCACATTCGGGTCCTTCTTCTACAGTTCTTCTGTGTATTCCTGCCACCTCTTCTTTATCTCTGAGGCTTCAGTGAGGTCCTTGCCTCGTTTGTTCTTTATCATGCCCAACTTAGCACAGAAGCTTCCTTTGATATCTTTAATTGTCTTGTAGAGAGGTCTTGTGTTCCTTAATTGGCTGTTGTCCTCAACTGCTTGGCACTGTATGTTCAGGAAGGCATTCTTATCTCTCCTTGCTATTTTCTGAAAATCCGCATTGAGAACCTTGTATCTTTCTTTTTCCCCCATACCTTTTGCCATCCTCCTTTCCTCAGCTATTTGCAAAGCCTCTTCAGATAACCAGTTTGCTTTTTTGCATTTCTTTTGCATTGGAACTACCTTAGTAGCAACTACTTGTATTATATCACGAACATCAGTCCACATCTCTTCGGGCTCTGTTTTCTAGATTTATTTCTTAAAATCGATTCCTTACTTCCACAGCATATTCTAATGGAATTTGATCCGGATCATGCCTGAAAGGCCATCTAGTTTTCTGCGTTTTCCTCAATCGAAGCTTAATTTTGGCAACAAGAAGCTGATGATCGGTGCCACAATCGGCCCCAGGCCTTGTTTTTGCTGCTTGTATAGCGCTTCTCCATCTCTGCCAGCAAATAATATAATCGATCTGATTCCTGTACAGACCGTCCGGTGAAGTCCATGTGTACAGGCGCCTCTTGTGCTGTTGAAAATGAGTATTCGCTATAGTCAGGTTGTTTTCTTCACAAAACTCTACTAGGCTCTGCCCAGCTTCATGCCTTCGGGCCTGAAAGTATTTGAAATAAATAAATAAATAAATAAATTTGGCTCGCAAAGACCGAACTTCCCTATAATACCGGATATTACTTCACTGCCGACCTTAGTATTCCAGTCTCCTATGATAAAAACGACGTCTGATGATGGGGTGCGGCCTAAAAGGCATTGTAGGTCCGCATAAAATCTCTCAACGTCAGCTTCTTCAGCAATAGTGGTCGGTGCATAGAATTGGATAACTTATGTTGAAAGGGTGACCTTGGATCCGAAGTGAAATCATTCGGTCGTTTTTGGGGTTGTACCCTAGCACTGCTTTGCCCATTCTTCAGTTTACTGTGAGAGCGACCCCATTACTTCTCTTGGATTCGTGCCCACAATAAAAGACATCATAGTCGCCGGAGTTAAATTATCCCATACCGGTCCACTTGAGCTCGCTGATACCCAAGATATCGATGTTCAATCTGTCCATTTCTCGCTTGACGACATCCAGTTTACCTTGCGTCATAGATCTTACATTCCATGTTGCTATGTGATACATCTCCTTGCAACATCGGACTTTCCGGTCGCTTCCCTACACATCCACAACTGAGCGTCCTTTTGGCTTTATCCCAGCCCCTTCATTCGTCCTGCAGCTACTAAAAATCGCCCTTTGTTCATCCCCAGTAACATGTGGGACGTCTTCCATCCTGGGGGGCTCGTCTTCCGGCGCAATATCATTAATGGTGTTGTGACTGGCCATATCTATTCAATATCTATTTTCTTTGTTTGGACAGTTCCTTGCCACCTACGGTTGAAATAACCTTCTACACAGTTAACATCCTGCATTGCGCTCCGGATGAAACAGGCATCTTGAGCACGATCGAGTGCAGAAATCAAACTAGTGCACTGAATTATTCATGGATCCCCTTCATGGATCACTGCCTTGTCGTGGCGGAGGGGCTTGCGAAACTCGATGAAGTGGTGAGCTCTGCTGTGTAGGGCCACCCAAGATAGACAGGTCACGGTAGAGAGTTCTGACAAAATGTGATTCACTGGAGAAGGTAATTGCAACCCACTCCAGTATTTCCTGCCAAGAAAACCCAATGTCCAGTCACAATACCATTAGATATTCAGATATTCTTTATTTCTCTTTCAAAAAATGAAAGAAGGAACTGCGACAAAAGGCGGTTAGGCCTGACGGGGTCACAGTTCCCCATACAGTTCACAGCGGCGCGCAACACGGAAAACAAACGATAACAGAACATTACAGCAAACGTGGTAATTAATCATACTGGAGTAAAACCTAAAAAAAAGGAACAGTGTACACACACACAGTGTACACACGTGTACATGATATGGCGCCGGAAGATGAGCCCCCCAGGTTGGAAGGCGTCCCACATGTTCCTGGGAATGAACAAAGGGCGATTCCTAGGAGCTCCAGGACGAATGAAGCAGCTGGGCTAAAGCCAAAAGGACGCTCAGTTGTGGATGTGTGACCGGAAAGTCCGATGCTGCAAGGAGATATATCACAGAGCAACATGGAATGTAAGATCTATGTCAAGCGAGAAATGGATAGATTGAACATTGATATCTTGGGTATCAGCGAGCTCAAGTGGACCGGAATGGGAGAATTTAACTCCGGCGACCATTGTCTTTTTTTGTGGGCACGAATCCAAGAAGGAATGGGGTGGCTCTCATAGTAAACAGAGGAATGGGCAAAGCAGTGCTAGGGTAACCCCAAAAACGACCGAATGATTTCACTTCGAATTCAAGGTCACCCTTTCAACATAACAGTTATCCAAGTCTATGCACCGACCACTGCTGCTGAAGAAGCTGACGTTGAGAGATTTTATGCAGACCTACAATGCCTTTTAGACCGCACCCCATCATCAGACGTCGTTTTCCTCATAGGAGACTGGAATGCTAAGGTCGGGAGTGAAGAAATATCCAGAATTATAGGCAAGTTCGGTCTTGGCGAGCCAAATGAAGCTGGGCAGAGGCTAGTAGAGTTTTGTCAAGAAAACAACTTGACCATAGCAAATACTCATTTTCAACAGCACAAGTGGACCCTGTACACATGGACTTCACCGGACGGTCTGTACTGGAATCAGATCGATTATATTCTTTGCCGGCAGAGATGGAGAAGCGCTATACAAGCAGTAAAAACAAGGCCTGGGACCGATTGTGGCACCGATCATCAGCTTCTTGTTGCCAAAATTAAGCTTCGATTGAGGAAAACGCAGAAAACTAGATGGCCTTTCAGGCATGATCCGGATCAAATTCCATTAGAATATGCTGTGGAAGTGAGGAATCGATTTTAAGAATTAAATCTAGAAGACAGAGCACGAAGAGATGTGGACTGACATTCGTGATATAATACAAAAAGTTGCTACTAAGGTAGTTCCAAAGCAAAAGAAATGCAAGAAAGCAAACTGGTTATCTGAAGAGGCTTTCCAAATAGCTGAGGAAAGGAGGATGGTAAAAGTTATGGGGGAAAGAGAAAGATACAAGGTTCTCAATGCGGATTTTCAGAAAATAGCAAGGCGAGATAAGAATGCTTTCCTGAACATACAATGCCAAGCAGTTGAGGACAACAGCCAATTAAGGAACACAAGAGCTCCGTATAAGACAATCAGATATCAAAGGAAGCTTCCGTGCTAAGCTGCGCGTGATAAATGACAAACAAGGAAAGGATCTCACTGAAGCCTCAGAGATAAAGAAGTGGCAGGAATACACAGAAGAACTGTACAATAAGGACCCGAATGTGCAAACCCAACTTAAGACGGTTGTGATTACTGATCTCGAGCCGGGCATCCTGAAGAGTGAAGTTGAATGGGCCTTAGCCAGCCTTGCTAAGAACGAAGCTAGCGGAATTGATGGCATTCCAGCTGAGTTGCTTCAAAACCTCAACCATGACGCTGTTAACATTCTGCATACATTATGTCAGAAGATTTGGACAACCCTACAGTGGCCACAGGATTGGATGAGGTCAGTTTACATCCCCATTCCAAAGAAAGGCAGTGCCAAAGATTGTTCCAACTACCGCACGATCGCGCTTATTTCGCATGCTAGCAAGATGATGTTGAAAATCCTTCAAGGTAGGCTGCAGCAGTATGTGGATCGGGAGCTTCCGGACGTGCAAACTGGGTTTCGCAAGGGCAGAGGAACTAGAGACCAAATTGCTAACCTTCGCTGGATCATGGAAAAAGCAAGAGAGTTCCAGAAACCCATCTACTTCTGCTCTATTGATTATGCGAAAGCGTTTGATCGCGTAGATCACAGCAGATTGTGGCAAGCTCTCCAAGAGATGGGAGTTGCAATTCACCTCATCTGTCTCCTCAGGAACCTGTATGAAGGGCAAGAGGCCACAGTCAGAACTGGGCATGGTCTTACTGATTGGTTTCCGATTGAGAAAGGAGTGAGGCAAGGCTGCATACTGTCGCCCTGCCTATTTAACCTATATGCAGAGTGCATCATGAGGAAGGCCGGTCTGGACGAGGCTTCAGCTGGAGTGAAGATTGCTGGAAAACGTATTAACAACCTTAGATATGCGGATGATACCACTTTAATGGCAGAAAGTGCAGTGGAACTCAAGAGACTTCTGATGCGCGTACAAGAAGAAAGTCATAAGTTTGGGCTTAAACTGAACATTAAAAAGACAAAGATCATGGCATCTTGCCCTATCAAGTCCTGGAGCATCAACGGACAAGAAGTGGAAGCTGTGACAGATTTTCTGTTCTTGGGCTCCAAGATTACCTCGGAAGGAGACTGCAGCTATGAAATTAGGAGACGCCTGCTTCTGGGAAAGAGAGCAATTGTTAGCCTTGACCACCTAGTAAAGAGCAGAGACATTAGTCTGCCAACCAAGATCCGTATAAGTCGTGCTATTGTCTTTCCAGTTGTGATGTAAGGATGCGAGAGTTGGACTGTGAAAAAGGCTGACCGCCGAAGAATTGACGCGTTTGAGTTGTGGTGCTGGCGAAGACTCTTGAGAGTTCCTTGGACTGCCAGACGATCAAATCAGTCGATATTGTCGACCATAAATCCTTACTGCTCATTGGAGAGTCAAATCTTAAAGTTAAAGCTCAGCTACTTTGGTCATCTGATGCGAAGAGAGGAGTCGCTGGAGAAAGATTTGATGTTGGGAAAGGTTGAGGGTCGCCGGAGAAGGGGTAGGCAGCGGACGCGATGGTTACATGGCATCCTCGAGGCACTGCAGATGAAGTTATGTGATGTTAGGAAGATAGTGAGAGACTGGAAAGCGTAGCGTGACATGGTCCATAGGGTCACGAAGAGTCGGACACGACTGAACGACTGAACTGAACTGACTGGCCATAGGGTTTTCTTGGCTGGAAATACTTGAGTGGGTTGCCATTACCTTCTACAGTGAATCACATTTTGTCAGAACTCTCTGCCGTGACCTCTCTATCTTGGGTGGCCCTACACAGCAGAGCTCACGACTTCATCGAGTATCGCAAGTCCATCCGCCACGACAAGGCAGTGATTCATGAAGGGGATTCGCGCATTACCTAGGATCTATCAAACAGGGTAATCTTCCCTATATCAATGTCTGGCTTCTGAAAAGGCCGCTACCGAATTGATATCATTATTCCTCTTGCTAGCTGCGTCAGGCGCTGCAAAGCTAAGCGGTCTATAGCCATTGCTCTCTTCCTTAACGTTAAGGGAGCTTTTGACCATGTAACGCATGAGGCGATTCATTTAGCCTTACATTCGGTCGGTACACAAATATCTAATTGGCTGTTTGTTATCTTTGTGACAGGATAGTTTAATGTCAACAAATAAAGATGATATAGCCTCCATCATGTGTCTCATGGCCTTCCGCAGTCCAACCTCCTTTAATATCCATTTTCTTTGTTTGGAAAGTTCCTTGCCACCTACGGTTGAAATAACCTTCTACACAGTTAACATCCTGTATTGCGCTCCGGATGACACAGGCATCTTGAGCACGATCGAGTGCAGAAATCAAACTAGTGCACTGAATTATCCTTAAACAAGCGAGGCCTTCCTTCTTATATTTACAGAACAGTGCGCAGCAATTTAATTTTACAGCGCGAGGATTTTCTTTATGCGCTGAAAGTTGCTAGCACGCTATACCATAGTCAGAAAGCAAAAGTGTCTAGGTGTGACACTTGACAAATCTCTCACCTGGTCCCCATACATTCATCAACATAAGATGACTCTTCTCATGCGTGTCTATATTTCGTATGTCCTCAGCAGCCATCAGGGGTTCCTCAACAAAACTTTAATACGACTTTATGGAGCACTTTGTGAAAGCCTTCACTACTATCGTCGTCCTGTTCTCCATGGCATAGCTTTTAAGCAAGCATAAAACGGCTTGAAGCCATGCTGCCAAAGCTTTGAGAATCTCGCTCGGTCTTCGAAAAAACACCTCCGCAGAGTGAGTATTCTCGCAGAGATGGACGTCTATCAGTAACAGTGTTGATACCACAGGAGCTGCTTCGTGTCCAGTTACGGCTTACGCATAAACCTAGCCGTACATTTTCAGAGCAAAGTATGACAGCCATTTCCCACCTACTCCCTGCGCAATACGAGCGCGCAGTCTCGTTATCTTTCGCACAATGAAGGTATACTGCATGACAAGTTTGAAAAATTATTCCTAGTATCAAAAGTAAAATCCACAGCCCAGGACGTGCACGTAAACACTTCGCCATTAAACACAAATCTATATACTGAAGTCAACCTTGCCACATAATTTCTGATGACTAGTTACGCGTGTCTACCCATCCAGCGGCAATCTGGATACCATCAAAACACTCCACAATATCGACCATACTCACACACCGAACTTCAGCTATTGCTACTGAGTTACCAGGTCTGCGAGAAGCTATTGCATATATTCTGCAACCAACCACTGCAGCAGCGGTTATCTTTAGTGAGTGTCGCGCTGGACTGCAATTTCTAAAGTAATCATGAATTCAGGAAAATCTCGTCACTGGACATAACGTAAGCTGCACACTCAGGTCTGCGATCTGTGTTATCGCATTGTGCGACATTGGTGACCTGCACAATTCGGCAAAGCGGGCGATGACTACGCCGACGCCGCTGCAAAATCTGGAACCTCAAGATTCATTAATAAAAATTCCAATTGCATTCTCACGAGTAGACGCTCCAAGACTTGTAGCTACTGAATCATGGCGACTGCAAGCGCGCTCTGTGGTATGATCCAGACCATCAATGCGTACTTCTAAGTTAAATAGATCCCATGTATGCCTTTCGAATTCCACACAGTTTTACGAGATGCCATTGTAACTGTCTGCCCGGATCCGTTTGATTGTGTCGTAAACAAAATACTTCCGAATAAAATCTCTATAGCCAGCAGTCCTCTGTGCTCTACTTGTGAAGCGTGTGAAGATTTCGAAAATTTGGTAACCTCCTGCTGAAGGAGGATCGACCATAGAACATTACGTAATAATTTAGAGTTGGTGAAAGACGCGACCCTGCACCTTGATCACGTTCTGGGTCCTTGGTTTGATTGGGTTCGCGCTCCGCGAGATACACAACCCTAAATAAGTTTCCACAAGGACACTGGGTTGCAGAGACCCTTTGAGACTCATCTGTGCGTTTATGTGTGTGTGAAAGTATGTGTACCCGATTTCTTTCATTCATGTTTCCTTCCCCTTCCCTTCATTTTCACCCTCGTCAGGAATAGCATGCTAAGGCCAGCACTAGGCAGACATTTATCTTGGTTCCAAGAAAATATTTCTCCCGCTCTCTTTCTCCGACCGTTTGCTGCAGTAGAGCGATATATTTCATTTTTTAGACGGAGCAATGCGGCAAACAATCGCTGTGACCCATCGTATCAACAGAATGATACCGGCGCCATTCACAGAAGGCCTTATCGTGTCTCTGTTGATAGCGGCACGTCGTGCTAGAGGAGGTTGACAAGATTCTTATAGAAATCATTACTGAGCCTTCCTGTAGTCCCTGGGCGTCCCCTGCTCTTTTCACAGAGCAAAGACCAAGCCATTCAGGTAACACCGTAGGAGGCTGTGCCTAAATCAGAAACCTCTCATAGAGAAGGCTTGTACATTGAAAATGTTTTATATTTCGTGAGATGAGATGTACACGCAATTCTTTGTAGGAGTGATTCTGCTGCGTTCTATGAGTTGCTTACGGTAGGGAAAGGCACCGAAAATGTTATGAAAGAGAGGCTCGTTGCACTTCTAATGTGCTACTGGGGATTTCTCGAATTAGAATAGTGTGAATACAATGATAAAAGGTATGACGTGAGGGTAGGTATTACTTGAGTATCAGAACAAAAATAAAATTTGGGAGGACTCAATCAGCCCAAAACTATTCATCCGAGCGTAAACTCCTTTAGTCATGGCTAAACACCAGCATCCCGCATTGTCGAAGTGTTGATGCTCTCGGACCGGCAGGCACGTCATTCATGGCAAAGCTCAGTAGCAAATCGCCGACTAATCAGCTCATAAATCTCCACATATTTAAGTGACCAACCCAGATGGAAACAATTCTCGGAATCCACCACTGCGGAATTTCATGGTTCATTGTGAAACGTTCATTGAACTGAGCTAGATGAAATGTTCGGAGACATATAATACGATGTTTGACGGTTAAAGATCAAACGCCCCTGAGAATGACCTCAGGATATGTAGTGCGAATTCGTAAAAACTGGAAACCTTCTAATATAGCGTCTCTCGCTTTGAGGGCAAAATTGAGGCGCGAGGTAACCTTTGGAGTAGTAGAGTGAGCAGTAAGCTTCGTTCTCGAAAATACATGACATCTTAATATCACCCTAAAAGCCTTAGGCAGTTTCCCATAGCTTGAAGGATCGCTAGACGGTTACAAATAGCGACTTTTTGTTGGCATAGAGAGGTGTGAATCTTCACAGTCACAGGCACAGGTCCTCCGTGATCACAAGAAAACAAATTCACTAAGAAAAAAAATGCTTGCAGCGATTATGGCAGTAGAGTTGCTCTATGCTGGCGCACCCATAGGATCGATCCTCTTTTCGTTGGCAATATTTTTAAGGAATGTTAGATTGAACTTTTGCTCTCTAGAGCAAAAAGTGCTTCCAAAAGTGCTTCCAAAAAGTGCTAGAGCAAAAGTGCTTCCAACCCAGTTACAGGGCCCGGCCTGGGCCCACTGTTTGAAGCCCGAGCTCAGCTCGGGACCATAGTGCCAAGCTCGGGCCCTGCCCGGTCCCACGCTGACATGAACCGGGACCGGCCCGGGGCCGCGCTTCAACGACCAGGCCTCCCAGGCCCGCCAAGTAAGTCTTCGTAGAAGCCCTAACTATGTACCACTAAACAATAGAAAATAGAAAGCATTCAAATTGATAGAAAAGCTTAGGTCCACCAACACTTTTTATCATGCCGCGAACAGTACTTGCTGCTGGCGCTTGTGGCTGTGGTGGAAATTTGTTTTTTCTAGAAATAAAAGTGGGTGGTACTTGCGTTTTTACGCTCTCCACCATTCCAGCACCCTCACAATATACTCGAATAAATCCCTGCCTTGAAATTAACTGTCTAGATACGGGCCAGCTCACTGACAGTGACCATCATCGTGCCATGTTTTGAAATCGTCACGAAAATCGCGTTTCTCAGTACTTTCACTAATATGCTGGTCTTGCCTTGTCTCCACTTGTGGCAAGCTAGATCCACCAACACTTTCTATAATGCCGCGAACAGTTGTCCTCTCCCGTTCATCAGGCATGCGGAGCTGACGGAACGGTGGTCCCATAAGTGTTACGAATTTGTGGATGTCTTCTGTGGGCATCTTCATTTGAGAAAATTCCAGGGACCATGACTTGAGCCGGCCAGGTGTTGGGGAGTCGTCTGAAGCAGCAGTAAAGTCTGACTCACACGACGGATGGAATCGTTCGAGTCCTCGACCGGACGAGCCCCACGTGACCCGACGTCCCGAGCTACGCTTCATCCGCGGACGTCGCAGCCTTGTCAAACAAAAAACGGGCTGGCGGGTTCGCCCTTTCAAAATGTGAGAACTGCATCTTGTAAATGTGCCAACAGTGGCATTTTCGTTTTTGTAACCGATGGGGGGGGGGGGGGGGGGAGGTGCTCGGTTGTGTGAACAATGCAGCGCGGTTGGCTTGAAATGCCGGCGCCTGCCAGTTTTGTCTGCGGTGGCAGCGCTGTGGGGTTTACGGCCCCTGTGCATACTGCAGAGTAGGGCCGCCCGATGAGCAGCGCTTTATATTGCCGCACTCGTCAGAGAGTATCCCGGCCTTTGGGATATTTGGAGTGAGCGTATTCGAACATAGTGCTCAAGAAATCTCTGTAGGAAGAAATCACTTCACAGATGTCAGAGACGTCGCCGGCACACGGGCACGCCTCCCTCGGCTGTAAAAGCACTGCACATTCAAAATAAGCGCCTTTTGTTCACTGGCCCGTCCAGACTGATACACAGTGTCAGAAGTGGGATGAGTCCGCGTGCAGGTGAAATGTCGGCGCAGAAGAGTGAAACGCGCGATAGAGCGACTGCTGAAGCTTGCGGTACCACCGCTATTGTCGAGGAATATTGCCAAGAACTGGGAATTGTTCCAGGAGAAATTCGAGCTTTTTCTGCAAGCAACGGAATCTTCAATAGAGCCCAGATCCGAAGCCACCAAAAAAGCACTGCTACTCAGCACTGCTATAGAGGACGCATTGGAGGTATTAAACGACATTATTTTCCTCGAGAATGAGAGGAAACAAGACTTGTTGAACAAATATTTAGGAGCATTGCCAAGGGCAGCAGAAGGAGGTTATAAAAGGCACATGTTATGGTCAAGAGTGCAAGGCGAAGGGAAGTGGTTCGAGCGTTTCATGCGTGACGTCAGAAAGCATGAGGTAGAACAAGAAAGCTTCAACATTCTTGATGTGCAGTCTCAAACATCGACGTAAGTGCAGTCTGGGTAGTGAATGCGAAAGTGGTTGACCAGATAGTTCATTGCAAGGTAGACACTGGATCCGAAGCCAGCCTGCAGCCTAACTATCTCTATCGGGGGTGCACGTCGGCTGGAGAATTAAAAACGAGCTCTTTGGTGCACCGATCATACAGTGGGGGTGTCATTCGACATATCAGTATAGCAAAGCTACCAGTGGTCCGGTCGGTCTAGATCAACTTCTACGTCGTCAAAAAGGCAACCCAGCTCTACTGGGACTACTAGCAAGCGAGTCCCTCGATCAAGTTTCACGTGCGGTGGATGCTGTTAAGGCAGGAAACACCACAGCCGGAAGCAGTGAGAACGTTCTCGAGAATTTTCACCAGCATGTTCAGGTAATCGGCTGCGTGAATCGCCAGTACAAAGTTGTTCTACGGAAGGATGTGACGTCAGTTGCCCAGCCAGTGCGACGTGTGCCTCTGACGCTAAGGGATCCTTTGAAGGAGGAACTGGAGCACATGGAGCGAAGCGCCATCACTGACAAGGTGCAGCAACCGACAGATTGGGCGAACTCCTTGGTTATTGTGCGGAAAAAGACGGGAAACTACGCGTTTGCATGGATACGAGAAGCATAAACCAGTGCATTACGCGCGAGCACAATCAGATGCCAAGGCGCGAGGACATAGAAGCTGTGCTAGCGGACGCTAAGTACGTCTCGCTCCTTGATGCAAAGTCGGGTTTCCATCAGATACCTTTGGATTACACCACAGCCAATATATGCACGTTTGGTACTCCATTCGAACGCTATCGATTTTTGAGGCTTCCGTTCGGAATCTCATCAGCCTCGGAAGTATTCCAGAAAATTCTGAGTGAAATATTTGGCAGCTGCCAAGGTACGACAGTATACGTAGATGACATTCTGATACGGGGCGCGTCTAAGGAAGAACACGATGCGCACCTGCGAAGCGTGCTGCAGGCTACAGAGGAAGCAGGTTTAACCTTCAACGCTGACAAGTGCAAAATTGACGTGTCTGAAATTGAATTCTTGGGTGATGTCATTACACAGCATGGGATAAGACCCAATCCAGTGCTGACTCAATCATTAAGGGAAAACTGCATATCTAACTGATAAAGCAGCTGCTCAGAGGATGCTAGGTGTAGCAAATTATTACAGCAAGTACTTGCCCAAAATTTCGGAACGTACTACTTTCTTGGGAGCCGCATCAATAAAAAAGTACGCTATCTTCGAACGGACTGACAACAACATGCTTAACCGTGCGCCTCATTTAGCTATCCTTAACCAAGCGAAAGAAACCAAAATCGTGGCAGATGCATAAAAAAATGGGTTTGGAGCAGCACTCTTACATCGTCACGGTGAAAAATAGCGTCCAGTTGCTTATACATCACGTGTAATGACCAGCCCTTAACAAAAAATACTCGCAAATTGAAAAGGAAGCGATGGAAAATAACGTTCGGCTGGGAAAAATTCCACCATTTCGTGTACGGACGCAGGATTGTTATTGAGACAGACCACCGCCCGCAGATTAGTGTTGCAACAAAATGAATCAGTGATATGCCTCCCAGGCTTCAACGCTTCTTTTAGGTTACTGGCATATGACTTTGACCTGCAATATGTACCAGCAAAAAAAGCAAAAAATTATTCATCGCAGACATGCTCTCAAGTCTCCCAAGGCAGAGACCAAGGACAACACGGACGGTACGGAAGACATTAAAGTCCGCAAGGCTGCAGTCATGTCCGACTTGGTAAGCAAAAACACAATGCGCCGTCTGGCCAACGAAACGGCAAAGAATCCGGATTTACAGTCAGTGATACGACACGTTTTTGATCAAGGTGACATATGGGCATAATGAAGCCATTCGCGTCCGAGGTGTCCTTGATTAGAGGAATTGTCCTTAAAGGCAGCAGAGTTCTCGTTTCCAAGCCAATGCTGTGGGAAGTTCTTCAATGGATTCATGAGGGATACATGGACTTTAAATTCCAAGCAACAGCCAGAGGTCTGGTGTTCTGGCCGGGGTTGAACGCGGATATTAAACAAATTGGAGGACGCTTAAGCTTCGCCTTTAAGAATGGAACGCGATAGTGTTTTCGCGCTCCGTTGGCACTGTCTAATCATTTGCTTGTCGCGCTTTTGAGTGACACAAAGACTTGATACAAAGACGTGATTCACATGATACAACACTCGTTAACTTGTCCAAATCATGATTGTTTGGTAATTACTTGTTCTGAAACGTGATTCTGGGACGTAGAAGCGCTGCCAGCCACCTTGCCGAAACACGCGGGCCTGAACTTGCAGTCGTACATTGTCGGCAACATCGTTGCCGATCCGAGCCGGCGCGGTGAAGATCTCGGAGGCCATGCGCTGTCTATATTATTCCGTGCGGCACACGCATGATGGCACTACGTGCACGCCAAGAGAAGAGGAAGTACAGCGGAAAAGTAATCTGCCACTCGCTTACCTGTGTGTTTTGTAATTTTGTAATTTACATGCTCATATATATTATTATACTCCACAATACACTTCTCTAAGGGATATTTCTGAGACAACATCGCAATGAATACACGCGCCTTTGTCCATTTCAAATCATCTAGCGGGCGTGGCCGATTTTACTCCTTCGCATTGCACCAGGAGCCAGGTCGTCCACCGATTATTATCAAGACGTATAAATGTACTCTCTTCAGTTCGCCAAGGTTGCCCACTGTGACCGTTACTTTTTGCACTCGTTTGGGAGCCATTGCGTCGTAAAGTTTTGCAGGGTGCGGAGGTCAGAGGCATCAGTGTACAGGCATGCGAAGCCCGAGTACTGGCCTACGCGGACGACGTTGTTTTTTTTTTTGTACGGGACAGAGACAGTATCAGTGCTATACTGGAAATAACGCAGGACTACTGTGCCAAAAGCGACAGCATGCTGAATTTAACCAAGTGTGTTGGATTGTGGCTTGGTTCATGGGACAAGACACCAGCTGTCTTTGAGAAAGTTCAATGGTCGACTACATCGAACACCTACCTCGGGGTGCCGCTTGAATGCTACCGGGAAAGTGACTCGACCTGGAGCAGAAAGGCAGTTGAGATGAAAGAGCTGACGACTCGATGGGGCGGCCGCAGCGTGTCCGTATTGGCGCGGGCGGCAGTGTGCAATGTTTTTCTTGTTGCAAAACTTATGTAAGTTTTGCAATGCTTGTATTGTTCGCGGGGGAATTTCCAGAAATTACATCACATTTTTGCAACATTCATCTGGGTGTCCGATTGGGAGAGAGTATCCCGAACGAGGAGCCTTTTTCGAAGAGTAGGTGACGGGGGCCTTAGCCTTTGCCATTTACATGTAAGGCAGATTGTTCAGCGCTTCGTGTTTCTGCGCAGAATACGACATCCTTTCCTCCATACTTATGCTCAGTACATGCTGTCCGACGCCTTACCGGATTTAATAGTTTCATCAAGCGAAGGGGGTCGTTATGGTGTGTCGCGCTATCTCCGAGAGGTTGTGGCGTTTTATTGCTTTCTTGCCTTGCGTTTTACCAGAGAGTATTTGCACACAGTAAAAAGAAAACAACTTACGAAAAATCTGATTTACATGATGTTTCTAGTTTCCTTGTAACGACAAATTTTCATAGCTACTGCTGGGCAAGAAGTATTGAAGAGGGTGAGAAAGATGTGGGTCATGTCCGCAACCAATACCTTCTTTTTCCATTTACACACTGGAACACTACCCGTTAAAACTTGGTTGCATAAAAAAGGTATATATGTACCATGGGGGACAAACAGTTTTTTGTGTAACAAACCAGAAACAATCGAACATATGTGCCTTGAGTGTAACAACGCTATCTTCTTTTGGAACGTGTTGCAGCGTACCATTCAGAAGGACCTTCCTCTTACACCGCATGGTATCAGGTTTCTGCCAGTTCAAGACGATACAATACCATACGATGCCATATTCCTGATGGGGCTGCATTCTGTGTGGCTCAGTGCTATGGAATACCGGCACGGTGACACTCGTGCTAGGTTCGTGTATGGATATTTTGCCGTGTGCATTGTGAAAATACATGATGTTTCGAAAGATATAGAATTTGATGCTCAAATTGAGGTGTTGTTTAGAAATCTTTCTAAAAAGAAACGACTGCATTTTTCGCGGCCGGCACGCGGCCGGCCAACCTTGCAAATATTTTGTACTGTGTATTTTGTCATGTTCATTTAGCAATAAAAAAAAAAAGCTGGCGTGGCCGAGTGGTTAGCGTGCTCGTCCCGAACCCCGGAGACCCACGTTCGATTTCTCAGGGCGGCGAGTTTCCCTATTCGTTTTTATTTATTAATGCTTCTGGGATTTTTCGCTCACGACCAACGCCGGACGACGCGGGACGGCGGCCGCCGACGATGACACCGACTTTTCTGCGACACGAGACCCTTAAAGCTACCGCGTTAAAAATGTTGGAGAGCTGCGCAGTTTGCCCAAAATACGCTTACAAACCGATATGTGAGCCCTTTATGATCAGGCCTACACCAGGCCATGAAAGGTACCGTATAGGCGTTGACAGTTTTCAGCATGGAAGAAGCTCGTACCTGCCGGATTTTGATACCTATTCCAACTTTACGGAATTTGAAAAGCTGACTCGCACAACCTCCAGTGCAGTAACTGAGAAGCGAAGCGCCATCTTTTCAAGATATGGCATCCAATGGAAGTGTGCACTGACAATTGGCTCCAGTTTTCGTCTCATGAATTTTAGCTCTTTACGTCTAGGTACGATTTCAAACACGTCACATGAAGCCCGGAGTTCCCGCGCTCAAACGGTCTCGCTGAAAAGGGGGTCCAAATTGTGAAAACGATCCTAAAGAAAACGGAAGGCACAAGTGACTTCTGGCTAGCGCTACTTGGCTACAAATCAACTCGGCTTGAACACGGTCGCTCCCTCGCAAAGCTGCTACAGGGAAGAAGACGTCGCACTCGGCTTCCGGACTTCAAGCTGCCGCCAAAGTAGACCGGTGTTCCAACGAGCCCAGGCAGACATTTGAGGGAGAATTTCACCTCCTCTCAAAATCGGACATGTTGTGAGGGTGCAGCTTCTTCTCGTTTCATGTCTGTGCCAAGGAGCCTGTAGTGGTAAAGATGCATATTCTCGAATCATGCGTTGCATCATCTGTCAAGTCAAATATGTCTTCGTACACCGCCTTTCACTGTTACTTGCCATCGTGCATGTTGGTGTTTGTGTGTGGGCGTGTGTTTGAGTACATAAATAAAGCGTTTCACAACAAGGCAGCAGTTGCGATGCCTATCGGAATGGGAAAGTCTGACAGAAGATTTTTTTAGAAGCATGTGTATCCAGTGTCACCTTTATTTTGCTGCAGCATTTCACACGCTTCAACATGACGCAGCGAAACGAACTGTCTGCAATAGCATCAGCAGTTTTTAACACGTGCTGCACAATTGTGCTGAACAGAGGGGACAATCAAGAATAATTGTTTAGAGACTGTAAGCTGGCACAGTACCAATCGCAGGTCTGACACACTTCGGAAGCAAGAAACGAAAGTGTTGTGCATGCCACTGTGCGACACATAAGCGAGAGACAAAAGAATAGTGGCTTATTGGTTACAGGCTTGCGCAGTAGTTGTAATAGATTTGGTACATTTCAGATGCAGGAAACAAAGCATGGCATTTTACAGCGCAGAAACATGACACAAGTAGTGCAATGTACACCTTTTGCTTAGAGCAGTCTCCATAAGTGAGCCTTTCAAGACTACAGGCCAGCATATACAGTTAGGATGCCAAGAACGCATGGATAGTACCTTTGCTTAATGCTTAACAGCATAGCATATCAAGGAAAAAGCTGACCAATTGAATGCATATTATGTATTATGAGGTTTAGTGTTTGCAGTGATTGAAGCATAAGTATACAATCCCATAGGTATACGAACTGGTGCAAAAACATCAGAGATGCATTAATCAAACGGTGTGTGGGCCGAAGTTATCACTCAAAAACGGGTGCTTTGCGATGGGGGCGAAAAGCAAGGCGCCCGTGTGCTGTACGATGTCAGTGTTCATTAAAGAACCCCAGGTGGTCGAAATTTCCGGAGTCTTCCACTACGGCGTCTCTTATAGCCTGAGTCGCTTTGGGACGTTAAACCCCACAAAACCAAACCAAACCAAATCATTCATGGAGAACGCCGAAAAAAAAATACACCGCGCATTACAATGGATGCTACATCGAAAGCCCCGTGACGGTGGCTCTGCAGTGAATAAAGGCTTCGGGTTTAGTCCCGGTAGACGTGGAAATATCCTCATGGTCATGTTCTTTCCACACCACTCAGCTACATACAAACAGATAATCATGCAGCCGCAGAACTTCATTTTGACCTCCACTGAATGCTTCACCGTTGTATTGTGTTTCCTAATGAGAAAAAAAAAATAGAACCACAGATCACATGCCTGCACGCTGCACTTTGAGCACTTTTCTCATCGACACTAGTAAGCGCCGACCGAAAACACCTCTGCAAGTTGTCTTTGTCTACTTCCGCGTTAAGCGCTTCATGAAATGTTATGGCTGCAGGCCCTGAGCATCGACTACTTTCTATTAGATTTTCAGCATGCTTACATCACCCACACAGAACTTCGATTTCAGACGCCGAAAAAAAAAAAAACAGCACCTTGTTGGAGAATCAGCTGTTTGCTTGCAGGCCGCCATGAGCACGCCTTGAAAACGCCGGCGCACCCTCGCGGCAACCGAAGTTACCCTAACAGCAAGTATAATTACAAAACTAAGAACGCTTCTACTTACGCCTAATGTTATTCAATATTAAAAAACAGTGCCTTGCCAAAATAAACCTTTATTTGTTTTATTTATTGCGTAATAATTGGGTAGTGTTACAAAACGTTAAGAGACGGTCCCTTGTCGGTTTTGGGCCGCACTGTGAAAACAGTCGAGGATTTGGAACTACCGGGGCGGAGCCACGCTAAAAGTCACTGGTAATTGAACGATTTCGTGCTTCGTCACCATTGACGTGTCAAGGCTGCGCCATGGCTCCGTAATTTTGACGTCACCCTATAGTGTACTAGAATAGTACACTGTACTCACGCTCACAAACTTGTGAGCGGAGGATTACAGGCCAGGCAGCATGAGTGAGGGGCCGCGCGTTCGATGAGCTCCGTCGAACGCAGCAGTTCAAGTCCAAGCTTCGACCTAAGGCGTGCATGATACCGCTGAATTCGACTACACACGTGAAGTGGAGTACGAGCAGACAGCAATTTCGGAGGTAGGCACACTAATTTTGCCTATTTTTCGGCGGCCCACGTGGGATCGCTAGGCCTATTCGTAGGCCTAGCAGAAGAAAGACGCTCTCGGCGGCGGGAGCCACAGAAGAGCATGAGCAACACAATGCAGCCGGTGGCGGGAGAATCTGTCGACCCCGCGGAGCTAACTGAGGGTGTGTGGTTTTTTACCAAAAAGAAAGGCCGCGTAGTGCCCCTCGAAGAGGAAACGCGAACCGCGACCAAAGATGAAGTGCGGCGGACTACAGGTCACAAGGCCACCATCGGAAGAAAGCTAGCGGCAAAATCGGTAGAGAAGCAGTCCGCGACGATAGCGAGGGACGCCGAAAAAATAATAAGGATGAGAAATTGATTAATGAAACAATCAAGTCACCTCCGCAAAACGTCAAGGGGACGAGACGGACCCGCTGGTGACATTAGAAAGGAGACTTAACGCTAAATACGAAGCGAGATTTGAAAGAATCGAGACCATCCTCGCCCAATTATTGGGTGCAGTAAATCAAATGCAGACGCAATTCACCGCGATACAGAACGCCTTCACCGAGAGGCTAATATCGTGACGCTGGGGCTAAGTCGACCCGGCCTTCACTTGGTAGCGTGCAGAGACTCCGGGTTAATGAAGGATTGAATCTTCGAAGTTGGTAAAATATATACAAGCAGGTTTAATGGCACTTTGAGAAAACTTATTTACATGAAAAGAAAGGTGTATCAGCAAAATGGCAAGCGTTAAGAGTTTATAGCGAGAAGCGTCTGGATGAGCCGTTTACCCAGGGCCCAGAGCGTCATTTCGAGCTCTGACGTCCTTAAAACTCCCTATGTCCAGCCCCTCTCTGAAGATGCTGACCAACCAGTTCCAGGGTACGCCCCTCAGATATCGGCATCCAATTGAACACATCACTGCACTGATGGTCTGATGCACTGACTGGTCCGGTATTGTTTCGTCGGGCGTGGTCACTTGTTGGCGGGAAGAGCTTGAGAACGGCGAGGAGGTACATCTCTATTCTTCTGCAAAGATCCGATATGGTGGCTTCGGCAAGTAGATTTCCTTCTCAGAAACCCAAGTGCACGTGCGCGCCACATACTGCTCCAAGCATTGTCCCTTTCCGACAATTACAAATCTTTCCTGCATTTACCGGAATTCCTCTAATGGCCGTATTCGTCATGCTCCTTTCTTGTCCTGTACGTCAGCGGACGTGTCACTCTTTCGTCTCCTTTGGACAATAGGCATTCCTCACTTGACAATAGCGCTTCTCGACGGGAAGGGTGAACAATTGAACAAAAACACATCCGGCTTTTTCTCACAGGGCGACCTTTCTTTGTATTTTTCTTGACGTTCCCTTGACAGGGCCAATTTGGCATTTGCAGGGTCTCGACAAAGCAAAGCAGGCTCACACAAAAAGAATCATGGAAACAGGCTCACTTAGAGCCCTTGCACCAACAGCACATATCCACAGCACATATCTATGCCCACAGGCGAACAGTAGTGCGCGCAAGTGCGGACCATGCACGGTCATAACAGCCTCCTCCACCGCCAGAAGAGTCACGGAGAGCAGCAGTCGCATCTGCTGCATGAAGAGACGACTTAACGGCCTGCACATGAACGCTTGACGCTCGCGTTTGCTTGCCGCGTTGTCTTGATTGTCATAGGCCAAATTGCTTGAGCTGTCTCTGAAACTCAACCACATGTCTAAGCAAGCACTCGGCTCCCGTCTGAAGCAACCAGGTGAAAAGAAAACTGCCATCGTTGTCCGTGAAAAGCCCACACTCAAGACGTTCAGGACCCACGTATGCCTAGAAAACCAAACGTGCTGCTTTACATAGTCACACATATAACACATAATGTGTTCAACCTCCGCCATTATGCAAGATGGAGAGGTAATCGGGAAAGTGCGATGCAGTGACCACAGGATGGTGAGGTCCCGAATTAGCCTAAATCGGAAGAAGGAACGCAACAGATTAGTAAGAAACCCATCAACGAATTAGCGGTGAGGGGAAGGGCAGAAGAGTTCGGAGTCTCGCTACAGAATAGGTTTTCAGCTATAACTGAGTATGGCGACATTACCCTAGAGGGAAGGAACAATAATTTCAGACATATCATTACTGAGTGCGCGGTAGAAGTAGGCGGTAGGATAGTTAGAGAGGATACCGGCAAGCTGTCTAAGGAGACGAAAGATTCGATTAAGAAACGCCAGAGTATGAAAGCTTCCAATCCAACAGACCAGATCGAATTGGCCGAGATATCAAAGCTAATCAATATGCGCAAGGTGGCCGATATAAGGAAGTATAACATGGAGAAAATTGAGCATGCTGTAAAGAACGGGGAAAGCCTTAAAGCGGCAAAGAAGAAATTGGGCATAGGCAAAAACCAGATGTATGCGATAAGGGACAAGGCGGGCAACGTCATCACTAATATGGAAAAGAAAGTCAAAGTAGCGAGGAGTTCTATACAGGTCTTTACAGTAGCCAAAGTAGTAGGACCGTAATGAGATTGGCGGTAGGGAAAAACAGTCAGACGTTCAACCAGTGGCGAAGGACGAGGTCAAGAAAGCACAAAGAACAATGAAAAGGGGGAAATCAGCTGAAGAGGTTAAGATAAATACAGATTTGCTGATTTACGGGGGAGGATGTCGTGGTAAAAAAACTGGCCACCCTGTATACGCAGTACCTGGTGTCATCGACGTTACCGGAACCATGGAAAAATGCAAACATTATCCTCATTCACAAGAAAGGGGACTCTAAGGACCTTAAAAATTACAGACCAATCAGCTTACTGTCTGTTACGTATAAGGTATTTACTAAGGTAAGCGCTAATAGAATCAGGACAACCTTAGACTGCAATCGAGCAAAGGATCAAGCAGGGTTTCGGAAACGGTACTGTACTATCGATCATATCCATACCATCTATCAGGTGATAGAAAAATGCTCGGAATATAACCAGCCCTTATACATAGCATTCATTGATTACGAAAAAGCATTTGCCTCAGTTGAAACCTCGGCGGTGATGCAGGCATTGCGAAATCAGGGGGTAGACGAGCCGTACGTGAAAGTGCTCGAAGATATATATAGTGGCAGCACCGCAACCATAGTTCTGCGTAAAGAAAGTAACAAAATTCCCATAAAGAAAGATGTTTGGCAAGGAGACATAATCTCCCCAGTACTATTCACAGCTTGTTTAGAGGAAGTATTCAGAGACTTGGAATGGGAGCAGTTAGGGGTAAGGGTAGATGGAGAATACCTCAGTAATCTGCGATTTGCTGATGACATTGCCTTGCTAAGCAACTCGGGGGATAAACTGCAAATAATGATTGATGACCTAGACAGGAAAAGTAGAAAGGTAGGCTCGAGAATCAATATGCAGAAGACTTAGGTAATGTTCAACAGCCTCGGGAAGGAACAGCCGTTTACATTAGGTAGCGAAATACTGGAAGTAGTAGGCGAATATGTCTACTTAGAACAGGTAGTAACCGCAGATCTTGACCACGAAAAGGAAATAACAAGAAGAATACGATTGGGATGGAGCGCATTTGGCAAGCACTCACAGATTATGACTAGCAGCTTACCGGTATCGCTCAAGAGGAAAGTATACAACAGTTGTATCTTGCCTGTACTCACTTATGTGGCTGAAACGTGGAGGCTAACCAAGAGAGTTCTACTTAAGTTGAGGACAACCCGGAGGGCTATGGAACGAAAAATGATAGGGGTAACATTAAGAGATAGAAAGCGTGCAGAGTGGGTCAGAGAAATAACTCAAGTTACCGACATTCTAGTAGAAATTAAGAAGTAGAAATGGACATGGGCAGGACATGTAGTGCGAAGAGAGGATAACCGATGGTCGCTGAGGGTAACAAACTGGATTCCAAGGGAAGGAAAGCGTAGCAGGGGGCGGCAGAAAGTTAGATGAGCGCGCAGGGGTCAAGTGGATGCAGCTAGCACAGAACCGGGTTAAGTGGAGAAATATAGGAGTGGCCTTCGCCCTGCAGTGGGTATAATCAGGCTGATGATGATGATGACATATACAAGCGCACGAAAAAAAAAGAACCTGAGTACCAATTTGGATACATGATGAGGAGCACCTCGGACCGCTTAGAAACAGCGGCTAAGCGCGTGCGCATTCCCATTTATCTTCCCCTTTTTGTATGTTATTTCAAAATTGTACTGCTGTAATCAAGCTCCACCTCAGAAGGCGACTGTTCTTCGATGTCGCAGTTTGCAGCCAAGCCAGGGGACAATGGTCCGTCTCTACGGTGAATTTGGCCCCTCCAAGATAGCGCTGCAATTTTTGAATGGCCCATACTATTCAAGCGCACTCTTTCTCTGACGCGCAATAAGCCCGCTCTCTAGAACTCAGTGTTCTGCTCAGGTAGAGCACGGGTTGCTCATTACCGTCGTCATCTCTCTGGCAGAGAACAGCACCTAGCCCTCGATCACTTGCATCACACTGTACCGTGAATTCTCGGTCATAGTCTGGAGCTCGCAATATCGGACGGCTAATCAGCACAGCCTTCAGGTTTACGAAGGAGGCTTCCTTTTGTTCGTCCCAGACTACATTTGTTGGTTATGTCTTGCGGAGAGCGTCGGTCAGAGGGCTAGCGAAAGCTGAATAGTTAGGGATGTAGTGATTGTAGTATCCCGTCAGGCCCAGGGATGCCCGAATTTCCTGTCTTCGTGCTCGGCCGCGGGTAGTCTGCTACCGCAGAAATCTTAATCTCGCTGGGTTTTCTGAAACCTTCACCTACATTGTGACCCAAGTAGTCCACGGTCGCCCTTGCCAGGCAGGTATCCCATTCGCGCTTGTTTTCATAGCACAGTCCCCTCGGGACGCGTTTGAGAACAGAATGCCATATTTATACGCTGTTGCTCTGCGGATGGTGGATCGAGCTCTGCACTACCTTAATGCCGCATCGGTCGAGAAATGAGGTGGTGAGGACACCTGTGAAAACGCTACCCTGATCACTTTGGACCTCGGAAGGGAATCCGGCTCGTGCAAACACTGACAGCAGCGAATCCACTACACTCTCGGACGTCACCTCGCCCAGCGGAACAGCTTCTGGAAACTTTGTGGCTGGGCACACCATAGTGAGGATATAACGGTACCCTGACTCTGTCACAGGAAGTGGCCCAACTACATCTATTACTAACCGGTGAAACGGGTCGGTAATGATTGTTACTAACACCATCGGAGCTTTCCACTTATCTTGCGCCTTTCCAACCCGCTGGCACGTGTCGCATGACCGTACAAAATTGTCCGTGTCCTTAAAACATCCAGGCCAAAGGTATTCTTGCAACAGCCTCTGCTTTGTTTTCCTTATTCCAAGGTGACATGACCACAAGCTGCCATGGGAAAGTCGCAGTAAGTCTTCGCGGTACTTTTGAGGAACGACTAATTGGTCCCGCTCTACTCCGCGCTTATCCTGGAATAAGCGATACAGCGCTCCCTTTCTCATCTCGAAAGAAATATTCTTTGCTGTCTTAGTGGCGCGGTGGCGCTCCCTTATCTCCTGTATCTTGGGATGATTGGCTTGTTCCATAGCTAAGTCCTCTCGGGTTCCAATTATAAGTCTCGTGAGATTACTAGACACTGGCGGCAAGAGGTTACTCTCAAGAACGTCCTCATTCCGCGTCTCATCAAGCTCACTTTCAAGTTGACTTATCTGAGATGCCTCGCTCTCAAAGTTTTCTGACCCGCTATCTTCCGCGTCGACCACTGTTTTAACTGCCGTTTCCTCCGCTGTGAATTTTCCTGGAACGAGCAGCGTAGCTAGTTCGCGCGCCTTTGAACGTGTTAAGGCTTGCACAACTCTGTCTCCGAAAAGGATGCCCCTCTTTCGCAGTAGCATGTCCGATTTGTTGGAAAACAAATACGGATAGCACTTAGGAAGCTTTCCTGAAACGGCAGCCTCGGTTGTTAACTCGCCGAAAGGGCCCTCGATGACCACGTTCGCGATTGGCAAGCACACACTCTGTTCCTCCACTACCTGGCGGATTCATGCACACTGTCCTGTATAGTCGGAAGGCGACACATACGCCGGATGGACAACATCCATCGTTGCGGCCGAATCGCGCAGTACATTGCATGGCTTCCCGCTGACTACTAGGTCATGCAGGTAGGGTTCCAAAAGCTGCATATTTTTATCGCAGTCACTGACATACGAGAAAGCAATCTTTTCTTTCCGGCAGTTGACGGCAATGTGACCCTGCTCATTACACCTAAAGCATGTGAGCGGCTTCCTAGCCTCAAGCTTATTCTTTGTGGTCTGCGCGTTGGTCATTTCCCCACTTTTCTCACTGCCGTCCTTTCTAGGGAGTTTGCCTCAAGAAGCCTTCCTTTCTTCGTTTCCAACTCTAGCAAAGTGCCTTTCCGGACGGTTATTCACACTTAACTTGGGATTGCGCGGCCTATCCACTGCTGGGTTGCTGAATTGTCGGCGCGAAGCATACTCCTCAATGAGTTCGGCAGCTTCAGTTGCCGACTTAATGTCGCCTCGGTCCTGTAACCAATTTCTTTCTTTTTCTGGGAGGCAGTTATAAACTGCTCCAAAAGAATTCGCTCGGGTACAGCGTCCCTATCACTGTAGGAATCTGTGCTCCTTAGCCACTCGCCCAAATTGACTCTTAAATTGTACAGGAATTCAGGGTAACTCTTGTCCCTGGACTTAGTAGCGTTCCGAAAACGTTGTCTGAACGCCTCGGCGCTAAGCCTATACTTTCTCAGAAGGCAAGCTTTGACCTTCTCGTAGTTGTCCGCGTCCTCCTTGCTTAGCCGCGCGACAACCTCCGCTGCCTCGCAGGGCAGAACCGTCAATAATCTCTGAGACCAAGTGTCTCGCTGGAAGGACAGTTTTTCGCAGGTTCGCTCAAAGTTAGCCAGATACAGACCGATATCCCCTGATATCACATATGGCTGCATGTACTTTGACATCTTGAAATCTGTCTCCTTGTTGAGAAGAGGTACCGCTAGCTGGGGACAATTGCCCGACCTCTTGCTCAACTCTAGTTCTAATTTCCGGAGCTCAATTTCTTGCTCCAGCCTTTTTGCTTCTCTTTCAACCTCACGCCTCTTTTCCCCTTTTTCCCTCTCAAGTTCACGCTCACGCCTCTTTTCCTCTTTTTTCCGCTCTTTCTGACGTCTGAGTTGCTCCTCCTTTTTTTGTCCGATGAGGTTCCATGCTTCACTGAGCTCCTCATCATCGGTTCCCAAATCAGTGATTGCATTTATAATCAAGGGTTTTCGTGCCAAACCACTTATATCAATTCCGAATTCCTCACACAATAGCAACAGTTTCGGTTTCTGCAGCTTTTGTAGGTCCCTGATCGCTCCGAGTGTCGGCTACTTCCAAAACAACTGTGCAAACTACCAAACCTGGAGGCGTTTCAACACTCTTTACCAGTTCTAAAATCTAACCCTGTTCTAGAACCTGGTCCATATCAGAAGAAAAGCCAAGCACTCACCCACACATGTGATCTATGTTCCGAGCTGCTCTCTTGTTGGCCGATTGTTGCTCCTGCTTGTTGCTTGAGATGCCACCTCCGATCACCAGATGTTGTGGCTTGTAGATTCAGATCCCAATGCTGGTCACCAGTTGTCGTGACGCTGGGGCTAAGTCGGCCCGGCCTTCACTTGGTAGCGTGCGGAGACTCCGGGTTAATGAACGATTGAATCTTCGAAGTTGGTAAAATATATACAAGCAGGTTTAATGGCACTTTGAGAAAACTTATTTACATGAAAAAAAGGGCGTATCAGCAAAATGGCAAGCGTTAAGAGTTTATAGCGAGAAGCGTCTGGATGAGCCGTTTACCCAGGGCCCAGAGCGTCATTTCGTGCTCTGCAACGTCCTTAAAACTCCCTATGTCCAGCCCCTCTCTGAAGATGCTGACCAACCAGTTCCAGGGCACGCCCCTCAGATATCGGCACCCAATCGAACACATCACTGGACTGATGGTCTGATGCACTGACTGGTCCGGTATTGTTTCGTCGGGCGTGGTCAGTTGTTGGCGGGTAGCGTTTGGGAACGGCGAGGAGGTACATTTCTATTCTTCTGCAAAGATCCGATGTGGTAGTTCCGGCAAGTAGATTTCCTTCTCAGAAACCCAAGTGCACGTGCGCGCCACATAGTGCTCCCAGCTTTGTCCCTTTCCGACAATTGCAAATCTTTCCTGCATTCCCGGGAATTCCTCTAATGGCCGTATTCGTCATGCTCCTTTCTTGTCTTGTACGTCAGCGGACGTGTCACTCTGTCGTCTCCTTTGGACAATAGGCATTCCTCACTTGACAATAGCGCTTCTCGACGGGAAGGGTGAACAATTGAACAAAAGCACATCCGGCTATTTCTCACAGGGCGACGTTTCTTTGTATTTTTCTTGACTTTCCCTTGGCAGGGCCATTTTGTCATTTGCAGGGTGTCGACAAAGCAAAGCAGGCTCACACAAAAAGATTCATGGAAATAGGCTCACTTAGAGCCGTTGCACCAACAGCACATATTCACAGCACATATCCATGCCCACAGGCGAACAATAGTGCGCGCAAGTGCGGACCATGCACGGTCATGACACTAACTACATTAGAAAACATGGTGACCCAAATGCAACAAAATGCACAGGCGCAGTAAAAATGAAGACCCTCAGGTGTGGCAGTTGAACTGCCGCGTCTTCCAACGAAAGCGAGCGCTCTTGCAACAACACATAGAGCTGAGCGAAGAAAAACCTTTAGCTACAGCCCTTCAGGAAACAGAACCCAAATTATCGGGATATGAGGCATTCCACGGTGACCGGGGAGAAAAATCCCGCGTCTCCATGCTAGTTAAAAAACAAGTAGCGGTAGTCGAATATGAGGTCAACTCACGTGACATCGAAGCTGTATTAATAGAAGTTGTCACTGATCGCAATGAAGAGCCAAGTCTCTTTTTCTTAAACGTGTATAGCACCCCCCAGCAATGAAAGGTATGTTTCCGCACACTCTTCCGCAAAGCGATCAAAACGGCAGGAAACAATCCTCTTATAATTCATTGCGGCCCACTAGGAATGGGGCTACAATAGCCACGACCCCAAGGATAGGCAACTGTGAGAGGACATACATGAGCTCGGCTTTACCCTCCTGATGGACCCTAGCTGTCCATTCAGGATGGGAAACAGCGTCTGTGCAGACACCACCCGGACCTTACCCTTGAAAAAAAAAAAACACGGGAGACACAATCTGGAAAAACACAGCTCAAAATTTTGGCAGCGACCACTTTGTTCTGGCTCTCACCCTCAGCAAGGGCGTCAAAACACGTCGCTTCAAAAAGCCCAAAATCACCGTTGGGACAAGTTTAGGCAAATCAGAGAAAACAGCGAAAAGGGAGATGAAATCCAAAACATAGAAAAATGGGCAGAGACTCTTAAGAAACAAGTAGAAAAGCAACCATGTACACTACGGGAGGATGATGCGCCGGTGACGGTTGACAACAAACTCCTTCGTATCTGGGGAGCGAAACGCGGCATGTAGAGGCGTCTCCGTCACAAAGATGGAACAGTAACCTTAGGCGAAGGACAGCAAGATATAACAAAGAGATTGAAGATTAGGCAGTAAAACTTTGCGAACAAAACTGCTGTAGTAGGTGTGACGAGATGGAAGGGAACAAGAGCCTTGTACTTGATCCTGACAATTCGAAAACTCAATCGGGCGTAAGACTGAGGAAAGCCAGACACGTGTTCGAGGCCACGGACGAGGAACTCATGGCGCAACTAATTAACATGTACGTAGGCAACGCACAAGCCTTACCCCTGCCGGATTACGAAGGACCCTTAAACGAGGTCCTAAACGAGCCGATCACGGAGGCGGAGGTTCCCGCCGAAATATTAGGCCTAAAAACAAAATCGTCTCCCGGCCCAGACGGAATCACACAGAAGGTTCTTCGAAATTGAGACGAAATTCCATCCGCAAGCTCACTAAACACATGAGATCGCATGGGACAGAGGCCGCCTCCCACAACAGTGGAAGACGGCAAACGTAATTTTAATATCGAAGTCAGGCAAGCCCCCGAAACTAGAGAACTTACGACCTATCTCTCTGACATCCTGTATAGGGAAATTTATGGAGCATGTAGTCCGAAGGCGACAAACGCGTTTCATGGAGCCTAACGACCTGTGGCCGCACGAAATGGTTGAATTCCGGCCGGGCCTGTGCACACAGGAAGTAATGCTCTGCTTCAGACCCGACATCGCAGAAAGCGAAACTAGGGACGCGAGGGTACTACTAGGTCTAGACCTGACAAAGCCGTTCGATAACCTAAAGCACGCGACAATTCTTTCTGGCCAATTGAGGTTCGGAAAAAACACATACGATTACGTAAAATACTTCTTCTCGGGTAGAACAATGAAGAAAGTTTAAGGACACTGAAACCTCCACCGTCAAATTAGGAAGCAGGGGTACGCCGCAAGGTTCGGTCCTGTCCCCGTTCCTCTTTAATGTTGCCATGCGAAACCACCCGACAGAACTGAGGAAGGTGGAAGACTTGAAATTCAGCATGTTCGCGGACGACGTCAACCTGTGGGTCACCCAGGGGAGTGACGCGAGCATCGAGGAGCGCTTGCAGGCGGCGGCGGACATTGTGGTGTCCTACGCGGCCGAAAGGGGCCTCTCGTGCTCTCCAGAAAAATCGGAACTGTATATTTACAACCCGAAAGCGCTCACGTGCAAACGCCAGATAAACACCAGCATAACAGTAGACGGCCAAATAGTGCCGAAAGTCGAACATATTAGGATTCTTGGGTTTCTACAAGCAGATGAGTACAACGATACAACGGTTAAGCAATTGAACGCGTACGCCCCGCAAGTCACAGGTCTGTTCTGGAGAACAGAACTGAAGAGTCAGGGCCTTAACGAACGAAGCCTCCTGAAACTAATGCCGGCTTACATCACTAGCCGCATATGGTACGCCACACCATTCCTAAACATCAGATCAGACGAAAAGCAGAGAATAGAAGCACTCGTCAGACGATGCGTAAAGAGGGCTCTGGGACTACCCATCTCGACGACCTCGACTGAACGCTGCCTCGAAATGGGGCTGCACAACAATTGGACGGAACTAGCGGAGGCTGTGCGCATGGCGCAACTAGAAAGATTGAGCAGAACCCCCACAGGCAGAGCCATCCTCGGCTGGGTAAGACTGCAGTCAGATAGAGGAACAAGCGACAAAGTGGACATTCCACGAAAGTGTCGCGAATATATAAGTGTCCCCCCCCCCCCTACCTAAAAACAGGCACCCTACGTACAACAAGGAGAGGAGACAAAAAAGGCCCAGACGCTCGCAAAAAAAAGCGGGGAAAATGAAGCCGGGGGAGGTCGCCTACGTGAACGCGGCAAGCGGGAAGTCGGGAGCTGCGGTCGTCAATGGCCGTGGAGTACCCGCCGCCGCCGTGTCCGTTAGAAGCCGAAATGTAGACACGGCTGAAGAAGTTGCAATAGCGCTGGCTTGCGTTGGAACGGAACCCAGCATAGTTATTATTGACAACAAAACAGCTGTCTGGAACTTTGGAAAAAGGAGGGTCTCAAAGGAAGCAGCCAAAAGTTTGGAGAAAGGAAAACTTGAAAGTAGGATTCTAATTATTTGGACCCCCGCGCACGAATGCGTCTCCGGCAATGAGGCGGCGCACGAACTAGCCCGAGCTCTGTACTTCCGGGCAGCCGTAGAGCCGCCTGATTGCGATGGGATGGACGAGAGGTTGCAAACGTTTAAGGAAATTTTAGAACACTACAGACTTAGCAGGAGGTCCCTGCCACCACCGGACCGAACGCTAAACAACAAGGCGGCCGTTGCTTGGTGGCGCCTGCAAGCAAGGAATTTTCCCGTCTAGCTTTTCCACACGAAAGTGGAGGAAAAGGCGGACGATAAGAGCGAAACCTGTGGAGAATGGGGTACTCTGGATGATATAATCTGGCAATACCTTGGATCTCCTGGCGCCAAGAAAAATAAATTGTAGAGAAGCCTGGGAACTGATACTGCGGAGCGAGTCCCCCGCCAATCAGCAGCAAGCTATTCGCCTGGCGGCTGAAGCCGCGAAGAAACGCTGTCGCGTCGCCTGTCTTCAGTCGCGGAGGCCCGGACTCCGTCCCATAGGCCTGCGTGCCGCGGGCGGGGAGTAAGCAGCCTCCAACATCGGTGGGAAAATAAAGTACTTGACAATAACAACAACAACTTGTGAGCGGAGTCCGTAATTCGATTCTGAACTGCAGTCGCGGCCGTCGCGGCGGTTGTCTCGAGCGGCAAAGTAGGAAGCATGGCGGTGGACAGCACGAGATGGAGAAACAGCCTTGGTATTGGAAAGCAAATCAAGATAATTGAATCAGGGGTCTTCAAGCTGCGCTGAAAGCTCGCCACTTATGTAAAGTGGTGGCGGGATGGGCAAAGTTGGCGATCCTATCTGGAAGGGCGCAGCAGGAGACGGCATCGGCGTCTTGATGCTTACGGCCGGAGCGGTAAACAATGCGGACATTATATTCATGTAGGTGAACAGCCCATCTTGCAATTCGGCCGGAGAGGACTTTCTGTGAGGGAAGTCAGCAAACCGCATGGTGGTCCGTTCTTACTCCAAAAAGGCGTCCATAGTGGTAAAGGCACAATTTGGTAAGAATCCAGATAACGCCTAAACTGTTTTTTTTTCAATAACAAAGTGCTTTGATTCAGCCATCTTGGGCATACGGCTAGCTGAGGCGACCACGTCTTTAGCGTAGCCAGAATTGCGCTAGAAGAGCACGGCTGTAGGGTCGAAGGGAAAAGGAAAGGCCCATAACATAAGAGTGTGCGCAAACAATTGAAGACATCGTCGCGCGTTAGTCACCACAGCAAAAAGTCGCAACTGCTGAACAGTTTTGTTAATTAAACCGCGACGGAAACAATTTTTTTAATAAAGCGACTAAAGTAAGAACAATAACTGAGGAAGCTACGTTGATCTCTGACGGTAGTAGGTTTCAGAACAGCCAATACATGCTGAAGCTTAACCAGGTCGGGAGATACACCTTCTTTGGAAACATTGTGACTCAGAATGATGAGCAGGTGTGAGCGAACACGACGTGTTTATAGATTAAGCTACATTCCAGCATCCTCACGTAAAAAAACTCGCTTAAAGTTGATGAGGTGGGCATCAAATTCAGAATAAATGACAATCATGTATAGGTAGCTTAAGCATAGGCCTTCCACTTTAGTGTATTTAGTCCACGCGAAATGGCGTTCATCGTACTCCCAAATCTTACAATCGTATTACAGATGCCCAAATGCATAACTAAATTCTTACAATCCGTCAGGAGTTCAGTTACAAAAGCGGTTCTGGAGCGATCAGCCGCTTAAAGGCGGACCTCGAAGTACCTGGATAAATAGTTTGGAGAAGAAAAGAGCTTCACCCTTTGCAAACAGTCGGGATCGTCCTCGCTGTGCGGGAGAGGGTGGAACGTGTCACCAGTATGCAGGTTCCTTGATCAGGATCGGGCCCATTGCCTTTGGATAGCAGGTGAGTGCCTTCGCCAAGGACCACTGAAGCTGGAGTTAAAGCTCGCTCTAAATGTTAAAATATAGATTGTTCCGGCTTAAAGTAGAAAATATTGTGCAGAGAAATTCGCCTTTCTTCATATTCTTTAATACGCTTAATTGAGATGTAGAAGCTTGCAGTAATTAATGTTTTCAAAATGAGAGTACTTTAAAGTATGAGAAATAACAATGTATGCAACAAACCTGAGTATATATATAATTCAGTATTTTGAAAAGCAAGAGGAGAAACGTAACTTCCGATAATTCACAAAAAGAAACACATTCCGCTGTAAATAATAAGCATGACTATCACTGATGCAGACAACTTTATTAAACCTAAAAGCAGCAGTGCTTTCAAGTTCGCAACATTGGTTGCCCGGTAACCAAGATACAAAGAGCAAATGATCAAGGAGGAACTTTTATTGTGGTGTGCTACACAGTTACTCAACATTACCAAGATCCATACGAACGTCAGACCATTTATTTTTGACAGGCGTATAGAATGTCCGGTTTTAAGGATACTTTTGATTGAAATGGCAAGTTGATGTAACTCTAGCAAAGAGCAAACTAAATAGATTAACAACATTAAAGAACTATTCTGCTTTAATGTAAATAAGGCATGGTTTCCTCTGTAATCACCATTATTGCTATGATATAGATAAGCCGAAACGCGCAATGCGAAGTCATCGTCACACAAATTCATTGCTAATTACAAACAGTGACACTGGCCGCTGTGAAAGCCCTGATACTGATGCTGCATACCGAACGTTTATTGGTTCTTATGTAAGATAAGTTGAAAGCGCGGACTTCAGTTTGTCATTTGACCCCTTCGAGGTGTAGCTGTTATTAGGGCGCTTGACTACTGTGCTAAGGACGCTGGATGAAATCTCGGCCTCGGATTACGCTTTTCGATGGAGAGCAAAAAGCAGCACGTTAAAGAACTTCAGTTAGTAGAAATTTCCGGCGTCATCAACTACGGAATCGATCGTAGCCTGAGTCACTTTCGCGATCAGCCCCTCAGCTCGGCCTGCAGAAAATGCTCAATTCCCCTTGCGATTTCCGGTCCACGATCCAAGAGAAGCTATGTGTTTCCGTCCACGACACGGTCTTTGATCTCGATGCTCCTGCACTAACGGAGACTTTGCCGCTTAACCTGGGCAGTACGCTCAGTTCGTCGTCCAGGACGTTCAGAACAGCGTGAACCTTGTCGGTGCATCACTTAGCAGGTACGGCCTAATTTATCGAAATCTTGATGATGTTTTAGTTAAGATCGATGATCACTCGGTGCTGATTAAGAAAGTCTATGCCCAAAGTCACTTCGCGCCAACACTGCTGAAGAACCTCGATTATCGTGTGGTAAGTGCGCCCATTTACGATTACTGTTGCAGGGCGTCGCCACGATGGACTGTTGAGGGTGCCAACATCGTGGTGAATCAGAGGGTCATTCGAAGCGGTGATTCCTTTCCAGAGCTGGGAGGCAAACGGTTCACTGAAGACTGAATAGTTATTTCCGGTGTCAATAGGCACTGTGCAACTGCCAGCACAAACTTTAGGGTCGCTTAATCGCGTACTTGTATTGCGCGTGAGCCTTGGTGTCCGATTACGGTCCGTCATGTACCGATGTCGAAGCCAGGGCACACTGTCGTCCTTTCGCTGGCTGTCGTAAATAGTTTGAGGTCTGGTCGCGTCGTTGTTGTTATCGTCGTCTGCAGCAGTGGTGTAAATGCTTCGGCGTCGTCATTTGTCGTCGGCAGCACAGGATCGTCGTTACTTCGCCGTATAGCAACCTTAACACCAAAGAGTAGTGCATTTAGCATTCCCTGCTGGGGCTGGGGACTTAAATTGCACGTAGATCTTCAGGTTCAACGGCGAGAAGTACCTTGCATTGCAGAGCCGGTCCAGTCTGTCATCAATGCCAGGGAGAGGGCAGACATCCTTCGTCGTTGGCTGTAATCGACACAGAAACGAAGTGTTTGATTTTTCGTCACCAAAACGACTGGTGTTGCCCAAGGCTCTTTGATGTTTGGATGACGTCGTCACCAAGCTCTTCCTCTACTTGCTTTCTGGTGTCTTGGCGCTCTCGAGAAACTACGCGCTACGCGCTTTTGCCCAGCGGCGGGGCGTGCTCGTCCCTTATAATGTGTGCTTGGCAAGTGGTGTTTGTTGCACCTTCGATGCTGACGAAAAGTACTCGCTGTAGCTTCGAAGAAGAAACTGAACCTGGTCTTGTCTGCTGTGCGGAATGTCGGATTTGTTTCAAACATTAGCTGACAAGCTTAGTCACGTGCATCTTCTATGGGTTGGTCGGGGAGGACGAATACATCTCGTATCTGCACTAATTCTTCGCGAAAAGCGATCGTCGTGCCTTTGTTTTTATGCCGGTAGTCGTGGGAGTTTATTACCAGCACCTGAGAAGTTCCTTTCCGAAAGTTGGAGATGCCTCTAGCGATGCCCAGGCCGCATTCAAAGAGCAAGTGTGTGTTTCCTTCGATGACACCTTCGGCGGTTTTGATTTCTGCTCTACCCACGCAGACTACGACTCTTGATCGGGGTGCCACGGATAATATTCCGTCGAGGACTGTATAGAGCGATGTAATGCGTCGATATTTTAGTAGTAGGTATGGCGTTGACCGCCGAGAGCTTGATGAGATTTGAACAAAGGTCGATGATAGCCCGATTCTAGCACAAAAAGTCCATACCAAAAATTGCGTCACGGGAGCACTGCTGCAAGACCACGATGCTCGTAGGGTAAGTACGTCCATTTACTGTCACTCTTGCTGTGAATCGCTCGGACAGCGTAATAGCGTTACCACCAGTGGTCCGGATTAACGTGTTATCCCAACTGATCGTCACTTTTTTCAAGTTGGGCGGCAAATGCACCACGAATGCTAAAATAGTCTGCTCCGGTGTTGAATAAGACGGTAACCGTGCAACCATCGACAGTAACTTCGAAGTCACTTGTTTGTGTCCTCGTATTACATATTGGCTTTGGTTGTCGATCTCTATGTTGAGGTAGCGGCGGGGCACACCATTTTCACTTCGCTGGGCGGCAGTGTCAACTTGGACTCTGGTCGTGTTCTCGTCGAAGTGGACGCCGTGCGTATCGGATGTGTCACTTTCAAGTTTGCGGCGTGATCTCGAGGGCGTCTTCGTACGAAGCGTCGGCGTAATGGCGGACTCGTCGTCATTCGTCATCAGCAGCGGAGGAGCTTCGTTCATTCGCCGTGTAGCAACCTAAAGTTGAAAGGTTGCTCTATTTAGTTTCCCCTGCGCGGGCTAGGAAGCATCCTCACGCGTAGCTCTTTCCGGCGACGCAAAGCGAGACCTGAAAGGCGATGGGGAGCTTGAAAGACGACTTGGCGACGCGTGCTCTCCCTTCCTTATAAACTCGTCAATTTCCTGTGGTGTTTCGCCAGGATGAGGTTATGAGGCGTCGATGGCAAAACTACGCAGACCAAGTAGCCTATAAGGACAATGACGGAGGATGTCTCCAGCCTCACCACAATGAAACATCCTCCAGGCACGCATTTTCTCGGGCTTAGAGGTCGTTGGTAGGCTTGTAGGGCGGAGTCAACGGGGCGGCTTTCGGGAACAGGATTGTAGCAGCCAGGGCATGGAAGGTCACCTATGGGGCGCCGGACGATGTAATTCAGCAGCATAATTCATGTCTGTTGCTTCTTGCGTTTGAGCTGTCAGAGCAGTCATCTGAGGAACCTGTGACGACGCAATCTGCGGCTGCGCTTGCCATGGCGGGAGTCGGCGCAGGTCTTCACGAACGATTTGACGGGTGATCTCACGGAGGTTATCTCCGTTTGTAGGTGTGGCACCGAAGTTCCTAAAAGAGAATTTCAAGAGGCCAGTTGTAGAGGCGCGTCCTTGCCTTTAAAATGTTTTCAATATAGCGACATGTTGGCCGAACGCAGCCGCAGTGTGTGGGGGCGGCGAAGAAGACCAGCAAATTGCTTACTCTTCACCTACCGCGCATCAAAAGGTTCATCTTGGTCTCCTTCGCACATCGTTATCAGAATGGCGCAAGAGACTCTTCATGGCCTTATTGTAAGACAAGACAGATCTTCTGGGAGCTGAATTCGAAATTAAGGAGGGCCTGGACTCTCATTTACGATGGAACTTGCAAACGCCGTCAAAAACTCCGCCTTGAATGCCTTCCAATCCTTGAAAGAAGTCTCATGATTATTCAACCAATGTCGGACTGATCCTTGGAGAACAAAGTAGATTTGCCTCAGATTCTTAATGTCGTTTAAGCCATGTAATTCTGCCACGCGGTCGGGAGGTCCATTCAGTCGCTAAAATTTTAACTGGGGAGTCCTTGGAAGGTGGGGAGCTCCCGCTTCTGCACGAAGACAAAAGGTGTCTTTTGTTCCTCAGGCATCTTTGATGGTACCCATGTTCACCGAATTGGCGCCTCCATGAGATGTCACCTATTGGTTACCTGGCCTTTGACAACTAATTAACAGTTTGTGAGAGAACTAAAGGAACTTTTTAAAGGGCTGACTTGCACCGGCAAGAAAAGTAAGCGATCTGGAATCGGCGAGAAAAGCAAACGTGATCGTCGGTTGTTGAACATAAAATACATTTTTCGTTTTTCAGCGCTCAAAACACAGACAGTGGAATGTGTCGATAAAACAGCATACAGTGACTGGCATAGCCTGGAATATTGTAGAAGCAACGCACGTAACTGGAATCATTCGAGATACATTTGGACGCAGATTTTGCGATAAATAAAATGATAAAGTCACATCTCGCGAGAACTAGCATCGAGCATGAGTAAAGAGTATATATTCGATCCGTGGGCTACATTCACAGTAAGAAGACTGCGCGCTGGTGGCTGTGCAACAAATATAGATTTTAATGGTTCGCAGCACTATGATTATAATTATCCCTTCGCAACACATGTCAGGGCATCCTGTACAATAGCACTACGTATGGAGCATAGTTGTTTTTATGAGCGGGTACTTGCCTGCCAAGGTGCTTGTGGAGTCAACACTATCCCTTTCGGGAGGGAGCAACCCTTCCATTTTCTTTTCGATATCTTGCACTTCAGATGTGAGCGCACAGCATGTGCGTGTAGAGCATTTACTGATGACACTCAGACGATGTGACAGGCTGTGATTCACAGAAAACAAGTTGATCAGGAAAGACATAAAACACAAAAGAATATACCTAGGAACACTTTCAAGATATCCAAACTGCTTACACGAAAAACAATTTACAAAATAGCAGCTAACGTTAATGGCGTTTAGAGGACACAAGCAGCGAGTAAATCAGGGCTGCTAGCGTGTGAACCGAATTTGGCCTCAAGTTTAGTACACAGCCGCATATCGAACTCATATAACGTACAGACACCTACATCCTAAAGCAGGCTGTCTGATGAAGTACGGGAGCAGCGCCAGTCCGCAGTTTCTGCAATGCAACGCATTCTCCACCATCGAAGAAATAGTGCCTGCTCTGAAGCAGTAAGTTAATCCTGAAGAACATCCAATGTTTATTAGGCAGCGCACCAGGAAACAAAGACAGGAAGAGGGACAAGCGCTGAGCGTATAACTAAATTTTATTCAGTAGCGCGTCAGAATAAATATGAAACAACTGCAACAAAACAAACACAGCAAAGGTGGATGAGTTGCCGACACCCCGGAATCCTTAATCACGTGTTATCGTCGCGCATTTAGGAAATGCAACTCTTTTTCAGATAGCAGAATTAATGGTGTACTGACGAAGTCCCCGCATTAGCTGTTGCCTTCGCCTCGATAATCTCTCTTGTTGTTCTGCATACATATTTGACCAGGATTCTGCAATCGGAAAAGTTCAGTTTGCAGGCAGGCTCTTGCTCATAGTCACGGCAATGCTTCGACAGAAAGCCTGACGTGGTGTTCCGCACATTATAATTGTGGTCATACAATCTTTTATTGAGACATCGGCCTGCTTGGCTATTGTACGCTCTTCCAGAGGGTAACTTAATCTCGTATACAATGCTCTGCTGACAGGCTTCAAATGAATTTTGATGTTTTAGTTTGCAACCAGGACTCGACGTCTTTGGATTAGTCACATGACACAACTTCATGAATTTCACTGGGGCTGTAAAAACCACATTTACGTTGGCCTTTTGGGCGATCCTCTTAAGATTATGCGACACCTTATGAACATTGGGCACCACCGCAACATTTTTCTTTTCAGTGGCTCTGTCCTTCCTTTGCTCAGTGGTGCCTATCACCGTATGCTGCACCATTTTGTCTTTTATAATGCCTTCCGCCACTGACTCTAGCAAATAGCTAGGGTAGCCGGTGGCACCAGACGTCCTGACTGTCTTATGAGGCTTTCCTCAAGACATTCAGGGCAAGACTTGTGGAACGCATTGCAAAAAAGAAAGCCTGTAAATGCCTCTTTTCACAGATTTTGAATGTGCCGAATAGAATAGAAAAAGTGGTTTCTTCCCCCCTGGTTCATAAGACTAGCAAGTGTGTTTATCCTCGAAACGGAGGCTTATATCTAGTAACCGTATGCGGTTACCTAGAGGCAATTCATGTGTCAATACCAAAGGCGCCAAGCATACTTCAAAAATTCCTAATATACAGCTAATAGTGTCATCACGTGGTCGCGTTGTCCTTACAAGTAAGATCATAAAGTAATCTACGCATCTTACCACCCTTATAGCACTGCAACCCTCTAGACATGTAGACCACAAATTATTGCACTCTGCCAAGAACAAGTCGCCCAACTCAGGTGCCATACACAACCCTATACACAAATCTTGTTTTTTTTTTGCAAAAACGTGCCGTCCCCCCATTCTACGTACTTAGATATTAGATAAACGTGCAACAGCTCCGAAAAGACTGCTATGTCGTGACATGAGCAATTCCTAATGGCGACAGCTCCTGCCTTGTCAATGCAACTCTCGACGCACGACATTATTCAATCATGCGGAAGTGAATAAAACAAATCCTTGATGTCAATTGAAAAAGCAGTCACTGACATGTCATCAAGTGAAACAATATACCCAGCCAAGTCATTTCAATTTCTAATCAGACACGGGTATCAAAAGAAAGCCTATTGATCTTGTCCTGAAGGAAGGTCGCAAGGATCTTTTGCCTGAGGACGTTCGTTTAGTTTTGGAGCGAGGATCCAAACTCGAATTGGAACCGAGATTGACCGCTCCAGAACAATTCGCTTTTATGAGACGCATTTCAAAGTGGACACCGAAACGTGGTAGTGTAGGGTGTTTGTCGCGTCGTTTAGATGTGCTCTTTCAGCATAAGCCATCGACTTGCAGGCTTCGGACGTCATCGGACGTCACCCTACTTTCAACGTGAATCGCTCTGCGTTCATCCTTCGGATAAAGAAGGTGGGATCGCTGTGTTTTCTGTGGAAACCTTCAACCATAAGGCCTCGGAGGCTACGGATGCAGTGTTTGATAACCATAATAGATAATTTTAGTATAGCGTACAGAGACACACGCAAAGGAATAGCGCACGCCAAAAATATCGTGACGCGCACTGCGCATGCGCTATACGATACCCGAGACCGAGCTCTTTCGCACGATCGGCCAGCGCACGCTGAAACTTGAGCTTATCGTGCTCGGCCCTCACGTACGATGGAAGATCAGTGTTGACAAGATGGCGGCATCCAGGCCTCCCGCTTCAGAGTGAATTGGTCTTCGTTGCTGCGTTTTTTTGGGGTGCTGCCGCCTATAACTGGCATACAGGGCCTTCGTTTTGCGTCATCTAGCATTGAGCACAAATAATTAGCGAATATTTGCCTCTGTTTCATATTTTGCGTGGTACCGGCGCAGCTACTAAGCCTGACGAGTAGCGTTGCTTTGATGGCATGGCAACGCCATGAAGTAGATCGCCTTGGCTTGACTGCTTGCACGCGTGTATCCGTAAAAATATGCTTGGCAGCACGGAGCTTAAGGGAGGCCGTTATGCACCATGACGGCAATACAAGATAAAAGTATTCAACACACGAATACCAACGTTACGCAGTACAACAAAACTGCCGCCGCACAAAATCTGGCTCCGGTGCGAGTTGGCTAGTTTTGGCTTGCAAGTAAAAAAAAAAGCCTGAATGTGTTTTGTTATTTTAAATCTAGATTTCGCCACCATAGTTCGCGTTCGCGCTTTCGTACGGCTAAGTAAAAGCGCCGATGCAACACGCAGAATAACGCCCCATAATTTGCTAGCGTTTATCGTACGAAAGCATCCATACGCTATAATAGAAGTCTCTAATGTCTGAACGAAGTAGTAAAAAAACAAATGCCAAAACGAGTGAATAGACTGAATTTGTCGAAATTGCTAGTTCCTATTCACAAGTGATAATCCATCTTTTCAAATGTACTTCGCAGCGAAGACGCATAAACCGTGGTGGCCCTTAAGGGTAATGTGTCCGAACTGGTACATGGCAAAAGACCAATGCGAGCTTCCTTCAGGACGAGCTCAATAGGCTTCTTCTTGATGACCTGTATCTGATTAGAAATGGAAATGACTTGGCTGGGTATATTGCTTCCCTTGATGGCATGCAAGGGAGTGCTTTTTCAATTACATCAAGGAGTTGGTTTACTCCCTTCTGCATAATAGCATAACGTCCTTCATCGAGAGTAGCATTGACAAGGCAGGACCTGTCGCCGTCCAGAATTACTTAGGTCTAGACGTAGGTAGCGTTGTAGAGGTGTTGCACGTATATCTGACATATACGTATGTAGAATGAGGGGACGGCACATTTTTGCAAAACTAAGGTGTGCGTATAGGTTCGCGTATAGCACCTGTGTTGAGTGACTTGTTTTTGGCTGGTACCGATGCACCGGTACAGCAAACATCTGTGACTTAGTACGTGGTACAACATACATGGGAAAGACATTGTGTTTGCTCTCAACAACGTTGCAGTTGCAGCACGGGAGCAGCGCCTTTCCAGGAAAGGAACATTTTCACCTAAGACTGTCACTTTCATTCCAGTATCCACTTTCATGGAAAACTCGTGCTTATTTATCAGCACCTTGACGAAGGAAGTGCGCAGAAGCTCTTTTCTGTGACTGCTCGACCGTGCCGAGACATTTCTTGTCGGGTTCGGCAAAGCCGTTGAGATTCCCGTCTGCTTGCTTCTATTTAGGCATGCTTTTTCAAAGTGGCTTAATTTTTGGCAGAACCTACACATTCTTGTTGCTCTGGGGAACTGCTTCTCGGATGAGATGGTCCGACGCAGAAACTACAGCTGTTTTGGCGGTTAGCAGTGTTCTGTTTTCGTGTGAACGTGTTTTTACACGCCATTTTATTAGGCTTTACTGCGGCGACGCAAACCTCCGGGATCGCATTGTCGTCCATTTTTAGCTCCGCCATTCACGGACGCAGATATCGAGCGCCCTATCCACTGCAACACTGCGGCTTTTTTCAAACAATTGGGATGCCTGTACATATTTTCCTTTCTCGATCCAGAACTGCGTCCCACTGCATCGCCCAATTAGACGTAATCCATTACTACTTCCGGCGACTCACTGCCTAACGCAAGCTGCTGCTCGTTTTCGATGCGGGTAAAATATATGACAGCATTCTAAATATCAATTTAAGACCTGCAGTTCTTCAATGCTTGTCTGTGTCATTATTAACTCTATATAATTTCTGTGTTCACTTCTAAATTCTTAACTTCCAGGCTTGTCGAGGCTTTGAAAACGACGTAATGTAATGGCTCATTGCCAAGTGCCACATGACTTACAGAGGTGACTGGTCCAAGTTTGTAGCGGCAGTGACACAATACCAAGCGTTGGCTCATAGCCACAGTTTATGGCATCCACCGACGACGTGATAGTACCGAGCTGGCAGATTATTTGGTAGGTGACAGATGGCAGGTACACAGTGGGGACGTGGCCGATACAGCGATCAAGCTTTGCGCGTACTGCGATCTTTGATAAAGCAACTGGCGACTGTAAGCATACTGTATGTATGCAAGCGGATGCAAAGTATGCTGTAACGCATGCTTTAAGCTCATATATATGAACATATTTCCCTTTTAAATTTCTTATCTCACCATACTACACAACCAGTATCCCTGTAAACGTGCCCTCTGACTAACCTGGTGTAGTCATGCATCAAGCCCTGTGAAGGAGGCCCAAGGTACAAGAGCTGACGAAAACTCTTGGGCAGGGAAACCTATTATTGTATTTTAACCTAATCATTCAAAGTCAGCGTGGGTATGCAGGATTACAGTCTCACCGATAGCACTAGAAATCTTAGTAAATATTAAATTGCAAATAGAGCGACAGAGGCTACATGTGCCGGGAAGGCGAGATGGAATGAAACGCGTTAATGGCCAAGAAATAAGGAACGTGCTACTGTAGAAGCCGGTGTGCGCTCACAATGTCAGTAATCGAGGTTTCTTCGCAATTTTCTTCATTTGCTTTCTCTTCTTCTAGCAATGGCAAAAAAGCCAGCGTTCGAAATTGTTTGTTCAGGTTGGCTTGTTTCGATTGCCGAGACTTAACTGTCCAAGGCGACTCGGGCTGTAAGAGACGACGTAGTGGACGCCTCGGGAACGTTTTCCAACTGGGGTGTTTAATGCATAGTAGCAACGCACGGGTGTCTCGCGTTTCGCTTTCATCGGAAAACGGTCGCCGCGGTTGGGGCTCAATCCTGCATCTCTGGACACAACGGTCAAACGCTCTAACAACTTCACCTCATCAGTGGGAATGCTTCGGTCAGTGAGAAATTATATTATAATTGCTCTTTGTTTTTTCAGGCCAAGACCTGCTTCAGGAACTTCACCTGAGAGCTGCAATTCTGAGCTTTCTGCCTGCTGAAGAAACCGCCACCACGGTCGAAGCCGCATTCTCACAGACGGCGTCTTAGCAAACATTCGGACTTCAATTCCACATAAGGCATCATTTCAAAAGGACTGTGTATGGTTGTTGCTAATTCTTTTGTTCTATTTGAATTCAAACTGCGCGCACAATTTACCTTTACACTCTTCGTAAAATCTCTATCTTGTGATGACTGTTGGATGTAAAAAACATAAGGCAACGATTCTATATATCAGTTGCTTAGTTTAACATAAAACGTGTTACCTCTTTTTGAAACAAACTTCATTGCTCATTAAGAAAGCTTGTTCACATAAAAGGAATTGTTAGTACCCATTTTCTCGCTGGAGCTGCACGGAATAGCTTTTTAATTTCGGTGTTCAGGAATAAAATGCGACAAATTCCTTGTTTTATAGATTAAGTTTGCAGAGAGAGTTGTTTTGCAAAATAAATAATCGGTACGGCTATTGATCCGTACCTTTATTACAGGGCCACCAAGATTGGTGTCGCTCCAGTTTACTGCTGCTACTACTACTGCTAAATACTTCACAGGAAGAGAAATGGGCAGTAATTTTCACACTTGTTTCTGACACCTGACCTGCGCTGTAAGTGAAGGAGGGAGGCGAGAGTGAAAGTGGCAAGAGGGAAAGCAAAGCCGTAAAGGAGGACTACGGAGTAACTTAGAACGCCTGCAGATCTTTACCGTGTCCTGACCATCACACTAAAAATTACGAAAAACGCGGACGCTGCTTTATTCTAAAAACCATATATAAATATTGGCTGCTTTGTGCAGAAACAACATTTCATTTTTTTATAATAACTGCAATAGTCGCACCAAGGCCGCTGGCACCCATAAAGCTTTGGGCCATCAATTATCTATAAAATAGAGCCAAATTTAGATTTTGCTGGTTTGGCAGCGTTACAAGACCAGTTGCTGAAAACGTTGACATTATTGAAGCCTACAAAATGGTAAATATAGTTTGTTTGATCTTAATATTTTTCGCGAATATCGAGATAGGAAGGCCGCAAAAATTCGTTAAACGTGCCCAGTCTGGACAGCGTCTTGGAATGAGTGTTTCACGTGCTTACATTAGAGATGCCTCTTCTTTTCTCCATGAAAGGATTCGCCCACAGGATTCGTTAGCGTTCGCCATATGCGGAAAAGAGAGGGATATCTTCGATGATATCATAATGCAGAACTTTCCCGGCAAAGCGGCTAATTTTTTATTCTACGGTGAGGAACTGATCGCTGCTGTAAATAAGGGCAGGGTATTCAACGTCCGATCAGTCTTTGTAGCGGTTGGCACCGACGAGTCGAAATCATATTGCATGAGAAAGCTTTTAAAAGTCAGCCTGGTCTACTTTACTGAATGGATCGTGTTTCACAGAAAGCAGCGCTTTTTATTGTTTGGAGATAAGAACGTGCTTGGGTCCTACTTGCCACTGTGCGGTGGCCTAGAGTTAATGGCTGCAAATGGAGCAATCCCTAGAGGCTCGGTGAAGGCATCTGTTTTTTCTCAGATATGTTCCCCAATACACGCCATAAGCGGGACACGTTTTACTTTGCCGCACGAAGGGAAGGAAACAACGTTCGCTTGTATAAGAATGAGAAGCAGGAAAAAAATTCTAAGCTCATGCAGTCTTACGATCTACAAAATAATGATAGACGCGCTCAGAGCACAGAACGCAACTATCAGGTTTAAGGTATATCCGACTATTCAACAAGCAGTGGACGCCATACACCGTGGCAATGCAGATGTATTGCTGGCTTCTCTGGTAGCTGATTTCTCCGTCCTTAAATACTTTCATATTTCGCCTGTCTTGCACTATTCATATGAGACGTTTTTCACTTCAAGGAACAGTTCCACTACCAAAACATCATTTTTTACTGTCGTAAAGCAATCATATTTTTTGTTACTCTTCATTGCGATAATTCTGCTTTCATCTTGGCTTGTCCTGACCTTTGGCTACGTCTTATAAATCGGCCAACTTTCACTCGACGCAAAATCAGAACTGTTGCTGTTGGCGTCGTTCCTTTCTACTTCTGTACCAATTGATAGGATTCCTCGGGGAAGAGAAATTCACAGGACATGGTCATTTCGCAAGGCGTTCCTCTGTATCTGGATCATGGCCGTATTACCTTTGTCGTCTTTCTTGCGGGGAGAACTAATTTCTCACCTCTGTGTCACTATTCCGCCGGACTACATTGACACTTTGGACGAGCTCGAAAGGGCTCTGGATAAGAATGAACTTGTGCCTTGTGTTTTTGACAATGCAGCCTTTATGACAACATCAACAGACACGACCGTAGCTTTAGGAGCCCTAAATGCCAAGTTGAAAGCCGCTTTTGAAAGAAATGCGAAGAAAATGCGTCTCGAATTTGCAACAGCCGAGTAATGTTTTCACTGCGCGCGAAGATTAGGCTTTGCGTGTTTCAGTCCGGGAAGGGGGGATGCTGAGAAAGCATTCTACCCCAAAGGGTTCGTTGAATCGCGCGAGCCTATGGTTCCGGCATATGAAGTGATAGGTTATAGAAAGGATTACATGTTCACGAAAATTCACGGCAACCTGTGGCGCCGATTACTAGAAACAGCTCTGCATCCCGATGAGAGGCGGTTGATGCACAAAGCTGCATCAAGGTCAATTGAGGGCAGCACAACAACGTATTTACCCCAACTTGAGGAACTGTCGGCCTTTCTGTCTTGCTTTGGCAGCCTCCTGCTGGTATCATTGATTGTGTTTCTTTTCGAGTTGGCTATTGGGAGAGGCTCGATGCCACGCCGACTAAAAAGGGCGCGGACGATACTTTGCGCTAGGACTCGGATTCAAATTCAAAGTTTTAAACATAAATACTTCCCCCGATTCCGTGATTAGTCCTGTTGAACTGCGGAGGCTCAATGGTATTAGTCGGTTCTTAAGGGCGTGGCACAAAGTGCAACAAGCTTTTATAATTATATGCTCCATGTGCCTGGCATCATAAAAGATCTCGATCGGAACAGCTGGAAATATAAATATGACGACCATTAAGTGGAAACTGTCTCTGAACCCTCTCCGAGCACTGCGAGCGCCTCTACCACAAAGCGCTCCTCGAAGAAGCGAACATGTCGGGCTTAGAACATGTCATTTCAAGAGGCGTCGCAGCGAAGCCTCCCAGTCAGCACACAATGTCAATCTTTGACATTGTTGCACTGTCTTTCCGCCGTATTTCCACAGCTTATGTCACGTGGCAACAAAAGAACATGCAAGGAACTCACTGTTGGCGGTTGCCCGAGTTAGAAGTCATCGCTGAAGACACCGAGTGTGTATTTGCAAGCTGGGTCGAAATTGTCCTTCCTCGACATTCTGTTTCCACCAAACCAGGCAGACGTAAGTCGTAGATGTCCTCGGTTACACTCACAGGGAGTTTTAGGGCATAATAAAGGGGAGAAGAAAATAGTATTCTCTTCAATGGCATTTCCGTAGTCTGAATCAGGTACTTAGGCAGTCCTTCAGAAGAGGCCGTCGGCATCATAATAATTTTGACGTCTGCATACTCTCATCAGCACAGAGAAAGATGCGAACATTTAAACTCAGCCCCTAAACTTTGCCTTCCGAAGAATAAAGAACGAAACGTTTGCTGCATGGAGGTGGAAACTTTCGAGGCTATGCTCATGCTTTGTATATATTTCGCAAGAACGTAAAGTGTCAAATTTCTTTCTTCAAAATGTGGCAGCGGCAGCCTTTGCGATTGGAGTGTGTCGAGCAGTTCAGGAGAATTCAACATTTGTGGTAGATTTGTGTTAACTAACTATCTTTTATTATTTCCTGATTATGGTGCTGCTCACTGAACCTGTATGGAAACCTCGTGGGTGAATATCACGGGCTTTCGTTGCTTGAGTTTCCCCCTGTTTTCTGTGCATGATGGGCACAGTTACGTCCACAAAACTGTATAAACTGATTAACTTTTCTTTGTTGCTTTTTTGCTCGCCTGAGGGAATTCCACTAGTGTGATCTGCCTTTGATTTTCAATGTGATAAAATGTGAGCGTCTGCGGTTCTGGCTCTACTGCAAATGATTATATAGTTTAAATCACATATCAGATGCATAGGCAGCTTCCGCATTCTCCAGTTGCTAAATAATACACACAGTGAATTGCGGGCTTCGGGGTCGCGTTTTGCCGTTGTATATAATCATTATTTCCAACAAGAATCTATTTTATGCATGTCTATTTTCTCAATTTTGTGAGGATTCAAATGGAGGTGGTTACTGTACTCTAATCAACCCGAATTCCTTTGCGTGAGCGAGTGAAAATACTGGCGAATAAAACCGCCATGGGATGGCGGTTTTACTCGAATAATGCTTTACCAACTGTTATGAATTTCCTCAGTTTGTGGGACTTGCTATTACTGTAAAATCTGGTGAATGCTTGAACTAAGTCTTTAAAATAAAATAATCTCTAATGTAACTTCTCATAAGTGCCACCTACCAGCGGCCCACCAAGCAGCGCTGTCGCACCAACGAATTATCTTACACGACCACTACCATCTTCATAAATATTCCGTCAACAGTGCACGCAACAGCATCCAGAGCCACAATTTTTAGCTGGAGACCATCGTGGAGTTGTACGTAAAAGTTAGTAATAAGCCATCAAGCTCATTCAGAGTCAGGTGTTAAGGCGAGACAAACACAGGGGAGGCTGCTATAACCCTGTTGACTTTCTAAGAGCTCATTTTAATGTTCTTCAATTTGAATAATATTTTTGACACATTAGAGTTATTACCTCTAACGGTTTTCAGAAACGAAGTCTTAAACGTGTTACGAGGAATGAATCTCCATGCTAATTTAAAACCACTTTCCTCGTGATGCACCGTCCGCCAGGCACTAAGCTGTCGTGAGGATATCTAGCGCATCCAGTGAATCTTGGCTGATATTCGCAATAAAAAATGATAACGCGGAATAGTTCGACCCCATGTACCTATATGCGCTATTTTTATGCAGGGCATTCAGCGCCGAATGAATTGAACTAATTGCTACAAAGCGGGTTTTCGAAATTGTAATCATTTCTAAGTGGCGAACACAAAGAATGTATGTTTATAACGAAAATAATAACAGACTTCCATCGAGGTCTTTTGCGAACAAGAAAGTTTATTCTAAAGGCGTTCGAATGGAGAGGAGATCATATTTATAAAGAGCAGTGTTCCGTTTTTAGTTTTAAAACTTTGATTTCGCATGTAATCGTCACTCTTTGATAAAGGCTCGACCAACATCTTACCTCAGCAAGCAGTGCACATGTGCTTACATGCATGACATTGAATTATAGACGCTCCATAATATTCTGTGTCTGTAGTGAAGATTTATTTCACAGCTGACATGCTACATTTGTACAACTGACCTTTTTTGTTGAATTCTATAAGGCGTTCAATGTGTTCATTCATAAATATCTCTTTCTACATAACATAGCACAGGATAAGGGCAACTTGAGGCAAATTGAAATGCGCTAATTCGTGGGCTGGACTCATAGGTCTACACGCTGAAATATTCACTACTAGTTTCGTTTTGGTGGTCTCTTTAATTTCGAAATTACACATCTGTACAGGTAGACCATTGGGAATTTCAACGAACGGATTCATGTGGGCAAGTTGAAAGTGCTGTGTTGTTACGGTATCTTTCATTGCTAACATTCCATAACTCTACTGTAGATAAGTAATGGGGTCAACAGGGAGCTTTACAGGGCTTGGTTCTCTGTGAAGGTATTATTGTCTTTTAACATTTCACAAGTATAGTGCTGATACGTGATGATTCTGTACACAGCTCTTCAGCACGTGTGTTCTCAATGACGCTAACTTTCTCCCAGCCAAGTAATGAGGTGTATCAGCAGCTGTACAGTGGCTGTTTTGAGAAAGTAACAGTCACCAATAAGATTCTACAGCTATACTGTTGAAAAGGAATCAAGTGTATCAGCAGCTTCCCAGTGGTGTGTTAACGATTTTGGTGAATTTCTCTACTAACATGTTACAAGTGTACTGTTCGCACGTGATGAGGTGTATAAGCAGCTGTGCAGGGCTGTGCTCTCTGCGAAGCTGTCGTTCACCTGAACAATTCACAGTGTTGAAATGTGATAATTTCCTAAGCAGCTGTGCAGTAGTGTGTTCTGCATGAAGGTACCTTTTCCCCTAACATTCTACTACTGCAGTGGTTACAAGTAACGAGGTGTATCAGCAGCTGTGCAGAGCTTTTCTGAGAAGATAACTTTCACCAATAAGATTCCACGTCTATATTGTTGACTTGTGATGAAGTGCATCTGCGGCTGTTCAGTGCTTTGTTATCTACGATCGTATGTTTCACTACTAACATTCCACAAGCCTACTGTTGACGCGTGATGAAATCTATAAGCAGCTGCAATGTGCGTATGTTTCTGTATAAACGCATCTTTCACCCCTAAATTTACCAATTGTACAGCAGGTCTGCAGTGTGTGTTGTTTATGATAAACATTTCGCCACTAATGTTCCACACCTATACAGGTGACACGCGATGGATTGCATCAGCAGCTGTGCAGTGCGGTGTTTTCTATAGTGGTCACGACAAACTATTCATCCGTATACTGCTGGACCGTGATTAGAAGTGCAAGCAGCGGTGCTCTGTTCACCATGACCCTTTTAACACAAGCAACACAGAACATACTCAGTGATAGGGAGACTTGAAATGTACCGATTAGTATCGGCAAATGTGAAACGCTGTGCTCTCAATGAAACTTTCTGGGAAATGTCATGCTTTAAAGCTGTGTATTTAACACGTGATTCATTGCAGAGCACTCATTTGTGCGGGCACTTGTTCAGTGCTGTGTTCCTCATCATGATAGTGTTTATAGGAACATTGCACATATATACAGTTTCCTGTTGCGGACGATCATGCTTATATATGTTTTTGCACGTGTAGGTTTCATACTTTTTCAAACTTAAGTTGTAGATGGAACACGAAGCTCGCCTGAAATAAACACTGATATAATGTTGCAGTTAGCTGATCTGAAGAGTATAAGCGCTCTGAGATCTTTTAAAAACGTGCAAGAATATTGTGGACATTATCTTCTCCGGAATCATTGTTTGGGGTGTCGCTGTCTAGAGTTTGTATTTTCGTCAAAGTGCTATAGCTGTACCAAATAAATGCTCATTATGAGGTGGCGTTTCCATGTTAAGTACTGATTTTGCGACATTATCGAAAATTAGTGAGCAATATTTATGGTAGTTCATGCTGAAATAGCCACACCTTTAAAATTTTCATGATCGGGTGAAAGAGGAGCGGGGCAGTGGCTGTCAAGTCAACCCTCGTGCCTTCTAATCTATTGTAATGTAGTTTTGAAAGTATGGATGTTTGAACAGAGTCGTGAATTTACTATGATGTTAGCATTCACTGACGCAAATCAATATACATCGGCGTATGTTCAGATCGAAAACTAATTATTTTATCAAGGCTCGACCTAACGCAAAACTTTATATCAGGACATATTGACACAGGCCTCCCATCGCTGCCGCAGCCATCTCAGCCGTCCACCTTGACCAAGAAAGTTTGTCGAGAGTTAGGTGTTTGTCGAGAGTTAGAAACTATTAGACCAGTTGCCTTCAATCCTCAGCCGACAGATGCTACTATGGCATTAATTCAATCCGCCGTTCGCCAGGTGTTCACGATCACGAATGTGGCCCTCAACGTGAACGCAGATTCAACTCCGGCAAGCCTTCCGCGCAGCCCTCGCTAAAACTGACGCTGCTATCGTAGCTGGTTGGCTCTTATACTGGTTTCCATTGTGCGAACAGGAGCAAGAGCAACAAGCAGCCAGAGCAGCCCAGGAGAGCACTGTGCGAACAGGAGCAAGAGCAACAAGCAGCCAGAGCAGCCCAGGAGAGCACCGGGGAGGCGCGTTCTTGTCTCCCCAACGGTACATTCACGCTGCTCGGAGAGCAGCGTAGCGGGGGGGGGGGGGGGGGGGGGAGCGCGTGAGCGGGGGAGCCCGTATTCCGTCCCACGCGCGCGGTACCTTCGGAGCGTTTTCCCTTTGTCCCGGTTTGAGTAAGAGAAGCACGACGGCTGTTCGTGGCCATGATGAAGGGGCTATCGGAAGAGGAGGTTGTACATGAGCTTGTACTAAAGCTACTGCCATCGTCCAATAGCAGTAGCAATTCTTCATGCATACATAGGCGCTTAGCAGCTGCCGTTTCAATTGTATCCGCCGGCCGAACGCCACCGATGCCGTCTTCCGCCATTTTTCTCGACCGTCCTGCCCGGGCTCCGAGCGAATAACCATAAGTGACGTCAAAAAGGTCACGTGACTTTCTCCGTTTTCCCTGTACTCCGCCGCTGGTGACGGAGCACAGAGGACTGCTCTCGGCTGCTTTCGGGACCCCAAAAAACGCGCCTCCTCTGCCAATAGAACAAAACGCTACTGCTCCTGTTCGACCACTGGTAGGCGCGGAAACTCGCGAGAGCACTCTTAGTGCAGCTAAAAGTGCTCCTGTTCGCCCAATGAAAACCGGTATTAGTGCGTCCTTCCTGACCCCAACCCGGTACCGCTTAACGTCACCTGGCAGTGTGGCCCACCTAAAATGATCGCCCCGTTTGGTTTGTCTACATCTGTGTCGGTCACATTTCTTGTGTTTTCCGCAGCAGTTGGGTATTGCCACCTCGAGCTCGCTACTCTCCTGATTACAGCGAAGATTTCGGCCTTCACCCAAACTGAACGAGTCAGGGCGTGCTGTGACTTTAACTCTATAGCCCTAAGCTCCTCTAGCCGTTCCCCGTTTGCTAGACCCGCCGCGCACACACCACGCCAACCTTGCGGTTCACCGTCCAACTGTTTCTCTGTCTGAAAGAGAAGTAACCAATGCAGCCCCCAGGGATAACGTGACATTGACAACCCGGCATGAAAATAACCTGCTGATCCTTGCTCATCACCGCAAACATTTCATTATCTGTGTGGACGGCGTCACTATTAGGGCCTCATTGACACTGGTGGCCAGATTTCTGTCCTCAGCTCCCCATTTCGAGGTGATCTCAAGAAGTTGGTCACACCCACAACTTTGTTAGCTATTCGCGTCGTCGATGGAAGTGTAGCCGTGGTCATGGGACTGTGCACTGCACAGGTGACAATTTGCGGTTCCACTACCGCCGTGCTATATACTATCATCGACCACTGCCCTCACAATGTGATCCAAGTCTTCGACATTTTAATGGCCCATGCTGCCCTGATTTATTACTCGACAAGTCTTTATCGCTTACACCTAGCTGCCTTTCTACTCAGAAAACACCTATCGAAATGACTGCCTGCGATGCATCAAATTTGTTGTTCCTGGCTCCAATTACAATTTCTGCTTCTAAAATTTGCAGTGTTGCAGTGGTCAATTACTGCCCTTAATAATAACTCAAAATTACATGACAGCAAATATACTGTCGTTAAACAACCAGGCTCAACTCTAATTACCAGCACGTCTTGCTTGATATTTTACCCCAAGCATTCTGTGCTTGTTTAGTCGGAATGACGTCACCGTATCTATGTTGGAAGCGGAGCTTTCATTGAGAAGTGAAAACCATGCAACGAAAACATTTGGTTGCCACTAATTCGGAGGCAACCGGGACTACAACACTGACAAGTCTCTGTTATCAAAGATCGCACCACAATCTTCTAGAGAAACCTACGTATCTACATCAAGGACTCATGAAATATATATAGATTTATGAAAACATCTGGCAATTTTCGCACCATAAGCTTCTTTGCAAAATAGGTAATGAAGTCAATGATAGCAAAATAGCGCAATTTACATAGTTTGCGGCTTTCAAAAAAAAGTTGATTCGAACGTTTGTCAGGATATATAGCTACAATGGTGATACTCATTCAAAGCTCGCACCTACTGGGAGGGAAGTAAGGCTTTCGAATTAATAATAAATTGCAGCTACTCCAATACGCATGATAGGAATTTGTTGATTCACTTGTGCACTGCGGCATTCGTGAAAGCGTTGACTGAAATTAAAGTCGAGAATGAACTTACACATGTGTTTCATGAAAGGAAAATAGTTTGGTTTTGGGTTTGTGAGTTTTAATATCCTAAAGCGACTGTGGCTATGGGAGACGCTATCGTGGAGGGCGCAGGAAATTTCGACTAGCTGGGCTTCTTTAACGTGAAATGATATAGCACAGCAACGGGCGCTTGGCTTTTCGCCTTCATCGAAAACCGGCCGCCGATGCTGGTATTCGATCCCGTAACCTTTGGTACAGTAGTCAAGCAACCTAACCACTACACGACAACGGAGGGCGAGAGGAGAAATGTGTCTATGCGAAGTTCAGCATATGCGTGTGCAGCACGTAGGCGGGTAGCGTAGCGAGTGACTCCCGCATTCTAACATATATGTTCTCAGAGCATAGGTTCTAAAACTTTGTTTCCAACTGCGGATTTACCTGTGCTTGGTTGTAGTGGCCTTGACCTCGAGATTAGTCCACATTATCTTCGCAAAAAAGTAATACTGGGCCTTTCTTTAGAGAAAAAAAGACAAAGTATAGTAAAAATCGCGGGATGGAAAGATGTTGCGATCTTGCACCAATTAAGCGTAGATATACACCAAACCGTCCCACAGTATTGCGCCTTCATATCTCCAAAAGAAAATAAACCAAAACCATAAAATATGCCTGGTGAAAGGCTCGTTATTAGAATATAACTCAAGTTCCTATTACGGTGCATTCGAATTCGCCTAATCTTTATACAAGGCCACTTAATAACTGCAATTCCTGAACAAAACCACTTTTCAAAGTGTTCTTCAAATTATAGCATCATTTATCAATTTGCAGACAGAATGTGTGCGTCTAACTTAAACCATTGTAAAAATATTGCCAAATATTTTACTTCCTTTCCTGTTTGTCATACAAACATTCTCAGTTCTGATAACAATATGCTTATTTTTTTTCATATTTTCTCATCTTTATTCTTAAATAAGTCATAATATTAGGCATATATGTTTTTTGGCATTATACTATAGGTCACTTGTAGGACGCATGAGATTTCAATCACCTGAATGGTGCACAATGGAATGCTCACGCGCAGTTTGAAAAGCTGACAAATTTCGAAAGCAAATTATCGAAATGCATTGCATGAAATTAAGCAACAATTTCTCAAGGACCGTGAAAGCAATCCTTCTCACTCAATTGCTCCCTGATATACGTTGAACATCGCGTTTTCAAAGGCACCCTTATCTAGCTTCATAAGGTAGGGCACTGCCTCTTGAGCTATTAAAGAAAGCTTTCTTCCTGATCTGCCTTTTCCACTTTCGGTATAGTCCCATACACTGTTTCTCTTCCTTCGATTTCATCCAATTTTTACCTTCTTCGTTATTCGTTAGCGATAGTCATATGCAGAGAAGAGAGGGACCTCTTCGATGATTTCATAATGCAGAACTTTCTCGGCAAAGCGGCTAATATTTTTATTCTACGGTGAGGAACTGATCGCTGCTGTCAAAAAGGGCAGGGTACTCAACGTCCGATCAGTCTTTGTAGTGGTTGGCACCGACGAGTCGAAATCATATTGCATGAGAAAGATTTTAAATGTCAGCCTGGTCTACTTCACTTAATGGATCGTGTTTCACAGAAAGCAGCGCTCTTTAACGTTTGGAGATAAGAACGTGCTTGGGTTCGACGTTCCACTCTGCGGTGGCCTACAGTTCATGGCTGCAAATGTAGCGATCCCTAGAGGCTCGGTGAAGGCATCTGTTTTTTCTCAGATATGTTCCCCAACACACGCCATAAGTGGGACGCATTTTACTTTACCACACGAAGGGAAGGAAATGACGTTTATTATTCAAGTACCCCAAAAGCTCATGCCATCTTATGATCTACACAAAAATGATAAACGCACTCATAGCACAGAACGCAACTATCAGGTTTAAGCTATACCCGTCTATTCCAATGACAGTTGATTCCATATACCGTGGCAATGCAGATGTATTTCTGGCGTCTCTGAGAGCAGATTTTTCCTTCCCCTAATTCTTCATATTTCACCTGTCTCGCACTCTTCACATGAGACGCTTTTCACTTCAAAAAACAGTTCCACTACCAAAACATCATTTTTTACTGTCTTGAATCAATCATATTTTTTGTTACTCTTCATTGCAATAATTCTGCTTGCATCTTGGCTTGTCCTGACCTTTGGCTACGTCTTCGAATTCGGCCAACTTTCACTTGACGCAAAATCGGAATTGCTGCTGTTGGCTTCGTTCCTTTCTACTTCTGTACCAATAGATAGGATTCCTCGGGGAAGAGCAATTCACCGGACATGGTCATCTTGCAAAGCGTTCCTCTGTATCAGGATCGTGGCCATATTATCTTTGTCGTCTTTCTTGCGGGGAGAACTAATTTCTCACCTCTGCGTCACTATTCCGCCGGACCACATTGACACTTTGGACGAGCTCGAAAGGGCTCTGGATAAGAATGAACTTGTGCCTTGTGTTTTTGACAATGCAGCCTTTATGACAACATCAACAGACACGACTGTAGCTTTAGGAGCCCTAAATGCCAAGTTGAAAGCCGTTTTTGAAAGAAATGCGAAGAAAATGCGTCTCGAATTTGCAACAGCCCAGGAATGTTTTCACTGCGCGCGAAGATTAGGCTTTGCGTGTTTCATACCGGGAGGGGGGGATGCTGAGAAAGCATTCTACCCCAAAGGGGTGGTTGAATCGCGCAAGCCTATGGTTCTGGCATATGAAGTAATAGGTTATAGAAATGTTTACATGTTCACAAACATGCGCAGCAACCTGTGGCGCCGATTACTAGAAACGGTTTTGCATCCCGATGAGAGGCGGTGTATGCATAGAGCTGCTTCAAGTCCCTTTGAAGGCAACACAAAAACGTATTTAACACAAGTTGAGGAACTCTCGGCCTTTCTGTCTTGTTTGGCAGCTTCCTGCTGGTTCTTTTTTGGCTTTTGGGAGAGGTTCGATGCCACGCCGACTAAATATGGTGCGGACGATACTTTGCGCTTGGACTCGGATTCAAATCCGAAGTGTTAAAGAAAAATACTTCCACTGATTCGGTGATTAGTCCTGTCTAACTTCGGAGGCTCAACGACATTATTCGGTTAGTAAGCGAGTGCCACAAAGCGCACCAAGCATTAATAACAACTGACGGTCATGAAAAAAATCTATGCTCCAAGTTCCTGGCATCATGGATCTTGGTCAGAATAGTTGGAAACGTAAATATGACGGCAAGTAAATGGATACTTAACTCTGAACTCTCCGAGCGCTGCGAGCGCCTCTGCCACAAAGCGCTCCTTGAAGAAGCAAACGTGTCGGTTTTAGAACATTGGCGTCAAAACGAGGCTTCCCAGTCAGCACAGAATGGCAATCGCGGGCATAGTTGCAGTCTCTCCGCCGTTTTTCCACAACCTACGTCACGTGGCAACAAAATAATTATGGAAGCAACTCACTGGTGGTGGTTGCGAGAGTTTGAAGTCGCTGCTAAAAGCACCGAGTGTGCATCTGAACGATATGCGGGAATAATGTTTCCTCGACATTCTATCTCTGCCAAACCAGGCGGAAGTCTGTCGAATATATCCTCGTTTACGTTCACGTGGAGTTCTAAGGCATAATGAAGGGGAGAAGAAAATATTCCCTTCAATGGCATTTCAGTAATCAGAATTAGGGACTTATGTAATCCTTTAGAAGAGACAGTCAGCATCATGATAATTTTGAGGTGTGCGTACTCTCAACAGCACGGAGGAAAATACGAGCATTGAAACTCGCCCCTTAACTTTGCCTGCCGAGGAATAAGGAAAGAAACGTTTGCAGCAAGTCGGGTGGAAGCTTTCGAGGCCATGTGCATTATTTGCAAATATTTCGCAAGAACGTATGTCATATTTATTTGTATAAAATATGGCTGGGCGGTCTTCACGTTTGGAGTTTGTCGAACAATTAAAAAAATGAATATAACAATACTGACCGATTTTGGTCAACTAACTAGCTTTTATTCTGTCCATATTATGGTGTTGCTCACTGAAGCTCTAAGAAAACCTCGTGGAAAAATATTGTTACGTGGAAACGCGATGTATTTACAGTGTATTTACAACAGCCTCAAATGGCATAGCAGCAAGCAGCAACACGGAACCAGTCCCACTTCTTCGTCATCACCTTGTCCCTTCCGCGAGACAAGAGAAGAAACACTTCGTCTTCCTCCCCTGCGGTAACATGACTCCCCTGCGGTTTTGGCCTCGTCCCGGCGCTAATCTGGCGGAAAAGGCATGAGTTCGAATGGCACCAGGTGCGAAACATGGACAATGTCAGTAGTGGGGCGAGAGGAGAAGGATGCGGTCACAAGAGGGGCAAGTTCATACGTCACATCAGGGACTTGGCGCACCACCCGATGAGGGCCACTATAGGGGGACAAACGTTTCTCAGAAACACCAATGCGTCGTGCAGGAGACCACAAAAGAACAAAGCACCTAGGGTCACAGGTCACATAGCAATGTCTACCATCGTAGGCAGAGTTCTGAAAAGTATGAGAGGCGAGGAGCACACTACGGGTTACTTGGCGCGCTTCAGTGGCTTTCCCAATGGCGTCACGTGCGTAGGTAGTTATGAGGCGGCCAGCAAGACGAACCAGCGCATCCAAAGGTAAAGCGGGGTGCCTGCCAAAGAGCAGGAAGAAGGGTGAATAACCAGTCGTGTCGTCCTTCGAAGAATTTTAAGCAACGGTCACATATGGAAGAGCGAGCTCGCAGTCGTGGTGATCAGGTGATCATCATCATCATCATCATCATCATCCTGATTATATCCACTGCAGGCAGAAGGCCTCTCCCATATTTCTCCACTTAACCCGGTTCTGTGCTAGCTGCATCCACTTGACCCCTGCGAACATCCTAACCTCATCTACCCACCTAACGTTCTGCCGCCCCTGCTACACTTTCCTTCCCTTGGAATCCAGTTTGTTCCCTTAAGCGACCATCGGTTATCCTCTATTCGCACTACATGTCGCGCCCATGCCCATGTCTTCTTAATTGCCACTAGAATGTGGGTAACCTGAGTTACTTCTCTGACCCACTCTGCACGCTTCCTATCTCTTAATGCTACCCCTACAATTTTTCTTTCCATAGCCCTCTGTGGTGTCCTCAACTTGAGTTGAACTCTCTTGGTTAGCCTCCACGTTTCAGCCCCATAGGTGAGTACAGGTAAGATGCAACTGTTATAGACTTTCCTCTTTAGCGATACCGGTAAGCTGCTAGTCATTATCTGCGAGTGCTTGCTAAATGCGCTCCATCTTCACCTTATTCTTCTTGTTATTTCCTTTTCATGGTCCGGATCTGCGGTTACTACCTGTCCTAAGTAGACATATTGTCGCGTAAACAGCGACCCTTACAGTTGCGTCCGAGGTCCAAGGCGTGGCAAAGGTTCTACGAACAGCGTCAGAGTTCAGGCTCGAGGTTAGCACACTTCTTCTTCCTCTCACACTTCTGCGCTTCTTTGTCGTCAACGCATGCTACATTTGCCCCCCCCCCCCCCCCCGTGCGAAAAGCATCGTCCCGATGCTAGATTGAAAGAGGGACAGAGTAAAAGGGGTTGCTATCTGGCATGAAAAGGCTTCAAGCGGACCACGTGGACGACTTCAGAACGCTTGGGACGCCGGGGCACTGGTTCCTCGTGCGGAACGACTTCATAGTCCAGTTCACTAACACGTCGAAGAACGCGGTAGGGGCCGAAATAACGGCGCAAGAGTTTTTCGCTGAGTCCGCGTCGTCGAATGGGGTACCAAACCCAGACAAGGTCACCTGGCAGATAGTCTGCAGTCCGCCGCCGCAGGTTGTAGCGTTGTGCATCTCGGCCTTGCTGCTGCTGTATTCGCACCCGTGCAAGTTGACGGGCCTCTTCGGCACGCTGTAGAAAAGAGGCGACATCATCATTTGGACTTTCGTCTATGTGGGGCAGTATGGCGTCGAGCGTGGTCGTCACTTGTCGGCCGTAAACTAGGCGGAATGGAGTCATGTTGGTAGTTTCCTGAACGGCGGTATTGTATGCAAATGTTACATACGGCAATACTTCGTCCCATGTCTTGTGATGGACGTCCACATACATTGACAACATATCGGCAATGATCTTGTTCAAACGTTCTGTCAGGCCGTTTGTTTGCGGGTGGTATGCAGTCGTGCGACGATGATTGGTGCGACTAAGAGCAAGGATATGCTGGATGAGCTCTGCAGAAAATGCAGCTCCTCTGTCAGTAATGAGTACTTCTGGTGCGCCATGTCTCAGGACAATTTGAAGAACGAAAAATTTCGCAACTTCAAAGGCGGTAGCACAAGGAAGAGCAGCGGTTTCTGCGTAGCGGGTCAGGTAGTCAGTAGCTACTATAATACACCTGTTCCCACAGGTGTAAGTAGGGAACGGTCCCAGCAAGTCCATCCCGATTAGCTGAATGGTCTGGACGGTGGCGTAATGGGCTTTAAAAGACCGGCTGGCCTCAGAGGCGGAACCTTTCGACGTTGGCAGTCACGACAAGTTCGAACATAATGCGTTACATCGCTTGACAAACGAGGCCAGTAATACCGTTCTTAAATTCTGGATATCGTCCGAGTGACTCCCAGGTGGCCGGATGTGGGTTCGTCGTGGCAGGCTTGAAAAATCTCATCCCTTAAGCTTGCTGGTACAACTAGGAGGCGATCAACGTTGTTCACTGTTCCGTATCTGTACTAGGACAGCGCCCAAACCGACATTGCTTGCATCCGTGTGGAGTTCGGTGTCTGCGGTTTCATCGAAATGTGCTAGAACTGGAGGTGACCGCAGGCGACGTTGAAGCTCCTGAAACGCGTCCATTTGCTGGTCGCCCCATGTGAACGGCATATCAGCCTTAGTAAGAAGTGTAAAGGGGGCTGCTATTTTAGAAAAGTTTTTCACGAAACATCAATAATATGCACATAGCCCAAGAAAGCGTCGCACCTCTTTCTGGTCCCGCGGCGTCGGAAAATTGGCGATGGCAACTGTTTTTTCAGGATCCGGCAAAACTCCCGCCTGGTTCACGACATGGCCCAAAAACTTCAGCTCTTCATAAGCAAAATGGCATTTTTTGGCTTTCAGAGTGAGGCCCGACGATTGGATGGCGTCTAGTACTGCGTCTAGGCGACGGAGGTGCTCCTCGAAATTCGGGGCAAATACAATTACGTCGTCCAAGTATACAAGACATGTCGTCCACTTCATATCTCCAAGAACGCTGTCCATGAGTCTCCGAAAGGTTGCGGGCGCGGAGCAAAGGCCGAAGGGCATGACCTGGAATTCGTATAGCCCGTCAGGTGTAATGAAAGCAGTCTTTTCGCGGTCCCTCTCATCGACTTCTATCTGCCAGTATCCAGACTTGAGATCCATGGAGGAGAAGTATCTTGTGTTGCACAGACGATCTAAGGCGTCATCTATTCTGGGCAAAGGGTAAACATCTTTTTTCGTAACGTTATTCAGTCGGCGATAGTCTACGCAAAAACGAAGTGTGCCATCTTTTTTGTTCACAAGTACCACAGGTGCAGCCCAGGGGCTGGGGGAAGGGCGAATGACATCGTTATCGAGCATTTCCTTTACTTGGTCTCGGATGGCAGTACGTTCTTTAGGGGAAACTCGATAAGGCGACTGGCGGAGTGGTCGAACAGCTTCGTCTGTAATGACGCGGTGCTTTGCAAGGTGGGTTCGACCGACGCGCGATGATCTGGCAAATGCATTAGAGTAGCGACGGAGCAGGTGCCGTAGTTTCTCTTGATACTTTCGAGGTGAGGCCGGGTTTATATCGTACAGAGGCTTAGTGTTGTCGGAGGGTTCTGTTGCTGAAGCGCTGGTGAAATTGCATTCATAACTAGTGTCAGTTATGGCGTCGAGATATGCGAAAGTTGTCCCTCTGTTCAGATGTTGATGTTCATTGCTGAAGTTCGTGAGAAGAACATCAACTTTGCCATTTTCAACAAAAACAACTGCCCTGGCAACGGCGATGCCTTTTTCAATAAGCAGTTTCTGTTTTGTCTCGACGACACCTTCTGTATCTTGCATTGGGGGGGAACCCACGGAGACCATAATGCATGAACGTGGGGGCACACTAACATGGTCATCAATAATGTGGAGTGCAGCGGGGAGCATGCTGTTGGATTCGATAGCATTCTCAACTGAAAATCTTACGGACTTATTGTGCAGATCGATAATGGCGCCATTTTCGGTTAAAATGTCCGTACCGAGGATGACGTCACGGGAACACTGAGCCAATACGATGAACGTCGCCAGAAAGGTTTGCCCTTGTACAGTGATCCTCGACGTGCACACTCCCGTGGGCATAATTAAATGTCCGCCAGCGGTGCGTATTTGCGGGCCACCCCATGATGTTGTGACCTTTCTGAGAGCTTTGGCGAAGTGTGCACTTAGAATTGAATAATCGGCGCCAGTGTCGACTAGAGCAGTGACGTCTACGCCATCAACGGAGATCTGCAGGTCGGCAGTTTGTTGTGTCGGGCGGCGACAGCTTCGTGGGGTTCGGTCTCGACTTCGATGCTCTGAAGGAGTGGTGGTGCGAATATCGGCGTCGTGGTTACGTTGAGGATCAGTGGAATTTCCATAGCGGCGTCGATTCTGCTAGTGGCCGTAGGTAACGAGCTGTAGTTTGCAGTGAAGAACTGTCGTGGGTCTGTGGAGGATGTTATGATTTTCGCACTGTAGCAGCCGGACCTCCAGAGGCTGCTGCATCTAGTTTCCCCTATGGGGACTTTGGAGTTGCTCCTGGCGTCCAGGAGAGCTGTAACGGCGAGGCGACGGCGATCGGAAGCGTCTTGGGCCTGTGTTGGAACGCGAAATGTATTCTGCGATTTTGCGTGGCTGCTGGCCGTGCAACGGACGACGGGCATCGAAAGAAAACCCACGGAGGCCGAGTTCCCTGTAAAGGAAGCGGCGACACAGGTGTCCAGCTTCGCCGCAATGGTAGCACAACGGTTGGTGATCGGGCGTTCGCCAGATATCGGTCGTTCTGCGGCGTACGCTCGGCCGTGAAGACACATGGGCGACCGGTGCGCGAGGCTCATAGGATGCTGTCGAAGGCGGTAGGTAGCGGCTAGTGACCGTGGCGTAGCTCAGGGTCTGGGGCAGCGGCGTAGCTATGACGGGTTCAGGCGCGGCGACGGGTGCGGGCCCGGTGACGGGTGCGGGAACACCCAGCGCCTGTTGTAATTCCTCACGGATGATATCGGAAACTGTGGCAACCTGTGGCTGTAGAGGAATCCGCCGGTATTTGGCCACCTCTTCCCGGAATATCGCCCGGATCGTATCACGCAACGATTCTGACGAAAACTGTATGGCTTCACCTGCACTCGCGGCGTTCATAGACACTGTAGTGCGCTGGTATTGCCGGGCGCGCATGTCAAATGCCTTTTCGATGGTAGACGCCTCACTTATGAATTCGGCGACAGTTGTTGGTGGACTTCGCACCAGGCCTGCAAATAACTGCTCTTTAACACCTTACATCAAAAGGCGCACTTTTTTCTCTTCCGACATGGTTGGGTCCGCGCGTCGAAAGAGTCGCTTCATCTCTTCGGCATAGGCAGTAACAGTTTCATTCGGATGTTGTATACGACTATTTAAAAGCAGTTGCGCTTTTTCCTTGCGAAGCGTGCTGGTAAACATACGCAAGAATTCTGCCTTGAATGTGTCCAACGTTCGGAGTCCGGCTTCTTGATTTTCGAACCATGTCCTCGCAGAATCCTCCAGTGCGAAGTAGACATGGCGAAGCTTCGAGTCAGCGTTCCAGGCGTTGAAGGCAGCCACCCGGTCGAACTGCTCCAGCCAGTCTTCAGCGTCCTCATGGGGCAGGCCGTGGAAATGTGGTGGATCCCGCTGGTGTGGAGCAGGACAGGAGTTGTCGATACCGGGCGATTCATCGCGCTGACAGAAACTCTCCTTGTTGGTCTGTGGTCAGGGAGAGGACCACACTCGGGAGGCAGACCTTGCAGTCGGTGGCTGCTCTGGTGTACTGGGGTCTCCACCTTAGGGGTGCGTCCTGGGTTTGTAGGGGGCGACCGGCTCATGAAAATCGTACCCAACACCTCCACCAGATGTCGCGTAAACAGCGACCCTTACAGTTGCGTCCGAGGTCCAAGGCGTGGCAAAGGTTCTGCGAACAGCGTCAGAGTTCACGCTCGAGGTTAGCACACTTCTCCTTCCTGTCACACTTCTGCGCTTCTTTGTCGTCAACGCATGCTACAATATTCGCCTACTACTTCCATTCTTCGCCACCTAATGTAAACGGCTGTTCCTTCCCGAAACTGTTGAACATTACCTTAGTCTTCTGCATATTGATCAGCAAATCGCAGATTACTGAGGTATTCTCCATCTACTCTGATCCCTAAATGCTCCCATTCCAAGTCTCTGCATACTTCCTCTAAGCAAGCTGTGAATAGTACTGGGGAGATTGTGCCTTCTTGCCTAACACCTTGTTGCATGGGAACTTTGTTACTTTCTTTATGCAGAACTATGCTTGCTGTGCATCCACTGTATATATCTTCCAGCACTTTCACGTACGGCTCGTCTACCCCATGATTTCGCAATGCCTGCATAGTCGCCGAGGTTTCAACTGAGTCAAATGCTTTTTCGTAATCAATGAATGCTATGTATAAGGGCTGGTTATATTCCGAGCCTTTTTCGATCACCTGACTGATGGTATGGATATGATCGATAGTGGAGTACCGTTTCCGAAACCCTGCTTGATTTTTTGCTTGATTGTAGTCTAAGGTTGTCCTCAGTCTATTAGCGATTGCCTGAGTAAATACCTTATACGTAACAGACAGTAAGCTGATTGGTCTGTAATTTTTAAGGTCCTTAGAGTCCCTTTTCTTATGAATGAGGATAATGTTTGCATTCTCCCGTGGTTCCGGTACCGTCGATGACACCAGGCACTGCGTATACAGGGTGGCCAGCTTTTCTAACCCGATATCCCCCCGTCCTTCAGCAAATCTGTAGTTACCTGATCCTCTCCAGCTGATTTCCCCCTTTTCATAGTTTCTAATGCTTTCTTGACCTCATACTTCTTCACTGGTGGAACGTTTGCCTTTTTTTCCCTACCGCCAATCTCCTTACGGTCCTGACTACTTTGGCTACTGTAGAGATCTGTATAGAACTCCTCGGCTACTTTTACTATCTTGTCCATATTCGTGATGACGTTGCCCTCCTTGTCCCTTATCGCATACATCTGGTTGTTGCATATGCCCAATTTCTTCTTTACCGCTTTAAGGCTTCAATCGTTCTTTACAGCATGCTCAATTTTCTCCATGTTATACTTCCTTATATCGGCCACCTTGCGCTTATTGATTAGCTTTGATATCTCGGCCAATTTAGTCTGGTCTGTTGGATTGGAAGCTTTCATGCTCTGGCGTTTCTTAATCAAATCTTTCGTCTCCTTAGTCAGCTTACCGGTATCCTCTCTAACTATCCTACCGCCTACTTCTACCGCACATTCAGTAATGATATCTCTGAAATTATTGTTCCTTCCCTCTAGGGTAATGTCGCCATACTCAGTTATAGCTGAAAACCTATTCTGTAGCGAGATTCCGAACTCTTCTGCCCTTCCCCTCACCGCTAATTCGTTGATGGGTTTCTTTCTTACTAATTAGTTGCGTTCTTTCTTCAGATTTAGGCTAAATCGGGACCTCACCATCTGTTGGTCACTGCATCGCACTTTCCCGATTACCTCAACATTTATTTATTAACTTATTTATTAGTACTCCAATCCCAGGAAGAGATTTTCGCAGGGTGAGCATGCAGAAAATAGGTAAGTACAAACATCTTGCATAATGGCGGGGGTAGAACACATTATGAAGTCAATTTCATTTCTAGTCTCCCCGGTGATCAGGTGATACTAACATGGATAACATGTCCGTAAGTGTACGGTTGAAGCGCTCGGTAAGGCCGTTGGTTTGGGGTTGGTACGCGGGCGCGAGCTTATGCTTCGTAGAACATAAGCGCAGGATGTCTTCAACAACTCGGGGTAAAAAGTAGCGGCCGCGGTCGGTGAATTATTGACGAGAAGCGCCGTGATGGAGAATGACGCTGTGTAGAAGAAAGTCAGCGACATCCGTAGCACAGCTTGTGGGTATAGCTCGTGTGATGGCATGACGTATTTCATAATCGGTTGCCACGGCGATCCATTTGTGACCCTACCGTGACGTCGGGAAGGGGCCAAGAAGGTTAAGTAACACGTTAAAATGGTTCCAGGGGCAAGTCCATAGGTTGCAGAAGGCCAGCTCGTGGCAGCGATGGTTTTTTCCTACGCTGACACGTAACGCAGGCTGCGATGCAGTGCCGGATGCTGCGGTATAGTCCAGGCCAAAAAAACCTACGCCGTACTCGCTCGTAGTGCGAGACACACCGACATGTCGAGCTGTGGGCAGGTCGGGGAGTTCTTCAATAACAGAGCAGCGAAGCGTTTTGGGAATAACCAAAAGCTGTGGAGGACCATCAATATGAAAGTGAGGGCGGTAGACCACTCCATCCTGTACAACAAAAAGTTGCAGAGAAGGATCTGTTCTTCCAGATGTGGGGCCTTTAACGATGAATCTAAAAGATGGATCGTTGCGCTGCTCGCCTACTATATTGGCGAGATTGGAGAGAGCGAAGACACTGGGAATTGCCTCTGTGTCACTGAGATCAGGGGCCTCTACAGGATAGCGAGACGAGCAATGAGCATCTTGATGAAGGTGCCCCGACTTGTAGACGACGTTGTAGGATATTCTTGAAGGTGCAAAGCTTGGCGACTAAGACAGCCGGAGGGATCTCTCAGAGATGACATCCAACAAAGCGCATGATGATGGGTTACAACTGAGAATGGACGGCCGAATAAGTAAGGTCGGAATTTAGCGACAGCCCTTACAAGGGCGAGACACTCGCGCTCCGTAATCGAACAATTGTGTTCGGCGTTGGAGAGAACGCGGCTAGCATATGCAATGACGGGTTCATTCCCATGTTGGCGTTGAGCCAGTACTGCACTTATTCCATATCCGCAGGCGTCTGTTCGAACTTCAGTGGAAGCTGAGGGATCGAAATGAGCCAAGAGAGGGGGAGATGTCAGTAAGCTTAAAGCGTTGAAAACGAAACTTGCTGGTCAGGGCCCCACTTGAAAGCGTTGTCTTTCTTAAGTAGGTCGGTGAGTATACGAGCGATACGCAGAAAATCTTTGATAAAGCGGCGAAAGTAAGAGCAGAGGACGAGAAAGCGGCGCACAGCCTTCGAAGACTGGGACGCGGAAAGTCTTTAACTGCGTGAATTTTGCCGGATGAGGTCATACTCCGAAGGCGTCGACCAGGTGTCCAAGAATGGGGAGTTGGCTGCGATCAAACTGGCATTTCGATGAATTGAGCTGGAGGCCGGCTGTACGGAATACATTGAGAATAAGTTGGGGCATTCAAAGTGCGAAGAAACGCACGGCGATAAAACGACGACGTCGTCGAGGTAGCACAGGCAGTTCGTCCATTTAAATCCACGTAGAAGGGAGTCCATCATTCGTTCAAAGGTCACCGGTGCATTGCAGAGACCAAACGGAATGACTTTAAAGTGGTACAAGCCGTCTGGTGTGACAAAGCCAGTGTTTTCACGGTCCTGCTCGTCAACAGCGAGCGGCCAATAGCCGCACCGTAAATCGATGAAAGAAAAGTATTTAGCTCCATGGAGGCAATCTAAGACATCATCGATTCTGGGAAGAGGATAGACGTCTTTTTTGTGATACTGTCGAGATGGCGATAATCGACGCAAAGGCACTAGCTGCCGTCTTTCTTTTTAACCAGAGCGACTGGGGATGCCCACGGAATCGTCGAGGATTCGTTGATGTCTTGAGCGAGCATATTGTCTATCTCCTTTTGAGTTACCTGGAGTTCTGCACCGGATACGCGATAAGGGCGGCGATGAACAGGAGAAGCACCACCGATGTTTATGCGATGATGCAGAAGAGGGGTTCGAGACAATGGGCGGTGATCGAAATCAAAAATGTATCTGAAAGATGCCAGCAGACGACAGAGTGCATGAGCTTGTGGAGGTGAAAGGTCCAGATTGATCATCTTGGCGTAGTCTTGGAGATTGGAAACTTCAGATAAAAGCAGTCAGAGGAGGGCGTTAAATCGGTGGCCACAACGGAGATATCCATTCATTCAAGGGACACAGAGTGGCGAGCGAGATGCCTTGCGGGAGGGGCACGGTTTGCGACGCAAAGTTCAAAGCAGGGAGGCATGTTTGGTTCGCTGTCATTGTGACGACGTTATGAGCAAGGGCAACGCTTCGGGTTAGGGGAGCATCGAGGGTTGGGGTAAAGATTTAGTGTCCATCGGGAATAGAGGGTACAGAGCAGAATCTAACATAAGTGGCGGCTTCAGGTGGCAGGCGGACAAAGTCGACACTACAAAGGCGGTGCTGAACATGAGAGGGTGGGTCAAAAGGAGCGGGGAGGTCTAGTTCAACGACACTTGTAGCACAGTCTATGATGGCTGCATGGTCAGAACGAAAGTCGAGGCCAAGAAGGATGTCGTCAGGACAATGCTGCAGTACTGTGAAAAGGACAGTAGTATGGCAGCCCAGTAGTATGCTGCAGCCCAAGCCAATAACCTTTGACGTTGCTCTATCTGCAACACGCACAACCTGTGTAGGGGCAGGGGTCAGCACTTTTCGCAAGCGAGAACGGAGTTCTGGGCTCATGACAAACTTGCGCACCGGTGTCAATGAGGGCTTGAACGGCTGTGCTATTTACGAGCACGGTGATCAAATTACGACGCTTACGAAGACCTAGACGAGGATTTGAGATCGTGGTCCCTACTTCGTCATTACCTCTAGACTGCAGCGCATAGGTTTCCGTCGGGGAGCGGCCATGTGGACTGGAAGATGAAAAGCGACGGCGTTGGGGCGAACGGTACTGACGGCGATGGGGGGAGGGTGATCGGTTGAGGCGTGAAGACTCAGTTTCAGCGGCTGCGCTTAAAGGGTCGTAACGAGGTTAGAAAGGAGGAGAGCGGTCACCGTAGATAGATGAGGGCGGAAGGCGGAAGGCGGGACCTTTGTGGCTAGAACCAACAATTTCGGCAATGACGGGAGGTATGGCCGATGCAGGAGCAAGCAAAACAAATAGGTCGGATATCGGATGTGCGCCATTAGTCTGGATTACGTCGACGCGGAGCAGCATAGGCAGGCTGGCCAGAATAAAGGTTGCGGACATCGTGGTTATAAGCAAGTCAACAAGAATAAGCTGTGCGAACATCGGTGTCATAAGGAGGTCGACCGGGATAAACTGCGCGAACGTCGGTGACAGGGGGTGTGGTGACCGAAGCAACGGAGTTGAGTCCCAAGGTGGCGAGCTCTTGGCGGACAACGGCCTGACTTACGGGAACGTTAGGGTGGTGACTGTCGGTCAAATGTGGCGGCAAGGTAGCAGGAGCGACGGCATCGAGTTCGCGGCGGACGATACTGGTTACATTATCGGTCGACGTTGGCTGGTGTTGGGACGGCAAATCATGACACGCAAAGTTAGAGCAGTATTTGGAAGGCGGGCAAATGAATGGGGTACACGACAACTTTTGGCGTCTTCAAAACGGCGGCATTCTTTATGATTGCATCACCTGTGTTGCAGTCTTTGTACACAAGCAGATTGAATGCATCGTTAGCGATGCCCTTCACGACACGACCAATTTTGACGGACTATGACATGTTGGCATTTACTTTGTTGCAAGGGGCGAGGACGTCCTGGCTGTAGGCCACGTATGATTCGGTAGCTGTCTTTAGGCTGGTCTCGAGGGTTCGCTGTGTATTAGGCTCTCGACCAAGGGCTTTTGCAAAGAGTTCGCAGAGCTTCTCTTTGCAAGTATCGCAAATGGTCAGCTGGTCTTCATAAGTCTCGTACCAGGCTAGCGCTGTGCCCTTCAGGTAAAAACAACACTCGCTAGCATGAGGGTCAGTTGCCAACGATTATAGGTGCTCACACGTTCGTACTTGCGTATTTATTCGTCCATGTCTGTAGTGCCGGTACCAGTGAAACTGCCAGGATCGCGCGGGTATGTGAGGATGACCGATGGCAAGGCCCACGTTGGTTGTGGGGACGGTACCTTGAGGCATCATTGGGCAGGAAAGCAGGCGGCCGCTGCGGAGGTCAGTCATGGGGAGGCTGACGCCGGGATCAACGGCCGCACCTCCACCAAGATGTCACGTGGAAACTCAATGTATTTACAGTGTATTTACAACAGCCTCAAGTGGCATAGCAGCAAGCAGCAAGACGGGACCAGTCCTACTTCTTCGTCATCACCTTGTCCCTTCCGCGAGGCAAGAGAAGGAAACACTTCGCCTTCCTCATCGCGTAACAATATCATTAGCTTTAGGTGATTGAGTTTCCCTAGCTCTCTGCACATGGTGGTCACAGTTATGTCCATAAAACTGCATAAACTGATAGACTTCTCATTGTCGTTTGTTTACTCGCCTGAGACAATTCCACTAGTGGGAAGTGTTCCTGATTTTTAAGGTCATAAAATACGAGTGTCTGCGGCTGTGGCACTGCTGCAAGCGATTATAAGTTTGTATGGCATGTAAGATGCATAGGCAGGTTTCGCACTCTTCAGTTGCTAAATGAAACTCAGAGTCAGATTGAGGGCTTTGGGGTCGCGTTTTGCTGTTGGATATAATCATTATTTCCAACACAAATTATTCTATGCATGCCTAGTTTCTGATTTTTGATGGTGATCCAAATTTGGGTGGGATTGTAAAATAATCAACCTGAATTACGGTGTGAGCGAGTGAAAATCCAAGTCTGTAAAACCGCCATGCCTCCTACCATCTAATGTTTTACCAACTGCTATGAATATCCTCATTTTCTGGCTTCATGCATTGGGCATGCTGTTATAGTGAAATATGGTGAAAATGTAAACTATGCCTTCAAAATAAAATGACCTCTAATCTAGCTCCTCATAAGTGCCGCCGACCAGCGCCCCACCAAGTAGCGCTGTCGCACCATCGAACATCTTACACGACCATAGCGATCATAATAAATATTGCGTCAACAGTGCACCCAACAGTGTCGAGGTGATGGTGGTGAAAACATCTAATAAAATATGCTTTTCAAAGGCCCGGATCACATTTTCACTGCAGGCTTGCTCTCGGTTGGTCTGAGGCAAGGTTGTCCATGTCATGCCTTCCGGGTCGTAGCCGTGTTGCTGGTTGGCGTTTGCCATGTTCGCCAGGAGCGGCCTGCCCGCCGTGGGACGCCGGCGTTCAGCCGATAGGCTGAGCCACGGCTCCACAACGGATGGGAGCAAAAAGTGCTCCAAAAAGTAAAAAACTCGGTCCACCGGGTTGAGAGTGGTTTCCCTGCTTTCCGGATGACTTGATGGCTCTTCAAGGTCCAATAGTTTTGGGTTTCGACGCGTTGTTCCACCGCTACGGTCGAAAATCGCCGGAGCCGATGTTCCATGCGTCCGCTCGCTACGCACGCTAGAGGGATCTCCCACAGCGTCGAGAGCCACAATTTCGAGCTGGAGACCATCGTGGAGTTGTACTTATAAGTTAGTAATACGGCATCAAGCTGATTCAGTTGCAGCTGTTAAGACGAGACAAACACAGAGGAGGCCGCTACAACCTTGCTCACTTTCTAAGAAGTAATTTTAATTTTAGATTTCTTGAATTTGAATTATATTTTGGACACAGTTGTGTTAATAACTGTTCCAGATTTCCGAAAAAAAATCTTTCACGTGTTACGAGAAATGAATCCCCGTGATAATTTAATACCACCGCCCACAAGGGTCACCATCCGCCAGGCACAAATGTGTCGTGAGGATCTCTATTTTACCAGGAGAAACTTGGCAGACACTCGCAATAAAAAGTGATCAAGAGATATCGTTCAATCCCAGTCTACCTATACGCGCTATTTTTGTGCAGTGCATTCAACATCAAATAATGGCACTCCAAAATTCCAATCAGTTTTTAGTCTCAAGCACAAACGAAATAATGTATGTTTGTGACGAAAATAATACCAGACTACGATCGAAGTCACTGTGAAGTAGAAATTTTGTTCTAAAGGCTTTCGTTTGGAGACGCGATCATATTCATGGAGAGAAGTATTCATTTTATGGTTACAAAACGACTGATTCGAGTGTAGTCGTCGCTATTTGCGCGATAACAACTTCAAACATCAACTTACCTCAGCATGCAGTGGACATGTGCGGACTTGCACTGCATTGAATTGGGGATGCTCAGTATTATTCTGTGTTCTTGGTGAATATTTATTTCAGTGCTGACATGTTACAATTATACAACTGACCTTTCGTGTAGGATTATATAGGGCATTCAATGTGTTCATTCATAAATATCTTTTTCAACATACCATAGCACAAGGCAAGGGCGGATTGAGGCGAATTGAAATGCGCTGTTTTCCTGGCTGAACCCCCCCCCCCCCCCCCCATGTCTACTCGCTGAAATATTTACTACTGGTCTCGCTTTGGCGGTCCATTTGAATTTAGAGATTGCACATCTGCACAGGTAAATCATGGTGAATTTAAACAAACTGATTTATTTGGGGCAAGTTTGAAGTACAGTGTTCTTTACTGTACCCTTCATTGCTAACATTCCACAGCTCTACTGTTGACAAGTAATGGGGTCTATAGGGAGCTTTACAGGGCTTTGTTCTCCGTGAAGGTATCATTGTCTTTTAACATTTGACAAGTATAGGGTTGACACCTGATAATTTCATAAGCAGCTGCGCAGTACGTGTGTTCTCCTGAAGGTGTCTTTCCCCCTATCATTCTAAAACTGCACTGGTGACAAGTAACGAGGAATATCAAGAGCTGTCCAGTGCCTTTTTGAGAAGGTAGCTTCCTTACCAAGGTTCCACAGCTATACTGTTGACAAGTGATGAAGTGTATCAGCAGCTGTGCAGTGCTGTGCTATCGATTTTGGTATGTTTTGCTACTAAAATGTCAGAAGTATACTTCACACGTGATGAGGTGTATAAACAGCTGGGCAGTGTTGTGTTCTCTGCAAAGATATCGTTCACGTTTAATATTTCACAATGTTGACACCTGATAATTGAGTAAGCAGCTGCACAGCACGTGTGTTCTGCATGAAGGTATTGTTCCCTCAAACAATCTACAACTGCACTGGTGACACGTAACAAGGTGTATCAGCAACCGTTCAGTGCTTTCTCTGAGAAGATAACCTTCACCGCTAAGGTCCCACATCTGTAGTGTTGACATGTGAGAAGTGTATCAGAGCCTGTTCACTGCTTTTTATCTATGACCGTATATTTCATTGCTAACATTTCACAAGCATACTGTTGACGTGTGATGCAGTGTATAAGCAGCTGTGCTGTGCATGTGTTCTTTATAAATGTTCCTTTTACTACTAATATTCCACAATTGTGCAGCAGTTGTGCAGTGTTTGTTCTCTATGAAGGCAATTTTAACCACTAACGTTCCACAGCTATTCTGCTGACACGTGATGGAGCGTATCAGCATCTGTGCGGAGTGGTGTTGTCATTTTTAACAGCCGTCGGGTACCGACACCTCGAGTATCCTGATCACAGTGACGATTTTGGCCCTCACAAAAAAAAAAAATAAAACTCTGCGTGTGTCATGGCAGGCTGTGGCTTTAAATCTGTAGCCTCAGGCTCTTCTAGCCACTCGCCGTCACCCATACCGCCTCGCCCGCGCACCCTAACCTCGCGGTTCACCGTCCAACTGTTTCTCTGTGGGACTGACCACTTATTTCTTTGAGCAAGGTTTTTTTTTCGAATCCTCTGTTTGATCGGCCGGAAAATGCTTTCTGTTATGCTACGCAGGAAATACTCAGGATACCCTGCCTGCAGAATCCTCCCAGTCTTGCTTAGAAAACTTTTTTTAACATGATGGTGGCTTATTTGTTGAAAACTGACGTCAATGCAGCAGAATTCAGCCTGGGTGTTTGTGGATACACTCTTGGAGTTGATTGCAGCCGATCTCAAGTCAACTGTTGCATCCCATGACAGAATAATGTATCTACAAAGGTTTGATGTATGCATAGGTTCGAGAGTTGCACCCGCTCTGAGCGATGCGTACCTAGCCGCATGTGACAGAAGGATTCTGACATCTATTAACGATAAAGGCATTGTAAAGATTGTTCGTTATGTTGACAACTTTTTGGTATTGTGTGATTTAGAGAAAGGAAAGGCTACTGATCAAAAGACATAGCCCTTGGTGTGTTTGAAGAAAGTTGCCCTGGTCTAAGATTCACCTGGGAACTTCCAAAGGAAGGTGTTTTGCGCTTCCTGGATTTGAGTCTCTAATTCATACCAGAAGACATATGTTGGACTTACCAGCCGAGAGCGAACAAGCAGTTTCTTCCGTATACATCCCAACATTCAAAGTCCTTAAAAATATGCATATTGCGAAGGCTGCATTGACGTCGGCTCTCAACAAACCATGCCACCACCTTGTTAAAAACGTTTTCTAAGCCAGACGAGAGGCTTCTGGAGGCAGGGTATCCTGAGTATTTGCTGTGTAGCATAATGGAAAGAATTGTGCTGCCGATCAAGCGCAGGATTCGAAAAGAAAACCTTACTCAAAGAAATAAGTGGTCAGTGGTACCATATATGCATGGCTTCACCCATAATTTAATGAAGATTGGTCAGGGACACGGCATCCGCGTTATTCCAAAGACACCAAACAGAGCTAAAAGGATGTGTGTGCGGGATAACAACCAGGACATCAACTCTTGATGCAAAACGTCGCCCCGGACTTGGTAGTCTAAGTGTATTCAGGGAGTTATTTATCAGATTCCCTTGCATTGTGGAAAGAAATATATTGGACAGACCGGAAGATTTCTCAATGACAGGATTAGACAGCACGCTATGGCAAAATCGGACAAGTCTGACACTAATATCGCGGTGCACTGCAATGACTGCGTTGGTTGTAGAGACCAAAAATGTCCGCCTAACCTTCACAATGTTGAGGTTATGAAAAGGATGAAGGATACGTTAGCAAGAGAAAATTTATAAAGCATATGCAATATATGACTTGGGAGAGCAATGTTACAGTATGCCATCAGTGGTTTTGCTGAAGAAAGAATTAGAATTTCTGCGCAAACCGGCAGGATGGTAAAGACAAGGAAGAAGTTGGCTGCAGACGTGAGGTGAAGGGAGAAGATGTGCGGTTTCTTGTCAGTATAGTCAGTGCAGAGTTGTCTTTGTGTGTCCTTCTTATGCTTTGTGTTGTTACCTGCTCTGCTGCCTTCTTCGAAGAGACTAGTTGATTAGTGCATGCAATTTTTGACTTTACCAATTTTGGTTGGTTTATTTATTGTAGTGTTTTTTCGGTCTTTTTCCGTTGATTACGTCCCCTGCGGAAGTAAAGAAGTTGTAAGGTGGCAGTTGTGTCAATTCTACTGTCGGTCCTTTGTAAATGTCCGCTGTTATGTCACATCGAAATGAAGTACTAAACTAGCCTTCAAACTGTGCTGCTATAAGTTCCCTGAGTTCATTTTAATATAATAAAATTTACGAAAACGGCGTCGTTGAGCGTTGAATTATTGAAAAAAATTGGCTGTGGTTTCACCAATGGCCATCCCGAGTAGAATGGCGGAAGCAACATCCACGACGAACGGGGCGGCGGTGGCACCTCTGAGTCACTGGGCCGCGGAGGAGTCGGCTGTGGCCGCTGCGCGCCAGTCGTGCTCCTTGTGACATCACTCCCTCCTCGCGCATGCGTAGCTTGATCATCGGGGTATAAGTGAATTTGCTCAGCTACTAGCGTAGTGTTGCTTCCGCAACCAAAAAAGATTGGTTCACAGGAAAGAAAGATAGTGTATATTTTAGGCTTGTTTTGTGGACATCTTAACCGCATGATAAGGGTAGGGAAGAAGGCGGAAGTGAAAGGGGAAAAAGAGAAAGCAGCGCCGTAGTGGAGTGGTACCGAGTAATTTTGGCCACCTGGGGATCATTTAAGTGCCTTGACATTGAACTGCAAACGGACGCCTCTCCGTTTCGTCTCCATCGAATCACAGCGGCCAGCAGTCGGGTTTGAACTCCGGTATTCCATTACAGTAGTGGGGTATCTTAACCAGCCCCGTCCGGGTGGCATAATGGTCAAAATTCCCGACTACTGTTTCGGTGTGCCCGGTTTGGAAACCGACTGCCGGTGGGCACGTTTCGACGGAGGCGATACGGAGAGGCGTCGGTTTGCAGAACGAAGTGAGCGGACGACAAATATTGTCAGGTAGTCGAACTTACTCTGTGGCTCCCCACTCCGGCACCTCTTTCTCTCTTGCCACTTTCACTCTTAACTTCCTCGCTTCCCTCCAGCCCAAGAACATGTTTTATGATTTTGATATCAAGTCAGGTTACCGATAAAGAAAATTTCAAAAATAGCATGTATCATAATTTAGGCCTGGATATTCGCGCGCAGTATTTTACCACAGTCGTCGCGGGAGCGGAGAAGTTTAAAATATTAAGATATAATAAAAAAAACACTAAATACGCTTTAGCACCAGGACAGAAAGGCAACTTTTGAGACGGCAATGGCGAGAGGTGCGAACGGACTAGGCTGTCCTTGAACTAGATAAAATTAGTGGTTTAGCCGGCTCTCTAGCGGCGATCTCGGTTGTCAACAAGGTCTCATCCAGCACGCCCAGGGAGCAGCGAAGCTCAGCGGAGCCCTGGAGTAGGGGCACCGACCATGTGAGAGGATAGAAGATGGACCTCTTGCTAGTTAGTAGCAGACGAGAAAGAAGATGGACCTCTTCTTTCTCGTCTGCTACTAACTAGCACAAGACATTTCTAGAGCAATAAACGTCTTTCCTATCCTATCCTCTGAATTGTGCTGCCTTCGGCAAAGCTCTATAAAGAGCTGGCCCTGAAAGTCGGCTTCAGAGCTTCTGAATTGGCATCAAAAATAGATGGAATCAGTGGCGCGTTGCTGCGATGATCCAAATAAAATGTCAGCTTCTATTGCGATTTTAACAAAGTTTTGGTGTTTAAGCATGGCTTGAACCTAGTGATACGATTTAAGCGGAGAGAGTAACGGAAATATCTCTATTATTACCGCCTTTCAATCAGCGCTTCGTTTTCAAATTTTATAAAAACAGGAGCGAAAAAATGCCGTATCAGTCACTTTTTGTTTAGATTCTATAGCGCTTTAGGCATGGGAGGAACCTTGTAGTGAAAGTGAAAAGAGAACATGATGTGCTTTATTTAGGGCTTCGGAGATATTTAGACCATGTGAGGACCTTTGACGTGCACTGATATTATACAGCCCATGGACGACTCGCCTTTTCGTATCCATCGACACGACGGTGGCGGCGGTCAATTTGGAACCAAGGAACGCCAGATCCGTAGTTGAGTGTCTTAAGCGCTGCACCAATGAAAGCATATATGTAATCTTTTTGTTGAGATGCTATACAAGTACACTGATCGGTGCATGGGAAGCAGTTCTCTCACCAGGGTGGTGTAATTGAATAAGAACTGCGTAAGCTCTAACGTTTGCTCTTCCTCTTATCTGTTACGGCAACTTCTGTGGGACCCATAAACTGCGATAAACTGCGATAAACTGGTCACTAAAAATGAGGCGACGCCGGCCTCCTCTATCGTCTTAAGAAAGTCTTTAGTTTTAATTTCATTCAAGAAGGCTGCCTCTGAAAATATTTTATTGTGAAATTATATTTCGCTTTGTTCCCTACAACGAAAACATATATCTTCATAATGGGCTGCATAATTTAGGCAGATCTAAGAATATACTCTACTATTTTAATAAGTCGATTGCTTAAGAAATTTATATGCTTGTCTGATAGAGCGTTGAAACAACTACCAGTTGATACAGCCGTGGATACTGTGAAGTCCAAGCGGTGTCCACAGCATGATCGCCGTCACCAAAAAAACTTTGAAGTATGTTATGTGTTTCTCGCTTCGGCGGACTAACATTGTAGGCCTCAAATATTTTGGTCGTTTTTCTAAAGCGGGTAATCTTTGCCCAGAACTTTATGCAATGGAAAAAGCCTTAAAAATAAAGTGGGTGCAGTATACTTCCTTTTACCTAATTTTTTCGGAGGTCCTTGATGCCTCAAGGATGAATGTTTTTGACTCAGTTTAACAAAGCCTCCAGCAAATTTTGTTTTAAATGGAGATATTCATCTTTGACATGCTCGTTATCTAGTATGCAAGCAACCTTCTGTCAATGGTTTACAAGTTTTATAAATAAGGCTATTCCTTATACAGGACATGTAGTCTTAAAAGGTGATGTAATTTGAAGAAATTCAATTTTGAACACTCATTCGTATTAGATTTGTGATATTGGTACAAATACATTCGGCATTTTAAAGAAATCTCTACTGAAAGTAGACTCAATGTAAGTCAAAGACCCTTGTTTATTCTTCGTGCAATAGTGGCTGACGTTCTTCACGAACTGAGCTTGCCCACGTCGCGCGTCTGAAACCCTGTCATCCTTGTGCTGACGATTGACTCGCCCGGAGGGCTTCGCCTGCGACGGGGGAAGTGTTACGGACATGTTCTCAAACAGAGCACGGAGGAAGAAAGAAAGAAGAGAAAGAAGAAGTGTGCGCGCCAGTTCGACCTTTGTCTGGTGGCACTTGTGTCGTTCCCGCTAGCCGTGTGTACCTAGCGTAGTGAACCGACTAGCACGTCTCCGTCGCGACGCTAAGGGCGTAACAATACAACACAATGGATCGAGAGGTTGTGTTTCTAAAAGAGACTAGGTGGCAGAGGGAGCTAGTGTACGTGTGTGAGATATAATCGAACAGTGCCGCAAGACATCCAGCACGTGTAGACGTGCTGTGCGGATGTCGACAGAACGAACAAAAAGCAAAAATTGATGTCAGAACATGACACAACTGTGAAGGATGTTTTCCCTATCCCTTCGAAACCTTCTCGCATTTCAGAATATTGAAAGGCAAAAATATTTCTTCATACTTTTCCTCTTGCCTTTTCAAGAACCCCGGGCTAATTGAATGAACAGTCAAGGTCTCGCAGCAATCGGGATAAGTGCCTAACGCCAATGTCATTTTCCAGTGTTTTGCGTTGAGATAAAGGTGTATTACCAAGTCTATTTTGCTGTCTTTTTTTCAGTAAATGAGTATTTTTTTTATTTAAATTTACCCACATGCGGGGCCAGTACCTACCCGCAAGAGCTGGCGCCAGCGCGACGTCCCGCCAGAAGAAGAACGCATTTGGTTTTTCGATTCTATATATAATTGGTTCAGAGGAAGGGAAAGGCCGTAAGGGAAGGGAAGAAGGTGGGAGTGAAAGTAGAGAGAGAGAAAGAGGAGCCGTAGTGGAGGGCTTCGGAGTAATTTCGACCACCTGGGTATCTTTAACTTGCGCTGACATCGCACAGCACACGAATGCCTCTTCGTTTCGCCTTCATCGAAACGCAGCCGCCGAGGTCGGGTTTGAACCCGGGTACTCCGGCACAGTAGCCGGGCGTCTTACCACTGTCCCACCCCGGCGGGGCGGGCCGATGAGAAAATAGACAAGAAATGAAAAAGAAGAGGAAGAGAAAGACGCGCGCCGCAACAACAGCCGTCGTCCACCACCACCGAAGCGGTGGCGGGTGCGATGAAGGCCCACAACAGATAAAAATCAGTGGCAGGCAAGCCCCCGCCGCAAGCGGCGGTAACCTACCTGCCCCAGCCCCATTAGGGGAAACTACAAGTGCCGCAAAATATCCAGCACGTGTAGAAGTGCTGTGCGGATGTCGATACATCGAACGAAGAGAGAAAATTGAGACATGCGACAATTTTGGAGGATGTTTTTCTCCCTGCGAAACCCTTTCGCATTTTGTAACCTTGAAAGGCAAAAAATACTTTTTCATACTGTTCCTTTTTTTTTCAAGAACTCAGGGCTAATGGAATGAACAGTCAAGGTCTCGCAGCAATCGGGCTAAGGGCTTGTGCCACTGTCCAGTGTTCTGAGCTGAGATAAACGTGTATTACCAAGTCTATTTTGCTGTGCTCTTTTAAGTAAATGATTATTTTTTTATTTAAATTTACTCACATATGGGGCCAGTACCTACCCGCAGGAGCTGGCGTCAGCGCGACGTCCCGCAAGAAGAAGAACGCATTTGGGTTTTCGATTCTATATATAATTGGTTCAGAGGAATGGAAAGGCGAAGTACCCGACACATTTGTTTTTGTAGACACCTGACCCGTGCTGCAGGGGAAGACAGGAAGATAGGAGTTAAAGTGAAAAGAGAGAAAGAGGAGCCGTAGTGTAGGACTGCGGAGTAATTTCGACCACCTGGGGATCTTTAACGTGCTTGACATCGCATAGCACACGGACGCCTCTCCATTTCGCATCCATCGAAACGCAGCCACCGGTGGTCGGGATCGAACCCGGCAACTCCGGTACAGTAGTCGGGCTTCGCAGCACTGCACCACCACGGCGGGACTGGTTTTCCGATTCCAGTAAGCGAAATACACCGTAACCAAAAAATGAGCTCTTCATGTTCATAATTCTGAAGAGTAAATTTTCCAACCTTTTTATGTATTCTCAGATATTTGCCAATCAAATAAAGGGGCCATTTGTTTAACCTACACCAGCTACACCAGTGTAGAAAATTTCCTATACCTGCAATTATTTTTTGCTGCACTGGTGTAGCTGGTGTAAATTAAAAAACTAATCGCGATATAAATTGAAATGTTGGGCAACTTTACAGAGCCATCTTTGGAAGCTATCAAAAGAGGTGCGCGTTAAAAGTTTTTTTACTGCAGTAATTACATTCAAATTGCTTAGGTGATGATTGTATTTCCTGTCAATATTTTTTTCAGCATTTTACAGATAACCTCTCTCTGCGACGATTGGTGTTTTCTGATATCGAGTTTCATCCCTTCCAGCAAATCCCAGCTGCCATCTTCAAGTTGGTCGATTAACTTCGTTACAACGTAAACCCTTATTCAGGTATGTGTTTGCCGCCTTCCCCTTCCATCCTTGATATTGCACCGGACAGAGGGCCTCCTCATATTTCAATAGTTAATCAACCTTTTTTTTGGTCTGATAAAGAAGTTGCTGTTTGCAAATAATACAATTTATAAATGTTAAGCAGTCATCGCACTATGAAGTAACCCAGGTAAATTTTTGAACGCGCCTGAACTCGGCCTACATATAGAAGAGCACGATCACTCCTCTGCGTTTAAAATTTGTGGGGCCCCACAGCCCCTTTTAGCGTTTCAAACCGCGCGCGCTTTTTCCTGTTTGTGTTGGTGTCCGCTCGGGCAGCGCGAGTACGCATGAGCGAGCTGCGCGGAGCTGGGGCGGCATGTTATCGGCGCGAGACAGAGAGTAGATTAGGGCGTCGGAAGGATGGCTCGTGGCTTTTTCGCCGGGCGGCCGGCCACAGAAGGGCGGCGTGGCAGCGTCCCAAGCAGACGGGATGTATGTACACGGACGACGGAGCGGAGTCCTGCGAGGCAAAGACTGAAGCAGCGCCTACAAGAAAGCCTTCGGAGTGTTAGCGTGAGTTCTGCCACGCGAGTAGCGATGCTTTTGTACCGTAATCAACGCTTTGGCCCTATTACTCGCGCTATCCGCGCCGCAGTGTGTTTTGTGTTGTCGCGGTGAAGCCCTGACCCATGTTCCGTTTTATTCTGCATGGTCCATATTCGCGCACTTCGACGGCATGTTTCCAGCGCAGTTTTGACCAATGCTGTTTCTTTTTTATTTTATAATTTTCTGTTGATCCGGAATAAACCGGTGTTTTTCAAGAAAGACTTGGTTTTCACTCGTCGAGCGAGACCATCGCTCGCGGACCCGTATTCTAGAATGCGGAGCCTTCATTTGGCGCCCAACGTGATTTCTGCTCGAGCTTTGGCTTGGCCCGCAAGTGCAGCTTCGTGCGTAGCGATGTCGGACTTACCGGGTGCAAGCGCCCGCTTAACGGAGACAGTTTGGCCTCCCACACAGGCGGGTTCCGGGCATGAGCAATCAGAAGACAGGAAAAGCGAACCGTCGGACATTTGTAGCGGAATTCTTGGCCTCCTGTTCGAGCTACTTGAATTAAAGGCACATTTCAGAGAAATGGTAGGAAGCGAGGCAGTTTCGTTAACGCCCACTCCCTTGTAACGCGATAATCAGCTGCGGCTGAATTTGGCGGTGCCAAGGTTTGAAGGATACGCCGACAAGAAATCTGTTTGCGATTTTCTTTATGAAATCGACGATTATCAGATGGCAATTTCGGACAGCGCTCTAGTCACGCGCGTGCTTCCCGTAGCTTTGGTAGGTTCCGCAGCAACCTGGAGGCGTAGACAGCGGCCGTTCACCACAAAGCAGGATTTTATAGACAGTTTTCGAGAAGAGTTTTTGCCGCCTGACTATGACATCCGTATGAAAGACTAGCTTTGCACCAGGACGCAAGGCGAAAACGAGGGTTTCCTAGGGTTTTTGCGCAGTTCTCTAGAGCTGCATGAGCGGGCAGATCCTGCAGTTCCGGAACCAGAGAAGGTGGCTCATGCTATACATCGGTGTCATCCAAGGTACCAGCCATATCTCCGGCGTCGCCAGTTCGCGGACTTCGATGACATGGCTAGAGAAGCATCCCGTATCGAGGCATCTTTCCTGGCGGAGCTCCAGTACAAACCGCCTCCCCCTACAGAGACATGCCTTGAGCCGTCCTGTGCGTGGCCTGGATCATCGGCAGCACACAGCCCGGAGACGTCAGGCTGCCGTACGGGGGCTGGCGACTTGCACGGAGTCACAAGCCCTGATGCGTCTACTCAGGTGACGAGCCGATTTCGTGGAGTGACGGTCAGACGGGGCCCCGTGTCTTCTTGCCATACGCAGGCGCTGGTACCCCTTGTGTGGCAGCAGTTGGCACACCCCACGTCAGAGCGCACAAATCCCGGACATCTCCTGCAGTGGCTGCCGGCTACCATTCACCTACGGGTGCAGCGTGGGTGTCGCCACAAGGTGCAGCGTGGGTGTCGCCACCAGGTGCAGCGTGGGTTTCGCCACCGGGCGCAGCGTGGGTTTCGCCACCGGGCGCAGCGTGGACGTCACCTACGGGTGCAGCGTGGGTGTCACCACCAGGTGCAACGTTGACGTCACCTACGGGTGCAGCGTGGGTGTCACCACCGGGTGCAACGTTGACGTCACCACCGGGTGCAATGTTCACGTCACCTACGGGTGCAACGCGGGTGTCACCACCGGGCGCAACCTGTGATTCCCCTTCGGGTGCAACGGTGTCGCCATCAGGTGAGAAGTGGGTGCCGCATCCGGGCACCTTGTCCTACGAATCGCAGATTCAGGACAACGCAGGGGAGGGTGTTTTGGTCATCACACCATCCAGCGGCCGGGCCGCACAGACGTGGCCAACCACCGGGAGAGCTGATACAGTCGCTACCTTTCCGGTCTGAATGGACCCAGGGGCCTTCGACTCAGGTGTCACTGATGCAGGTGCCATCATCCCCACCTGCTATGCATGAGGCAGACCCCGAGAAACCCTACAAACACTCGGTGAGTGCAGTCCCGTCAACTTCTTTTGAGGAAAGCAAACCAGGCAAGACTCCGCTGATCTTGGTCAAAATGGCCGAACTGGAACTTCCAGCCCTTTTAGACACAGGGTCTACGGTGTCAGTCTTCGGCGATCAGGTGAAGAATTCCTGTGAGACAAAACGTGTCCGGTTGCGGAGTGTAAACGCTAACCTTCGTATGGCGTCTACTCACATAGTACCCGCAACCTCAGCAGCCCGCCTAACAGTTACTATAAATGGTCGAAAGATTAGACAGCGTTTCTTACACCTTCCCGGGCTATCCTGGCCAGTCATACTAGGCCGTAACTTCATAGTGAAGGCAGGAATCGTGATGGATCTCAGTGAGGGAACCTACCGGTACGGCACCGGTACAGAAGCATTTCAGTTCAAGACCAAGGCCGCTAAGCCACAGTCACAGTAGCTTCCCACGAACGGCCATTCGGCTAATATCAGAGGAAGTGGTATTCTAACCGTTTCGAATTCCTTCACTGGGTCACCAGCGGAAAAAAGCAGAATCGAGACAATGCTAAAGCCCTTTGCAGCATTGTTCACGGAGGATCCGGGGAAGGCCAACGTACTAACCCACAGGATCGACACCGGCGATGCTCGTCCTATCCGATTCAATCCAAGGCCCTTGAGTGTCCGCAAGCGAACGCTGCTAGATGGGGCCCTCGACGAAATGGTGGCTACCGGTGCGGTGAGACCATCAAAAAGCCCCTGGGCGTTTCCTGTTGTTCTCGCGCCTAAGAAGAATGGAACAGCACAGTTGTGTGTCGATTATCGACGTCTGAATGCTGTGACAGTGCGAGACTCTTACCCTTTCCCCTCTGTTGACTCTGTCATGTACTCACTTGGGTCAGCAAAATTTTTTACAACTCTTGACTGCAGTAGGGGATTTCTGCAAATCCCGATTGACTGCTGCGACATTGAGAAAACGGCTTTCACTTGTCACCAGGGATTGTTTGAATTTGTGCGATTGCCTTTCGGGTTGTGCAATTCGCCTGCTACTTATCAACGGGTAATGGATATTGTGCTCGGAGACGCTATTTCTAACTATGCTATGGCCTACATGGATGACATAGTAGTGTTCTCAAAAAGCTTAGAAGAGCACCTCCTTCATCTAACGAATGTCCTTCAACGAATGCAGATTGCGGGCATCACCATTAACCACGGCAAGGTTCAGTTGGTGACAAGCACAATCAACCTTCTTGGTTTCGTTGTGGAATAGGGCACAGTTCGCCCGGATGAAGGGAAGCTTTAGGCCATTCTGCAGCTCCCACCACCAAGCAACATAAAGAGCTTCCAGCGTTTCTTGGGCATGGTGGGATTCTACCGCCACTTCATCCCGAACTGCGCTGACCTGGCGCGACCCCTCCATCAGCTCCTCCGGAAGGGTGCCCGCTGGTCATGGACAGTAGACGAGCAGGGATTATTCCGTTCACTGTCTGCAACCATCGCGGATACTGCACTCCTGCGGCTTCCAGACCTTAACCGGCCACTCACAGTACAAACGGATGCAAGTGAGTACGGAATTGGGGCGGTATTGCTTCAAGAACATCGAGGAAGCTTTGCCCATTGGCGTTTGCTAGTCATACACTGACGGCACCGGAAAGGAACTATACTGTGACAGAGAAAGAGTGTCTCGCGATTGTGTTTGCCCTCAAAAATTTGACATGTATTTGGATGGCGCAGAATTCACTATTCAGAGCGACCACCAGGCCCTATCGTGGTTTTGAAGGTTGCAAAATCCAGCTGGCCGTCTAGCCCGCTGGTCACTCGCTCTCCAAAAGTATAATCACAGGGTAGAATACAGAAAAGGCACTTTCAACAAAGTGGCCGATGCCCTGTCACGAGCTCCTTTTTCTGGTGAGGGAGAGCGAGCCCCCGCGCTTCATGCTGTGACAGCTCCTGCCGACACCTGGGGCAAACTGGTGTCCCGTCAACAGCTCCTTGACGCTCCGCTCTCAGACGACCAGTGCAACCAGATACGCCAAAGCCTGAACAGCGCCAACCCTGCAGGGAGCCGGGCGCTTAACGGAAGCTACGACAGCTACATGGAAGCAGAAGATTGCTTGATCCTGCGGTATATACCTGCTGCGGACACCGAGAGTGGTGAGTCCGCATTTGGTGTGGTCGTTCCTAAGTGCCTACGTAAGCATTTTCTAGAGTACTTTCACGATACACGCCTCGCAGGTCACAGCGATGGCAAGAAAACATATGACAAATTGTGTCGCGTTGCAACATGGCCCCGCATGAGAAGGGATGTCCTGATATTCGTCCGCACTTGTCATACCTGCCAGACCGCGAAGCCGAGAGGAGGGAAACCACCGGGCCTCATAGAACCTGTAGAGAGCCGATACCCATGGGAAAATGTAGCTTGCGACATAATGGGTCCCTATCCCAGATCAGTGAAAGGGAATCGCTGCTTGTTAGTAATCACTGATCACTTCTCAAAATGGGTAGAATTGTATCCCCTGAGTAGGCTAGACTCGAAAACAATTTGGGATAAGCTACTAGAAACATTCACTCGCTTTGGTTTCCCAGCTCAGCTTATCCCTGATAATGCCACTTATTTCACCGGTAGGTTATTCACTGCCACTTGCAAAGTTCTTGGCGTGCAGCACAAAAAGACTACGCCATACCATCCTCAAGCAAACATTAAAGAACGAGTGAATCGAAATCTCAAGACTATGATGGTGGCATTCACGGAGCGGCACAAGGACTGGGACGCTCGTATCCAGGAGATGGCCTTCGCCACAAGAGCCACGGTAAACCGGTCAACAGGTTTTACGCCAGCGGCCATTCTCTTTGGTCGTGAGCTCAGGTTCCCTATTGAGCATGCTCTGAATGGCTCTGATTTACGGGGTCTTAGCCATTCTAAATTTGTGCATGATCTTTCCAGCCGCTCGGCCGAGACTCTGAAGGAGGCAAGGGAAAACTTGGACCTTGCCCGCCTGGAACACTGTAACCAGTACAACAAGTGAGGGCGACCTTTGGAGTTCAGTCGGCGACAAAGTCCTTCGCCGCACGCACCCACTAAGTGATGCAGCAAAAGGGTTTGCTGCTTCTCTCGCTCCACGATGGACTGGCCTTTACACGATAACAAAGCGCGCATCTCGGCTTTCTTACTTTATTCGCCATGTGCAGGATGGTCGAAAAGCCGGACCAGTCAACGTGGCCGATCTCCGAGCTTACCGCGGCCGTCCACTAGCCACATAGATCCACTTGACCTACCAGGCACTACGGGTACCCACGCTCGGCGGATACCTCCAAGCATGCGCCCCGCCAGCAGCAGTACCATTTCCGTCCTTATCCCGCGTTATTTTTGCTTTACACCTCGGGAGGTGTCCCGTCTTGAGAGGGGGGGAGTGTGGGGCCCCACAGCCCCTTTTAGCGTTTCAAACCGCGCGCGCTTTTTTTCTGTGTTGCTGTCCGCCCGGGCAGCGCGAGTACGCATGAGTGAGCTGCCTGGAGCATGGGCGGCATGTTATCGGCGCGAGACAGAGAGTAGATTAGCGCGTCGGAAGGATGGCTCGTGGCTTTTTCGCCGGGCGGCCGGCCACAGAAGGGCGGCGTGGCAGCGTCCCAAGCAGGCGGGATGTACACGGACGACGGAGCGGAGTCCTGCGAGGCAAAGACTGAAGCGGCGCCTACAAGAAAGCCTTAGGAGCGTTAGCGTGAGTGCTGCCACGCGAGCAGCAATGCTTTCGTACCGTAATCAACGCATTGGCCCCATTACTCGCCCTATCCGCGCCGCAGTGTGTTTTGTGTTGTCGCCGTGAAGCCCTGAACCATGTTCCGTTTTATTCTGCATAGTCCATATTCGCGCACTTCGACGGCATGTTTCCAACGCAGTTTTGACCAATGCTGTTTCTTTTCTATTATATACTTTTCTGTTGATCCGGAACAAACCGCTGTTTTTAAGAAAGACTTGGTTTTCACTCGTCGGGCGAGACCATCGCTCGCGGACCCGTATTCTAGAAGGCGGAGCCTTCAAATTCAATGTGTTAGAAATTTGGTAAGTATAGGAATGGTTACCCCTTTTCTAGTTTCCATTCAGTACATGTATACTCCCGAGCTCCTGTTATAGCCATATGTTTAACATTAAATAAAACGTTGGATGTGGTTTCCCTAGTCAAACACATGTCTGGTGCTTATGCATAGATCAAATTTTACGCGGCTTTTTATCTCTTCGGGTCAATCGCTCCCGAAGAAAATGTAATGATTTCTTAGGAAATAATCCCCATCTACGTAAGCAGCAATGTATAATAAGGGGTAAGTAAAATCATTACTCAGGACGACAAATGTACAAAACCTACTTTTTTGACAGAAGTGTCAGTCAACAGTGGTGCATTGTTAATATCACCACATGTATTGTTTTGTTGGAACTAAACAGGATTTCGTTGAAAAGTACGCGCAAGGAGCGTATATAACGAAAATACATTGCGTCAAAGCCATCTACATACGTTTCAAAATGATATTTTGGACTTATTATACCTTAGAACTGCCAAGTGACTAAATTAAGAAGGCGCATTTTACATTTTACTTACATGTCGATGGCAATAATTGCCACAAGATACGCTTTTCAAGCTGCCTGCAATTGTCAACCTTATTAAAATTCATTACTCAATATTTTTTATCGAAATTTAGAACTGAAAAATGTTTACTTATATTTTAAACCATGGCTTTTTTTCATTACATTTCATTTTAAAGGTAATAGTTGCCTTTAAAACCACTAACCAAATACGGCAGCAGTATTTCTTCACCAAGATATAAAATAAAATTCTGTAGATGTAAAAATTTCCCCTATAACATATATTCATGAGAGGTATAAGCATCCAATGAATGGTATTTTGCTTTCAGCAAACTGCTTATTTGTTTTCTAAAGTATCAAACAGCTCTTTGGGAAGTAGTTTACCTTGTATAGTGCGTATTATCTCTCGTGAATGTAATCTTTCCTCACGTATTTTGTTTCTTGGTCTGTGAAATTACATAACCTTCATTAAAATGGTAGCTCTTTGTTTAAACGTTGCCCTACCGTAAAAAGTCGTTAAGGGCGCATTCCATCTTCACACATCCTCTTCTATGCTGTTGGTGTGGCCAGCCGTGTATGAAATATTAATTAGGAAGATTCTACTTGTGTTGATATGATGCATTTATTTTCTTTGAAAGCAAAATATTGGATGTACTGAAAATATTACTGTTATTTTCCTGCAGCCGTGCACCTGAAGGTGTTTTTGGTGATTTTTAAAACGTAAATATCTGTGGTGTTCCATGCGTCACAGGAAAAGAATTATTGTAAAATGATTCTTGACTTTCTAATTATAGAGTTTTTACATATACTTTAGCCATTTTATTCCTAAACCCAAATTTTTGCCATGATTTGAGCAGGTTTGAAATGCAGGCCAGGTTTGTTAACACGGACTCTGAAAAAACTATTTTGCTTCGAATAAACAGCCTTCTCGATGTAGCAGAACTCGAAGATGATCCGGTAAAATCATGTGTTTATGGCATTAGACAACAAGAGAAATAGCTGGAAATCAATAAAAAAAAAGCTCTAGAAATGTAATTTCAGACCACTATGGTCTTGACATTTATGGCAGTAAGCTATAGGACGTCCTGCGGAGGACAACACTCTAGTAGCTGCTTACACTATATATGTATGCCGCAGCACAAGCGGAAATATAAGAATACATTGATGATATGAAAATCGGGAATGACGCCCATATTCAAATGAATGATTCTATAATCTGTGGCAGAAGCAATTTTTCGTCCCCATACAACATGAAGAAAGCACTGTTATAAACCCCTGTGATCTTCTTGGCGCCATGCAGAGATCTCTGCATGGTGCCAAGAAGGAAGGTTCGGCCTCCGCGGAGGGGCATTTTATATTAAGCGAGGGATCGAATTTAACCCACTGCGAATTCAAGCACACTGTTCAAGGTGGCATTGTTCCCGCGTGTGAAGTTGTTATCGGATTAATTCTCGCTCTAGAGTTTCAAAAAAGGCTGTTCACTTTCATATCATGATATGCCGGTATGCGCCCGCGGATTGCAATTGCTTAATGGCGTAAACTAAATTAGAGCTTTTTGTTTGTAAAATTAATACAGTGGTGGAATTTGCGGCTCCATTTACCTGGCTAGGTGTTATATCTGTGCTCACCTTTAAATTATTCGTCACTAAATTTCCAGGCTTGTCGAGGCTTTGAAAACGACGCAATGTAATGGCTCATAGCTAAGTGCCACGTGACTTACTGAGGTGAGGGATCCAAGTTTGCAGCGGCACTGACACAATGCCAAGCGCTGTCTCATAGCCACGATTTATGGCATCCACCAAGCACGGGATAGTACTGAGCTAGCAGGTTGTTTTGCAGGTGAGAAATGGCAGGTCCACTGGCGAGGACGTGGCCGACATAGCGATCAGGATTAGCGCTATCTGGGATCTTCCATGAAGCAGCTGGCGACTGCCTGTAAGCATGCAATTGGATGCAAAATATGCTGTAACGCATGCTTTAAGCTCTCATAGATACACATAATTACTTTTTAAAATTTCTTATCGCACCATTATACACAACCAATATACCTGTAAACATGCCCTCTGACTAACCTGTTGTAGTCATGCATCAAGCCCTGTGAAGCTCAGGTGACAAAAGCTGGCGAAAACTCTTGGGCAGGAAAACCTGTTATTGTATTTTAACCTAATCATTCAAAGCCTTTAAGCTCACATAGATGAACGTAATTCCTTTTTAAAATTTGTTATCGCACCATTATACACAACCAATATACCTGTAAACGTGCCCTCTGACTAACCTGTTGTAGTCATGCATCAAGCCCTGTGAAGCTGAGCTGACAAGAGCTGGCGAAAACTCTTGGGCAGGAAAACCTGTTATTGTATTTTAAACTAATCATTCAAAGCCAGCATTGGTACGCAGGATTACTATCTAACCTATAGTACTAGGAAGCTTAGTAGGAATTAAATCGAAAGTCGAGTGACAGAGGCTGCATGTGCCGGAAGGGCGAGCGGGAATGACACGCGTTAATGGCAACGAAATAAGAGAAGTGTTACAGTAGCAGCCAGTGTGGCTCACCATGTCAGTGATAGAGGTTTCTTCGCATTTTTTTCGTATGCTTTCACTGTTTCTAGCCATGGCGCAGCGTTCGAAACTATTTGTTCATTTTGGCTTGTTTCGATTTCCGGGACTTAACTGCCCAAGGCGACTCAGGCTTTGAGAGACGCAGCAGTGGACGGCTTCGGAAATTTCAACCAACTGGGGTCTTTAATGCGCAGTTAACAACGGACAGCACACAGGCGCCTCGCGTTTCGCTTTCATTGGAAAACGGTCGCCGCGGCTGGGGCTCAATCCTGCATCCCTGGACACAACGGTCAAACGCCATAACCACTTCACCTCGTCACTGGGAATGCTTCGGTCAGTGAGAAATTATAATACAATTGCTTTTTATTTTCCAGGCCAAGACCTGCTTCAGGAACTTCACCTGAGAGCTGCAAATCTTAGATGTCTGCCTGCTGAAGAAACTGCCACCACGGTCGAAGCCTCATCCTTACAGACGGCGTCAAAGCGAACCGTAGGACGTTATTTCCACATAAGGCATCATTTAAAAAAGGCTGTATATGCTGCCTGCTAACTATTTTGTTTCATTTGAATTCAATCTGCGCGCACGGTTTACGTTTACACACTTCAGAACAACCCTATCTTGTGATCACAGTTTGGCGTAAAAACATTAGGCAACGATTCTATATATTGTAACAGTACGGAAGAAGATGAAGTTTAGAAGACAAGTGAAGGAAAAAGACGTTGAAAAAGGACTCTCGTGCCGGACGCGCTGCCGTTGACCAGCTGAGCTCCCGACCCTATCGTCTTGTTGTTCAGCGCTCCGACGTCTTACCCCCTTCGTAACAAATTGGTGGTCAGGTGCTGGGTACGACTACCCTCAAGACGCATCCTCAATCGCTGGAGCTTCGTCGGAGCCGTCGCCTCGCTGGTCTCCCGCCCTTTCCAACAAGAATGCAGCAGACTACCGAGCAGCCCCGAACATCAACACGGGATCCTCTACCCCCGTCTCGCGATGCGCCGCCGACCACCACGAATGCGACGCTACCGTTTCGCGAGCCTCGTTCCTTTGCCGGCCAAGCAGGGGAAGATGTTGATGACTGGCTCACTCATTATGAACGTGTGAGCCGCTATAACCGCTGGGATTCAGTGGCTAAACTAGCCAATGTAGTCTTTTTTTTGACGCAAACCGCCTTGATGTGGTATGAGAACCACGAGGACTCCCTGACAACTTGGGAAAGTTTTGTCGAAGCTGTCAAGGAATGTTTCGGCGACCTAGCTGCAAAGAAGAAACAGGCAGAGCAGACACTTGCTCAGAGGGCCCAGGCAGCCGGCGAAACTTGCACCACCTACATAGAGGCCATACTCAAGTTGTGCAAGACCGTCGACAGCAGGATGACTGAAGATGATAAGGTAGGCCATCTGCTCAAGGGCATTGCGGAAGATGTCTACCACTTCCTCATTGCCAAGGAAAACTTGAGTTCGGTATCTGACGTTATCCGGCACTGCCGAACATTCGAGGCCCTAAAGATTCGCCGTATTACACCGAAATTTGGACGGCTCGCAAATGTGACTACAGTGGCTAGCATTGAAGAATCGCCATCTCCAAGCCTCCTGTGCGCGATCCGTGAGATTGTTCGAGATGAGATGTCACGACGTGAGCAGCTTGTCCGGCCAAATGGCTTCGGAGGGGACGTATATGCTCGTCCAACTTATGGGGGTGCGTGCCCGCCGATGTCCACGAATGTTACCGACTTCGTCTGCCGCGAAGACCTATACCCTCCGCGACCAAGGCCTGAAGACAATTTCCAACAATTCTCTTGCCATCAGCGTAGAGATCCTCGCTCTTACTCCAGTCGCACATCGCGCCGACCGCCGGACAACTACATCGTCCCGGAACCACCATCCGGATATTCGTCGCGGCCTACCATGCAGGAACCAGCTGACACGCCACTTTTTGAGCGACCTCTTCCGGTGTGCTACCGGTGTGGGGCCGCGGGTCACATTTCCCGCTACTGCAATCGGCGCACATCGTTCCGGAATCCCCCGACGGCACCGAACCGACGCATCGTCCAGCCCTACATCGACAACTATCGGCCAGAACATCCTTCCCGGAGGGGCCGTTTTCAAAACGAAGGGCACCGCAGCCATTCGCCAGCGTCTGACCGTAGTGTCACACCACCTCCGTCATTTCGTGCGCGCCGCTCCCCGTCTCCACGGCGCCGATCTCCACCACCAACGCAGGAAAACTAGCCAGCGCGGCCAATGGAGGTGAGGTCGCTGGACAATGTGCGCTGCTACCTATTATTCCTCCGTCTGTGTTCATGTTAAAGAACAAGGTCAATGTGATTGTTGATGGTTTGCCAACGATGGCGTTGGTAGACACTGGTGCTACAGTTTCAGTGATGAGTTTAAATTTTTAAAACCTTTTGAAGAACAAAGTTATGTTTGTTTGGGACAAAACTGCAAATTTATATGGAGTAAGTGGAGAGTTATTGTATCCGGTTGGGGTATGCAGCGTTAAAGATTCCTTGGGGGGCACGGTATTTCCGGCGGAGTTTGCAGTACTGCCCCGATCTACGCACGACGTAATCTTGGGAATTGACTTCCTGCGTATGTGCGGCGCTACAGTTGACTGTCGAACGGGAGAGCTAAGTGTTAGTGGTTCTCTTCCTCGTGAACTTTTGGAAGAGACATCAAATTATGAAGACGTTTTGTGTGTGTGTGATGAAGTCGTCATACCGCCACATTCAGCAGTGTGTGTCCAGGTGTCCTGCTCCCGTCCTATTAACGACTCTTTTGAGGCTACTGTGGCGCCTCTTAATTTACAGTGCGTAAAGAAAAATGCGTTAGTGCCTCATTGTTTGGTTCGCGTGAAAGAGGGCCGTACCGGACTGTGGACTATAAATTGCTCTTCGGAACCAGTTGTTTTTCCAGCGGGTTCCAAACTAGCTTCATGTAGCGCAACTCTCCCGAATTGTGTAGCTGTCGTTACTCCTGCCCTAGACAACCCCGCTACTAACTCACCTGCTGACGAAAAGCTTCTTCCGATGATCAGTGCATCGTTGAACACATCACAACGACAGATATTGAAGAACCTCTTGTCCCAGCACCTATCCGTCTTTGATTTCACGCAGTCCGACGGCTCACAACGTTTTCCCCTGTCGCGCGCACGCCACAGGATTGACACGGGATCTGCCCATCCGATCCGTCAAAAGCCGTACCGTGTGTCACCATCAGAGCGTAAGATCATCACCGAGCAAGTCCAAGACATGTTGAACAGGGGCGTAATACAGGAATCCAAGTCCTTGGGCTGCTCCCGTGATATTGGTGAAGAAAAAAGACGGAACATGGAGGTTTTGCATTGACTATCGTCGCCTCAACTCCATCACTAAAAAGGATGTGTATCCTCTACCACGCATCGACGATGCCATAGATTGCCTTTTTTCCGCGTCTTATTTCTCTTCAGTTGATTTGCGATCGGGTTATTGGCAGATTCCGATGGATCCTGCTGACAAGGAAAAAACTGCATTTGTTACCCCGGACGGCCTATTTGAATTTAACGTGATGCCCTTCGGCCTATGTAATGCGCCGGCCACATTTGAAAGATTTATGGACACAATACTTCGTGGCCTCAAGTGGGAAATCTGCATGTGCTATTTAGACGATGTTGTTATTTTTGGCCGGACTTTTACTGAACATAACACGCGACTCGCTGTTGTGTTAGATTGCCTACAGAAGGCTGGCCTTGTCCTGAATTATAAAAAGTGCCGTTTTGGTGAACGTCAAGCGCTGGTACTCGGTCATCTCGTCGACCGCGATGGAGTTCGGCCAGATCCACAGAAGACTGCAGCAGTTGCAGCATTCCAACGACCACAGACTCAAAAGGGGCTCCGCAGTTTTCTGGGCCTGTGTTCCTACTTTCGACGATTCATTCCAAGGTTTGCCGACGTCGCCTACCCTCTGACATCCCTTCTACAAAAGGACGTCCCTTTCGACTGGACCTCAGATTGCGACGCGTCTTTCCGCCAACTAAAGTTTCTGCTAACGTCACATCCCATACTACGGCACTTCAACCCCTCCGCTCCGACTGAAGTCCACACTGATGCAAGTGGGATTGGTGTTGGCGCTGTGCTTGTGCAACGTTCGACAACAGGCGAGCATGTAATTGCGTATGCAAGCCGCTCCCTCAGCAAACCTGAGCGTAACTACACTGTTACGGAGCAGGAGTGTCTCGCTGTAGTTTTCGCTGTTCAGCGGTTTCGGTGCTACCTATATGGACGCCATTTCACGGTTGTGACGGACCATCATGCCCTGTGTTGGCTTGTCAACCTTCGTGATCCATCTGGTCGTCTGGCACGCTGGGCCCTTCGTCTGCAAGAGTACGACTTCACTGTTTCGTACAAGAGTGGCCGCAAACATGCCGATGCAGACTGTCTTTCACGCCTTCCTCTCCCTACGACCGAATGTGACTCTGGTGATTTCGATCATTACATCGCCTCCGTCGTGCCCGAGTTTCCCGACGCCTCGGCTTTGCGGACTGCGCAAGAGACCGACATAAGCCTCGAGCCCCTGCTTGCGGAAGCGCGGGATTCCACTGCTTCCAGCCCATTTTGTCTCCGTGATGGCCTTTTGTACAAAAAGGCTTACTCAAGCACCGGTACGAATTTTCTGCTTGTGGTTCCCGAGAGCTACCGCTCGTGCATCTTACGCGCCATGCACGACGACCCCACTTCCGGTCACCTGGGCTCTGCAAGAACGCTCCATCGTGCCCGCGACCGGTTTTATTGGCCAAAGATGCGCCAGACGACTGAGCGATATGTGGCGAGCTGCACTGAGTGCCAACGACACAAACGCCCTACGTCCACGCCACAGGGCCTGCTGCATCCTGTAACTCCACCACGTGGCGCATTTGAGAAAATCGGAATCGACCTTATGGGTCCCTTCCCGAAGTCATCCGACGGAAATCGTTGGATCGTGGTTTGTGCCGACTACCTCACCCGGTACTGCGAAACGGCAGCTCTTCCTTCAGCCACCGCTCACCACGTGTCCCTGTTCTTGCTCCGTTCTGTGATCCTCCGCCATGGACCTCCGCGAGTGATCATCAGTGACCGAGGTCGCCAGTTTATGGCAGATGTTGTGGAAGAGCTTCTTCGTTTGTGTGCGTCGCATTTTAGGCATTCCACACCATATCACCCTCAAACCAACGGCTTGACGGAGCGCACAAACCGCACACTCACAAACATGCTATCTATGTACATCGCATCTGACCACAAGAATTGGGATACTATACTGCCATTTATATATAACGTTTGCATTCAACACCGCAACCCATGAGACTACTGGCTACAGCCCGTTCTTCCTGCTATATGCCCGTCCTCCTCGGTATTGTCTAGATACCATTCTTCCTTACTCCGTCCATGATGAACCGTGCATTGCGGAAACTCTTTGTCGAGCCGAAGAAGCTCGCCGTCTCGCCCGTTTGCGAATTCTCGCTTCTCAAGAGCGTTCAAAAGCTCGGTACGACAGTCGGCATAGCCATGTGTCTTACGCCCCTGGAGATTTAGTGTGGCTTTGGCGACCTCTCCGAAAGCGTGGTTTAGCGCAGAAAATGTTAGCGCATTACGCTGGCCCTTACGTTGTGCTTGAACGCGTCAGTGAAGTGAACTACCAAATAGCACGTATGACAGCAAGTGGTCGTCGTTCAGTCAGAACCGAAGTTGCCCATGTCGCTCGGATGAAGCCGTGTCACTCTCGTGGAAACGAATAACTACCTCGCCCGGGGGGCTTCGTCTGCAAAGGGGGAAAATGTAACAGTACGGAAGAAGATGAAGTTTAGAAGACAAGTGAAGGAAAAAGACGTTGAAAAAGGACTCTCGTGCCGGACGCGCTGCCGTTGACCAGCTGAGCTCCCGACCCTATCGTCTTGTTGTTCAGCGCTCCGACGTCTTACCCCCTTCGTAACAATATCAATTGCTTAGTTTAACATTAAACGTGTTACCTCTTTGAAACAAGCTTCATTGCTCATTACATGCAAAGCAGGCGTGTGCACACAAAAGAAATTGTTAGCACCCATTTTTTCGCCGGAGCTGTGCGAAATAGCTTTCTAATTTCAGTGTTCAGGAAACAAATGCAACAAATTCCTAGTTTTATAGATTAGGCTCGCGGAGACAGTTGTTTTGCAAAATAAATAATCGGTACGGCTATTGATCCGTACCTGTATGAGAGAGCTACCAAGATTGGTTCCGCTCCAGTTTACAACTACTAATAACAAGAACTGCTTCACAGCAACGGAAAGGCGCAGTAGCTGTCACATTTGTTTCTGTGCACACTTGGACCGCATCGTGAGGGAAGGAAGGTGGTGGAAGAGAAAGTGGAAAGAGGGAAAAAAAAGAGCCGTTTTGGAGGACTACGAAGTAATCGAACGCCTGGGGATCTTTACCGTACGCTGACATCGCACTAAAAATTACGTAAAACGGGGAAGCTGCTTCATTCTAAAAATCGTAGATAAACATTGGCTGCTTTGCGCAGAAACTACATTTCGTTTTTTCATTAATAACTGCAAAAGTCGCCCCACGGCTCCAAGCACCCATGGGAGGAGGAGGAGGAAACAACTTTATTTAAAGCATTGCATTAAGCGTTAAGAATGTCCTGGGCCAGGGTCACCAAGGCCAACTGATCTTGCAGCTGGTCAGAAGCTAACCAAGCCCGCCACGTTGGGGGAGGAGGGTGTGAAAAGTGAGGAGATTGGAGGGCGACAGGGCATGAAAAGATGCAATGCTCCAAGTTTGCATAGTGTTCTGGGCAATTTGGGCATGCAGGGGAATATATGATTCTGTATAGAAAAGATCGGGCAGGAGTAAGCAGTGTATTAAGTTGTATGCGTCTAAGAATGCGGATTTGCGTGGTAGTGAGAGATTTATCAGGAAGAGGAAGCGTACGGCGTGTTTCTCTAATGTTGTCGTAGTGAACGTTGATTTCTTTTTTGTAGTGAAGAGTAGTGTCCCACGTTGGTGGATAAGGCCAGGGAATCCCAGGCGCCCAGGCACCCATAAAGTTTTATGCCATCAATTAACTAAAAAATAGAGCCTGACCTAGATCTTGCGGATTCGGCAGTTTTGCAAGACCAGTTCCTGAAAACATTGATATTTTTGAAGCCTGCAAAAAACGGACACTAGATCATGGTAAATGTAGTTTGTTTGAACTTAATTTTAATCGCGATTGTCGAGATAGGAAGGCCTCAAGAATTCGTTAAACGTGCCCAATCTAGACAGCGTCTTGGAATGGGTGTTTCACATGCTAAAATTACAGATGCCTCTTTATTTCTCCAAGAAAGGATCCGCCCACAGGATTCGTTAGCGTTAGTCATATGTGGAAAAAAGAGCGACCTCTTCGATGATTTCATAATGCAGAACTTCACCATCAAAGCGGCTAAGTTTTTATTCTACGGTGAGGAACTGATCGCAACTGTCAAGAAGCACAGGGTTTTCAATCTCCGATCAGTCTTTGTAGTGGTTGGTACTGACGAGTCGAAATCATATTGCCTGAGAAAGCTTTTAAAAGTCAGTCTGGTCTACTTTACTGGATGGATCGTGCTTCACAGAAAGCAGCGCTTTTTAATGTTTGGAGATAAGAACGCGATTAGGTCTTACTTGCCACTCTGCCGTGACCTACAGTTCATGACTGCAAATGTAGCGATCCCAGAGGCACGGTGAAGGCACCTGTTTTTTATCAGATATGTTCCGCAACACACCCAATAAGTGGGACCCATTTTACTTTGTCACACGAAGAGAAGGAAATAACGTTTGCTTGCATAATAATTAATCGATTACCCTAAAGCTCATGCCATCTTATGATCTACACAATAATGATAAACGCACTCAGAGCACAGAACGCAACTATCAGGTTTAAGGTATATCCGACTATTCCAATGGCAGTTGATTCCATATACCGTGGCAATGCAGATGTATTCCTTGCTTCTCTGATAGCAGATTTATCCGTCCTTTCCATATTTCACCGGTGTTGCACTCTTCACACCAGACGTTTTTCACATAAAAAAACAGTTCCACTACCCAAACATCATTTTTTACTGTCGTGAATCAATCATATTTTTTGTTAGTCTTCGTTGCAATAATTCTGCTTGCATCTTGGCTTGTCCTGACCTTTGGCTACATCTTCGAATTCGGCCAACTTTCACTTGACACAAAATCAGAATTGTTGCTTTTGGCTTCGTTCCTTTCTACTTCTTCAGATTTAAATTTATCCGTTCTTTTCATATTTCACCGGTGTTGCACTCTTCACACCAGACGTTTTTCACATCAAAAAACAGTTCCACTACCCAAATATCATTTTTTACTGTCGTGAATCAATCATATTATTTGTTAGTCTTCATTGCAATATTTCTGCTTGCATCTTGGCTTGTTCTGACCTTTAGCTACATCTTCGAATTGGGCCAACTTTCACTTGACACAAAATCAGAATTGTTGCTGTTGGCTTCGTTCCTTTCTACTTCTTCAGATTTAGATTTATCCGTTCTTTTCATATTTCACCGGTGTTGCACTCTTCACACCAGACGTTTTTCACATCAAAAAACAGTTCCACTACCCAAACATCATTTTTTACTGTCGTGAATTAATCATATTATTTGTTAGTCTTCATTGAAATAATTCTGCTTGCATCTTGGCTTCTCCTGACCTTTAGCTATATCTTCGAATTCGGCCAACTTTCACTTGACACAAAATTAGAATTGTTGCTGTTGGCTTCGTTCCTTTCTACTTCTTCAGATTTAGATTTATGCGTTCTTTTCATATTTCACCGGTGTTGCACTCTTCACACCAGACGTTTTTCACATAAAAAAAACAGTTCCACTACCTAAACATCATTTTTTACTGTCGTGAATCAATCATATTATTTGTTAGTCTTCATTGCAATAATTCTGCTTGCATCTTGGCTTGTGCTGACCTTTAGCTACATCTTCGAATTCGGCCAACTTTCACTTGACACAAAATCAGAATTGTTGCTGTTGGCTTCGTTCCTTTCTACTTCTTCAGATTTAGATTTATCCGTTCTTTTCATATTTCACCGGTGTTGCACTCTTCACACCAGACGTTTTTCACATCAAAAAAAGTTAAACTACCCAAACATCATTTTTTACTGTCGTGAATCAATCATATTTTTTGTTAGTCTTCGTTGCAATAATTCTGCTTGCATCTTGGCTTGTCCTGACCTTTGGCTACATCTTCGAATTCGGCCAACTTTCACTTGACACAAAATCAGAATTGTTGCTGTTGGCTTCGTTCCTTTCTACTTCTTCAGATTTAGATTTATCCGTTCTTTTCATATTTCACCGGTGTTGCACTCTTCACACCAGACGTTTTTCACATAAAAAAACAGTTACACTACCTAAACATCATTTTTTACTGTCGTGAATCAATCATATTATTTGTTAGTCTTCATTCCAATAATTCTGCTTGCACCTTGGCTTGTGCTGACCTTTAGCTACATCTTCGAATTCGGCCAACTTTCACTTGACACAAAATCAGAATTGTTGCTGCTGGCTTCGTTCCTTTCTACTTCTTCAGATTTAGATTTATCTGTTCTTTTCATATTTCACCGGTGTTGCACTCTTCACACCAGACGTTTTTCACATCAAAAAACAGTTCCACTACCCAAATATCATTTTTTACTGTCGTGAATCAATCATATTATTTGTTAGTCTTCATTGCAATATTTCTGCTTGCATCTTGGCTTGTCCTGACCTTTAGCTACATCTTCGAATTCGGCCAACTTTCACTTGACACAAAATCAGAATTGTTGCTGTTGGCTTTGTTCCTTTCTACTTCTTCAGATTTAGATTTATCCGTACTTTTCATATTTCACCGGTGTTGCACTCTTCACACCAGACGTTTTTCACATCAAAAAACAGTTCCACTACCCAAACATCATTTTTTACTGTCGTGAATTAATCATATTATTTGTTAGTCTTCATTGAAATAATTCTGCTTGCATCTTGGCTTGTCCTGACCTTTAGCTATATCTTCGAATTCGGCCAACTTTCACTTGACACAAAATCAGAATTGTTGCTGTTGGCTTCGTTCCTTTCTACTTCTTCAGATTTAGATTTATCCATTCTTTTCATATTTCACCGGTGTTGCACTCTTCACACCAGACGTTTTTCACATAAAAAAACAGTTCCTCTACCCAAACATCATTTTTTACTGTCGTGAATCAATCATATTATTTGTTAGTCTTCATTGCAATAATTCTGCTTGCATCTTGGCTTGTGCTGACCTTTAGCTACTTCTTCGAATGCGGCCAACTTTCACTTGACACAAAATCAGAATTGTTGCTGTTGGCTTCGTTCCTTTCTACTTCTTCAGATTTAGATTTATCCGTTCTTTTCATATTTCACCGGTGTTGCACTCTTCACACCAGACGTTTTTCACATCAAAAAAAGTTAAACTACCCAAACATCATTTTTTACTGTCGTGAATCAATCATATCTTTTGTTAGTCTTCGTTGCAATAATTCTGCTTGCATCTTGGCTTGTCCTGACCTTTGGCTACATCTTCGAATTCGGCCAACTTTCACTTGACACAAAATCAGAATTGTGCTGTTCGCTTCGTTCCTTTCTACTTCTGTACCAATAGATAGGATTCCTCGGGGAAAAGAAATTCACCGGACATGGTAATTTCGCAAAGCGTTCCTTTGTATCAGGATCGTGGCCATATTACCTTTGTCGTCTTTCTTGCGGGGAGAACTAATTTCTCACCGCTGTGTCACTATTCCACCGGACTACATTGATACTTTAAACGAGCTCGAAAGGGCTCTGGATAAGAATGAACTAGTACCTTGTGTTTTCAACGATGCAGCCTTTATGAGAAGATCAGCAGACACGACCAAAGCTTTTGAAAAAATACCCCCTATAACATATTCTTGGGAAACATATGCATTCACTGAGTAGTAGTTTGCTTTAAGCAAACTGCTTTTTTGTTCTTTACAGTATCAAACAGCTCTTCGGGAAGTAGTTTCCCTTTTATAGTACGTGTTCTCTCTCGTGCATATAATCTCTCCTCACATATTTTGTTTCTTGGTCTGTGAAATTACATAACCCTCATGAAGATAGTTGTTTTTTTTTAGAAACTTTGGCTTACCTTATGACACCTCGTTACGCGTGTATTTAATTTTCACACATCCTCGTCTATGCTGTTGGTTGGACCAGCGGTGTATGAAATATTATGTAGAAAGATTTTACTTGTGTTCGTTTGATATTTTTATTTTCTTAGAAAACAAAATATTCGATGTACTGAAACTATTACTCTTATTCCTCTGCAGCCATGCACCCGAAGGTGCTTATGGTGATTTTTACCACGTAAATATCTGTGGTGTTCAATACGCCACAGGAAAGAAATTATTGTAAATGTATTCTTGATTGGCTAATTATAGAGCTTTTATATATACGTAACCAATTTATTCCTAAACCCAAATTCTTACTATGATTTAAGCAGGTTTGAAATGCAGGCCAGGTTTGTTAAAACACTCTGAAACAACTATGTTGCTTCGAATAAAAGGCCTTCTGGATGCAGCAGAATTTGGAGGTCATCCGTTACAATCATGTGTCGATGATGTTAGAGAACAGAAGAAACAGGGCGTAAGTAATGAAAAAAACTCTACAAATAAAATTTCACATGACTATGGTATTGACATTTATGGCAGTAAGCAATAGGACGCCTTAAGGAGGATACGCTGTAAAGGCTAACTACACTATACTATATGTATGCCCCAGCCCAAGCTGGAATATAAGAATTCATTGATGATATGAAAATTGGGAATAACGCCCATATTTAAATGAATAATTTTGTAATCTGTTGCAGAAGAAATATTTTGCCCCCATAAAACAGGAAAAAAGCACTGCTATAAACCCTTGTGATCCCCCTGGCACCATGCAGAGAAGGAAGATTTTGCCTTGCGAAGGGGCATTTTATATTAAGCTGGCCAACTAAAAAAATTGTATGAGGCAAAACCCTAACATTTTCTCACAGAATCTCATTCAATTCACATAACAAATCACATACAAGTCGCATATAATTGCATAAGGTCTCACAGTACCTTGTACATTATTATAGATTATGTACGATATATTAAGATAATGATGTGATCCCTATGAGAGTCTATGCGATTAGATGAGATTTTATGAGGGGATTGCTCCGTAGAACGTTTCGTATTTCAGTAGGGATGGGAATCGAACTGAAAACACTGCGAAATATAATACACTGGTCAAGGTGGCATTGTTGCCGCAGCAGGTTTTTAGAGTGTATAATATATTTGGTTTTTCTTCAGCACGTAATGTTATATGATTTCATCTCGCTCTAGAGCTTTACGAAAGGCTATTTGCTTTCAGATCATGATATGCCGGTATTGCATCCGCGGATTGAAATTGATTACTGGCTTCAGTTCAGTTCAGTCGTTAAGTCGTGTCCGACTCTTCGTGAACCTATGGACCATGAACGCCACGCTTTCCGGTCTCTCACTATCTTCCTAACATCACATAACTTCATCTGCAGTCCCTCGAGGATGCCATCTAACCATCGCGTTCGCTGCCTACCCCTTCTCCGGCGACCCTCAACCTTTCCCAACATCAAATCTTTCTTCAGCGACTCCTCTCTTCTCATCAGATGACCAAAGTAGCTGAGCTTAAACGTTAGAATTTGACCCTCCAATGAGCAGTCAGGGTTTATGGTCGACAATATTGACTGATTTGATCTTCTGGCAGTCCAAGGAACCATATAAACGTTTTCTCGTTTCTGAAAATAATACAGCGGTAGAATTTGCGGCTCCATTTACCTGGCTTGGTGTTATTTCATTGTTCACTTTTAAATTGTTTTTGTCACCGTATTTCCAGGCTTGTTGAGGCTTTGAAAGTGACGTTATGATAGGGCTCATAGCTAAGTGCCACGTGATTTACGGAGGTGTCTGGGCCAAGTTTGTACCGGCACTGACACAATAGCAAGCGTTGGCATATATAGCAACGATTTATGTCACCCACCGACCACGTGATAGTACCGAGCTAGCTGATTTTATGGCAGGTGTCAGATGGCAGGTACTCTGGTGGGGTCTTGGCCGATATAGCGATCATGGTTTAGCGCTAGCTGCGATCTTCCATACAGCAGCTGGCGAATGCTTGTAAGCATGCAAGGGGATGTAAAATATGCTGCAAAGCATGCTTTAGGCTCACATATATGAACACAATTCCCTAATAAATTTCTTATCTCACCATACTCCATAACCAATATACCTGTAAACGTGCCCTCTGACTGACCAGTTATAGTCATGCATCAAGCTCTGTGAAGGAGGCTGATAAGGTGACAAGAGCTGGCGGACACTCTTGGGCAGAGAAACTTATTATTGCATTTTAACTTAATCGTTCAAAGTCAGCGTGGGTATGCACGATTACCGTCTTACCGATAGCACTAGAAATCTAAGCGAATAATAAATCGCAAGTAGAGCGACAGAGGCTACATGTACCGGAAAGGCGAGAGGGAATGAAACGCGTTAATGGCCAAGAAATAAGAGGCGTGCTACAGTAGAAGCGAGTGTGCGCTCACCATGTCAGTGATCGAGATTTCGTCGCATTTACTTGATATGCTTTTGCTTCTTCTAGCCATGGCAAAAAAGCCAGCATCCGAAATTATTTTTAGGTGGGCTTGTTTCGATTGCCGAGACTCGACTGTCCAAGGCGATTCAGGCTCTGGGAGACGACGTAGTGGATGACTCGGGAAATTTCGACCAACTAGGGTCTTTAATGCACAGTAACAACGCACGGGTGTCTCGCGTTTCGCTTTCATCGGAAAACGGTTGCCGCGGCTGGGGCTCAATCCTGCATCCCTGGACACAACGGTCAAACGTCATAACCACTTCACCTCATCAGTGGGAATGCTTTGGTCAGTGAGAAATTATAATATAATTGCTTTTAATTTTTTCAGGCCAAGACCTGATTCAGGAGTCGCACCTGCGAGCTGCAATTCCTTGATTCCTGCCTGCGGAAGGAACTGCCACCACGGTCGAAGCCGCATCCTCACAGACGGCGTCAAAGCGAACATTCGGACTTTAATTCCACATAAGGCACATTTCAAAAGGGCTGTGTGTTGTGCTTGCTGATTCTGTTGTTCTATTTGAATTCAAGCTGCGCGCACGTCTTACGTTTACACTCTTCGTAATAACCCTATCTTGTGATCACTGTTGGATGTAAAAAACATTAGGCAACGATTCTATATATAAGTTGCTTAGTTTAACATAAAACGTGGTGCCTCTTTTTTAACACGCTTCATTGCCCATTGAGAAAGCTTGTGCTCAGAAAAGGAATTGTTAGCACCCATTTTTTCGCCGGAGGTGTGCGAAATAGCTTTCTAATTTCGGTGTTCAGGAATCAAATGCGACGAATTCCTTGTTTTATAGATTAGGTTTGCGGAGAGAGTTGTTTTGCAAAATAAATAATCGGTACGGCTATTGATCCGTACCTTTATGACAGGGTCAGCAAGACTGGTGCCGCTCCAGTTTACTGCCACTACTACTACTACTACTAGTACTACTACTAACTGCTTCACAGGAAGGGAAATGGGCAGTAAATTTCACACTTGTTTCAGTGGACACCTGACCCGCGTTGTAAGTGAAAGAGGAAAGCGAGAGTGAAAGTGGAAAGAGGGAAAGCAGAGCCGTAAAGGAGGACTACGGATTAATTTCGAACGCCTGGGGAGCTTTAACGTGTCCTGACATCACACTAAAAATTACGAAACACGGTGACTCTGCTTCATTATAAAAATCGTAGATAAACATTGGCTGCTTTGCGCAGAAACTACATTTCGTTTTTTTTTATAATAACTGCAACAGTCGCACCACGGCCGAAAGCTTTGTGCCATCAATTATCTATAAAATAGAGCCACATTTAGATCTTGCTGATTCGGCAGTGTTATAAGACCAGTTATTGAAAGCGTCAACATTTTTGAAGCCTAAAAAATGGTAAATATCGTTTGTTTGATCCTAATATATTTCGCGAATATCGAGATAGGAAGGCCGCAAGAATTGTTTAAACGTGCTCAGTCTCGACAACGTCTTGGAATGAGTGTTTCACATGCTGACATTACAGATGCCTTTTCTTTTCTCCAAGAAAGGATTCGGCCACAGGATTCGTTAGCCTTCGTCATTTGCGGAAAAGAGAGGGACCTATTCGATGATTTCATAATGCAGAAGTTTACAAGCAAAGCGGCTAATTTCTTATCCGACGGTGCGGGACTGATCGCTGTTGTCGAACAGAGCAGGGTATTCAATATCCGATCATTCTTTGTAGTTGTGGGCACCGATGAGTCGAAGTCATATTGCATGAGAAAGCTTCTGAAAGTCAGCCTGGTCTACTTTACTGGATGGATTGTGTTTCACAGAAAGCAGCGCTTTTTAATGTTTGGAGATAAGAACGTGCTTGGACCTTACTTGCCACTGTGCGGTGGCCTAGAGTTCATGGCTGCAAATGTAGCGATCCCTAGAGGCTCGGTGAAGGCATCTGTTTTTTCTCAGATATGTTCCCCAATACACGCCATAAGTGGACGCGTTTTACTTTGCCGCACGAAGGGAAAGAAACAGAATTAGTAACAGGCGAATAACCCTAAGCGCATGCAGTGTTACGATCTACGAAACAATTCTAAACGCACTCAGAGCACAGAACGCAACTCTCAGTTTTAAGGTGTACCCGACTATTCAAAAGGCAGTTGATACCATATACCGTGGCAATGCAGATATATTCCTAGCTTCTCTGATAGCAGATTTCTCCGTTCTTAAATACTTTCATATTTCACCTATCTTGCACACTTCATATGAGACGTTCTTCATTTCAAGAAACAGTTCCACTACCAAAACATAATTTTTTACTGTTGTGATTCAATCATATTTTTTGTTACTCTTGACTGCAATAATTATCCTAACATCTTGGCTTGTCCTGACCTTTGGCTACATCTACGAATTCCACCAACTTTCACTCGATGCAAAATCAGAATTGTTGCTGTCGGCTTCGTTCCTTTCTACTTCTGTTCCAATAGATTGGATTCCCCGGGGGAGAGCCATTCACCGGACATGGTCATTACGCAAAGCGTTCCTCTGTATCTGGATCGTGGCCATATTACCTTTGTCGTCCTTTTTTCGGGGAGAACTAATTTCTCACCTCTGTGACACTATTCCGCCGGACCACATTGACACATTGGATGAGCTTGAAAGCGCACTATATAAGAATGAACTAGTACCTTGTGTTTTCGACGCTGTAGCCTTTATGAAAAGTTCAAAATACACGACCAAAGCATTTGCTGCGCTAAATGCCAAGTTGAAGGGCGCTTTTGAACAAAATGCGAAGAAAATGCGCCTCGAATTTGAAACAGCCGAGGAATCTTTTCACTGCCCGCGAAGGTTGGGCTTTGCCTGTTTCATATCGGGAAGGGGGGATACTGAGAAAGCTTTCTACCCTAAAGGGTTTGTTGAATCGCGCGAGCCTATGGTTCCGGCATATGAAGTAGTAGGTTATAGAAAGGATTACATGTTCACAAAAAATCACAATAACCTGTGGCGCCGATAGCTAGAAACAGCACTGCATCCTGGTGAGAAGCGGATGATGTACAAAGCTGCATCAGGTCCCGTTGATGGCAGCACAACAACATAATTACCACAATTTGAGGAGCTGTCGGCCTTTCTGTCTTGCTTTGGCAGCCTCCTGCTGGTATCATTCATTGTGTTTCTTTTCGAGTTGGCTATCGGGAGAGGTTCGATGCCCCGGCGACTAAAAAGGGTGCGGACGATAATTTGTGCTGAGACTCGGACTCAAATCCGAACGTTTAGAGAAAATTTCTTCCCCGGATTTGGTAATTAGTCCTGTTTAACGTCTGAGGCTATACGGCATTAGTCGGGTATAAGCGCGTGCCACAATGCTCAACAAGCATTTATTACAAATGGTTGTCATGGAAAAAAATATATGCTCTAAGTGCCTGGCGTCATAGAGGATCTCGATCGGAATAGCTCGACAAAGAAATATGAAGACCAGTAAGCGGATACCCTCTCCGAGCCATGCGAGCACCTCTACCACAAAGCCCTACTCGAAGAAACGAACATGTCGGGCTTAGAACATGTTATTTCAAGAGGCGTCGCAGCGAGGCCTCCCAGTCAGCACAGAATGGAAATCGTGGACATTTTTGCAGAGTCTGTCCGCCGTATTTCGACAGCCTATGCCACGTGGCAACAAAAGAATTATGCAACCAACTCACTGTTGGTGGTTGGCCCAGTTTGAAGTCATTGCTGAAGACACCGAGTGTGCATCTCCACGTTTTTTCTCGTCATTCTATTTCTGCCAAACCAGGCGGACGTCCGTCGAAGGTATCCTCGTTTACACTCACGGGAAGTTCTGAGGCATAGTGAAGGGGAGAAGAAAACATTTCCTTCAATGGTATGTCGGTAGTCAGAAACAGGGATATACTCAGTCCTTTAGAAGAAGTAATACGCATCATAATAATTTTCACATCTGCGTACTCTTAACAGCACAGAGAAAAATGCGAAAATGCGAGCATTTAAAATCAGCCCCTAAACTTTGCCTTCCGAAGCACAAGGAACAAAATGTTTGCAGCAGTTGAGGTGGAAACGTTCGAGGCTATGTTCATGCTTTGCATATACTTCGCAACAATCCAAAAAGTCGAATTAATTTCTTCAAAATGTGGTAGCGGCAGCCTTTGCGATTGGAGTGTGTCGAGAGTTCAGGAGAAGAATACTACATTAGTCGTCGATTTTTGTCAACTAAGTAGCTTTTATTCTTTCCTGATTATGGTGCTGCTCACTGAACCTTTACGGAAACCTCGTGGAAGAATATCACGAGCTTTCGTTGCTTGAGTTTCCTCCTGTTCTCTGTGCATGATGGGCACAGTTACGCCCAGAAAACTGCATAATCTGATGAACTTCTCTTTGTCGCTTTTTTACTCGCCTGAGGCAGTTGCACTAGTGTGAACTGTCTTTGATTTTCAAGGTCTTAGAATGTGAGCGTGTGTGGTTATGGCATTACTACAACTGATTATATAGTTTATATGCCATATCCGATGAATAGCCAGCTTCCGCATTCTCCAGTTGCTAAATGTAACACAGAGTGAGATTGAGGGCTGAAGGGTCGCATTTTGCCGTAGGATATGTTCAATATTTACAACCAGAATTTTTTCAATGCATGTCTATTTTCTCAATTTTATGGTGACTGAAATGGAGGTGGTGATTATGCTCTAATCAACCCGAATTCCTTTGTGCTTATAAGCGAGTGAACATCTTGTCGAGTAAAACCGCCATGCATCGTACCACCTAATGCTTTAACAACTGCTATGAATTTCCTCAGTTTGTGGGACTTGCTATTATAGTAAAATCTGGGGAAAGTTTGAACTAAGCCGTCAAAATAAAATAATCTCTTATATAGCTTGTCATAAGTGCCACCTACCAGCGGCTCACCAAGCAGCGCTGTCGCACCATTGGAACATCTTACACGACCACTACGATCATCATAAATATTCTGTCAACAGTGCAAGCAACAGCGTCGAGAGCAAGAATTTTAGCTGGATACCATCCTGGAGTTGTACGTAAAAGTTAGTGATAAGGCATCAAACTTATTCACAGTCACGTGTTAAGGCGAGACAAACACATTGGAGGCTAATATAACCCTGTTGACTTTCTAAGCGCTCATTTTAAGGTTAGGTTTCTTACATTTGAATAATATTTTGGACACAATAAAGTTATTACCTCTACCGATTTTCAGAAAACAAATCTTTCACCTGTTACAAGGAATTAATCCACATGCTAATTTCAAACCACTGCCCTCGTGATTCACCGTCCGCCAGGCACAAAGCTGTTATGAGGACCTCTAGCGCACCCGAGGAATCTTGGCTGACATTCGCAATGAAAAGTGATAACGCGGAATCGTTCAATCCCAGTGTACCTATACGCGCTATTTTTATGCACTGCATTCAGCACCGAAAAAATGGAACTAATTGCAACAAAGCGGCGTTTCAAAATTGTAATCAGTTCTAAGTGGCGAACACAAAGAATGTATGTTTATAACGAAAATAATAACGGACTTCCATCGAAGTCCTTTGGTAACAAGAAAGTTTATCTAAAGGCCTTAGTTGTGGAGTAGAGATCATATTTATGGAGAACAGTATCCCTTTTTTTATTTTTAAAACGTTGATTTCGCATGTAATCGTCACTCTTTGATAACGGCTTCAACAACATCTTACCTCAGCAAGCAGTGTACATGTGCTTACATGCAATGCGTTGAATTATGGATGATCCACAATTTTCTGTGCCAGTAGCGAAGATTTATTTCACCGCTGACATGCTACAATTGTACAACTGATCTTCTGTGTTGAATTCTATAAGGCGTTCAATGTGTTCATTCATAAATATCTCTTTCAACATAACATAGCACAGGGCAAGAACAACTTGAGGCAAATTGAAATGCGGTAATTCGTGGGCTGGACTCACAGGTCTGCTCACTGAAATATTCAATACTAGTTTCGTTTTGATGGTCTCTTTAATTTTGAAATTACTCATCTGTACAGGTAGACCATTCGAAATTTCAACAAATGGATTCATATGGGCAAGTTGAAGTGCTCTGTTGTTATAGTATCTTTCATTGCTAATATTTCATAACTCTACAGTAGATAAGTAATAGGGTCAATAGGGAGCTTTACACGGCTTGGTTCTCAGTGAAGGTATCATTCTCTTTTAATATTTCACAAGTATAGTGCTGACACGTGATGATTCTGTACACAGCTCTTCAGAACGTGTGTTCTCAACGAAGCTATCTTTCCTCCAGACAAGTAATGAGGTATATCAGCAGCTGCGCAATTGCTGTTCTGAGAAGTAACAGTCACCACTAAGATTCCACAGCTATACTGTTGAAAATTGATCAAGTGTATCAGCAGCTGCGCATTGGTGTGTTATCGATTTTGGTATGTTTCGCTGATAACATGTTACAAGTACACAGTTCACACGTGATGAGATGTATAAGCAGCTGTGCATTGCTGTGCTCTCTGCGAAGCTATCGTTCACCTGAACATTTCAAAGTGTTGAAATGTGGTAATTTTATAAGCGGCTGTGTAGTAGGTGTTGCTTGAAGGTATCCTTTACCCTAGCAATACACTACTGCAGCGGTTACAAGTAACGAGGTGTATCCGCAGAGGTGCAGAGCTTTCTCTGAGAAGATAACTTCCACCATTAATGTTCCACGTCTATATTATTGACACGTGATGAAGTGCATCAGCGGCTGTTCCGCGCTTTGTTATCTATGATTGTATATTTCACCACTAACATTGACGCGTGATGAAGTCTATAAGCATCTGCAATGTGCGTATGTTCTGTATGAACGTATATTTCACCCCTAAAATGCACAATTGTACAGCAGACTGCAGTGTGTGTTGTTTACGACAAAAATTTCACCACTAATGTTACACACCAGGTGACACGCGATGGATTGCTTCAGCAGCTGTGCAGTGTGGCTTTTTCTATGATATTCACGACAAACTTTTCATCAGTATACTGCTGGGACTTGATTAGAAGTGTAAGTAGCGGTGTTCTGTTCACTATGACCAATTCTTTTAAAACATGCAACACAGAACATACTCGGCGATGGGGAAGCTTAAAATGTACCGATTAGTTTGGATAAATGTGCAATGCTGCGTTCTCAATAAAATTTCTTGGAAATGCCATGCTTTAAAGCTGTGTATTTAACACGTGATGTATTTCAGAGCACTTATTTGTGCGGGCACTTGTTCAGTGCTGTGTTCCTCGTCATGATAGTGTTTAATTGGAACATTGCATTTATGTACTGTTACCTGTTGTGGACGTTCAATGCTTATATTTGTTTTTGCATGTGTAGGTTTCAAACGTTTTTCAAACTGAAGTTTTAAAAGGAAAGCGCAACTCGCCTGAAATAAACACTGGTATAATGTGGCAGTTAGATTTCCTGAAGAGTATAAGCGCACTGAGTTCTTTGAAAAGAGTGCTAGGATATTGTGGACATTACCTTCCTTTCCGGAATCATTGATTGTGATGTCGCTGTCTAGAGTTTGTATTGTCGTCCAAGTGGTAATGCTGTAGCAAATAAATGCTCATTATGAGGCGGCGTTTTCATCTTAAGTACTCATTCTGCAACATTATCGAAAATTATTGAGAAAAATTTATGGTAATTAATGCAGAAAAATCCACACCTTTAAAGATTTTCATGATCGGTTGGAAGAGGCGCGGGGCAATGGCTGTCATGTAAACTTTCGTGTCATCTATTCTATAGCAATGATGTAGTTTTGAGAGTATCGATGTGGGAACACAGTCGTGAGTTTATTTTGATGTGGGTATTCATTGACGCAAATCAATACATATCGGCGTATGTTCAGTACGAAAACTAATTATTTTTATCAATGCTCGACCTAACGCAAAACCTTAAATCAGGACATATTGTCACAGGGCACAGATGCTGCTGAGAGGGTCTGCCATTGCTGCAGCAGCCGTCTCAACCGTCCAACTTGACCAAGAGTTTGTCGAGTTTGTAGAGGGTTAGAAGCTATTAGACCAGTTGCGTAAAATCCTCAGCCGACAGATGCTACTATGACCCTAATCCAAGCCGTCGTTCGCCAGGTGTTCACGAATGTGGCCCACAACGTGAACACAGATTCAACTGCGGCAAGCCTTCCGCACAGCCCTCGATAAAAGTGACGCTCCTGTCGTAGCTGCTTTGGCTCTTAGGGCGTTGTTCCTGACCGCTACCGTCACCTGGCAGTGTGGCACACCTCAAGTCATTACCCAATTTGGTTTGTCTACTTCTGTGTCGCTCAGATTTTTTGTCTTTTCCACAGCATTTGGGTACCGCCCCCTCGAGCTCGCTACTCTCCTGATTACAGCAAAGATTTCGGCCCTCACGCAAACTGAATGAGTCAGGGCATGGTGTGACTTTACCTCTATAGCCCCGAGCTCCTCTAGCGGTTCCCCGTTTCCCAGACCCGCCGCGCACACGTTCTAACCGTTTCTCTGTCTGAAAGAGAAGTAACCAATTCAGCCCCCGGCGATAACGTGGCATTGACAACCGGGCATGAAAATGACCTGCTGACCCTTGGTCATCACCGCAAATATTCAATATCTGTGCCGTCGGCGTCACTATTAGGGCCTCATTGACACTGGTGCCCAGAGTTCTGTCCTCAGCTCCCCGTTTCGAGGTGATTTCAAGAAGGTAGTCACACCACAAACTTCGTTAGCCGTTCGCGTCGCCAATGGAAGTGTCTCTGTGTTCAGGGGACTTCGCACTGCACGAGTGACCATTTGCGTTTCCACTATCGCTCTGCTATATACTATCATCGACCACTGCCCTCACGTTGTGATCCTACGCTTCGACATTTTAATACCCATGCTGCCCTGATTTATTACTCAACTGGTCATTATCGCTTAGACCTACTTCCTGCTCAGAAAACACCGATATAAAACGCCGCTTGCGATACATCAAATTTGTTGTTCTGCCACCCGTAGCGGCCGCCTACTATATTCTTTTGGCCCCGTTCCCTCACTTCCTGACGGCACACACGCAACGTGTTCAATCACCGATGTTCTCCATAGTAATGGCATACCACCTCATACCTTCGTGTGTCAGCGCTAAGCGCACCTCTAATCCCGCATTTACCTGCATCTGGTCGACCGAAGTTTTGAATAAATAGCATGAAAAAATATTTCTTAACAAAGCCATTTCCCGTCGCTCTCGCGATGGATGTAAGCGCAACAATGAAGCGCAGAGGCACTAACTTGTTGCGCTTGTTATATTCGGTTTCCGGGTTTTGGTTTCGGTTGCCGCGAAATTGACGGATACTCGTGAAGCCGACGCGGTCTGAATAGGCATGTCACTACTGCTGATGCAGAGAATTAGATAAACGTAGTTAAAACGCTTGTGCTCACGAGGGGGAGTAAAGAACGAATACCCATTTGCGGACTATGAATTGCCCTCACCACATTTCTCCAATGAGGCGGCGTCTATTAAGCTGCGTGGTTCATCATGTCTGAGGAACAACTGGCGCAACATTCTACTGCATATAATAACTTGGTCTCCAGAATGCACATCCGGGCCTAGCAAAAGGCCAAGCTCATGCAGTTAGATGCCATAGAAGACATTTCTATAGTGAACGTCTTGTGCCTGCGCGTGCTTCGGTTAAGGCTGCTTAGAACAGACATGGCGCTCCCTATAAGTAAATGCTTTGTAGCGCCGGTAATGAGCTCAAGCCGTATATTCCTTCTGGGAAGTGTTGTCAGCATTACAGATAATAACTGGCTGCAATTACAATTTCTGCTTCTAAAATTTGCACTGTTGTAGTGGTCTATGACTGCCCAAAAAATAACGTAAAGTTACATAACAGCATATATCCTGTTGTTAAACAACCAGGCTGAACTGCAATTACCAGCACGTCTTGCTTGACATTTAACCCCAAGCATACTGTGCTTGTTTAGTCGTAATGACGTCACTGTATGTTCGAAGCGGAGCTTTCAATGAGAAGTGAAAACCATGCAACGAAAAACATTTGGTTGCCACTAATGCGGAGGCAACCGGGACTACAACACTGACAAGTCTCTGTTATTAAAGATTGCACCATAATCCTCTAGAGCACCCTACACATCTACATCAAGGCCTCGTGAAATATATATGGATTTATGAAAAGATCTGGCAATTTTCGCACCATAAGCTTCTTTGCAAACTAGGTAATGAACTAAATGATAGCAAAATAGAGCAAATTGCATAGTTTGCCGCTTTCAAAAAACAGTTGATTCGTACGTTTGTTTGGATATAATGCTAGAATTGTGATACTCATTCAAAGCTCTCACCTACTGGGAAGGAAGTAAGGCTTTCGATTTAATAATAAATTGCAGCTACTGCAAAGCGGATTATCGGAATTTGCTGATTCAATTGTGCACTGCGGCACACGTCAAAGCGTTGACTGCAATTCAAGTCGAGAATGAACTTAGGCATGTGTTTCATGAAAGGAGAAATGTTTGGTTTTTGGTTTGTGGGTTTTAATATCCCAAAGCGACTCTGGCTGCGAGAGACGCTATTGTGGAGGACGCCGGAAATTTCGACCAGCTGAGCTTCTTTAACGTGAAATGATATTACACAGCAACGGGGGCCTGGCTTTTCGCCTTCATCGAAAACCAGCCGGCGCTACTGGTATTCGATCCCGCAACCTTGGGTACAGTAGTCAAGCACCCTAACCACTACACCACAGTGGAGGGCGAAAGCAGAAATGTGTCTGTGCAAAGTTCAGCATATTCCTGTGCAGCACGTAGGCGGGTAGCGTAGCGAGTGTCTCCCGCATTGTAACGAATATATTCTCAGAGCATACGTTCTAATACCTTGTTTACAACTGCGGATTTATCTGTGCTTAGTTCTAGTGGGGGCCTTGACCTCGAGAATGGTCCAAATTACATTGGCAAAAAACTAATACTGGGCCTTTCCCTACTGAAAAAAACTGTACGTGAGCTGTACAAGAAAGTGTGAGAGTGAATGAGAAGGTATAAGAATATGTGAGTTCTTGGGAGATTAAACGTGGATTTATGAGAGCACGTAGAGCCACTGTGCAGGAACGCGTGAGATTGTACAAGTTCTTGCGAGATTGACTGTGCCATGAGCGAGCTCACAGAAGCACGCACAGCCACTGTGCAAGACTGAATGAGAATGAGCTGGTCACGTATTTGTGCGAGCTTGTAGAAGCACATGGAGCCAGTGCGTGAACAGATGCTCTGCGAGAGCAAGCAAACTACGTGGCCATCTATATGCTTGCATGCTATAAAATTAGTAGTTGAGACTGTGTAGGTCCTTCCAATATGAAAGACGTCAAAGTTACAACTTTCATATAATGATTACTTCATGATTATTTGCGACAGGAACACTTTTTCATATTTCACATTTTTGGTCTTGGCATGCAGGACATTTTCAACATTAGTAGAAAAATGCTTGCGCCCTTTCATTATGCAGAAATCTTCATATGACAACATGCATGCTGAGCAACAACTACTAGACATATCGAGCTCACTGTAAAACAATGTCAAAAGCAAGATTCTTCAACTAGATCTAATAGCATCGTTTGCTTCTCTTTCAACCATTCGTTTCTGAAAGTTGGACGCAGCCATAGATGCACGAAAAAGGCTGTGTGCACAACGTTGATGTTTTGCCTGCCAAGTAGAAGACGGTCAAATTGGCGATCAAAATCCCCCTGCATTGTGGTTTGCATATGAATGGAGGCAACGCACTATAACTGCACACTATACCACCATCAGGCATCACAAGTTTGTATGAAGAACTGGCTTGGAGTTTCATCTGTAGAAGGAAAAGTAAATGTGATAGCAGAAATGCGAAAGCCAACTCCAGTACTGAACTTCACGAGATCATACTCACTTGTAAAGACCCAAGAAAGAGAATTCTCATACGACTGAACAGCACTAAGAGATGGGATGAGAGAGAAGATGACAACAATTCTGCTTCTTTATCTCCCTTACTATCTTAGAGCACTGTTCACTAAATTGACTCATTATAACCAACCATCCTGACTCTCTTTTTCAGCACAAGGATAGGCTGAGCAAAACAGCTGCTACAGCCTTTTGAGTTTTGACTTGCACATCTACATCTATATACACCATTTTTAAGTTTCCTGAGACTATAGCAGATATTTGCTGAACTGCACTACTCTGAATATAACTTTCTGCTGCGTAATGACACTTGCAAATGTTGTCCGGCTCAGTGTCAAACAAAAAGAAAAAAGAAAGGATTGAATCGGTGATCTTAGACTAATGAAGAGATACTCAAATCCTAGTACTTTATGTGAGGTGATACCAACAGTATGCGTCGCATCTTGAAGCTATGCAGACTATACACATATATGCTGAATTATCATATTGCAAGGAAATGTCTTTTAGATGGCATATTTTTCAGCGTCACTGTAAGCTGCGTCACGCGAGATGCATTCAGGAAACCTGCATGTGCAACTCCACGAATATATGTTGTGCAGTTTCCACCAGCAGTGCAATCATTATGCTGCATGAAAAGAGCAGCTTGGCTGCTTTAGCTTCTTTACTGTATGCTGTAGGACACAGAGATAAGTTGAAATATTATTATAGTCAGTTTCTTAAGTGAAGTAAAGAGCGTGCAAACACCTCACACTGCCTTCACTTGAAGCTTGACCGGTAAGCGATTTATGCATATTGCATATCTTTCCTGACTGAAAGTTCAGGCTGTCACCCAACTGTCCTTGCTTTTGCTATAAGCTACAAGCAATAAACAATTTCGTCACCATTCAAGAGTTAAACACTGATGTAGTGAGGCACATATCACGCAAGAAATGACCGCTCTCAGGTGACCAGTTTGAGCTGACAGCCATAGAGGTTGCGCCCATAGAGGAAGAGTGGGCGAGCCGAATTGGGCTCGCCCACTGTTCTTTATGAGCGAGAACAATTCAGCATCTTCTGTTTCCAAACAAATCACTTTATCTGTAAAACGCCGTATAGTCTTCCTTTATTAACACACAATTGCCACTGTAACTGTTTATGAACAGGAGTTTTCACAAGGAACTTGGCAATGAATTTGGGCCAAAGCTCCGATTCACCGAACAGACCGTGGTCTACCTGGCGTCTATGACAAGCACGCAGTTAGTTTGTTCAGCATCGCGAGAAAAGAAGCGAAACTCACGGTGGTCTTTCGCTAGCACTGCTACATTTCTGAATGTACAAACTACAGGCGCGCATACACGACAAACATGCAGCGTTAGCGCGTAGACGCCCGGCATCGTGCTTGCCACTGTTCGGCGAGCAGCAAAGTCGTTAAGTCAGCGACTTCCGAACCGAAACAAGTCAAAACCAGACGAGGCAACCGAAGCGGATCGTAGTGCTAGCCATAGCCATTATGAGTTTGTGGCGCCGCGCCTTTTTCTCTTGTGTGCTGCTGGGGGCCTTGCTGCTGGCGGCTTCATTCTTTCGAGATATACGAGGCACAGAACGCAACAAAATAGCTCGTGCGATGTGCAGAAGCGTGGTCAGGTTGTGGTATACCTGTGCAAAAAGTGTGCTCGCGTGCCCGACAGGTAGTATGTTTCCTTTGTGCGCTTTCACTGCAAACACTACGCTAACGACGGGACTATTGGAGGGCGGCCACCGACCCGCATTGGATTGAAAAACATTTATTGTCAACAATGAGCGGTTTGTGGGCCTACACTTAGATGGCCTCAAGACCGTTGCTCTCGGCGACCTTTGAGCCCACTCAGTAGCCCGAACTTGCGTTAACGGGTCTGAGCTGGCCACTATAGCCTCCCACCCCTCAAAAGAAGGGACTGGTAGTAGGTCCGCTGGTGGCGGAGCTTTTTTGCAGCTCCATAATATGTGATCATATCCTGCAATTTGCAATTTGGATTGTATTGTGCTGGATACATGTGCGCTAATTTAGAAGGGCTGAAGAAGGCACGCGTCTGGAGCCGACGCCAGATTACTTCTTGCCTTTTGTCTAGTTCTTGTCTGGTGGAGGATATATCCGCCTTTCTAGAGTGCATCGCTCGAGAAATTGGGGGAATCAACCTGGCTCACTGCTCGGCTGACATAACCTCGAGCTCGTTTCCTTTGTTCCCCGAGTGTGCCGGCACCCATATTAATTCCACCTCATTTTGGTTCCAGGCTTTATATCTTAAAATTCGCTCTGTCTTTTTGGAGACCATGAACCTCGCAAAATTGTTTATAGCAGATTTAGAGTCGCTAATTATGATAACCGCTTTGGTGCTGACCATCGCCATGGCGATAGCCGCCTCTTCCGCTGTCCCTGAGTAGTTTGTTTTTATTGAACCTGCCATTAATGTTTTACCCGAGTTGTTCACGCCCACGATAGCAAAAGAGTTGCCTCCTTTGTATTCCGCCGCGTCTACATAAACAGTGTATTTAGAGCCTTCTAACGTCGCCTCAAGGGCCTTTGCTCTTGCTTTTCTCCTGCCTTCATAAAAAGCAGGGTGCATGTTTTTTGGTAGCGGCTTAATAGTAAGTGCGTTCCTGACTTCAGTCGGCAGATTTACTTGTGTATTTCTTTTCGGGATTCTATCTTGTAGTCCTAATTTAAGCAGGATTTTCCATCCCGTGGATGTGGTGGCAAGCCTCTTTAGCTGTGTTATTATATGTGCCTCGCATAGTTCCATGGTGTTAATGTAGACCCCTAGTATAAGAAGTCTTTCCGTAGGGGTGCAGTGGGGTAGCCCCAGTGCTGCGTTATATGCCTGCCTTATAATCGTTTCAATTTTGTTCTTTTCTGCAACCCCTAGTTTGAGGTAGGGGATGGTGTACACTAATCTGCTTATCACAAAAGCCTCAACAATTTGGCACAAATCTTTCTCTTTGATCCCGCGTCTTTTGTTGGCTATTCGCCTTATCAACCTGGTTGTCGTGTTAATTGTTGACTTAAGTCGATTTATTATTTCTGTGTTCTTGCCATTTTCTTGTATTATCAGTCCTAACACCTTGATTTTGTCCACTCTGGTTATCGGTGCGCCATTTAATTCCACCAAAATGTCTTCAGCGTTGATATTGCGTTTTTTGGTTCCTCGGATTACCAGAAGTTCCGATTTGCTTGGTGAGCATTTCAGCCCTGCCCATTCTGCATATTCTTCAACAATGTCGAGTGCTTGTTGAAGATTTTCTTCTATTTCCCCATCGTTGTGTGTGCATGTCCATAACGTGACATCATCAGCATATAGCGTATGTTTCACCCCTTTCAGTTTTTCAGTAATGGTGGGTGGTTCTTTAACGCTAGGTTGAAGAAGAAAGGGGAGAGAACTGAGCCCTGAGGGATGCCCTTGTCTCCTAGCTTAATTGTTTCAGACCTGATGTCTCCAAGGCTTATTTCTGCTGTTCTTTCGGTTAGAATATCCCTAACGTAATCGTAAATCCTCTTGCCAGGGGCAATTTCCTCCAGATTATTTAGTATGGCTTCGTGTTTGACATTATCAAAGGCTTTCTGTAGATCAAGGCCAAGCACAGTTTTTTTGCCCCCTTTATTGGGCGCGTCAATTATGTCTGCATTGAGTTGAATCATTACATCCTGCGCGGACAGCTTTCTCCTGAAACCTAGCATTGTTTCGGAAAATACGTCCCTTTCCTCTGCATACTCCTGAAGTCGGTTCAGTATTACATGCCCCATCAGCTTCCCTAGGCACGGTGTTAGCGATATCGGCCTAAGGTTGCCTACTTCAAGTTTCTTCCCAGGCTTCGGAATAAAGACCACTGTAGCATGTTTCCACTCTGAAGGCATTCTACTTCGTTTCCATACCCCATTAAAAAAGTCGGTGAGTGCCGTGATTGATACTAAATCTAGGTGTCCCAGCATTTTATTGCTGACCCCATCTACTCCCGATGCTGATGTGGTTCTTAGCTGACTCATTGCTCTCCATACTTCCACTATTGATATGTCTCTATCTCGCTCTGTGTTCTCTGGTCCTCGATATGGTGCAGATGAACCCCCTTTGCACGTATTAAGATATCTGCTCTTAAATTCGTCTATGAAATCTTCAGCCGTGCCCTGGTATTTATGAACCAATCTTTCCAGCTGTCCTTGAGCGGCGGCCTTAGTTTGTCCTGGATCTAGCAAGTGGCGAAGAAGTTGCCATGTGTTTTTACACCCAAGTTTCCCATTCAATTCATCTCAAATCTGCCCCCAGTGTTGACTCTGAAGTTAGTTCGCGTATTCCTCTATCTGTCGTTCAAGTGTAGATATTCGCTTCTTTAACCTTCTATTGCGCCTCTGCTTTTTCCATCTTTTCGTAAAGCTCTCGTGGGCTTCCCACATGTGGGCCAACCTCGAATCTGTAATATCATTTCCGGCGGTTGGGATCTCTTTAGTGTGTGTGTGTTTACATCACTTTTCAGTCGTTCAATCCATTGATTTAGATTCACGATCTCCGTCGGAGCGGTTCTATCCCTGACTTTTCTAAGAGTATCCCAATTTGTCAGCTTCTTTTTGTGCAGCATCCCCTTCAGCATCCCCTTCAATCTCTATAATATAGTGATCACTACCGAAGGTGTGTCCTGTGTTTGACCACTTCTCGCCCACAAGGTCTCTGCCCAGCGTCAAGTCTGGGGACGTGTCTACACTGATGCTGTTGCCTATCCTTGTGGGGTCTTGTGGGTTGTTTAGTATTGTTAGTCTTAAGTGTTGAATTACCATCCATAGTTTGTTTCCTTTGGGGGAGGTCATCCTATATCCCCAAGAGGGATACGGGGCATTGAAGTCCCAAGTGATTATTACCCCTTTCTTTTGAGCTAGTCTTATGGCTTTTCGTAAAAGATCTGCAAGCCCTGCCCCTCGGTTTTTGGGCGAGTTGTACGTATTCAGAATAAAGAAACTGTTGCCTCCCTTTGTGTTTGGGATTAGTTCAATCATTACATAGTCTTCACTCGTTCTTTCGAGTTCGTGTTGTATTGCTGTCAAATTTCTCTGCACTAACGTAGCTGTGAACGACCTAGGTTTATGGCCCCTTAGTCATTCTAGCTGGGTATAAGCGGCGTAGCCGGTTACATATTTACTGTGCCGCTTGCCTCTTGGAGCGTGATTACATCGGGGGTGTTTTCAATTTTTTGAATGTGTGCCTGCAGGTTCCCTCTCTTAGAGTGGAAACCTCTGCAGTTCCACTGCCACATTTTAATTTGGTGATGAGGGGCCATAATGTCCTAGGACTGCTGCTGCGGTGGCAGCTAAGGGAGGGCGTTGCCGGCAAACGGGGAAAGCCTTGCTTCTATGGTGGTTCGTCATCATCATCATCATCATCCTGATTATACCCACTGTAGGGCGAAGGCCTCTCCCATATTTCTCCACTTAACCCGGTTCTGTGCTAGCTGCATCCACTTGACCCCTGCGAACTTCTTAATCTCATCCGCCCACCTAACTTTCTTCCGCCCCCTGCTACGCTTTCGTTCCTTTGGAATCCAGTTTGTTACCCTCAGCGACCATCGGTTATCCTCTCTTCGCACTACATGTCCTGCCCATGTCCATTTTTTAATTTCTACTAGAATGTCGGTAACTTGAGTTATTTCTCTGACCCACTCTGCACGCTTTCTATCTCTTAATGTTACCCCTACCATTTTTCGTTCCATAGCCCTCTGGGTTGTCCTCAACTTAAGTAGAACTCTCTTGGTTAGCCTCCACGTTTCAGCCCCATAGGTGAGTACAGGTAAGATGCAACTGTTCTATACTTTCCTCTTGAGCGATACCGGTAAGCTGCTAGTCATAATCTGCGAGTGCTTGCCAAATGCGCTCCATCCCAATCGTATTCTTCTTGTTATTTCCTTTTCGTGGTCCGGGTCTGCGGTTACTACCTGTCCTAAGTAGACATATTCGCCTACTACTTCCAGTATTTCGCTACCTAATGTAAACTGCTGTTCCTTCCCGAGGCTGTTGAACATTACCTTAGTCTTCTGCATATTGATTTTCAAGCCTACCTTTCTACTTTTCCTGTCTAGGTCATCAATCATTATTTGCGGTTCATCCCCCGAGTTGCTTAGCAAGGCAATGTCATCAGCAAATCGCAGATTACTGAGGTATTCTCCATCTACCCTTATCCCTAACTGCTCCCATTCCAAGTCTCTGAATACATCGCCTAAACAAGCTGTGAATAGTACTGGGGAGATTGTGTCTCCTTGCCTAACACCTCTCTTTATGGGAATTTTGTTACTTTCTTTATGCAGAACTATGGTTGCTGTGCAGCCGCTATATATATCTTTGTCACCCGTTAATAATTAGGGGGTATTATTAACGATGCGCCCTTAAAGGTGCGCACACTCCCAGACACCCTTTGAGTGAGTGGGGGTAGCTGTTCCGGTCGCAAAGGAGATGCCCTCGACCTGCGTGGCAAGCTCAGCCGGAATCCAACTACCTTGTAGTGACAGAAGGGGGTGGTCGTTTGGTGCCCAGCTGTCGCCGGTTCAAACCAGAGTAAGGATCGGAGTCAGAAGTAAGAAACAAAACACAATTTATGCACAGCAAGAGACGATACAAAGGAATACACAAGATCGCTTGAAATACACAGACGAGAGGTTCACAGAATACAAACGCTAAGCATGCAACTACAGTATGATTCAATAACAGAGAGGCTTTACAACAGATCAAACACGAGAGAGTTACATAAACAAGCACCAAATTGTTCACCGGGCACTGTTGCAATCCGACGCCTCAAGAGTCACGATGTGGCCGCCATACGAGACGAGCGCCGCTCCCTTGAAAGTCCGTGGGCTTGCCAGCAGCGGGTGATCCCCGGGAGTCCAGCCGAAACACAGGCGAGCACGTCGCAAAACACTTGACGAACTGACTGACTGACTCATCAAACGGCGCGGTCTCTTTAAATAGGGTGCGCCGCGTCTGTTTGTTAGCACGCGTCAAAGCTAGCGCGCACACACACATAGCTTCGCTGGTTATAGCTCCTTCTTCTCCTCCAGTCGAGCCGCGCGACGTCATTGGCCAGGTCCCATAGAAGTTTCTCGAAAGGCCTGGCACATTCCAGGCCGATGAACCACCGTCCTCCCCGGGCAATGGGAAAGAGGGTCACGGCAGCGCGTACAAAGCTACGCGCTCTCCCGCGCGGGGAAGGGGCTTTTCTCTCCATGCTCTCCACGCGACGCCGCGCGCGCCTAGCGCTGTACCGGCTTGATGAAAATGGGCGCCGATTTCGTGACACTGCCCCTCCCTTAAAGAATATTGTCCCACAATATTCACAATAACCACGAACATCGCGCGCACATGCATGCGCTCACAAGTATATGGGGCAAATGTCCACAACACACACATTGCACAAATTTCACAAACTGTAATATCCCATTACGAAATTCACACATTACTGCCATGAAATTCACAAACATGACAACACACTGTCGTCAGATACACATAGGAATCAAGAACACAGAACCACACAGTTATTCAAATATGAAGCGCACAAACCCAAGGCATGCTTTCGCCTATATTTCCAAAAACTGCTTGTGGCTCTTCCTTCGAACAGCTGAGCTCCTCTCATACTACCTAGCGCGCCAGTTCTCTTTCTTACGAAGCACTGGTGCTTCTTTCTTACGCGGGTCCAGGCTCTTTTTCTGGTTCTAATGACATTTCTCATCCGCGATTTTATCTCGCTCCTCCCTCTACTCTTGAGTTCTGCTTTCCGATCGGAAGCTTGGCCAGAACTAACTCTACCTTGCCTAGCGGCGCTTCGTAAAGGCCGTCTCATTCTTTCTCGTTCTGGACGGCTCTCCATGCGCTTGCGCATCCAGTTGTTCAGCCGCTTCTTCCTTCTATTTCTACGAGACATTTCCCTGTCGACTTTGCCTGACTTGGCAGGTTTGGATTCGTTTCTTTTCGTTTCCACTTTTATTCGCACCTTTGGCCGAGGAACGTTTGCTCCAGTTTTACCCGCATAATCAGAACATTGTTGTCTGAAAGGAACGTCTTTTTGAGAACTTTGTTCTCCCTTAATCCTTTTCATTTTCTTTCTTTTCTTCACGACCTCCAGTCGTACTTTCTCAAAGCAGGACTCATTTTACCTGGGGGTTCTTTCTCTTCACATTTTTTTACTTCATTTTCCTCCAAATTTTCTTTGAATTCTTTCATCGCAGTGCAGTTTTCTCTTTCTGGCGGTTTCCGTTTCTTATCTGAACTGTCATTCCCAACGGAGGGAAATATTTCGTCCTCCTCAATGAGTAAAGCCTCCTCGTCAGTCGAACCGTTCCTGGAAACCGGTTCTTGCATTTCGGCATAGCTGTTATTCCACAGCTCTTCCTTTCCGTCAGTCATGCGACCAGACGTGGAGCTAGAATATTGCGCTTCCTCTTGAAGTGAAGAGTACCTGCATGAGCCTTCTGGTTCGATAGCTGCCGTTGCAGCTTCTCTGCAACCTGTCGTCTCGGAGGGCACAATATCATTTTTCTGATAATTCTTAGCTCCAGAAAAGTGTTTTCTTTCTGAAAATTCTGTCGCGGGAACGGACTGTTCCACAACCTTACTCTGACCCCTGGAGCTAGTCTCACCCTCTTCAGTGGTGGTCAGGGAACCAGTCGGTACCTTTTCAAACAATATAGCCGCATGCAGCGGCGGTTCTGCAGCCGAGCAGTAAGCGGTAGAGCACTTAGCAACATTTTCTAGTTCGTCAACCTCGATAGTAATGCCCATTTTCTCTCCAGAGTCAGATAGTTGGAACTTTGTGACCTGAGCTTTCACTTCTGTCTGTGCCGGCATACCTAGTGTACACCCCTCATCTGACAGAGTTTGTTTTGCTTTGGGAGCAAACATCTCTTCAGCCTCGTCGGCGTGACAAATTTCGGGATTTGGTGGTCCCGCGTCCTTGATGCTACCCAAGATTAGATCGTACACTAGGTGTTGCATGCATATCCCAGTCACAACGCCGGTGAAGATCGGAGTCTTCACATGCACTTTGGCTTCAGGAAACAGTTTAGCGGAACCATCGAGGAAAAGCACAGGAGTCATTTCTCCGGTAAGCTCTTCATCAAGAACTAATTCTCTTTTTATAAACACTGCAGTGCTCCCTGTGCTTGTCAGTACAGAAATAGATTTGTCTCGAATATTTCCGCTGAGAACCGGAATTCCAGCACTCTTCGATCCCGGCCCGGTGCACGCAACTGTGCATAATACTGAAGTTTTCTCCCAGCTCTTTTGTTGCACACTGTCGATGCCGACGTCTTCATCGCAGCGTTCAAATGAAGAGTCGCCGACGCATGATGGCTGCAGGAATGGCTTCCTTGGACAATGCACTGCTTTATGTCCCTTACCACCGCAACTAAAACAACTAACCATTCCTGTGTGCACAAGGTTGCTACGGCAATCTGAGGCATAGTGCCCTACCTTATTGCACCTGTAGCATTTCACTTGGGGCCGGAATAATTTCTCACTATTGCCCCTTCCTTTGGCTAGCCCTGTCTGCTGCCTCTCACCCTTCATAGGCGCTTCTTTGACCTTCAATGAAAGCATTTTCTCCTGGTGGTCAAATTTTGTTTCTTGCGCCCTTTGATATTTCACTGCCCTTCCTCGGGCGCTTTCTTTTTCTTCTGTCCCAAAATGGGTTCTTTCGGTTACTTCTCGGGCTCTTGGCCTTTCTCTTGGCGCCCTTAAACGGGCTTTCTGAGCAGCTACTCGAGAGCTCTCTGCCTTGTATTTTTTCCTCTGTTTTTCATTCGCAGAGGCTTCTATGTAAATCAGCCTTTGCCTCTCATTTTCTTTTCGCTGACTCTCTTTTTCCTTCTTGGCCTCTTCTAGAACCTCCATTTCTTTTCGGTCCACCCATTCTCGCAGTTCAGCTCCTTTAAGACCTTTCTCTAGGCCCAACGCAATAATCTCCTTAAGATTCATCTTCAGTCTGAACTGCCTAATGCTAACACATAGCACTCTCAATGGACCTTACACAACCGCTTCAGCGCGGTACCTGTCACTATCGCTCTGCTGCTACACCGTTTACGACCTCTTCGTAAACTCTTCCAACTCGTTCTCCGTCCTCTGCGCTTGAGTGCACCAAACGTCCTGTCGCGGACGCCAGAACAATTGTCACCCGTTAATAATTAGGGGGTATTATTAACGATGCGCCCTTAAAGGTGCGCACACTCCCAGACACCCTTTGACTGAGTGGGGGTAGCTGTTCCGGTCGCAAAGGAGATGCCCTCGACCTGCGTGGCAAGCTCAGCCGGAATCCAACTACCTTGTAGTGACAGAAGGGGGTGGTCGTTTGGTGCCCAGCTGTCGCCGGTTCCAACCAGAGTAAGGATCGGAGTCAGAAGTAAGAAACAAAACACAATTTATGCACAGCAAGAGACGATACAAAGGAATACACAAGATCGCTTGAAATACACAGACGAGAGGTTCACAGAATACAAACGCTAAGCATGCAACTACAGTATGATTCAATAACAGAGAGGCTTTACAACAGATCAAACACGAGAGAGTTACATAAACAAACACCAAATTGTTCACCGGGCACTGTTGCAATCCGACGCCTCAAGAGTCACGATGTGGCCGCCATACGAGACGAGCGCCGCTCCCTTGAAAGTCCGTGGGCTTGCCAGCAGCGGGTGATCCCCGGGAGTCCAGCCGAAACACAGGCGAGCACGTCGCAAAACACTTGACGAACTGACTGACTGACTCATCAAACGGCGCGGTCTCTTTAAATAGGGTGCGCCGCGTCTGTTTGTTAGCACGCGTCAAAGCTAGCGCGCACACACACATAGCTTCGCTGGTTATAGCTCCTTCTTCTCCTCCAGTCGAGCCGCGCGTCGTCATTGGCCAGGTCCCATAGAAGTTTCTCGAAAGGCCTGGCACATTCCAGGCCGATGAACCACCGTCCTCCCCGGGCAATGGGAAAGAGGGTCACGGCAGCGCGTACAAAGCTACGCGCTCTCCCGCGCGGGGAAGGGGCTTTTCTCTCCATGCTCTCCACGCGACGCCGCGCGCGCCTAGCGCTGTACCGGCTTTATGAAAATGGGCGCCGATTTCGTGACAATCTTCCAGCACTTTCACGTATGGCTCGTCTACCCCCTGATTTCGCAATGCCTGCATCACCGCCGAGGTTTCAACTGAGTCAAATGCTTTTTCGTAATCAATGAATGCTATGTATAAGGGCTGGTTATATTCCGAGCATTTTTCTATCACCTGATTGATGGTATGGATATTATCGATAGTAGAGTACCGTTTCCGAAACCCTGCTTGATCCTTTGCTTGAATGCAGTCTAAGGTTGTCCTGATGCTATTAGCGATTACCTTAGTAAATACCTTATACGTAACAGTCAGTAAGCGAAGTGGTCTGTAATTTTTAAGGTCCTTAGAGTCCCCTTTCTTGTGAATGAGGATAATGTTTGCATTCTTCCATGGTTCCGGTACCGTCGATGACACCAGGCACTGCGTATACAGGGTGGCCAGGTTTTCTAGCACGATATCCCCCCCGTCCTTCAGCAAATATGTAGTTATCTGATCCTCTCCAGCTGATTTCCCCCTTTTCATAGTTTCTAGTGCTTTCTTGACCTCGCCCTTCTTCACTGGTGGAACGTCTGACTGTTTTTAACTACCGCCAATCTCATTACGGTCCTGACTACTTTGGCTACTGTAGAGATCTGTATAGAACTCCTCGGCTACTTTGACTATCTTTTCCATATTAGTGATGACGTTGCCTGCCTTGTCCCTTATCGGATACATCTGGTTTTTGCCCATGCCCAATTTCTTCTTTACCACTTTAAGGCTTCCCCCGTTCTTTACAGTAGGCTCAATTTTCTCCATGTTATACTTCCTAATATCGGCCACCTTGCGCTTATTGATTAGCTTTGATATCTCGGCCAATTCGATCTGGTCTGTTGGATTGGAAGCTTTCATACTCTGGCGTTTCTTAATTAAATCTTTCGTCTCCTTAGACAGCTTACCGGTATCCTCTCTAACTATCCTACCGCCTACTTCTACCGCGCACTCAGTAATGATATCTCTGAAATTATTGTTCCTTGCCTCTAGGGTAATGTCGCCATCCTCAGTTAGAGCTGAAAACCTATTCTGTAGCGAGATCCTGAACTCTTCTGCCCTCCCCCTCACCGCTAATTCGTTGATGGGTTTCTTTCTTACTAATCTGTTGCGTTCCTTCTTCAGATTTAGGCTAATTCGGGACCTCACCATCCTGTGGTCACTGCATCGCACTTTCCCGATTACCTCTACATCTTGCATAATGGCGGGGGTTGAACACATTATGAAGTCGATTTCATTTTTAGTCTCCCCGTTAGGACTTTTCCAGGTCCATTTCCGGTTCTTCCGTTTGCTGAAGAAGGTATTCATGATTCGTAAGTTATTGCGCTCTGCAAACTCAACTAGCAACTCCCCCCTGCTATTCCTAGAACCAATGCCATAGTCACCTACTACCTTGTCTCCTGCCTGTTTTTTCCCTACCTTGGCATTGAAATCGCCCATTAGTACATTATACTGCGTCTTTACTTTTCGCATTGCCGATTCTACATCTTCGTAGAAGCTTTCAACTGCCTATGGTCGTTAGTCGTTCCATAATTTGCTGGAAGCAAGTCATTGTTTGTTCTCTGACCATGACGAATTCCGCCGTAACATTATCTACCTGCTCGGTTAGTTTGTCAACTCTAGCCAAAACTGCATCTATTCTGGCAGCTTGACCTCCTGCCCGCTCCATGAGTACATTCATGTCCAATATAAGCTTGCTGTAAATCGGGGTCGATGCTTCCTCATTCGAATTTTCTGCCACCTTTTTGGGCTTGCTGTCATCTGTGGTTGTCTCTCTGGGTAGAGGTCTTTTCGCGGAAACTCGGGTGTCCGTCTCCATTGATTTTTCGTTATGTAAAATTTCGTTAGTATTACATGAAGACGATTGACTAGTGCTTTGTGAATTCTGAATAGGTGACTTGTCGAGTACCCTCTACATTTTCGTCTTATCAATAATAAGTTTCCTCATTTCTGCCCATTCCTTCTTTATGGTTTCAAGCTCTCTGTCCCTATTAGCGAGTTGTTCTACCAGTTCCTTCTCTCGAGCCGTTTCCCAAGGGGAGGTCTTAACTGGCCAGCTCACCTTTTTGCTTGTGTCTCCATTTTTGCTTGGACTCCTTCCTTTGACTTGATCAGGACCTGAGCCGACGACTCCGTTTCCTGTCCCCGGCAGTGGTGGAAAGGAGTTCGACCTACTTCTCCCCCGGTAGCCTTTGTGGTTGTCGTTGACCCGAGATCATGGCTGGTGTGCAGTCATGTTGCCCTAGGTCGTTCTTGGGTTTGTGGGGCCGTGTCTTGAGCAGCCCATACTTGCAATTCTTACTGCCGGTGTTGTGCATCCCCCCGCATACAATGGATTCGGGCTTACACGTCGGTAGTTCTCCATCCGTTGACTCCGGGTGGTTTTCGCCGCATCTGCGGCAACGCTCTAGCCGTGGCTTGTAGCACACATCCGTCCTGTGCCCCATCTTCCTACAGTTGTAACATGTCTCTACCCGCTCTCGGTACGGGTAGACGGTGAACACTGATCCCCAGTAGAAAACGTGTCTTGGGAGCCTTTCCTCTCCAAAATGTGATCAAGATAGATCTTGACTTGCCGATTCTCCTTGCGTTGAGTACAGCAATGTTCGGGTTCCGCGTGATAAAGCCTTGGTGGACTTCCTCCGGTGTTCTGATGTCGTAGGCGTTGTATACGACGCCCTTAATAGCGTCGTCGGGTGCCGCGATGTAGTGCGCCATGTCGAGGGTCTTCTGGTATATAAATAAGGATAAGTGCGCGCTCGTTGACGATTGGGCGTGCTGATCGTGTACGTGTTGTTGCCGGAATGGATCCTTGCAATATCTTCGTCCAGGACGTTTACATATGGTAGGTTTGCTGACGCGCACATGTCCTGCAGTAGGCGACGTGGCACATAGTCATTTAAATTTAAGCCTCTTTGCCTGAAGATTATTTTATAGTCGCTCATCGGGAGTTTCGGCATTGGTGCCCTCTTGCGGATGTTGGGATCTTGCCTGCTTTTCTGAATGGCCGATTTCTTCTCGCCGGCGCCGTGCTCGCCGGCGTTCACGGAGCTCGACACGGGTTTCGCGTCTTTCTTCATTATGCGGTCGTGCATGCTGAGAACGGTCTCCCACTCACCGTTCTCGAATTCTGTGGCGTCAATGTCATCTCCATCCACAACGCTTTTCATAGTGGCAGTCTATGAAAACACAGCGCTAGTTCGTAAACATCAAGATGCGCCTGTCATAACATACGGTAGTTTGCTTTTGACGAGGGAAGGGTGAATGAGCGTTTGCAGTGTCTTGGAAAAGAGACAGTGCCAAGGGCTGCACGCTCAGAGTAGAATATGCCGTTCAAATCATCACTCGTAAGACCATTGCGGGGTGCACGATGCTCACGCCTACTGCAATTCAGCCTTCGCCAAGAATTTAGGGCCAAGTGCCTCGACCCGGGCCTTATGTTGCGCTGCAGTTGAAAATCCGGCGCTTGTGCAGTTGCAACTACACGGATTGAATAAGCTGTAAAATCTACCTGCGTTACAACCGGGCTAGATCATTATTCTTATGTTCCATAAATATTGCGGATTATGAGATATGGAGCCGGCGAACATGGGACGGCAGTATGATTCAGCAGCAACCGTACTTAGGCTCCATTGTCGAGCCTTGGGTAGTAGGAGGGAAAAAAAAGTTTTGAGCTATTTCGAATTTTTTCACCTGCATTGACTTGACATTTTCTTTTTCATACTTTGTCGTGACTGAAGTAATCCCCAAAAACTACTAAGGGCATGTAAATGACAGACACCAAACTCAGACCTTCAGTTCAGAAATGTCAGTAAGGTGTAAAGGTAATTATGCTTTTAGAGTAGTAATAGTATTGATTTTCTTGTTTAATTATTTACAAATGAATCTAAAAAAAATATGACTTCGGGCTGAGATGCCCCATGGGCATCTTCTCTGATATGAAATGTGAAACAAAATGTGTGCCGTTTTTCCGTACTCAGTATACCACTGATTCATCACAGATGTGGGAATATGAAATTCATGCAGGTTTCAAAATGAAGAGTGCATGCAGAATTCCAATCAAAACAAGCTTTTGCTTCTTAAAGTATCATTCAGTTGTGGTGTTTTTGTTTAAGTTTATGCATGTTTTGTAGAAGCAACTGTAGATTTTGACATGAAATTAGTGTTGTGTCTGCATATAGATTATGAATGGCTACCACATTTATGAATTGCTTGGTTGCCACATGCACTTCCAGACGTTGTTTGAACAGTCACATCATATTCTGCATTTGACTTCTTTTTACTTTTTTGCATGGAAGTGTTTCCACTTTAGAGTGCGTAGCCTTTCACAATTCATAATTGATCGGGTGAGTATGCTCTGGCATGGTAAAAGGTTTGGCAGTTCGAGAGCATTGGCCTTTCATGATGCACAAGGGGCAGACTGCTTACTGCACTGGTACCACTATGTTCCTAGATTCCTAGATATCACTCATATTTCTATACAGAATACATATTGCTACGGACGACAAGGAAGAAGAAGCGGGTAGTGGCGCGGGCAGGAGCGCTCACGCTAGGCCCGCGAACATTCATTCAACGTCATCTACCATCGTCATCGGTCATGTTCTGTCTCCTGGCTTCATCGGCTTGCCGCTTCGTAACATTTGGTTGGAGGCGCGGCGTACGGCATCCCCATCCTCGCCTTGGAGCATCGACGCCATCTTCAAGCCGGGACGATCACCGAGGGCCCAGGGACATGGCCGAGCAGCTTCGCCCCAGCCCTTCAAGCCCAGACCTGAACAACTACCACCGCCCAGCCCCCAGCCCGGATCTGAAGACAAGGAGAACAGACATACCGATCAGAACCGAGATGAAGGACCCGAAAGACCCGAATGACCCGAAGGAACCGATGGACGCGAACACGCAACCCCCGCCCAAGCTGCCCGACGTGACCTCGAGCCATCGGTCCCATAGACTCTGGTGACGGATGGTTGACAGCTCCTAGGGAGGCGGATCACCCACGCATCAGACATCGTACCGGCAAGCCGTTCTATTCTTCCTTCTTCCTTTTCTTCTTCAAGCATCCAGACACGCCCATCATCATGCCATAAAATCATTAACATCGCTAAACTTCCTCGCCCACGTTCGGGACGATCGCTCGGTGGCCCCGGGTCATGCTACGGACAAGGAAGAAGCGGGCAGTGGCGCGGGCAGGAGCGCTCGCGCTAGGCCCTCGAACATTCATTAAACGTCATCTACCATCGTCATCGGTCATGTTCTGTCTCCTGCCTTCATCGGCTTGCCGCTTCGTAACAATATTTTCAGAAATACATATTTCTGGTCCGACTCTGCACATTCTTCAGTTGACATAATGGGAGCTAGAGACGAACTTTTGTCTTTCTTGGTGCACTGCTCCTATTTCATTTAAGGAGCCGCCACATTTTGTGTAACCCGAGCTGGGGTGCAAACACTGCATGTTCATACGGTGGTGAGGGAGCAAACTTGGTGGCACTGTGAAGGCCATGAACAATATGCTGATGATAGGCTGCCTTTAGAAGACCGGCTTGCATTTCTCGATGTGTCTTGTATGTGCGAGGGTTCCATAAGCTGCCACATATATTGCTTTGATTTGATGTTGAGGTGACTGGCATGATTAAAAAGTCAATGTGATGATCGAAGTGTTCAGAACATTCAAAACATGCTGCGATTGTACTCCTGGCTTAACTTGAAGACATTGTTTGCTGGTTATACCTTTGAGAAAAAATCTAGTAGATGAAGCTACGGGCAGATTGCTTGATTGGTATTCCAACCTAACCACCCAAACGCCACTGTTTACTGGAAACAGATTGTTCAAGCTTCCAGCCTTCCGCATGTTTACTCGTACAATGCAGTGAAGCGCATTTACGCCTTGGCACATGGCAGGCTCAGGGGCTCGTTCATCGCCACTGTACTTGGTTATACCTCTAGTTGACTCGAAATGCCTTTTGCCATTGCCGTGAAATAGTTTTTAAAAGAAGGTTCGATGACAGAAATACTGTTTGCTCTCTTAGTAGCTAAGGAAGAGTTAGCATAACATTTCTTACGAGTTACATTACCTGGCATCTCTAGATGCGCGTTGTGGCTGCTATAGGCCCTGAATTCTTGGTGTGATAACAGAGTTTGCACCAGAATCGCAGACTTTTATAATGCTACTTAAATTATGAGCCGATCAAGGGGATAGATGACAAGACTTTACTAATTGTCAATCCCAATCACAGGATTTGGTGACTTACAGAACATTGTTTTCTGCTCTTTTTGGAGTAACTGTATTCCAAATGCAGATCCGGATTAGGTCCCACCATCCAAATGCAGATGGGGAGCGACTGCTGAGCCAAGATCGGTCCCTGGAGCAGTGGATTGCTCTGCCGTAATCAACAGAGCCAGCTAGAAGTTTGCTTGAGTATTTGTTCAGCTGCACCTTCCATTTCCAGTAGCATGCTCTGCTGTGCTGACTGTGCCCTCTGTGCTCCATAATAGATGATCATTACTTGCCGCTGCTATGAATGCAAATTACTGTCATGAACTAGCGCTTACTCTTGGGGACAGCAAGTCTAATAGCAGCAGTATTATGCAATAATCTTTTTTAAAGACCTCAGCTCGGAGTGTGACTAGAAGACTTTGTGCGGAAACCATCTTTATGTGCTATTCATGATCTTAAAGCCATTCCTGAACTCTGAAACAGTGAAAATGGTGAACTGCGACTTCATTTTATTTGAGAATGGTGCCAAAGAAATTTTACCCTGCTTGCCTGCACTCGGCTATACGTAAGAATGGCATAAACTGTTGATGTTAATACCATTCCTAGAAGCAGCGGGAGAAATGCAGACCTATTACAGATTTAAAAACAGCTGGCACGTGTAGACGAAGCACGGGCAAGCACACAGAATAACAGGCAATTCTTCTGTTAGTCCATGGGCACCACCTACTTGCACTGGCATCAGTTCCAAACGCAGAGTCGGGGCATAATCTGTACTGGATGCAGGTGCTCTTTTGCGGAGCAGGCAGACCACTTCATTTCTGGGATTATAATTCACTGTATGTGCAGAGGAAAACCAGGAGAACGTGTCTCTGCTGCCATATGTAACATTGACTGCTGTAATCCCTTTTACTTTCAATATGTGCTTGTGACAGGAATGCTCATAGCAAACGTAGGAGCGAAGATACTGATCTGCACCATTATGGAAATGCCGAGATGGTAGCATGGGCAAACATCGCTTCGCATCATCGTGAAGGTTACTAAGGCTCAGTTCCATGTACGAGCAAGCTAGTACAATGCAGGCATATGTCAGACAGTTCTTTAGCTATGGACCTACAGCAACTGCTGCCATAAAGTTAATTAGAACTCTTGACTAAAAACGCAACATTTTACAAAGAGAAAAGTAATCGATGAGAATGATTTTTTTTTTCATTTAACAAAGCTGGTGGTCACAGTGAAGAACTCATGCCACGACTGTTAATATGCCTCTACTGCCCCAATTGTAAAGCAAGCATATTGAAATTCTTGAATCAGCATGGTTACAGTCGTGAGCAACTCTGTTAGTTGGGTGTCCATAAGGGTGGCACATTGTTTCATTGTTCAAAAGAATTCTAAACAATAGGCGGTTTGGAACTTAAATGGGAAAGAACAGAAAAGCTGGCTGTAGAGGCAGAAATTCTGCAAGTGGTGAGTGGTGGACAGGTGTCAAGCTGTCGTGATCTGCACTTTTCAAGGAGCCTCGTCCTACTTATTAGCCGCAGCTTGGCCATACCCAGCTTATATAAGCTTGGCTTGTATAATACATGCTTGGAAATGTAACCCTCTTCAAGGCTGCCTACACCCTCCTGTGGCGGTTTCAGTGTTTTGGGCATTTAACTACTGAGCTGGGTGACGCGGGCTTTTTCCGAGCCGGAGTGGTTACATTTCGGTGGTAGCAAAACGCTAAGTCCCCATGTGCTGTACAGTGTCAGTGCACATTGAAGAAGTGTAGATAGTCAAAATTATCCAGAGCTACCTACTATTGCTGGTCCTCATTGTCTAAGTTTCTTTGGTATGTTGAACCCTATCATCAAATCAAGGCTGCCTGCTGTTAGCGTTAGTAAATGACCTTCGTAATGCCACAAAGTCTGCCCCTCAACACTCTCCGAAATTCCGTTGTTTGCAACTCAACTCAGGTTACAGTTTGATGATCCCTTTTTCTGAAACATTTTGGTCATAAAGTTTTTTTTATGAGAATTTGGTCAGTCATATGACCATTGAAAATTCATCTTCTGAAATGTTCATGTGACAAGCTAGGTAGCTTTATATAGATGGCTTGAATATGATATCAGAAATGCTATGATGGTGAAGTATGCTTAGTGTCTGCAATACCTTCATGGTGAATGTGGTGAATGCAGATTAGATATTTTGCTCCACTTTTATTTCACCAATGGGTGCCTGGTGAGTTGTCAGTGCAAGCTATTCATAGTTTCACTTTCTCTATGCAGTTCACATAGCTGTGGAATCCTCACAATAACACAAGTATTATATTTATTGTTCACTAACTTACCAGAAGATATGTAGAAAGCCCCGACAATTAGTACCTGCGCATTGCAATGAGCGTTTGCTATCAACGTTGAAACACACGGTAACAAAAATTTATGTCTTTCTTTTTGACGTATACATTTATAATGCTTGTTGCGTGCGTTGGGTAGTTTCATTAGTAGGCTGTAAAAATCAATGATCCTCCCCTGATGGGGCTGGGGCAGGTAGCTCACCGCCGCTTGCCTGCCACTGAATGTTTATCTGTTGTGGGCCGTCACTGCGCCCGCCGCTGCTTCGGTGGTTGACGACAGCTGTTGTTGCGGCGCGCGTCTTTCTCTCCCTATTCTTTTTCTTTCTTCTCTATTTTCTCTTCTGCGCGCACGAGGTGGCGGATGTGGCTCAGCTACAGAGCCAGTAGCAGAACCGTGCATTTTTTTTTCCTTCTTCCTACAGCTACAACAACAACACAACTGTGAAGCGGCCAATCTTTCACCTCTCATTTACGAAGTCGTGAAGGCACAAAATTAAAGTGCTGAAAAGACTGCAAAGCAGTGTAAACGGGAAGGATGCACCGAAAAAAATTGCATAAGTATTCTCCGCCTAGCCCATGCGCCAAACGTTCTGAGACGCAAAAATAAACATATTACTGCTCGGCCTCTATAGCTGTAGTTTTCATCATGGGCTGGTGCCTTCAGAGACACCGTATTCGCACCGTATGTGGGCCGTGCTACCAGCCACACATGGTTAACTTGGGTTTCGCGGTTGTGTTGAGCTGCGCCTTCAAACCGAACCTTGGAAGTTGTAACTGGCCATCTTGGAGCCTTGGCATGCCTTAGGTGCGCTTGGCCACCTTGGCGCACACTTTTGATTAGTTTCTTTTTAGAACGTCGGCGAAATAACCTGCCGTCAAAGCTCCGCCCATAAAATAGCGGAATGTAAAGAACAGGCCTCTTAAACATTCCTAAAGTGGACGGCTCCCTTCACAATTCTGCGATCTCGCTAATTCAATGCCACTAAAAATTTATGCTGTCAGTTCACCTCAAGTCGGCATGACTGAATGTACCACATATCTTTCGCAAACACCTCGTCAGAGTATCTGCATATTGTCATATTACTAGGCCAACCCCACGTTTAGATTGCCGATGGTTCATTTTAGTTTTCTCTCAAGGCGGCGAACATGTGTCAAAGAAGCCGTAGCAGCCGAGGAATGTTTTCAATTGGTGTCACTAACATGGGGAAAGCTACGATTAAAAACAAGAATCGAGACATACACCGAGTGCTCAGTGCTCTGAACACAATACTAGCACAAGAAATCTAATTACAGAACACTTGCATGCAATTATCCCGCAAAAAAAGTAACTTTATAAAAAGTGCGATAACCAGGCCACTATGAATGAGGCGACGCCGGCCTCCTCTATCGTCTTAAGAAAACCGGTAGTTTTAATTCCATTCAGGAAGGCTGCGCATGAAAATATTTTATTGCAAAATTATATTTCACTTTGTTCCCTCCAACGAAAAACATGTATCATCATTGTGGGCTGCATTATTTAGGCAGATCTAGGCACATACCCTACTGTTTCAAAAACCTGATTGCTTAAGGAATTTAAATGCTTGTCTGAAAGAGCGTCAAAAGAACTACCAGTTGCTACAGCCGTGGATACTGTGAAGCCCAAGCGGTGTCGACAGCATGTTCGCTGTCGCCAAAGAACTTTTGAAGCATGCGTTTCTCTCTTCGGCGGACTAACATTGTAGGCCTCAGATTTTTTTTGCTCGTCTTTCTAATGCGGGAAATCTTTGCTGCGAATTTTATCAAATCAAAAAGACCTTGAAAATAAAGTGGGTGAGTATATTTCCCTTTATCTAATTTCTTCTGAAGCTCTTGAAGCCTCATGGTTGAGAAGTGTTGTATGCTTTTGACTGACTTTAACAAAGCCTCCAGCAAATTTTGTTTTAAATGGAGATATTCATCTCTGACATGCTCGTTATTTAATATGCAAGCAACCTTCTCTCAATGGTTTACAAGTTTTATCATTAAGGCTATTCCTTATACAAGACATATACTCTTAAAAGGTGATGTAATTTCAACAAAAATAAATCTTGCGCTCTCATTCGTATTAGATTTGTGACAGCGGTATTAATGCATTCGGCGATTTCAAAAATTTCTCCTATGAAGGTAGACTTCAATGCATGTAAAAGACCCCTGCTTATTTTTCGCGCACTATAAAATACAACAGATGGAGAGCTAGTGTTTCTAAAAGAGGCTACGTGGCATAGCGAGCCAGTACACATGTGGGAGATATATAATGGAACAGTGCCGCAAGACATCCAGCCCGTGTAGAAAGGCTGTGTGGATGTCGATACATCGAACGAAGAGCGAAAATTAAGGTCAAAACATGCCACAAATTTGGAGAATATCTTCCCTGCCTTCGAAACCTTCACGCATTTCATAATATTCAAAGGCAAAAATGTTTTTTCCTACTTATCCTCTTGCCTTTTTAAGAACCCCGGGCTAACTCAACGGACAGTCTAGATCTGGAAGCAATCGGGCTAAGTGGCTGGTGCCAATACCATTGTCCAGTGTTTTGCGTTGAGATAGAGGTATATTGCCAAGTATATTTTGCTGTCCTTTTTTGAGTAAATGAATATTTTTGTATTTAAATTTGCTCTCATACGGTGCCTGTACCTACACACCAGAGCTGACGCCAGCGCGACGTCCCGCAAGAACTAATTTGGTTTTTCGATTCTATATATAATTGGTTCAGAGGAAAGAAAAGGCGGAGTATCTGTCACCCTTGTTTTTGTAGACACCTGACCCGTGCCGTAGGGGAAGGGAGGAAGGTGGGAGTGAAAGAGGAGCCATAGTAGAGAGGAAAGAAAAGGAGGAGAGGGAAAGAGGAGCCATAATGGAGGACTACGGAATAATTTCGACCCCTTGGGGATCTTTAACGTGCCTGGCATCGCATAGCCCAAAGACGCCTCTCCGTATCTCCTCCATCGAAACGCAGCCGCCGGCTGTCGGGATCGAACCCGTGAACTCCGGAACAGTAGTCGGACGTCTTAGTACTGTACCACCGCGGCGAGGGTGCTTTTCCGATTCCAGTAAGCGAAATACCCCGTAACCAAAACATCAGCGCTTAATGTTCATATTTTCGAAGGCTAAATTTTCCAAACTATTTATATATTCGCAAATATTCGCCAATTAATTAAAGATTGATGTGTTGTGCAACATTACAGAGCCATCTTTGGAAGCGTTCAAAAGAAGTGCGCGTTAAAATCTTTTATTTCAGTAATTACATTCAAATTGCTTAGATGAGGATTGTATTTCCTGTCAATATTATTTCATCATTTTACAGATAACCTCTCTCTCCGACGAACAGAGTTTTCTGAGATCGAGTTTCATCCCTTTCAGAAAATCCCAGGTACCATCTTCAAGTTGGTCGATTAACTTCGTTGCAACGTAAACACATGTTCAGGTATGTGCTGCTGCCTTCTCCTTTCATCCTTGATTTTCCACCGCACCCTGAAATAACCGTGGTAAATTGTCCACGCGCCTGGACTTCAGTACATGTATACTCCTGAGCTCCCGTTACAGCACTATGTTTAAAAGTAAATAAAACGTTGGGTGTGGTTTCCTAAATCAAACACATTTCTGGTGCTTATGCATAGCTCAAATTGTACGCGCCTTTTATCTCATCTGGTCCATCGATCGCAAAGTAAATATAATGATTTATTATGGAAATATTCTCCATCTACGTAAGCAGCAATGTATAATAAGGAGTAAGTAAAATCATTACCCAGGATGACAAATATACAAAATCTACTTTTTTGACAGAAGTGCCAGTGAAAAGTGGTGGACTGTGAATATCCACATGTATTTATTGGTTGGAACTAAATATGATTTCGTTTAAAATTACACGCAAGGAGCGTATATAATGGAGCTACATTGCGTCAAAACCATGTACATACGTTTTAAAATGATATTTTGAAGTTTTGGTAGCTTCGAGGTCATTGCCAAGTGACTAAATTAAGAAAGCGCATTTTATATTTTACTTACATGTGAATGGCAATAATTGCACAACATACGCTTTTCAGGTTGCCTTCAATTATCAACCTTGTCGAAATTTGTTACACAATACTTTGCCTCGAAATCTAGAGCTGAAATATGTTTACTTTTATTTTAAATCTTGATTTCTTCATTACATTTTATTTTGAAGGTAATATTTGCCTTTTGAAACTACCTATCAAATACTGCAGCCGGATGTCTTTACCATGATATAAAATAAAAGCCTGTACATGGTGAAAATACCCCCTACAGCATATTCTTTTGAGATATAGGCATCCACTGAGTAGTATTTTGCTTTAGGCAAAGTGCTTTTTTTTTTCTACAGTATCAAACAGCACTTTCGGAAGTAGTTTCCCTTTGATGGTACGGTGCCCTCTCTCGTGCATATATTCCTTCCTCAAGTATTTTGTTTCTTGGTCTGTGAAATTACATAACCCTCCTAAAAATGTTTGTTCTTTGTTAAGAACTTTGGCCTACCTTATAAAAACTCTTATGCGCGTATTCCATCTTCACACATCCTCGTCTATGCTTTTGTTTGGCTCAGCCATGTATAAAATAACTATTACAAAGGTTTTACTTGTGTTGGATTGATATGTTTATTTTCTTTGAAAACAAAATATTCGATGTATTGAAATATTACTCTTATTTCTCTGCAGCCGCGCACCCAAAGGTGTTATCAGTTTTTTACCACGTAAATATTTGTGGTATTCAATACGCCAAAAGAAAAGATTTATTTTAACAGGATTCTTGATTGGCTGATGATGGAGTTTTTATATATACGTAACCAATTTACTCCCTAACCTAAATTTTTACCATGATTTCAGAATGTATGAAATGCAGGCCAAGTTTGTTAAACCGGACTCTGGAACAACTATTTTGCCTCGAATAAATGGCCTTCTGGATGTAGCAGAATTCGGAGATGATCCGTAACAATCATGTGAATATTGTGTTTGAGAACAAAAGAAAAAGCTGCTATATAATGAAAAACAGCTCTAGAAATAAAATTTGAGACAACTATGGTATTAACGTTTATGGCATTAAGCAATTGGACGTCATAAGAGGAACACGCTTAAGAAGGTAATTACCCTATATATGTATTCCCCAGCCCAAGGGGAAATATAAAGATATACTGATAATATGAAAATTGGGAATGACGCCCATATTTAAGTAATTCTGTAATCGGTGGCAGAAGCAATGTTTCGCCCCCATAAAACAGGAAGAAAGCTCTATTATAACCGCTGTGATCTTCCTGGCACCATGCATAGAAGGAAGATTTTGCCTTCTCAAAGGGGCATCTTATATTAAGCACGGAACCGAACTGAACCCACTGCGAATTCTAACACACTGGCTAAAGTGGCGTTGTTCCCGCAACAGGCATTTAGAGCTCATAATGCATTTAGTTTTTCTTTAGCGCGCAAAGTTGTTATCGGATTTCTTCTCGCTCAAAAGCTTTACGAAAGGCTGCTTGTTTTCAGATCATGATAGGCCGGTATTGCGCCCGAGGATTGCAATTGCTTAATGGCTTAAACCAAATAACAGTTTTCTCGTTTGTAAAAATAATGTACAGGTAGCATTTGCGGATCAATTTACCTGGCGTGGTGTTATATCTGTGTGCACCTCTAAATATTTTGTCACTAAATTTCCAGTCTTGTCGAGGCTTTGAAAACGACGTTATCTAAAGGCTCACAACTAAGTGCCACGTTACTTACTGAGGCGACTGGGTCAAGTTTGTAGCGGCACTGACACAATACCGAGTGTTGGCTCATAGCCACTGTTTATGGCATCCACCAACCACGTGATAGTACTGAGCTAACAGATTGTTTGGCTGGTGAGAAATGGCAGGTACACTGGAGAGGACGTGGCCGATACAGCGATCAGGCTTTGCGCCAGTTGGGATCTTCCATCCTGCCGCTGGCGACTGCTTGTAAGCATGGAAGCGGTTGCAAAGTATACTGTAACGCATGCTTTGGGCTTACATAGATGAACACAATTCCCTCTCAAATTTATCTTACCATACTAAACAACCAATATACCAGTAAACGTGCCCTCTGACTAACCTGTTGTAATCATGCATCAATCTTTGTGATGAAACCCAGGTGACAAGAGCTGGCGAAAACTCTTGGGCAGGAGAACCTATTGTTGTATGTCTTCGAATTCGCCCAACTTTCACTTGACGCAAAATCAGAATTGTTGCTGTTGGCGTGATTTCTTTCCGCTTCTGTACCAATAGATAGGATTCCTCGGCGAATAGTCATTCACCTGACGTAGTCGTTTCAGAAAGCGTTCCTCTCTATCTGGCTCATGACCATATTACCTTTGTCTTCGGTCTTATGCGGATAACTAATTTCTCACCTATGTGTCACTATTCCGCCGGACTACATTGACACTTTGGATGAGCTTGTAAACGCACTGGATAAGAATTGTCTAGTGCCTTGTGTTTTCGACGTTGCAGCCTTTATGACAAGTTCAAGAGACACGACCAAAGCATTTGCTGCGCTAAATGCCAAGTTGAAGGCTGCTTTTGAACAAAATGCGAAGAAAATGCGCCTCGAATTTGAAACAGCCGAGGAATGTTTTCACTGCCCGCGAAGGTTGGGCTTTGCCTGTTTCATATCGGGAAGGGGGATGCTGAGAAAGCTTTCTACACCAAAGGGTTCGTTGAATCGCGCGAGCCTAAGGTTCCGGCATATGAAGTAATAGGTTATAGAAAGGATTACATGTTCACAAAAGATCACAATAACCTGTGGCGCCGATAGCTAGAAACAGCACAGCATCCTGGTGAGAAGCGGATGATGTACAAAGCTGCATCAAGTCCCGTTGATGGCAGCACAGCAACTTATTTAACACAACTTGAGGAGCTGTCGGCTTTTCTCTCTTGTTTTGGCATTTTGGCAGTCTCCTGCAGGTATAATTTATTGTGTTTCTTTTAGACGTGGCTTTTGGGAGAGGTTCGATGCCACGGCGACTAAAAAGGGTGCGGACGATAATTTGTGCTGAGACTCGGACTCAAATCCGAAACTCTAGATAAAATTACTTCTCCGGATTTGGTAATTAGTCCTGTTTAACGCCGGAGGCTCTAGGGCATTAGTCTGTTATTAATCGCGTGCCACAAAGCTCAACAAGCATTTATAACTGGTTGTCATGAAAAATAAATTATATGCTCCAAGTACCTGGCGTCATAGAGGATCTCGATCGGAATAGCTGAACAAAGAAATATGAAGGCCAGTAAGTGGATACCTAATTGAGAACCCTTTCCGAGCCATGCGAGCACCTCTACCACAAAGCGCTCCTCAAAGAAACGAACATGTCGGGCTTAGAACATGTCATTTCAAGAGGCGTCGCATCGAGGCCTCCCATGCAGTCAGCACAGAATGGAAATCGTGGACATTGTTACAGAGTGTCTTCCGCCGTATTTCGACAGCCTATGTCACGTGGCAACAAAAGAATTATGCATTCGACTCACTGTTGGTGGTTGCCCGTGTTTGAAGTCGTTGCTGGAGACTCCGAGTGTGCATCTCCACGTTTTTCCTCGACATTCCATTTCTGCCAAACCAGGCGGACGTCCGTCGAGGGTACCTTTCTTTACACTCACGGGGAGTTCTGAGGCATAATGAAGGGGAAAAGAAAATATTTCTTTCAATGGTATTTTGGTAGTAAGAAACAGGGACATACTTAGTCCTTCAGATGAAGTAGTACGCATTATAATACTTTGCACATCTGCGTACTCTCAACAGCACAGAGAAAAATGCACAAATGCGAGAATTTAAACACAGCCCCTAAACTTCGCCTTCCGAAGAACAAGGAACGAAATGTTTGCAGCAATTGAGGTGGAAACTTTCAAGGCTATGTTCATGCTCGGCATATACTTCGCAACAACGCAAAAAGTCGAATTAATTTATTCAGTATGTGGTAGCGGCAGCCTTTTCGATTGGAGTATGTCGAGCAGTTCAGGAGAAGAATACTACATTAGTCGTCGATTTTTGTCAACTAAGTAGCTTTTATTCTTTCCTGATTATGGTGCTGCTCACTGAACCTTTACGGAAGCATCGTGGAAGAATATTACGGGCTTTCGTTGCTTGAGTTTCCACGTTTTCTCTGTGCATGATGGATACAGTTACGTCCACAAAAATTCATAAACTGATGAACTTCACCTTGTTGCTTTTTTGCTCGCTGAGGCGATTCCACTAGTGTGAACAGTGTTTAATTTTCGAGGTCATAAAATGGTGAGCGTTCGCGGTTCTGGCACTACTGAACTGATTATATAGATTATATGCCATATCAGATGTATAGGCAGCTTCCGCATTCTCGTTATTTTCAACAAAGCGGCGTTTCAATATTGTAATCAGTTCAAAGTGGCGAACACAAAGAATGTATCTTTATAACGAAAATAATAGCGGACTTCTATCGACGTCCTTTGCGAACAAGAAAGTTAGTTTGGAGAGGAGATCATATTTATGGCGAGCAATATTCCTTTTTTGGTTTTAACACATTGATTTCGCTTGTAATCCTCACTCTTTCATAACGGCTTCAACCAACATCTTACATCAGCAAGCAGCGTACATGTTCTTACATGGAATGCATTGAATTATGGATGCTCCATAATTTTCTCTGTCCGTAGCGAAGATTTATTTCACCGCTGACATGCTGCAATTGTACAACCGACCTTTTTTTTGAATTCTTTAAGGCCTTCAATGTGTTCATTCATACATATCTCTTTGAACATAACATAGCACAGGGCAAGAGCAACTTGAGGCAAATTGAAATGCGCTTATTCGTGGACTGGACTCACAGGCCTACTCACTGAAATATTCACTACTAGTTTCGTTTTGGTGGTCTCTTTAATCTCGAAATTACTCATCTGTACAGGTAGACCATTGGGAATTTCAACGAACGGATTCATGTGGGCAAGTTGAAAGTGCTGTGTTGTTAAGAGATCTTTCATTGCTAATATTTCTTAACTCTACTGTTGATAGGTAATGGGTTCAATAGGGAGATTTACACGGCTTGGTTCTCTGTGAAAGTATCATTCTCTTTTAACATTTCACAAGTATAGTGCTGATACGTGATGATTCTGTACACAGCTCTTCAATACATGTGTTCTCAATGGAGCTATCTTTCTCCCCGACAAGTAATGATGTGTATCAGCAGCTGTGCAATGGCAGCTCTGAGAAGGTAACAGTCACCACTAAAATTCCACAGCTATACTGTTGAAAAGTGATGAAGTGCATTAGTAGCTGCGCATTTGTGTTATCGATTTTGGTATGTTTCGCTACTAACATGTTACAAGTATACTGTTCACACGTGATGAGATGTATAAGCAGCTGTGCAGTGCTGTGCTCTCTGCGAAGCTATCGTTCACCTGAACATTTCACAGTGTTGAAATGGGGTAATTTCATAAGCGGCTGTGCAGTACGTGTGTTCTACTTCAAGGTATCTTTCCCCCTAACAGTATACTACTGCAGAGGTTACAAGTAACGAGAGGTATCAGCAGCTGTGCAGAGCTTTCTTTGAGGAGTTAACTTTCACCATTAAGATTCCGCGTCTATATTATTGACACGTGATGAAGTGCATCAGCGGCTGTTTCGCGCATTGTTATCTATGATCGTATGTTTGACTACTAACATTGACGCTTGATGAAGTCTATAAGCAGCTGCAATGTGCGTATGTTCTGTATGAACGTATACTTCACCCCTAAATTGCACAATTGTACAGCAGACTGCAGTGTGTGTTGTTTATGAGAAAACTTTCACCACTAATGTTCCACACCTATACAGGTGACACGCGATGGATTGCTTCAGCAGCTGTGCAGTGTGGTGTTTTTTGATAATCACGACAAACGTTTCATCGTATACTGCTGGAACGTGATTAGAAGTGTAAGCAGCGGTGCTCTGTTCACTACGACCAACCCTTTAAAAACATGCAACACAGATCATACTTGGTGTTGGGGAGACTTGAAATTTACCGATTAGTTTGGGCAAATGTGCAATGCAGTGCTGTTAATAAAAACTTCATGGAAATGTCATGATTTAAAGCTGTGTATTTAACACGTGATATGTTGCAGAGCACTTATCTGTGCGGGCACTTGTTCAGTGCTGTGTTCCTCATCATGATAGTGTTTCATTTTAACTTTGCCCATATATACTGTTTGCTGTTGCAGACGTTCAATGCTTATATTTGTTTTTGCATATGTAGGTTTCAAACGTTTTTCAAACTGAAGTTTTAAAAGGAAAGCGCCGCTCGCCTGAAATAAATACTGGTATGAAGTGGCAGTTAGGTTTTCTGAAGAGTATAAGCGAGTTTTTTTAAAAGAGTGCAAGGATATTGTGGACATTACCTTCATTTCCGGAATCATTGTTTGTGGAGTCGCTGTCTAGAGTTTGTATTGTCGTCCAAGTGTTAATGCTGTAGCAAATAAATGCTCATTATGAGGTGGCGTTTTCATCTTAAGTACTCATTCTGCTACATTACCGAAAATTATTGAGCAATATTTATGGTAATTAATGCAGCAAAATCCACACCTTTAAAGATTTTCATGATCGGGTGGAAGAGGGGCGGGGCAATGGCTGTCATGGAAACCTTCGTGTCTTCTATTCTATAGCAATGATGTAGTTTTGACAGTATCGGTGTGGGAACAGAGTCGTGAGTTTATTTTGATGTGGGTATTCAGTGACGCAAATCAACACATATCGGCGTATGTTCACATCGAAAACTAATTATTTTTATTAATGCTCGACCTAATACAAAACATTAAATCAGGACATATTGTCACAGGGCACAGATGCTACATCCTGCTGAGAGGGTCTGGCATTGCTGCAGCAGCCGTGTCAGCCGTCCAACTTGACCAAGAGTTTGTCGAGTTTGTAGAGGGTTAGAAGCTATTAAACCAGTACGTTCAATCCTCAGCCGGGAGATCTTACTATGGCCCTAATCCAAGCCGTCGTTCGCCAAGTGTTCACGAATGTGGCCCACTACGGGAACACAGATTCAACTCCGCCAAGCCTTCCGCACAGCCCTCGCTAAAACTGACGCTCCTGTCGTAGCTGCTTTGGCTCTTAGGGCGTCGTTCCTGACCACTACCGTCACCTGGCACTGTGGCACACCTAAAGTGACTACCCAATTTGGTTTGTCTGCTTCTGTGTCGGTCACATTTTTTGTGCTTTCCACAGCAGTTGGGTACTGCCACCTCGAGCTCGCTACTCTCCTGATTACAGCGAAGATTTCGGCCTTCACCCAAACTGAACGAGTCAGGGCGTGCTGTGACTTTAACTCTATAGCCCTAAGCTCCTCTAGCCGTTCCCCGTTTGCTAGACCCGCCGCGCACACACCACGCCAACCTTGCGGTTCACCGTCCAACTGTTTCTCTGTCTGAAAGAGAAGTAACCAATGCAGCCCCCAGGGATAACGTGACATTGACAACCCGGCATGAAAATAACCTGCTGATCCTTGCTCATCACCGCAAACATTTCATTATCTGTGTGGACGGCGTCACTATTAGGGCCTCATTGACACTGGTGGCCAGATTTCTGTCCTCAGCTCCCCATTTCGAGGTGATCTCAAGAAGTTGGTCACACCCACAACTTCGTTAGCCGTTCGCGTCGCCAATGGAAGTGTCGCTGTGTTCAGGAGACTTTGCAGTGCACAAGTGACCATTTGCGGTTCCACTATCGCTGTGCTATATACTATCATCGACCCCTGCCCTCACATTGTGATTCCAGGCTTCGACATTTTAATTACCCATGCTGCCCTGATTTATTACTCAACTGGCCATTATCTCTTAGACCTACCTTCCTGCTCTGAAAACACCGATATAAAACTCCGTCTGCGATGCCTCAAATTTGTTGTTCTGCCACCCCTAGCTGCCACTCACTATATTCCTTTGGCACCGTTCCCTCACTCGGCACACATGTAACGTATTCAATAACCGATGTTCTGCATCGTAATGTCATACCCCCTCATACCTTCGTGTGTCAGCACTAACCGCACCTCTCATCCCGTGCTTAACTTCGTCTGGTCGACCGAAGTTTTGAATAAACCGCATGAAACAATATTTCTCATCAAAACCATTCCCCGTCGCTCTCGCGATCGATGTAAGCGTAACAATGAAACGCAGAGACACTAACTTGTTGCGCTTGTTAAATTCGGTTTCCGGTTGCAGCAAAATTGACGGATACTCGTGAAGCCGACGCGGTCTGAAAAGGCATGCCACTACTGCTGATGCTGAGAATTAGATAAACGTAGTTAAAACGCCTGTGCTCACTAGGGGATAGTGAAGAACGAATATTCATTTGCGGACTATGAATTGCCCATCCCATATTTCTCCAATGAGGCGGCGTCTATTCAGCTGCGTGTTTCATCATGTCTGAAGAGCCACTGGCGCAACATTCTACTGCATATAATAACTTGTAGTCTCCAGAATGCACATCCGGGCCTAGCAAAAGGCCAAGCTCATACAGTTAGGTGACATAGAAGACATTTCTACAGTGAACGTCTTGTGCCTGCGCGTGCTTCGGTTAAGGCTGTTTAGAACAGACATGGCGCTCCTTATAAATAAATGCTTTGTAGCGCCGGTAATGAGCTCAAGCCGTATATTCCTTTTGGGCAGTGTTGTCAGCATTACAGATAATAACTGGCTGAAATTACAATTTCGGCTTCTAAAATTTGCACTGTTGCAGTGGTCAAGTACTGCCCTTAATAATAACTTAAAATTACATAACAGCAAATACACTATCGTTAAACAACGAGGCTCAACTCTAATTACCAGCACGTGTTGCTTGACATTTTACCCCAAACATACTGTCCTTGTTTAGTCGGAATGACGTCACCGTATCTATGTTCGACGCGGAGCTTTCAATCAGAAGTGAAAACGATGCAACGAAAAACATTTGGTTGCCACTAATGCGGAGGCAACCGGGACTGCAACACTGACAAGTATCTGTTATCAAATATTGCACCATAATCTTCTAGAGCAACCTACGTATCTACATCAAGGACTCGTGAAATATATTTGGATTTATGAAAATATCTGGCGATTTTCGCAACTTAAGCTTGTTTGCAAACTAGGTAATGTACTAAATGATAGCAAAACAGAGCAAATTACATAGTTTTCGGCTTTCAAAAGACAGTTGATTCGTAAGTTTGTAAGGATATAATGCTAGAATGGTGATACTCATTCAAAGCTCTCACCTACTGGGAGGGAAGTATGGCTTTCGACCTAATAATAAATTGCAGCTACTGCAAAGCGGATTATCGGAATGTCCTGATTCACTTGTGCACTGCGGCACACGTCTAAGCGTTGACTGCAATTCAAGTCGAGAATGAACTTAGGCATGTGTTTCATGAAAGGAGAAATGTTTGGTTTTTTTGTTTTGTGGGTTTTAATATCCCAAAGCGACTCTGGTTATGAGAGACGCTATTGTGGAGGACGCCGGAAATTTCGACCAGCTGAGCTTCTTTAACGTGAAATGATATTGCACAGCAATGGGCACCTGGCTTTTCGCCTTCATCGAAAACCAGCCGCCGCTACCGGTATTCGATCCCGCAACCTTGGGTACAGTAGTCAAGCACCCTAACCACTACACCACAGCGGAAGCAAAAAGAGAAATGTGTCTGTGCGAAGTTCAGCATATTCCTGTGCAGCACTTAGGCGGGTAGCGTAGCGAGTGTCTCCCGCATTCTAACGAATATATTCTCAGAGCATACGTTCTAATACCTTGTTTGCAACTGCGTATTTATCTGTGCTTGGTTGTAGTGGGGGGCCTTTACCTCGAGAATGGTCCAAATTACCTTGGCAAAAAACTAATATTGGGCTTTTCTTTAGAGAAAAAAAGACATAGCATAGTAAAAAATGCGGGATGGAAAATGTTGCGATCTTGCCCCAATTCAGCGTAGATGTACACCAAACAGTCCCACAGTATTGCGCCTTCATATCTCCAAAAGAAAGATATTAGGATATATCTCAAGTTCCTAATACGGAGCATTCGAATTCACCTAATCTTTAAACAAGGTTACTAAATAACTGCAATTCCTTAACAAACCCACTTTTCAGTGTTCTTCAAATTATAGCATAATTTATCAATTTTTAGACAGAAGGTGTGCGTCTAACTTAAACTATTCTAACTATACTGCCAAAGTTTTTACTTCCTTTCCTGTTTGTCATATAAATATTTACAGTTCTGATAACAATATGCTTATTTTTTCATATTTTCTCGTCTTTATTCTTAAATAAGGCATAATATTAGGCATATATCTTTTTTGGCATTATACTATAGGTCACTTGTAGGACGCGTCAGATTTCGATCCCTTGAATGGTGCACAATGGAATGTTCACGCGCAATTTGAAAAGCTTGACAAATTTCGAAAGCAAAATATCGAAATCCATTGCATGAAATTAAGCAATAATTTCTCAAGGACCGTGAAAGCAATCCTTCTGGCTCAATTGCTCCCTCATATACGTCGAACCTCGCTTATTTGCCGCGAGATCGACCTAGAGGTGGCGCCATCATCACTCCGGTAGTGTGGATCGGCAGCTGACGGCGCTTCCAGAAACACACGCTGGGTAGGTCTGCTTCCGAGTTTACGGCGGGTTCGTTGGCGATGAAAACGTGTCTTCTGCAATATTGCAGAAAAAGATCCAAGGATTTCACCAATGGAGCAGAATAAGAGCGGCTTTTAGGAAAACAAAGCACGCTACGACCAGACTTCCAGATTTACTTTGCACGTTTCTTGGGCTGTACCGCGCTCACGCGCCTAATACTTGGGCCTGCCTAATGACAGCTTTGTTTTTCTTATCCTCTTTTAAACAGTTTGCGCGTGTCTCATGCTAGTGAGACCGGCGAATTTAGTGTCAAGCCCAAGCAGATACCTGCAGTACTTTAGATTGAATCGAGAAAGCCTGGTTCATTATATCGTACTTGACTCGAGGATTAAGCAGGTTAAATGTTGCACTGGGAGAGCACTGCATGGGCTGAGTGCACATCAACTCTGGCCCAGACAACCACGCACAAGTATTCCCCAAAAATGAGATCACGCCGACACTATACAGGAAACCTCGCCGCACAGCAAAGCTGATTGTTCACATGTACAGAGCTGTGTGGGTTGAATTTGCCGAGATGCTTTTTGCGGCCACTGTCATAGAATGTGATAGTGTATTACTGCATGCGCCACTAACCGTAAATGATTTCCTTAAACCGAGGAAAGTATAAGGGATTTCTGATGTGTGTGATTTTATTATATAAAGGTAAATTAGTAGAGTAATTAATTTGTTTTGCAATGCCAATAAATTTCACCGTGTGAGAGAACTTTTACATACTTGACAGAGTTTACAATAATCAGCGATTAATGTTCAGTAACGTTAAAGTGCAAGCTACGAATTACTCGCTGCGAAACATCGTTATAAACTGCGCATGGGCACTGTCATGTTCTGGGAAACAATTTTACAGGCTGAAAATATCTTTATCACTAATTATTTAGCAGTGACTAAATCTTATGTGAAGTAAAATATTGGGGTTCTTTCCAAAACAGATGCCGGATATGAAAACTACTCCGAAAGAAATGGAGGTCATCTTATCATGCGACTATAAAGATGTATTTATTCCCGAACTAAACAGTGATATTTAAGCCCGCATGAAGCTGTTTTATTCCCCTTGTCAGAAACGACGAGTTTGCTCGGAAGACAGCACTTGGACGAAAAGGCATTATAATGATTATAATAGGCTACCAGTAAAGTACATTATTCTAGGTGTATTATGTAATATTTAGGGTAACAATTAGGTGCGGGTTTTTCAAACATTCGAGCATTCCTCCAAAGCAAACTCTGCTCACTAAAACTTTTACGGATGCACAGAAGCCTTCAAAAAAAAAAATAAAAAAAAAATAAAGGGAAATAAATGCATATTGGCCCAGGTTTAACGCATGAAAGCTGCATCAGCTATGACGGATTACTGCAGAGGCTGGTTTTGGTGTCGTTTTTTTTTTCATTATTAACACCACATTTACCACGTGGGATTGTTTATTGTGCAGTCAAATCCCTCAGCAGAGGAGCGCCTTTCGAAACGATTGTGATTGAATCCCCCGTTCTCGAAATCAGCAGTCGAGCGCCCTTACCATTGAGAAACCGCGACAGAGGTATAAAAGCAAAAAGAAAAGTTCTCACACAACTCTATTGTGAATACAGAAGGCATAGTAGGCATAGAGGGATCTGTTCAAACTGCATTCTGCTATATGAAGCAGTCTGCCGTTACGTATGTTTTAGTAGCTGCGGTATTAGGAACAGAAACGGGAATATGCGATTTCTGAGCGTTTGCATTAACGTTTATTGACTGCAGCGACCTGTTTTGCTTTAACACAGCGGTAACGACAGTACCACTTCGTTTGAGACATTGCGTGTCAAATGATCTCAAGCGCCGAAGACCGCGATGGATGATGTCCTTACCCAAGCATGACATGCTCAATACGGCCAAGTATTTTTTTTTAATGAAGCGTGGGGTTATAGACTTCATATATATTTTGCAAGAGGCATATAGGTAAGCAAAAGCTCACAGGAGCCGCGAAACAAACAAAAACACTCCTGTACACGCTGCATGCGCGCGCGTAAATCACTGCGGGCTGGCACGCGACGCGAAAACTCATCCACACTGAGTAGGTTTCGCCGCTGAGCCGCAAGGTGGCGACTCTGCTTGATCCTGAAGCCAATAAGGAACAGGGTATAGCAAATTATCCGGCAAAACAAACTAAAATCAAAGTTGGGTTGGTCTACGGCTATTTCTATGGGAGTTCATTCTGTATAACGAAACAAATATGTCTAAAGTTGACGCCATATCGGTGACAACCAAGCAGTTCCTTTGCATTTGTTTGTCTCAGTGGAGTTACGACATAGTGCACATGCGTCATCTTCATTGTAAAATTTCTTTTGTAGCTGCGTGTTCTAAGGCACCCTGATCTAGCTTCAAAATGTAGGACACTGCCTCTTGAGTTATTAAGAAAGCTTTCTTCCTGATCTGCCTTTTCACTTTCGGTATAGTTCCACATTCTGTTTCTCTTCCCTCGATTTCATCCAATTTTTACCTACAGTGTTTTTCACCTGTTGCTAAACGCTCTTTATTTCGGCGTCCCTGTGACCAGCATACTTACAGGTTAGTTTCCTAGTTCTTTCCCTCCATTGTGAGTCAACGCTTTTTAGGTATACGCATTTGAATACTTTAGCTGCCCATCTCTTATATGTCCAATTTCCTCAGGCGTTCCTCATATAATATTTTACTCTGAGCTTCCCATACTTCCAAAGATGCCCAGCCCATATCTCCCTGTACCGCCTCATTCGTGGTTTTACCCTGGGCACCCAGTGCGAATCGTCCGAAGGCTCTCTGATTTTATTTCTAATGTCTACTGTACCTCTGATTTTAGGCACAAAACCGCATTTCCGAAAGTAGGCCCGGGCACCATAATTCCTTTCGAAATACCCTTCAAAACCTCATACCTGTTGTATCACCACAATGCCCTATCATTCATTATTCCGACATTTCTCCGCCCTTTTGCCTTAAGTGATTGCTCATGCTTTTCAATGTCTGCCAATCCTTCGCTTACCCATAACCAGAGATACTTATATTCTGGTAATATAGGTATTTTATGGCCTTGTATATTAAAACCTTAATCAGTTGAGCCATTGAAAATCACCAGACCGGACTTAACTGCGCTAAAACTGAAGCTTAGAGCGTCCGCTTTGTTTCCGCAATACTCAATTAGAGTTTGCAATTCTTCCTGACTCTCAGCTAGCAGCACAATATCGTCTGCATACATCTAACCGGGGAAGCACTGCTGTACCTTCTTTCCACCTAATCTAAATGGCAGGTTAAAACCTAGGTTACTTTCTTGCATCCTTCGTTCCAGGTTTATCATATAAAGCATGAACAGCAGCGGTGACAGAAGACAACTTTGTCCTAAACCTTTGCATACCTTAACAGCTTCCGTACTTCTTATCCCTTTCCGTGTAATTTCTACTTTGTTATCCCGGTATATTTCCTGTAGGAACTCCATTATCTCATTACCAATACGTTCTTTCAATATGTTACATAGGAGGTCCTTGTTTACGTTGTCGTACGCCCCGTTTATGTCCAGGAAGGCCAAATACAAAGGTCGATTTTCCACTCTAGATAGTTCGATGCATTGGGTAAGCACGAACAGGCTATCATCTAAGCGCCTACCATTTCTAAAATTGTTCTGAAGCTCTCCGAGTATCTTGTTACTTTCTACCCATGCTTGCACCTTTAGTTTCACCGCCTGCATGGCTAACCTGTACATAACAGATGTTATGGCAATCGGCCTGTAGGATTTTATGTGCATCCTGTCTCCTTTCCCTTTATAAATCAAATTCATTTTACTCTGCCGCCAGCTGTCTGGAATTTGCTTATTCGTTATGACTGTTTCCAGAGCTTTTAACAACGTTTCCTTACTTTTTGAACCGAGTTCATTAATCAGCTTGAACGGAATTTCATCTATTCCTGTAGATGTGTTTTTAGGAATATTTTTTTCTGCCCTTTTCCAGTTTAGATTAGTCAGTTCTAAGCTGTTTCGCATTTTGCTACCTTGTGTTGCTTCCTGATTTGCGGAGATTACCCTATCGTCACTCCTAAATGACTCGGCTATAACTGATGTAATGTAGTTCACTGCGTTGTCTCCCTTTAAACGATTTCCCTCGTTATCTTGAATTCGATCCTGCTTTCTTTGATTCTTCTTCCCTAGCCAGCTTATATGGTTCCAGAATTTTCTTGCTCCGCCTCTAGAGGCATCGTGTATGTCAGCCATCCAACGATCGGTGGACTGCTTTATTTTACTTTGGACGAGGGCCTGCACCTGAAGTTTCTTTTGTCGATATGATTCCCATTTTTGGTCGATTTCCTCCTGAGATACCTGTTCTTTCTTTGCCATTCGGTGTTCCTTTGAAGCAGCCCGTTGGTGTTCAATAGCTTCCCTGATTTCCTTATTCCACCAGCTCAGTGGCTTCCTCTTTCCATTTCAGCGGTTTGCTACTTTAACCTCCTGAATTTTCCTCCTTATGAGTAGTTCTACCTGTTCATAATCCCAGTCTTCCATGGGGCTTTTCTTTATTGCTTCCTCTATGTCTGCTGCTATCTGCTCTATTTGATCGTCGTTTAATTTTGCGTTGACGTTTTGTCTAAGTTCCATTTCTCGTTTCATCAAGGGCCCCATCTGCAGACTAATACGTTTATGATCACTTCCCAGACTACACTCCCCTTCTTCGTCTATTTCCATTTTTGTGACCTTGCTATAAATTTCCTGCGACGTTAGACAATAGTCAATGGTCGTCTGCCTGTTGCGGAATTCCCACGTGATTTGGCCTTCACATTTTGTTTCTCTATTTACTGTAACTAGATCGTGTCGCTCACAGAAATCTAGCGTTAGCTTCCCATTACAGTCCGCGTATCCATCCAGATCGTCGATGCAGCCGTTCATGTCCCCCAGTAGAATAATATTGGCCCTGTTTCCAAACTGGCTTATATCGTCACTGAGACATTCAACAAGATCCTTGTTTTCTTGCCTGCACTGATGTCCTGTTCCTAAATAAACTACTCCTAGCCATGTCCTTATGCCGGCAATTGTTCCTGAAAGCCTGATATCTTTACAGGATGATTTAATTCTTTGCCAATTTGTTCCCTGGTGTATCAACATACCTACCCTTCCACCCTTTTTTTCCCGTCCCTTCCACCCTTCTGTTGCACCCTTCCCAGACGTAGCCTTCTATAAACGGCGGATCTTCTAGATCCCTGCGATGAGTCTCGCAAAGAGCGTACACACATATTTTGTCATCCTTCAACTGCTGTTCTATCTCTAGCCATTTCGCTCTTTTTCTACCTCCTTGCATGTTTATGTAGCTGATCCTAGTGTTACATTTCTTTTTTGTACTTTTCTTTCTCGACCTACTCTTTGCTAATTTTTGGGGCTCAGCCTCCATTATTACACTTTCTTCTGCTTCACTTCTAACTACCTCTGTGCACGGAGTACTCGCGGTCCCCCTAAAAAAGCTACAGCTCTGCCTGCCAGGCGCCAGACGATCTCTGCTCCCACCCTTCTGCTAAAATGAATGCCATCTCGCTGAAAAGCCCTACCAAAACCTGCTTTATGTACCTCCCTGTTTACCTCAACCACTTCGAAACGCTTCTCCAGGCTTAACCTTCCTATGTCCTGATTAACTGTCACCTCGTCCTTTTCCAGCTTTCCGTTCAATCCTAGCACCTCTGGTACTGTGCATACAACTATCTGCGTTTGCTGTGCTATCTCTCTGATCTCGTCAACTCCCTTAGCTAAACTTTCCACCACTCCTGCAGCGTCACCATTTAGGACATCGTTTAGCCCCGCGGCTACTATTACCATACTGCACTCTGCGGAAATCTTCAACAGTCTTTTTTTACTCTCTTTCAGCACTGCCCTCTTGTTCTCCCTGGGAAGGCTCCAACCAAAACTCTCTTATCACCCTTTACATGTTCCAAGATATCTCGCTTGCACCTGTTCATGTTAGAATCTCCGGCGATAAGCAGCTGGGCCTTCTCTCTCCCTCTCCCAACTGTTGGCTCCTGCTTTCGGTTCATCATCATCATCAGCCTGATTATACCCACTGCAGGGCGAAGGCCTCTCCCATATTTCTCCACTTAACCCGGTTCTGTGCTAGCTGCATCCACTTGACCCCTGCGAACTTCTTAATCTCATCCGCCCACCTAACTTTCTGCCGCCCCCTGCTACGCTTTCCTTCCCTTGGAATCCAGTTTGTTACCCTCAGCGACCATCGGTTATCCTCTCTTCGCCCTACGTGTCCTGCCCATGTCCATTTCTTCTTCTTAATTTCCACTAGAATGTCGTTAACTTGAGTTATTTCTCTGACCCACTCTGCACGCTTTCTATCTCTTAATGTTACCCCTACCATTTGTCGTTCCATAGCCCTCTGGGTTGTCCTCAACTTAAGTAGAACTCTCTTGGTTAGCCTCCACGTTTCAGCCCCATAGGTGAGTACAGGCAAGATGCAACTGTTGTATACTTTCCTCTTGAGCGATACCGGTAAGCTGCTAGTCATAATCTGCGAGTGCTTGCCAAATGCGCACCATCCCAATCTTATTCTTCTTGTTATTTCCTTTTCATGGTCCGGATCTGCGGTTACTACCTGTCCTAAGTAGATATATTCGCCTACTACTTCCAGTATTTCGCTACCTAATGTAAACTCCTGTTCCTTCCTGAGGCTGTTGAACATTACCTTAGTCTTCTGCATATTGATTTTCAAGCCTACCTTTCTACTTTTTCTGTCTAGGTCATCAATCATTATTTGCAGTTCATCCCCGGAGTTGCTTAGCAAGGCAATGTCATCAGCAAATCGCAGATTACTGAGGTATTCTCCATCTACCCTTATCCCTAACTGCTCCCATTCCAAGTCTCTGAATACTTCCTCTAAACAAGCTGTGAATAGTACTGGGGAGATTGTGTCTCCTTGCCTAACACCTTTCTCTATGGGAATTTTGTTACTTTCTTTATGCAGAACTATGGTTGCTGTGCAGCCACTATATATATCTTCCAGCACTTTCACGTACGGCTCGTCTACCCCCTGATTTCGCAATGCCTGCATCACCGCCGAGGTTTCAACTGAGTCAAATGCTTTTTCGTAATCAAAGAATGCTATGTATAAGGGCTGGTTATACTCCGAGCATTTTTCTATCACCTGGTTGATGGTATGGATATGATCGATAGTAGAGTACCGTTTCCGAAACCCTGCTTGATCCTTTGATTGATTGCAGTCTAAGGTTGTCCTGATTCTATTAGCGATTACCTTAGTAAATACCTTATACGTAACAGACAGTAAGCTGATTGGTCTGTAATTTTTAAGGTCCTTAGAGTCCCCTTTCTTGTGAATGAGGATAATGTTTGCATTCTTCCATGGTTCCGGTACCGTCGATGACAACAGGCACTGCGTATACAGGGTGGCCAGTTTTTCTAGCACGATATCCCCCCCGTCCTTCAGCAAATCTGTAGTTATCTGATCCTCTCCAGCTGATTTCCCCCTTTTCATAGTTTCTAATGCTTTCTTGACCTCGTCTTTCGTCACTGGTGGAACGTCTGACTGTTTTTCCCTACCGCCAGACTCATTACGGTCCTGACTACTTTGGCTGCTGTAGAGATCTGTATAGAATTCCTCGGCTACTTTGACTATCTTGTCCATATTAGTGATGACGTTGCCCGCCTTGTCCCTTATCGCATACATCTGGTTTTTGCCTATGCCCAATTTCTTCTTTACCGCTTTAAGGCTTCCCCCGTTCTTTACAGCATGCTCAATTTTCTCCATGTTATACTTCCTTATATCGGCCACCTTGCGCTTATTGATTAGCTTTGATATCTCGGCCAATTCGATCTGGTCTGTTGGATTGGAAGCTTTCATACTCTGGCGTTTCTTAATCAAATCTTTCGTCTCCTTAGACAGCTTACCGGTATCCTCTCTAACTATCCTACCGCCTACTTCTACCGCGCACTCAGTAATGATATCTCTGAAATTATTGTTCCTTGCCTCTAGGGTAATGTCGCCATCCTCAGTTAGAGCTGAATACCTATTCTGTAGCGAGATCCTGAACTCTTCTGCCCTCCCCCTCACCGCTAATTCGTTGATGGGTTTCTTTCTTACTAATCTGTTGCGTTCCTTCTTCAGATTTAGGCTAATTCGGGACCTCACCATCCTGTGGTCACTGCATCGCACTTTCCCGATTACCTCTACGTCCTGCACAATGGCGGGGGTTGAACACATTATGAAGTCAATTTCATTTTTAGTCTCTCCGTTAGGACTTTTCCATGTCCATTTCCGGTTCTTCCGTTTGCTGAAGAAGGTGTTCATGATTCGTAAGTTACTGCGCTCTGCAAACTCAACTAGTAACTCCCCCCTGCTATTCCTAGAACCAACGCCATAGTCACCTACTGCCTTGTCTCCTGCCTGTTTTTTCCCTACCTTGGCATTGAAGTCGCCCATTAGTACAGTATACTGCGTCTTTACTTTTCGCATTGCCGATTCTACATCTTCATAGAAGCTTTCAACTGCCCGGTCATCATAACTGCTTGTAGGTGCATAGGCCTGTACAACCTTCAGTTTATACCGCTTATTAAGCCTAATTACGATGCCTGTAACCCTCTCATTAATACTATAGAATTCATCTATATTACCCGCTATATACTTATTGACAAGGAAACCTACTCCTAGTTGTCGCCTCTCTGGTAAACCTCGATAACACAGTACATGCCCATCCTTCAGTACAGTATATGCCTCATTCGGCCTCCTAACCTCACTAAGCCCTATGACATCCCATTTCATGCCCTCTAGTTCCTCTAACAGCACTGCTAAACTAGCTTCACTAGCTAGGGTTCTAGCATTAAACGTTGCCAGGGTCAGTTTCCAATGGCGGCCTGTCCAGCGGAGCCAGGCTTTCTTAGCACCCCCTGCTGCGTCACAGGTCTGACCGCCGCCGTGGTCAGTTGTTCCGCAGCCGCTGGTGACTGAGGGCCGGGGTTTTATGGAGCTTATCATAGGAGGTTGTGGCCAATTACTGCACCAGGGTGGCCAACTCCTGTTCTGGTGAGGGAGTGCGTTGCCGGAGGTGTTCACCGGCATCAGGTCGCACTTCAAACCTGTTTATGCAATTCCATCGACACTCGGATTTTTTTTTTCTTTTTTTTTTTTTTCATCCGGTGGAGAATTGCGCGGCACCGGGATTTGAACCCCGGTCCTCTTGCATGCGAGGCGGATGTTCTACCGCTACGCCACCGCTGCACCCGGTTATCTGTTATCTTCGGCTTTCGGTTATCTGTGTCCTTATCTCTGGGATTTTCATTCTTCCTTACTTCTTTTTTTTTTCGGCTTCTTAGCTGCTTCTAAATACCTCTGACGGTTCGGATCCGCCTGACCTACTTTGCTTATGCCTTCCATGCCAGTGCTGGCCCCAGCCACGTGGCCCGCATTGGAATGTTCGTCCTCGTTGGTTTCAAGGATAAAGTCGGCCCCTTTTTTTCAATTTGAGGAAGCTGTCCAAGCAGTTTCTGATTTCCCGCCCTTAACAAACGTACTTCATTTTCTAAATCATCCACACGAAACACTAAACTCCCCCTTTCTTGATCAAATCTATCTAGACGCGCACTCAGTACGCAACACCGACACAAAAAGTCGCTGCCTTTCGCTTCACCTACAGAGTCAAAACGCGTTTCCTTGATATTAACCTGTGCTTCACACTGAGTACACTTTACTTTCTTTTGATTGCACATCTTAAGCGCTCGTCGACTGAACTATATCTATTACGAATTCTTAGATTATACAAATTGCCAAAAGAAGACACAAGAAACGACTAGCAAACACCCGTTAAAAACCAATTCTGCGAATGCCAATAGCCTAGAAAAAAAGTATTTATCTAAACAAGATAGGTAAAGAATGAACGCCAAGAAAACCTAGCTGCCGGCACGAAAAACCAGGCCGCTAGGACCAAGAGCTAAAACCTATTCTTTAGGCTGCAGCTAACCAAACTAGCTGAAAACGAAATAAAGTTAATAAAAGGAAGAACTCAACTATTTGACGCTTCGGAAGCTCCCGCCCTCCCGCTGTCGCCAGTCCATCGGTTTCCGGTAGCCACGTGCAATCGGAGGAGCGATGGAACACGCGTCCGCACCACACGGTTGTCAACTGTCAAGAGAAGAGGTGTAAGCAGCGCCTCCACTCGGTAGCAGCACGGCTCCAGCTGCAGTATTGCTTTCGCAATAAAATTGTGCGTTTTCGCACCTTTGTGTTGCCAATATTGGTGTACATTTTGTTTCCTTTTATAAAAATTCTTATTTATAGAAATTTAGGTGGGAACTTTGTGTAAATATTTTTCGCTATGAAATTTATGTTTTTGAGTGCTAGGTCTATTGATTTGAATATCCAATGAATACTGCATGCATTGATACCGTTTATATATCGTATGCAAGTGTTGCATAATGTTTTTTTTTTATATACTTTATATACACTACAGGTGTGTGCTGTTGTCTGCTGTTGTCTGTTTTGGGAGCCAAGGCGCAGTCAGGCTTGTCGCTTGTTGCCTTGGCTTCCTCTTTCTTGTAAAAGAAAAAAATAAACTCCAACTCCAACTTATGTAGCGAATATGGATATAACGAACGAATTTTCGTGCCCCGTACAACTTTTTTATAATGACTTTTGACTCTACAGCAGAATTTCTAATACCACATCTGTTGCACAAAAGCAACACGTAAGTAATCGGTTTCGACAATGCGGGAACAATCTCTCGTTTTTGCAGTCTCCGGCTTTACATCTTGATTTTCATTGGTTACGGCGATCGACTACTGTTCCCAAGGACGCGGGAGCGAATCCCGGCCGCGGCGGCTGCTTTTCGATGGAGGCGAAAAGCAAGGCGCCAGTGTGCTGTGCGATGTCGCGGTTGTCACACGTTAATAATTAGGGGGTATTATTAACGATGCGCCCTAAACGGTGCGCACACTCACAGACACCCTTAGAGTGAGTTGGGGTAGCTGTTCCGGTCGCAAAGGAGATGCCCTGAACCTGCGTGGCAAGCTAAGCCGGAATTCAACTACCTTGTAGTGACAGAAGGGGGTGGCCGTTTGGTGCCCAGCTTTCGCCGGTTCAAACCAGAGTAAGGATCAGAGTCACAAGTAACAAACGAAACACAATTTATGCACAGCAAGAGACGATACAAAGGAATACACAAGATCACTTGAAACGCACAGAAGAGAGGTTCACAGAATACAAACGCTAAGCATGCACCTATAGAGGTATTCAATAATATAGAGGCTTTACAAAACAGGTGAAACACGAGAGAGTTACATAAACAAACACCAAATTGCTCACCAGGAACTGTTGCAGTCCGACGCCTCAAGAGTCACGATGTGGCCGCCATACAAGACGAGCGCCGCTCCCTTGCAGGTCCGTGGGCTTGCCAGCAGCGGGTGATCCCCGGGAGTCCAGCCGAAGCACAGGCGAACATGTCGCAAACACTGACTGACTGACTGACTAACTTACTGCACAAGCGGCACGGTCTCTTTAAATAGGGCGCGCCGCGTCTGTCTGTAACCCGCGCCAAAGCTAGCGCGCACACACACTTAGTTTCGCTGGTTAGAGCGCTCCCTTCTCCTCCCGTCGAGCCGCGCGTCGCCATTGGCTAGGTCCCTTAGGCCCGTATTCTAAAACACTCCTTACCTTACTAAGGGCGCCTCACACAGTCTAAGGCGACCTGACGTCAATTCTGAAACGAACCTTACTAAGGGGCCCTAAGTTAGGGCCTCCTTGGTGCTTCCCCGAGCTTAGGCTGTCAGGACGTTACCTTCGTGCATCCTAACGTCGCTCCTGTACCTGAAAGCATGCTTCTCCGCACGGCAGTGCACGCGGTACGCTTCTTTGCGCACGGCGCGGATCGTATGTGCCGTGCGCAGCGGTGAGGTATTTCTTTTTCTTTAGCGGTCTTGCTTTCCTGCACATCGCGACTTCTGACTTGTTATCTCTTGGACACGGTGTTCCCGATTCCATCCAACTGCATCCTTATCCCGAAAGGAACTGGGAAGAATGCCTCCGATGCCGTTCGTGTCACAGGATGGTAGCTTCGAAAGCTACAGAAGTTTTTTGCTCCGCGCGAGAGAACTTTTGCACGGCCGGGTGTACGCGCTTCCGCGGCCGCCAATACCGCGGCGTCTCGCCGATAGGCTGAATCCGCTGGAGCACTACAACGACCATGAATTCCTGATGCGGTATCGTTTTTCTAAGGAAGCAGTGCTGACTATTCTGGAAGAACTGCAGTTACGTGTGAGTGCGGACAACAGAGGGTCTCCACTACCGCCCGCGCTGAAGCTTCTGATTACGCTACGGTTTTATGGAACTGGCGCAATGCAGATTGTGGTGGGGGATCTCGTGAACGTGTCCCAGCCCGCCGTGTGCAGATGTATTTGGGAAGTGACGCAGGCGATCTGTCTGCGTCTCTTTCCAAAGTACGTCCGGCTGCCGAATACCACTGCAGCGGAGTCGAAGTCTACAATGACAAGGTTTTATGCCATTGGAGGGTTTCCCGGCGTTACTGGGTGTATCGACTGCACACATGTGCCCATAAAGAGTCCCGGCGGTGAAAACGCTGAAGTGTACAGAAACAGGAAGGGATACTTCTCCATCAATGTGCAGGTAAGTAACACTATATATATATATATATATATATATATATATATATATATATATATAACGTTCTTTGAAAGAAATAAGGTTAGCCGTTCTAGTAAAGTCCAAGAGGGAACGATGATGAGGCCCCTGCGCCCAAGCAATGTAAGATGACGGGTTATTTGGCGAAAGACCCTCTGCTGTGAAGGATTCTCTTTGGATTCAGAGCCGGGGAAACCCACAAGTGGTGAATATCTGCCTCACTATTTACAGACAGGACATTTCTTCAACTACCGTAGTTTTACGTACAGTGTAATTCCTGTCGGCAGAAATGCGGATGCGTATCTGTTATTGTGCGCTAGATTGTAACATTGTGTATTTGTAGCTTGTCCTGCTAATCTACAGCAGACAGAGGTGTGAAGTAGTATTCAATAAGGAAATCATGACAAGACAATGAATCTCTGCTTTTGATTGCCGCCCCTTACGTAAAAAATCAGAACTTGGCACACGTATGCATGCAGAGAACACCGCGCAGTTATGTTGGGAGCATGATGCAGGTGTAGCTACCTAGGGTAAAGAAGGCTACGCTGGCGTTGGATAGTATTATGCTCACACAGGCCCTACAAATCACTCTACTTCCCATGTTAGCCTGGCATGCTTGACAAGGGTCAGCGTGCTGGCTGCCTAGCTGCCTGATACGGCTGGCCGAGAAGCTGCTGAGTTGAGCACTGTCCGTCGCTAAATAAAGTGCAGTCTCTTGATCTCTTTCTCTCGTAAGCACCACAGTGATCTGAACTTCTCTTTCTTGTTTTGTTTAGAGGCTGTCACAGGACCAGAGCTTCAGTTTTTTAATGTTGTCTCGAGTTGGCCTGGGTCAGTCCATGACAACAGGATCTTCAGCAACAGCCGATAGATGGTGGCGTATGAACAAAAGGAAATGCCAGGCATGCTCCTAGGTGACCAGGGCTACGCATGTATGCCTTTCCTGTTGACGCCACTCAGGAACCCTCAGACTTGTGCACAAAAGAGGTAAGGAAAACAATTTTGCAGCACTGAGGTGAAGTATGCATGCAATAGTTATTTTGGCTTACTCTTGGCGGGAACAGCAGGGGACATTATTAAAATGCACAGTTCTGTGGAGCGAGCTTGTGGTGCATGGAAGAGAAGATTGGCATGCCCGAGAAGGATTGTGAAGCAAAAAGCGATCAGTTTCTATTACTGTGTGCGATGCACAGCGCAAAATTGTTGGTTCCAACATTGCACAGCAGATATTTCAATCCGTAATGTGCTGCTGTAACCCCACGTACGTGCTCAGAGAGCATGTCGGGCATAAGCAATGTTACATCCATTCTTTCAAACGAGTTTCTTTGGCTGTGTTATCATGGGACCTCTATTCAAAAACGTGCCATATATATATTTTTTTTTAATCAGCTTCTGCAGCTGTGTTGTCATGGAAGCTTCAGTCGAAAATGTGCAGATGAGTTTGTCCAGCCTCACAGATGCAATGCCTGCATGCGAAAAGGAAGAAACTGCTTGCATTTCTCTGTAGCAGAGGAACAAGGCATTTAAGTATGCACATGTTCTGTCATGTGACGAAAGGCTTTTGATTTTGTGTAAATGTCTTGCACAGGAGTAACCTGCTTAGTCGCACCAGCCTTTGCATTGATTACACACATTCTATTCCTAAGAAGCCAGATGATATGGCAATAACACCACTTCAAAGCTGCACCTACGGAGAAACAGCAGTGCCAGACACTGCTCTGTGGTCAGGACTATGCATGTTTGCAACTTCTATTGATGCCAAGGCAAGGAAAATGGTTGTGCACGAGTTTATTATTTTGCCTTTCTGCTTGCAGGTACAACAAGAGCCACATCAGGACAAGAAACTCTGTTGAGCGGGCGTTTGGCGTTTTGAAGAGGCGGTTTGCTCGCCTGAGCAAAAAGCTTGAGTCTAAACTTGAGCGATCAGTTGCGATCATAACTGCATGTACAGCACTTCATAATATTGCGTGCACTCTAAAAGACCCACTTCCAAACGGGGATGAGCCTGAACCTGAACAGGCAGATGCTGATGGAGCATGCGTCGCTGACAGCCTTCTAGGCATGCAAGTTCGAACAAGGCTGATTCAGCGTTGCTTTGCCAGCAATCGAACTGCAGACGACAGTGAGACGGACTCTGATTAGAGGTAAAACTGTGTGATGTCTTTTATGCAGAAATGCGTGTGAGCCGACATATGGAAAAACTATATAAAGAACTAAAAAACTGAAAGCATGAAACAACACAGTGGAATCTAGCACAATATGCCCCTTTATTCAATGTTATATACATAGAAGCTTTTGTCGATTATCTGCACGAGACTTGTGCTGCTCCGATCACTGCTCCAGATTCAGAGCAGCCAGCTGCTTTGTCAAAATAGCTATCTTAAGTTTCTGGGCTTCTTCTTTTGCCCTCAAGACGCGCATTTTCATCTTATGAATTGCATTCCGCTTGCTTCTCTCATCTACATGCTGCTCGCGTTTGAATGCATGTTCATCTTCTATCATCTTCATTCTTGACAAATGTTCTTGGTGCCTCTGTGCCTTTTCATTCTCTGCAGCCTGAAGACGGGCCTCTAGCTCACTGGATATTGCCTCCTCCACAGCAGTGGCTCGACCACCTTGTCGACGACGCACCGGTCGTTCAGCTGCCGATTCCTGGCTGCATGAAGCTGCCAGTCTATCTTCGGCTGCCAACCCAGCAGTGTCCACGGCAGCTGCTGGCTCGCTGTGTACTGTGGCGTCAGACAGCATCTCATCTGCCTGACTGTTCACTGGGAACTCTGCAAGAAGTTTGGATATATAAAGCATTGTAATAAAATCTTCAATAATGACAGCGTTTGGTCGAGTTGGTTTACCATGCTGATTGAAAGCACTTTACTTCCGTCTCAATAAGGAGAGTCATTCATCACTGTGGTGATAGCATTGTAAGCAGGCAACCTACAAGTGTGTGGAACTCAGGTTGTCACATGAAATAGAGACGGAATTAAGCGCTCATGTCAGACCGATGGTGCATCTTTGTCATACACTGCACTTTAACAATCAGTTTCAAAACAAATACAAGAACTTTACTAGGTGTCCTAATCAAAAATATTGACGGCACATAACTGTTTAGCGCTAATATACAAACCAATGAAATAGTACTAGAGACAACATTCCAAGCATGGCAGCTTGATTGCCGTTACATTTGCTTATGCAGAAAATATAGTGGAATGCTTTTCATTTTGCTTAAGTGAGATGCACAGAAGGAAGTTAAAAGACGCGCTCAATACACACATTCTTGGAAGCCACAAACGTGTACTGCAGCACTGCTGAAAAAAGACATTTGCCGCTTGCACACTAATGTGCATTGGCTTAATGGCTAATATGGGGAATGTTACAATATGCAGCCGACAGCTGCAGCGGTTCAAATAGTAATCTGAATTGGGTTGTACGGAATGTCCTGCTTACCTTCATCACTTGCATCGGACCGGCCGTCCCCTACCACCATGCTGTCTATGATCTTGGCAACGGCTTGGCTGGCTGACGGCTGCACGTCGCTGTCATAGGGGTTCGGAACCCGTACCGCTATATGCGGCACGATTGCCTCTATCTGGGCGAGCCTGTCGTCGAAAGGCTCCGGTGGTGGTCCACCACCTGTAATTAACGTCACAGTCAGAAAAAAGAAAAAAAAAAAACGGAATACGGCACATGACAGTTTATAAAATGCTGAAACTTACCTGTGGCCATCACCTCTCTCGCTTGTCTCGCCTTTTATTTCTTGTATTTTTGCTTCAAGTTATCCCACAGCTTCTTAAGTTGCTTCACTTCCCGGGGACGCACGTTAGGCATGCTATTATATTCAAGGCACAAGCGCTCCCATGCCTTCGTTTTGGCGTGCAGGGACATCGCATCAGTCTTTTTGTTTTCGACAACGTTCTTGTATTTCTCTAGCAGCTCAGTTAGAAGATCCTTTTCTTCGTCAAGGAATGGCATCTTTACCGGCATGTCGGCTGGCGGTATGGTGGCAAACACAGCACGTACAAGGATCGAAGAGACAGAACACGCGAACAGGAAGACTGGCAGAACAGGAAGAACAGGAAGACGGCGCGACTGGCGCGGCGCGACACCGAAATTAGTGTTGCCAGATTCTGTTTGCTTCTATGCTGATTTCAGCCATTTCATGAATTTTCAGCCAAAACGTGCATAATAAAATGCATGCCATGCCTAGATATATCAAATAAACTTTAAACTAACAACGCAGCTCCTTTATTTTGTTCATTATTGGCATATTATTCACATTTAATATACATAATCTCGTAACCAGGAGAGTCATATCCACCAGTTAGCTCCTTTCGCTAGGAAGGCTTCAGGAAGCTTTCAGAATTCGGTCAGGCCCTTCGGGCGCTCCTTGTGTTTAGGGAACATAGAGGGCTCCCTACGTAAGGTAGGGAAACAGTCTAAAGTAAGGAGTGTTTTAGAATACGGGGGATAGAAAGTTCTCGATTTTTGTGGCATATTCCAGCTTGATGAGTCCGTGTGATCACCGGGTGATGGGAAAGAGGGCGGCGGCGACGCGTACAGAGCTACGCGCTCTCTCGCGAGAGGAAGGAGGCTTTTTTCGAGCTTTCCAAGCGACGCCACGCGGGCCTCGCGCCCTGCCGGCTTAATAAAAATGTGCGCCGGTTTCGTGACAGCAGTGCACGCTAAAGAACCCCAGGTGGTCGAAATTTCCGGAGTCCTCAGCTACGGTGTGTCTCATAGCCTGAGTTGCTTTGGGACGTTAAACCCCACAAACCAAACCAAATCTAACTTTATTGGTGCATGTTGTGGACTTTCGTGCTTCACATATACCCTTTCACATCACATTCGGGGGCTTGAGTCGAACATTTTTGAAACAGCAGGCCTTTAATGCTCGTCTTTAAAACAGATTTTTATTAGATTTATCCGTTTAACATGGAAAGCGAGGACGTGACGTCAAAAATATTATGGCAGATTACGCTCTTGCATAAGACTGATGACAAAGAGATGCTGTTTACGTTTGGTTTGACTATGTTGTCAGCGATTACACTTCGAAACTCTTCATCACTGTCTACTGCCATTGCCGAAGTGTGACAGACACTGCGCTTTTTCTTTTTAGCAAATCAATTTGAACCCTGCTTTACGTTTTCTCTCTATCCTCTACGGTGAGGCGTTCGAGGAAGCGTCAAATAAACTTAAAGCACGGATGCCTGAGTAGGATGCCCGGCGCCGTCAGGCATTGGTCACGCACGACCTGACGCGACATCATGATAAGGCTATTTCGGTTATTATACATGAGTGGATTGACATCGTGATAACGTCATATCCGGTCATGATGGCGTTATTACTGCGAATAGATGCAGTTGCGCACTCTATACGGAACAACATCGGGCTTAAACAGAATCACTGGTACACCGAACTATTACGTAACTAGCGCATTCACGCACGGCGATTGTGGGGCTTCTAGTAATGGTTTGAATCCACCAAAATGCTGTAGTGAGTCGGCAGCCCAGATCCAGCTGTTGTCTCATATATTGGCGATGGTTGCAGCGAGCTCACCGCCCTCGCTGCAACTTGCTCCCCCTCGTGAGTGATCCTACTGGTTGAGGAGGGCACCCGAATAAGTTAGTCACGTGATCTAATTGGTATTTTGAGGGATTTCGTTTACGCTTACTCCAAGACCTTCTCGGCGGCCACGGCGCAGGAAAGCCGGCAAGGAGACCCTCCCCTGGCTGAGCCCCTGCCCCGAGGTCCATGTCGGTGTAAAAAAAGTCTTCTCACTCACTCACTCACGATCGATAAAAATTGGACTTGAGTCTTCTACTGTCAGATATAGATAGAATAATCATTTCAGAACGTGGCTCTCTATGTCTTGAAATCACACTTATTGGTTAGATTCAATATTTATAAAGAAAACAAATTATCCGAAGTACTAGTAATTTAGTGTATGCCTTCCCTGTCGAAAAAACTACGGAACTGTGTCAAAAATACGACAAAATATCCTATAGTTCTGTCGTAACCACCAAATTTTTCTGTAGTTCTGTAGTACTTTTTTGTAGTTCTGTAGTTTTTCTGCAGTATATTTTTGTTGTCTGTAGTTGTGTAGCACTTTTCTGTTGTAACTACAGAAATTTCAGATGTTACTACAGAATGTTCTGTTGTCGCAACAGGTTTCCCGTCAAAAACCGTACAGAAATTCTATCGTAACATCAGAAAATGTTATGTAGTTGTTTCCGACTGGGTTTTGTGATTTTAACAATTTTTTTCTTTATTTATTTATTGGTTTTCTACTTTTCTCTGTTGTTTACGTCCCCTCCGGAAGCACAGAAGTTGTAAGGCGGCACATGCGTCACTTCTACTGTCGGTCCTTTGTAAATTTCGCTGTTATGTCACGTCGAAATGAAGTACCAATCTAGCCCTTCAAACTAAGCTGGTATATGTTTCCTGAGTTCATTTTAATACATTAAAATGCTCGAAAAGGGCGTCGTTGAGCGTTGCATTAGTGAAAAAATTGGCTCTGGTCTGACCAATGGCCATCCAGAGTACAATTCCGGAAGCAACATCTGCGGCGAACGCAGCGGCGGCGGAACCGCTGAGCCACTGTGCCGCTGAGATGTCGGCGGTGGCCGTGCGCGCCAGCCGTGCTCCTAGTTACGTCACTCACCCCTCGCACATCGGCAGCTTGATCATCGGGGGCTAAGCGAATTGGCTCAGCTACTAGCGTAGTGTTGCTTTCGCGACAATGAATGGAAAAAAAATTTATTTTCGTCAGAGAGCATGTGTGGACGATTCCGTGTTAGATGGCCATCAACCCATGGCTGACGGCGACCTGGGTGGCCTACTCCACGGCCTTGGTCTGGGCGACCGGGCAACACGGCCTCCCACTGCTTGAGGGAAGGATCACGCATAATATCCACCTGTGGCGGTGCTATGCTACAGATCTATAATATGAGGTCATAGGTTGCCAATTCCTGACACCATTTGCACTCCGGCTGAATGTCCGGGTAGATTTTGCTCAACACGTATGGGTTGAAGAAACATCTAGTCTACAATCGCCGCCAGACGCATTCCTGCGCCTTCAAAATATTTGGTTCACATGAAAGAACGATACAGTATCTTTTAGGCTTGTTTTGTGGACATCTGAACCGCGCGATAAAGGAAGACAAGAAGGGGGAAGTGAAAGGGGAAAAACAGTAAGCGGCGCCATAGTGGAGTGCTACCGAGCAATTTTGGTCACCTGGAGATCATTTGTGTTCACTGACATCGCACTGCAAACGGACGCCTCTCCGTTCGCCTCCATCGAATCACACCTGCCAGCAGTCGGGTTTGAGCGCGGGTATTCCATTACAGTAGTGGGGTATCTTAACCATTCCTGTCCCGGTGGCACAATGGTCAAAATCCCCGAATACTGTACGGGAGTTCCCGGGTCGGAAGCAGACTGCCGGCTGGCACGTTTCGACGGAGGCGATAAGGAGAGGCGTCGGTTTGCAGAGCGAAGTGGGCGGACGACAAAGATTCTCAGGTGGTCGAACTTACTCTGTGGCTCTCCACTCCGGCGCCTCTTTCTCTCCTGTCACTTCCAGTCCCACCTTTTTGCTTCCCTCCAGTTCAAGCCGGAGAGTTTTCAAATGAAGATGTTTGATGATTTTGACATCGTCAGGCTGCCGATAAAGAAAATTTCAAAAATAGCATATATCATAATTTAGGCCTATATTTTCGCGCGCAGTATTTTAACACAGTCGTCGCGGAAGCAGAGAAGTTTAAAATTTAAAGAATAATAAAGAAACGCTATATATAATTTTAGCACCAGGACAGAAAGGCAACTTTTGAGACGGCAACGGCGAGAGTTTCGAACGGGCTAGACTGTCCTTGAACTACATAAAATTAGTGGGAGAGCCGGCTCACCAGCGGCGATCTGGGTTGCCAACAAGGTATGATCCAGTAAGCCCAGCGAGCAGCGAAGCTCAGCGGAGCCCTGGAATAGGGGCACCGACCCTGTGAAAAGAAAGAAGATAGACCTCTTCTTTCTCGTCTGCAACTAGCACAATACCTTTATAGAGCAATAGACGTCTTTCTTATCCTATACTATAAAATATGCTGCTTTCGGAAGAGCCCTATAAAAAGCTGGCCTTGAAAGTCGGCGTCAGAGCTTCCGGAGGCATCATAAAACAAAGTGTAATTAGTGGCGTGTGTCTGCGATCATTGAAATAAAATATAAGCTTCTACTGCGATTTCAACAAAGTGTTGGTGTTTAAGCATGGCTTGAAAGTAGTGTCTTGACTTAAGCTGAAAGAGTAACGAAAATATCTCTATTATTACCGCCTTTCAATCAGCGCTTCTTCTGAAAATTTTTTAAATACAGGAATGGAAAACTGCCGTATCAGTCATTTTTTGTGGAGCATTGAAAAGCGCTTTAGGCAACGGAGGAACCTTGTAGTGAAATTGAAAAGAGAACATGAGGTGCTTTATGGAGGGCCTCGGAGATATCTAGACCATTTGGGGACTCTTAGCGTGCACTGATATTGCACAGCCCATCTACGACTCTATTTTTCACCTTCATCGACACGCCGATGGGGCGGTCACTTCGGAAACAGGGCACGCCAGATCTGCAGTTGAGCGTCTTAACTACTGCACCAATGAAAGCTTATAAGTACATTATTTCTTCAGACGCTGTACAAGTCAATTGGTCGGCGCATGTTAAGCAGTTGTCTAACCAGAGTTGTGTAGTTAGGGTTGTGTACTTGAATAAGAACTGCGTAAGCTCCAACGTTTGCTCTTCCTCTTATCTGTTACGGCAACTTCTGTTGGACCCATAAAATCAACGAATCGACCAAACGACAGATTGAAGTTCCAATAAAGAGCTAGCTAGAAGGGTCGAACATATGCCTCTTAAAGATGCTTAATGTAGACGGCTCCCGTCACAATTCTTTGATCTCGCAAATTTAATGCTACGAAAAAGTTATGCTGTCGGCTTACCTCAAATCAGCTTGAGTGAACGCACCACATACATTTCTCTCCCACACCTCAGCGCAATGTCTGCTGATTGGCATATTACTAGACCAACCCCACGTTTAAATTCCAGCGGGTTCATTCTATTTTAGTAGCCGAGGAGTGTTCTCAAGTGGCGTCATTTGCATGGGGAAAGCTACGATTAAAAACAAGAAGGCAGACATACACCGAGTTCTCAATGCTCTGTACGAATAATAGCACAAGCAATCTAATTACACAAGAGTGGCATTCTTATCCTGCAAAAAAAGTAACTTTCTAAAAGGTACGATAAGCTGGCCATTAGAAATGAGGCGACGCCGGCCTCCTCTATCATCCTAGGAAAACCGGTAGTATTATTTCCATTCAAGAAGGCTGCGCCTGAAAATGTTTAATTGCAAAATTATAATTCACTTTGTTCCATACATCGAAAACATATATTTTCCTTATGGGCTGCATTATTTTGGCAGATCTAGGATTATTCCCTACAACTTCAATAAGTCGATTGCTTTAGAAACTTAAATGCTTGAAGAAATACCAGTTGGTACAGCCGTGGATACTGTGAAGCCCAAGCCGTGTCGACAGCAGGTTCGCCGTCACCAAAAAAACTTTGAAGCATGTGTTTCTCGCTTCGGCGGACTAACATTGCAGGCTTCAGATATTTTGCTCGTCTTTCTAAAGCGGGTAATCTTTGCCCCTGAATTTTATTCAATGGAAAAGGCCTCAAAAATACACTGGGTGCAGTATACTTACTTTAACTAATTTCTTCTGAGGCCCTAAGCCGCATGGTTGAGATGTTTTGTATGCTTTTGACTCAGTTTAACAAAGCCTCCAGTAAATTTTGTTTTAAAAGGAGGTAATCATCTTTGACATCATCGTTTATCTTGTATGCAAGCATCCTTCTGTTAATGGTTTACAAGTTTTATCGTTAAGGCTAATCCTTATACAAGACATCTACTCTTAAAAAAATGATATTTTTTGAACAAAAATTAATTTTGCACTCAGTAGTATTAGATTTGGGACATCGTTATAAATGCATTCGCCATTTAAAAAAAAAAATCTTCTATGCAGTAGACTTCAATGCATGTAAAAGACCTCTGCTTATTCTACGTGCTGCCCCGCCGGGGTGGCGCAGTGGTTACGGCGCTCGACTACTGTTCCCAAGGACGCGGGATTGAATCCCGGCCTCGGCGGCAGCTTTTCTATGGAGGCGAAAAGCAAGGCGACCGTGTGCTGTACGATGTCAGTGCACGTTAAAGTACCTTAGGTGGTCGAAATTTCCGGAGTCCTCGACTACGGCGTCTCTCATAGCCTAAGTCGCTTTGGGAAAGTTAAACCTCACCAACCAAGGAACCTATTCTACGTGCACTATACAATACAATAAATGGAGAGGTTGTGTTTCTAAAAGTGGCTGCGTGGCACAATGAGCCAGTGTACGAGTGTGAGATATAATCGAACAGTGCCGCAAGAGATCCACCACGTGTAGACGTGCTGTGCGGGTGTCGATACACTGAACGAAGAGCAAAATCTATGTAAAAACATGCACAATTTTGGAGAATGTCTTTCCTGCCTTCGACACTTTCCTGCCTTCGACACCTTCTCGCATTTCATAATATTGAGAGGCGAAATTACATTTCATACTTTTCATTTTGACCTTTCAAAAGCCCCGGGCTAACTGAATGAACAGTCTAGGTTTCAAAGCAATCGGGCTAAGTGGCTTGTGCCAGTGCCATTCTCCGGTGTTTTGCGTTGAGATAAAGGTATATTGCCAAGTACATTTTGCTATCATTTAGGGGCCAGCACCTACACACAAGATCTAGCGCTAGCGCGACGTCCCGCAGGAACTCATTTGGTTTAATTCATTGATTGATTTATAGGAAGGGAAACCGAGGTAACTGTCTCACTTGTTTTCTGTGGACAGCTTAGCCGCGCTGTAGGGGAATAGAGGAAGGTGGGAGTGAAAGTGGAAAGAGAGAAAGAGGGGCCATAGTGGAGGACTACGGCGTATTTTCGACCACTTGGGGATCATTAACGTGCCTGGCATCGAATAGCACACGGACGCCTCTCCGTTTCGCCTCCATCGAAACGTAGCCGCTGGCTGTCGGGATCGAACCCGTGAACTCCGGCACAGAAGTCGGGTGTCTTACAACTGTATCACCGCAGCGGGGCTGGTCTTCCGATTCCAGTAAGCGAAATACCCCGTAACCAAAAAGTTAGCTTTAGAGTTCATAATTGTGAAGTGTAAATTTTCCAGCCTATTTATATATTCGCATATTCACCAATTATATAAAAATTGATGTGTTGGACAACTTTACAGAGCCATCTTTGGAAGATATCAAAAGAGGTGCCCGTTAAGCCTTTTTATTGCCGTAATTGCCTTCAAATTGCATTGGTGAGGATGTATTTCCTGTCAATATTTTTTCTTCACTTTACATATAATCTCTTTCTGCGACGAACGGTGTTTTCTGAGATTGAGTTTCATCCCTTCCATAAAATCCCAGGTATCATCTTCAAGTTGGTCTATTAACTTCGTTGCAACTTATACACATATTCAGGTATGTGCTGCCGCCTTTCCCTTTCATCCTTGATGTTCCATCGGACAGAGTGCCTCCCAATATTTCTATAGTTAATCAACCATTTTTTTTATCAAATAAAGGCGTTGCTATTTGCCTTAATAATAGAATAGTTTACCTATGTTAAGCAGTCATCAGATCCCTGAAATAACTATGGTAAATTGTTCAACGAGCTGGGACACGGCCTACGTAGAGAATAGCACGATAAATCATATGCTTTTAAAATTCAGCGTGTTATAGAATTGGTGAGTGTAACAATGACTACACCTTTTCTAGTTTCCATTCAGTACATGTATACTCCCGAGCTTCCGTTACAGCCATATGTTTAAAAGTAAATAAAACGTTGGGTGTGGTTTCCCCTGGTGCTTATGCATAGCTGAAATTGTACGCGCCTTTTATCTCGTCTCGTCAATCACTCCCAAATAAAATGTAATAATTTCTTACGGAAATAATTCCCAATCACGAAAGTAACAATGTGTAATAAGGAGTAAGTGAAATCATTACTCGGGGTGACAATAGTACACTTGCTTGACAGAAGTGCCAGACAACAATGGTGCACTGTGAATATCACCACATGTATTTGCGTGTTGGAACTAAACATGATTTCGTTGAAAATTACGCGCAGGGAGCGCATATAACGAAAATACATAGCGGCAAAGCCATCTACATAAGTTTCAAAATGTTATATTTAACTTTTGGTACCTTCGAGCTCATTTCCAAGCGACTAAACTAAGAAAACGCATTTTACATTTTACTTATATGTCGATGGCAATAATTGCATCAACACACGCTTTTCAGTTGCTTGCAGTTTTCAACTTTGTGACAATTCAATACACAATACTTTGCCTCGAAATCTAGAACTGAAATATGTTTGCTTATATTTTAAATCATGACTTGTTCATTACATTTTATTTGGATGGTAATATTTGCCATTTGATACCACCAACCAAATATTGCAGCAGCATTTCTTTATCATGATATAAAATAAAATCCTGTACATGCTAAAAAAACGCCTTATAACATATTCTTGAGTGATATATGCCTCTACATAGTAGTACTTTGCTTTAAGCAAACTGTTTTTTTGTTTTTTTACAGTATCAAACTGCTCTTCGGGGAGTAGTTTCCCTTTATTATTACGTGTTTTCTCTCGTGCATATATTCTCTCCTCATGTATTTTGTTTCTTGGTCTGTGAAACTACATAACCCTCTTGAAAATGGTTGTTTTTTGTTACAAACTTTGGCCTACCGTAAAAAAACTCGTTAAGCGTCTATTTTATTTTCACACATCCTCGTCTATGCTGTTGGTTGGACCAGCGGTGTATGAAATATTATGTAGAAGGATTTTACTTGTGTTGGTTTGATATTTTTATTTTCTTAGAAAACAAAATATTCGATGTACTGCAACTATTACTATTATTCCTCTGCAGCCTTGCACCCAAAGGTGTTTATTGTGATTTTTACCACGTAAATATTTTTAGTGTTCAATAGGACACAGGAAAAGAATAATTGTAAAAGGGTTCTTCACTGGCTAATTATAGCTAATTATAGAGTTTTTGTATATACGTAATCATTTTATTCCCAAAGCCAAATTTTTACCATGATTTAAGCAGGTTTGAAATGCAGGCCAGGTTTGTTAAAACAGACTCTGAAACAACTATTTTGCTTCGAATATATGGCCTTCTGGATTTAGCAGATTTTGGAGATGATCCGTTACAATCATGTGTCTATGATGTTAGAGAACAAAACAAACAACTCCTAACTAAGGAAAAAGAGCTCTACAAATAAAATTTCAGACGACTATAGTATTGACATATATGCAGTAAGAAATAGGATGCCCTGAGGAGGACACGCTCTAGAAGCTAATTACTCTATATATGTATGCCACAGCCCAAGCGGGAATATAAGAATACGATGATGATATGAAAATTGGGAATGACGCCCACATTCAAATGCATAATTCTGTAATATATGGCAGAAGCATTTTTCGCCCCCAAAAAACAGGAAGAAAGCACAGGTATACACCCCTGTGGCCTCCCTGGCACCATGCAGAGAAGGAAGGTTTTGCCTCCGCGAAGGGGCATTTTATAATAAGCTGGAGATCGAACTGAACACAATGCGAATTCTAATAGAATGGGGAAGGTGGCATTATTCCCGCAGCAGGCTTACAGAACGAATAATGCATCTAACTTTTCTTTAGCGCGTAATGTTGTTATGTGAATTCATCTCGCTCTAGAGCTTTACGAAAGCCTGTTTGCTTTCAGATCATGATATGCCAGTATTGGGCCCGCGGATTGCAACTGCTTAATGGCTTAAACCAAATAGCAGTTTTCTCGTTTCTAAAATAATACAGAGTATTTGCGGCTCCATTTGCTTGGCTTGGTGTTATTTCTGTGTTCACCTCTAAATTTTTTTTTCACTTCATTTCCAGGCTTGTCGAGGCTTTGAAAACGACGTAATGTAATGGCTCATAGCCAAGTTCCACGTGACTTACTCAGGTGACTGGGCCAAGTTTGTTACGGCACTGACACAATAGCAAGCGTTGGCTCATAGCCACCGTTTACGGCATCCACCGACCACATGATAGTACCGAGCTCGAAGATTGCTTGGCAGGTGACAGATGGCAGGTACACTGTGGGGACGTGGCCGATACAGCGATCAAGCTTAGCGCCGCTGCGATCTTCCATACAGCAGCTGGCGACTGCCTGTAAGCATGCAAGCGGATGCAAAATATGCTGTAACGCATGCTTTGAGCTCACATAGATGAGCATCTTTCAAATTTCTTATCTTACAATAATACACAACCAATATCCCTGTAAACGTGCCCTCTGGCTGACCTGTTGTAGTCATGCATCAAGCCCTGTGAAGGAGGACCAGGGGACAAGAGCTGGCGAAAACTCTTGGGCAGGGAAACCTATTATTGTATTTAAACCTAATCATTCAAAGTCAGAGTAGGTATGCAGGATTACCGTCTTACCGATAGCACTAGAAATCTTAGTAAATATTAAATCACAAGTAGATCGACAGAGGCTACATGTGCTGGAAAGGCGAGGGGGAATGAAACGCGTTAATGGCCAAGAAATATGGAACGTGCTACAGTAGAAGCCAGTGTGCACTCAACATGTCAGTGATCGAGGTTTCTTCGCATTTTCTTCATTTTCATTCGCTTCTTCTGGCAAAAAAGCCACCATTCGAAATTATTTTTTCAGGTGGGCTTGTTTCGATTGCCGGGACTTAACTGCCCAAGGCGACTCAGGCTGCGGGAGGCGACGTAGTGGACGACTCTGGAAATTTCGACTAACTAGGGTCTTTTATGATCAGTAACTACACACAGCCCACGGGAGTCTCGCGTATCGCTTTCATCGGAAAAAGGTCGCCACGGCTGGGGCTCAATCCTGCATCCCTGGACACAACGGTCGAACGCCATGACCACTTCACCTCATCAGTGGGAATGCTTTGGTCAGTGAGAAATTATAATGTAATTGCTTTTTGTTTTTCCAGGCCAAGACCTGCTTCAGGAACTTCACCTGAGGGCTGCAATCCTAAGATTTCTGTCTGCTGAAGAAACTGCCACCACGGTCGAAGGCGCATCCTCGCAGACGGCGTGAAAGCGAACATGCGGACTTTAATTCCACATAAGGCACATTTCAAAAGGGCTGTGTATTGTGCTTGCTAACTCTTTTGTTCTATTTGAATTACCTCCGTGTTACCTTATTTTCAAAAAAGCTTCATTGGTCATTAAGAAAGCTTGTTCACATAAAAGGAATCGTTAGCACCCATTTTTTCGCCGGAGCTGTGTGGAATAGCTTTTTAATTTCGGTGTTCAGGAATAAAATGCGTCAAATTCCTTGTTTTATAGATTAGGTTTGCGGAGAGAGTTGTTTTGCAAAATAAATAATCAGTACGGCTATTGATCCGTACCTTTACGACAGGGTCACCAAGACTGGTGCCGCTCCAGTTTACTGTTACTACTACTACTGCTAAGTGCTTCACAGGAAGGGAAATGGGCAGTAAATTTCAAACTTGTTTCTATCGACACCTGACCTGCGCTGTAAGTGAAAGGGGAAGGCGAGACAGAAAGTGGAAAGAGGGAAAGCAGAGCCGTAAAGGAGGACTACGGAGCAATTTCGAACGCCTGGGGATCTTTAACCTGTCCTGACATCACACTAAAAATCACTGAAAACGGGGACGCTGCTTTATTCTAAATATCGCAGATGAACATTTGCTGCTTTGCGCAAAAACATTTCATTTTTTTTATAATAAGTGCAACAGTCGCACCACGGTCGCAGGCACCCATAAAGCTTTGCGCATTCAATTATCTAAAAAATAGAGCCAGACCAAGATCTTGCTGATTCGAAGTTGTTACAAGACCATTTCCTGAAAACATCGACACTTTCGAAGCCTAGAAAATGGTAAATGTAGATTGTTTTATCCTAATTTTATTCGCGTTTCTCGAGATAGGAAGGCCGCAAGAATTTGTTAAACGTGTCCAGTCTGGACAGCATCTTGGAATGAGTGTTTCATGTGCTGACATTACAGATGCCTCTTCTTTTCTCCAAGAAAGGATTCGCCCACAGGATTCGTTAGCGTTCGTCATGTGCGGAAAAGAGAGGGGCCTCTTTGATGATTTCATTATGCGGAACTTTACCGGTAAAGCGGCTAATTTTTTATCCTACAGTGAGGAACTTATCGCTGCTGTCAAAAAGAGCAGGGTACTGAACGTCCGATCAGTCTTTGTAGTGGTTAGCACCGACGAGTCGAAATCATATTGCTGGAGAAAGCTTTTAAAAGTCAGCCTGGTCTACTTTACTGAATGGATCGTGTTTCACAGAAAGCAGCGCTTTTTAATGTTTGGAGGAGGAGGAATCAACATTTATTAAGCCCGAAATAATTCGGTGGTGCATGCTTGCACCAGACGGGGTGGTTCCCTAGTTGCGGCACCCATATGTTTCCAGCAGCTCCTGGCCCCTGTCTGTCAGTGCGAGCTGGATCGATAGGGCGGGGCTGGACAACAAGGTCTCCCATCGCTCAAGGGGTTGGGGATTGGGGGTGTTGGCGGGAAGGGGAGGAGGGGAGGGTTTTGAGTTGTTTGCATTCTGCCAAAACGTGCGGCAGGGTGCCCTTTTCTTTTTTACAAAAAGGACAGAGCATGTCGTGTTCCGCAGGGTACATGCGGCTCATCAATACGGGATGCGCAAGCGATCCCGCCTGCGCTCGGCGCAGGATCGTCTGTTGTTGCCTGGTGAGCTTGGGGTGCGGTTCTGGCAGTCTGCACCTTTCCTCTCGGTACATACTTGTAATTTCCCGAAAGCTGGTAACCGGATGCGGTAGCTCTTCCGGCTCGTTCTCGCCCCGGATTGACATTTCTCGGGCATGGTAGTCTGCGATGATGTTGCCTGCTACCTGCGAGTGAGCCGGGACCCACACGAGCTCTATAGCTCTTCCCGGAGGCTTGCACTTGGATAGAATGGCTCGGGCCGCGGAGGATATTACCCCTCTGCGGAAGCTTCTGTAGGCTGTCTTTGAGTCAGTGACCACGGTGTCCACGCTCGGCTGTGCGAGTGCGAGGGCCATGGCCGCTTCTTCTGCAACTGCGGCGTCTGTTGTCTTTATGGACGCGCTGACGATCAGCCTGTCTTTTGACGTAACCACCACTGCTGCACGGTCACTGTGTTTTCGGAGCAAGGCGTCCGCGTAGAGGACCCTGGGGTTCTCTTCCAGCTTCCGGGCTATGGCTTTGGCCCGCGCGGTGCGCCTCTCGTCGTCCGTGCCCGGCGTCATGTTCCGGGGAAGGGGTTTGGTCTGAATGGCCGTCTTCCAGTCTTCCGGAAGGGCTTCCTTGAGGGGTACTGGCTCAATCTGCCATCCTATCTTGCGTAAGACGGCTCGTCCGTGTTTCGTATGACTGAGCCGGATTCTCTGATTAGAGAGGTGGGCTTCAATGAGCTCCTCCACCGTGTTGTGGGCGCCCATGTCCAGCAGTCTTTGTGTGGACGAGTATATGGGAATGCCCAGTGCTTGCTTCGTTGCCTTACGAAGCATCGTGTTTAGGGTGTCCCTATTCGCCTTGGTCAGCTGGAGATAGGGGGCGGAGTAGGTAACCCGTGACACGACGAATGCGCGTATCAGGCGCATGACATCGTCCTCTTTGAGGCCTCGGTTTCTATTAGATACCCTTCTGATCATACTGAGTATCTCTTCGGTTGTAGTTTTGATCTTTGTGACGGCGGCGTGTGCCTTCCCGTCGGCCTGAAGTAGTAGGCCGAGGATCCTAATCTGCTGTGTTGGCTTGATAGCCGTTCCGTCGATGGTGACGATCACGTTCGGCGGCAGCTCTTTCTTGGATTTTCCCGGTTGGATAATAAGCAACTCTGATTTCTGGGGAGCGCAGCTCAGTCCGCATGACTTTGCGTACTCGTGCACGGTTGTTGCCGCCTTCTGCAAGGCTTCCTTCATCCAGGCATCAGAACCGGCTCGAGCTGTCCACACCATAATATCGTCGGCGTAGAACGCATGGTCTACGCCTTCGATTTGCTTGAGTAGACCGGGCAGGGGCAGGAGGGCCAGATTGAAGAGCAGGGGCGGCAAGACCGATCCCTGTGGGGTGCCCCTATCACCCAGCTCGACAGGGTCTGACTTCTCCTCCCCTATTCTGATGGTCGCTGTTCGGTTTGACAGAAATTCTTTGATGTAGTCGAATGTCTTTCGGCCACACCTGGTCATATTCAGATTCCGCAACACGCTCGCGTGGGACACGTTATCAAACGCTCCCTTCAGGTCGAGGGCGAGTATCCCGCGCGGCGTGTGCCTCGTTGCCGGCTTGACGACCAGTTCGTGAAGTTAGATCATCACGTCTTGGGTGCGGAGATGTTGCCTGAAGCCGTACATCGTCTCCGGCATCTGATCTGTTTCTTCGAGGTGCTTCTGCAGCCGGCAAAGGACCATACGCTCCATCACCTTCCCCGCGCAGGACGTGAGGGAGATGGGCCGCATGTTGTCTATCGTGAGGGCCTTGCCGGGCTTTGGAATGAAGCAGACCTCGGCGTCCTTCCATTCCTTCGGCAACCGCGAGCTCTCCCAGGCTTCGTTGATGTGCCCTAGGAGGCCGCGGGCCGCTTTACTGCTCATGTTGCTGAGTAGTTTGTATGTTATGGCATCCGTGCCGGGTGCACTTTTCTTGTTACTTTCATCTATGGCTGTCCACAATTCCGTCATGGAAAACGGCCGGTCCAGGTCTTCGTTATCGGGTCCTTCGTACCTCTCTGGCTCCGGGTACTGTCCCTTCTCTGTCTTTAGGTACTTCGCCTTCAGGTCTTCCAGGAGCCTGCGGCCGTCTCCCTTGTACATGTTCAATACTTTGGTAAGGTTGCGATTGGTCGCAGTTTTGCTACTCAGCGGGTCGATCAGATGCCTCAAGAGGCACCACGTCTTCCACGTCGAGAGCTTGCCCTGCAGGCCGTCGCAGGTCTTCAGCCAATTCTCCCTGCATAGTTTGGCCGCGTGCTCGGCGATCTGCTTGTTCAAGGCTGCTATGCGCTTGGTCAGCTTTCTGTTGTGCCGCTGACGTTTCCATCGCCGCGTTAACGAGTGCCGGCCGCCCACATGTGGGTCAGTCTGGCGTCCACGTACGGTGTCTGCGAAGTCGTTGCGATTTCTTGGGTAAATTTTTGGAGGGCCTTCTTCTGGTCCCTCGACCATTCGGTGTAGGTCTGTTGTGTTTCAGCTCGTCCCGATTCTTCCTCAGACGCCTCTTCTTGTTCCTGGGTGAACTTTCTCATCTTGTCCCAATCCGTGAACCGTGCTGTCCCCAACACAGCCCGATATCGGGAACCTCGGATCGTGATGCCGATCACGCTGTGGTCAGAACCCAGGTCCACTTCTTCGCTTCTCCAGGAGACGTCTAGCGTTCCCGATAACCACGAAAGGTCTGGCGTAGTGTCCCTCGCGGCACTGTTGCCTCTTCTGGTAGTTACGTCAGGCTCGTTCAGGAGGGCAATCTCGTGATCCTCCATTGCTTTGGCCAATGCTTTTCCTCTTTTTGACTGGAACTTATAGCCCCATGTTGTGTGAGGGGCGTTAAAGTCGCCGAGGATCAGGAGCGGCCTGGTCCCCGCCAACCCTTTCGCCTGACTCACGATGCGGTCAAATTCGTACTGCCGTTGTGACGGCCGACAGTACGCGCTCATTACAAATAAATTGCCCGCGCTGCCAATTTCTCTTGCATGAATTTCGACCAGCGTGTGCTCGCACCCGCCCTGCGCCATAACATGTTGAGTTGCCGCCACGTTGCTGCGAACGAGCACCGCCATTCCGTTCTCCGTGGGGTCCGTGTAAGTGACGTACCCCGGAAGTCTTGGTTTCCCGTTCGTCTCCTGTAGAGCAATTACATCAGGCTTGTTGTCTTGCCCGTCAATGTATAACATTAGTTCCGCTTCTTTGTTGCGAATCCGACGGCAGTTCCATTGGTAAATCACGGTGGTTTCCCCCCCCCGGTCTTCTTGTGCTTCTTACTTGGCTTCTGCATCATCCTTTCCGGCTGTCTCGAGCCGATTGCGCCTTTTCGCGATCGCGTTTTTAATTTTTTCGGCCCGCTCCTTTTTCAGGGACGCGAAGTGGTTCCTCACCGATGTTGAGGCTACTTTTAGCGCTTGACGTTTGTGCTTCGCCGATGGCGTCTGAGGCTGACTCTCGACAGCTTTAAGTCGGTCGTCTATTTTGCTGAGCCTTTCGTTAATTTGGGAAATTGCGGCCAAAATGGCCATAAGCTCTCCTTCTCGCGGGATCTGTGTCGTTACCGTGGTCGCGGTCTCTGCGTTCGCAGTTTCCTCTCCGCTCGCGGGGCTCTCTTCGGCGTCCATCGCCTCTAGGTTATTTGCTGCACGTTGCATGGCCTCAGCCTCTCCAGCTGTCCGCCCTTGGCGGGGCGAGGGGGGGGGGGGGGCCTGCGCGGCACCTTGCGCAAGCCTGCGGCGTTGCTTGTCGCCGTGTTGTCTTGGGGTCCTGAATTTGCCAAGCTGCCGTTACTCGCTAGCGTTTCGATCTTATTCATAAGCGCCTGTATTTGGGCGTTCTGTTCCTGGATCTGAGCGTTTTGGCGCTCTATGATCCTCTTAAGCTCTATCACTTCGCTACTGTCCTTTTGCGGATTCGCTTGTGAGTTAAGGGGTTGGGAGGGGGTGAGGGGTGGGAATTCGGTGTCGCTGGTTAGAGCGACGGGAGACCTGTTGGTCCGGCCCACCTTTTTCTCGGCGATCCCTCGGTGTCCGGTTGACTCTGGCGACTGTTGTTGACAGCCACTGTTGTTGCTGTTGCGGCCCGGCGTGTGTGACCGGCCCCGTTGTTTGGAGGCGCTGCGGTGGGGTCCGCCTGCAGGACCTCTCTTGTCTTGGTTCCTTCTCCCGATGTCTTCTTCCTCTGCTCGGCGCCGTTCCCAGCGCCGCCGGCGGACGACGTAGGGTGGCTTGAAGCGGGCTTTGCAGGCCTTGTCCGCTGTCAGGTGTTTGCCTCCGCACAGGCCACAGTTCGGGACACATTCGTGATCTTCGGCGGGGTTGGAGATTCCGCACCCTCGGCAGATCGTGTTCGAAGGATCCGGGCACACGTCCATTCTGTGGCCCACTCTTCCGCACGCATAGCATACGTCGATTTGTTTTCTATGTAACGTGCACTCCATGAGCAGGTTGCCGTATCTCACGTATTTGGGTACTTTATGCCCTTCGAAAGCAATGACGACTGATCGGGTCTTACCGATCCGGTTTGCCTGTAGCGCCGTTGGGTTATGCTTGTGCACAACATTGTCCTGAATATCCTGGGCCGTATCCTCGAGCGGGATGCCCCTTATGACGCCCTTCACCGTGCCGTGGGGGGCCGTTTCGTAGGTACTTACTTCGTGTGCCGTGCCGCGTATGTCGATCCTTCCGACTGCAGTGTATAGGTCGGCGTTCTCTCTCTTGGAGGTGCTCACCACAACGATATTCTGCTGGAGGTTGGGGCACACGACATCTTCACTTGCTTCATTGCCGGGGATCTGTGCCGCCGCCACAATTGCACGACTTAGTTCAACGCAGGTCACGTCGCTCACGTGGAGCCCGCCTCGTGGTCGTAATACGATCTTTATGTCGCCGCGCGGCAAGTCTGGCATGCGCGCGCCCTTCAACAATTTGCCCTTGTTTATACGTTTCGCCCTTGAGTGACGTGTATCGCTGTCAGTGGCAGCCATGGCCTTGGCGCCATCTTGGTTCGTTTGAAGTACGGCATTTAGGCCTAACTTGCCCATGCCTTTGTGCCTGACCCTCTCGCCGGCAGTTTTCCAGCCTTGCGATCTTGTGCACTGGTCCGGCGGAATTTCGACGCCGTCCACCTCTACTCGCATAGCTGTAGTTATCTTAGGTCAATGCTCACTTGCGTAATCACCGATGATTCGATGTTCCGCTGGCGGCGTCACCGACGCTCGGGCTGGGCCTACCGCTCCTCCGGCCAAGGCCGGAGTCGACGTTAGGCCCAGCTGCGGGCGCTCCTCTCGGCACACAAAAGTCCGATAAGAGCGTGCTTGGGTCCTACTTGCCACTCTGCGGTGGCTTAGAGGTCATGGCTGCAAATGTAGTGATCCCTAGAAGCTCGGTGAAGGCATCTGTTTTTTCTCAGATATGTTCCCCAATACGCGCCACAAGCGGGACGCGTTTTACTTTGCCGCACGAAGGGAAGAAAACAACGTTCGCTTGCATAAGAGTTACAAACGGCCGAATAACCCTAAGCTTATGCAGTCTTACGATCTACGCAATGGTGATAGACGCACTCAGAGCACAGAACGCAACTATCAGGTTTAAGGTATATCCGACGATTCCAAATGTAGTTGATGCCATATACCGTGGCAATGCAGATGCATTTCTGACTTCTCTGATAGCAGATTTCTCCGTTCTTAAATACTTTCATATTTCGCCTGTATTGCACTTTTCATATGAGACGTTTTTAACTTCAAGGAACAGTTCCACTACGAAAACATCATTTTTTACTGTCGTGAATCAATCCTATCTGTGTTACTTTTTATTGCAATAACGCTTCTTACATCTTGGCTTCTGACCTTTGGCTACGTCTTCGAATTCGGCCAACTTTCCCTTGAGCAAAATCAGAATTGTTGCTGTTGGCGTCATTTTTTTCTACGTCTGTACCAATAGCTATGATTCCTCGGGGAAGAGCCATTCGCCGGACATGGTCGTTTCGCAAAGTGTTCCTCTCTATCTGGCTCATGGCCATATAACCTTTCTCTTCTCTCTTGCGAGGAGAACTAATTTCTCGCCTCTGTGTCAAATTCCGCCGGACTACATTGACACTTTGGATGAGCTCGAAAGCGCACTGGGTAAGAATGAACTAGTGCCTTGTGTTTTCAATGTTGCAGCATTTATAACAAGTTCAACAGACACGACCAAAGCTTTTTGCTTCCCTAAATGCCAAGTTGAAGGCCGCTTTTGAAAGAAATGCGAAGAAAATGCGCCTCGAGTTTGCAACAGCCGAGGAATGTTTTCACTGCGCGCGAAGGTTAGGCTTTGCGTGTTTCATTCCGGGAAGGGGGGATGATGTGAAAGCATTTTACCCCAAAGGGTTCGTCGAATCGCGCGAGCCCATGATTCCGGCATATGAAGTAATAGGTTATAGAAAGGATTACATGTTCACAAAAATCCACAACAACCTGTGGCGCCGATTGCTAGAAACAGCTCTGTATCCGGACCAGAGGCGGTCGATGCACAAAGCTGCATTAAGTCCCGTTGAGGGCAGCACAACCACGTATTTAACACAACTTGAGGAACTGTCGGCCTTTCTGTCTCGCTTTGGCAGCCTCCTGCTGGTAGCATTCATTGTGTTTCTTTTCGAGTTGGCTATTGGGAGAGGCTCCATGCCATGTTGGCTTAAACGGCTGCGGACGATACTTTGCGCTGAGACTCGGACTCAAAGTCAAAGTTTTAAAGACAAATACTTCCTCCGATTGGGTTATTAATCCTGTTTAGCTTCGGAGGCTGAACGACATCAGTTGGTTGTTAAACGCGTGCCACAAAGCGCAACAAGCATTAATAACAACTGGCCGTCATAAAAAAAAACATTCTATGCTCCAACTGCCTGGCGACATAGAGGTTCTCAATCGGAATAGCTCGAAACATAAATAGGACGACCAGTAAATGGACTCTTAACGCTGAATCCTCTCCGAGCACTGCGAACTCCTCTACCACAAAGTGCTATACGAAGAATTGAACATGTCGTGCTTAGAACAAGTCCATTCAAGAGACGTCACGGCGGTGCGTCCCAGACAGCACACCATGGCGATCGCGCACAATGTGGCAGAGTCTCTCCACTGTACTTGCACAGCCTATGTCGCGTGACAACAGTTCTTAGTGGCGACCACAAATGAAAGATGTATGTTTATGACGAAAATGATAACGGTCTTGCATTGAAGTGTCTGTAAATAAGAAAGTTTACTCTAAAGGCGTTCGTTTAAAGACGGAATCATATTCATGGAGAGCAGTTTTCCTTTTCTAGTTCTAAAATGACGGATTCGAAGGTAATCGTCACTCCTTGTGTGATAATGGCTTCAAACATCAACTTACCTCAGCGTGCAGTGTAAATGTGCAGATTTACACTGCATTGAATTGTGGACGCTCAATAATATTATGTGTCCTTAGGGAAGATTTATTTCACTTCTGATATGCTACAGATATGCATCTGACCTTTCGTGTAAGATTATATAGTTGTTCAATACGTTCGTGAATAAATATCTCTTTAAATATACCATAGCCGAAGGCAAAGGCGGCTTGAGGCAAACTGAAATGCGCTGATTCCTGGTCTGGACTCGCATGTCGACTCGATTAAGTATTTACTACCACTTTCTTTTTGGCGGTCCCTTTGAACTTCTAGATTACTCATCTGTACAGGTAAATCATTGTGAATTTCAACGAACTGATTTATTTGGGCAAGTTGGAAGTGCAGTGTTCTTTACTCTATCTCTCATTGCTAACATTCCACAACTATACTGTTGATAAGTAATGGGGTCGATAAGAAGCTTTACATGGCTTCATTTTCTGTGAATGTATCATTCTCTTTTAACATTTCACAACTACAGGGTTGACATGTGATGATTCTGCAAACAGCTATGCAGTACGTGTGTTCTCCATGAAGGTATCTTTCCCCCTAACATTGCACAACTGCACTGCTGACAAGTAATGAGATGTATCAGCAGCTGTGCACTGTATTTTCTGAGAAGGTAGCTTCCCCACTAAGATTCAACAGCTATACTGTTGACAAGTGATGAAGTTTTTTAGCACCTGTGCAGTGCGGTGTTATTGAGTTTGGTATGTTTTGCTACTAACATGTCACAGTATACTGTTCACACTTGCTGAGGTGTATAAACGGCTGTGCAGTGCTGAGTGCTCTGCAAAGCTAGCTGAACTTTTAACATTTTACATTGTTGACACCCGATTATTTCATAAGCAGTTGTGCAGTAAGTGTGTTCTGCATTAAAGTATTGTTCCTTCTAACATTCTACAACAGCACCGGTGACAAGTAAAGAAATGTATCACCAACTGTGCAGTACTTTCTCTGAGAAGATAATCTTACTCAGATAGATAATTGTAGACGTCCAATGCTTATATTTGTTTGCGCATATGTAAAGTGCCGTGAAAACGCAAATTTTTTCGAACTGAAGTTATTCAAGAAACCCGCAGGTCACCTGAAATAAACACTATCCGGAGAGCATAAATGCTCTGAGCTCTTTGAAAGGAGTGCAAGGATAATGTGGACATTATATTCTTTTCCGGAATCATTGTTTGCGGTGTCGCTATCTATAGTTTGCAGTTTCGGTTCAAATGTTATAGCTGTACCAAAATAAATATCTAATATGAGATGGCATTTCTATGTTCAGTACTGATTCTGCTGCATTATCGATGAATAGTCAGAAATATTATTGGAGATTCATGCAGAGAAATCTACACCTTTAAAGGTATTCAGGATTGGTTGAAAGAGTGACAGGGCAGCGGCGGTCACATCAACCTTCGTGCTCTCTATTCTTTAGTAATAATGCAGTTTTGACAGTGTTGATTTGTGAACAAAAAAATTGAGAATTAATGTGTCTGTAGTGATGCCAAGTAATACACATCGGCGTATGTTGAGCTCCAAAACTATTTTATCAAGGCTCAACCTAACACAGAAGCCTAAATCAGGATGTATTGTCACAGGACACAGCTGCTGCCGTTAGTGTCACATATGGAAGTTTCGCTGTGGTCATGGGACTGCGTACGTGACAATTTGTGGTTGCACTGCCCCTGTGCTATATACCATCCTCGACCACTGCCCTCACGATGTGATCCTAGGCATCGACATTTTAACGGCATATGCTACCCTGATTGATTACTCAACTGGCCTTCTTCACCTAAACCTGCACAGAAAACACCGATATAAAACTCCGCCTGCGTTGCTTCAAATTTGCTCTTCTACCAGCAGTAGCTGTCACCTACTATATTCCTTTGGCCTCGTTCCCCCACTTCCTGACGGCACGTAACGTTTTCAGTCACCGATGTTTTGCATAGTAATTTTATACCCCCTGATATCGGCGTGTGTCAGCGCTAACCGCACCTCTCATCACGTGCTTAACTGCATCTGATCTACCGAAGTTTTACCCCATGGCATAGCATACGCTGACGTGTTTTCTTTGCCTGAGGCGAAATTGTCGCCCTTAGCTCTGTGCATCTTTCGGGGCAGCGTATAGTCACGTGGTGGTGGCAAGGTCGATGGCACAAATGAAGAGTCTTGGAGTGCAGAAAAGAAACTCTTTATTGGGCTGACTTGCGCCCGCAAAAGAACTAAGCAGCTTTGCGGCGGCGATAGCAGCAAGCGTGCTCGTCAGTCGTCGTACATTTAAGAATGCCCATCGCATTCGTCAACGCTCGAATTAAAGGCTGCTCAGAACAATCTAGATAACGTCGCAAACTGCTACTAGCACAACCTGGAACATTGTAGAAAAATACGCGAGTGATCGAGACCGTCGAGACAGATCTCAGCGCAACGTTCGCGACAAAGAAAATGATAATGCGCCGTATCGCGACAACGAGCATGAGCAAAAACGGGATAATGATTTGATAGGCGCGCCAGAATGACATGATGAGGCCGCATACCCATAGAGAAAGAGATTGGTAAAGAGCGGACACTCCCATTGGGCCCAGCGGCCCATTTGACTGTAGCGCATCAAGCGCCTGGCGGCAACTACTTCCGGTCTTGCTGAAAGGGCCGCGATTTGAATGCTAGCATGCGCTGCGCCCTTCCCTGCCGTTTTGGCGCATTATTTTAGTTTTACATGGTCTGCTATGGTTTCTATTTATTTTCAGCATGCATAACAACATGAAAAATGGATTCCCAGTTCTCTAAACCGGCCATCAACGCAGCTGCGCTAGTCTTTGCAAAACAGTATTGCATAAAAGAGGCCAAGTGCTTTGTGAAATGAACATTTATTTTCCTGCATATAAAGCACATAAGAGATGCAAAATATGTAGACGGATGCATTGGCAAAACTTGGCACATATTAGACGATGTGCACAGTACAGAAAAGTAAAAGTACACAGGGCGAGAAACAGCACTTAGAGACAAAAAAATAGCATAACGTTGATTTCCGAATTATGGCAAATTATATGTAGCAAAACAGCCATTATGCATAAACTACACAGTCCCAGTAGCGGCTAATTTAGCAAGAGTAACTTGTATTGTTCAGGGCAGAGAGGAGTACTGACGCTTGGGGGAAGGCCACACCGTTCACTCGTCGCACCTTCCGTGCCTCGGCTGCAGTCCGTGGGTCTGTGCAGTGCTGTTTGAAAAGAACGGAACATGATGCAGAAGGTTGCAATGAACTGTAAGGCCACTGCACCGCGCACACATCTGTGCATGTGGGTGCGTACTGAAGACTTGGTGAGCAGCAGTTATGGTCTAGAACAGAAATGCTGTCATTTGTAAAATTGATACAAAAGCTACTCTTGCAACGTAGAGGTCAGGAAATGCAGGCTAGCCGAACCCATCTGAAAATGCATTTTTACAGTGAGTGAAATAACAGCCACTAAACTAACAATACTCCCCGAGAGCACTGAACAGCTGAAGCAATAAAGCTTGCAGTAAATAAAACATCTCACTTTAACGTTGTCCCGTTAAATGCAACGCGACACCGCGCAAAACTAGCCATTCGCAAAACCGCGGCCGGCGATCACGCCAAGTTGGCTTGCCCTTCATACGCGACTTTGTGAAGCGCAGACCGCGTGCTGAGCTAAACTACCCGAAATGCCTCGCAGTTCGACAAGAATGAAACATTTCTCACCTTGCGGTTGCCCTGTTAAACGCAACACCACGCAAAACTAGCCGTTCGCAAAACCGCCTCACGCCATGTCCCGTCACTGCGGCGGCCAGCTCACAGTGTCATGTCTATTAGCTTGCCCATCACACGCGACTTTGTGAAGCGCAGTTGCCGCCGTACTGAGCTAAACTGCCTGAAATTCTGTGCAGTTTGACAAGAAAGTCAAGAATGAAACATTTCTCACCTTACCGTCGCCCTGCTAAACGCGACACTCAGGAAAACTAGTCGTTCGGCAAACCGCGTCAGGCCTGGCCGCACCGGCTGGCTACGCCATGTTGGCGCAACGGCGTGCCTTGGTGCTTCGCATGCCACTTTGTCTAGCGTGCTTAGATAAACTGTTCGAAATGCAGCTCAATTAGCAGGAACATAACATATTAAACCTCGCCGCGGTTGGAAACTGCCGGAGAGTCACGAACTGCACCTGAACTTCTTTATGCCTGAACCGCCGGCACGCCTGTTCACAAGCTGCAAAACTTAATTGGCAGCGGCCGGAGTGGTCATGGTAAACTGCTTCAAATGCAGCGTAGTTCAGCAAAAAAACGTTGCTCACCTTAACGTCGTTCCAAACCGCAGTCGTTCCGCGTAGCAGCCCACGAGAGATAAAATATGCGGTCTGTGACGCACAGGCGCGGCGAGGCACGAGCCCTTCGACAGCTTTTTGTCGTCTGCTCCGGCGGGCTACCGCTGCAGCGAGCGCCGTCGCGCGCGCGTCCGTGCATGTCTACGCTGGTACCGCCATCCATCAATCGTCGGAAGCGCAACAAGTCGCGCGTCATTTCCTGGGGCCAGTTTTCGCCCAGTGTCCGCTCTTTACAAATCTCTTTCTCTATGGCATACCAGCTGCTGTCGAACAAGAACAAATAAAGATTTAAACAGTTCGAGGCATTACTCCCCCTAAAAACATCGCCCGATGTTTCAAAATAAACAGACATGAATTAGCATAAACATTGCATAGCAAACATGAATATCCTTTAGCGCGCATAATATTTCATAAGGCGTACAAAATGTACAATTTCTGGATGCACTCGGTGCCGCTGGGATATGGCCGCTCCGTCGGGAACTACCTCGTAGTTCAAATGTCCTGGTCGGCGAAGCACCTTGTACGGGCCGAAGTATCGGCGTAAAAGCATTTCGCTGAGTGTGCGGCGGAGAATCGGCATCCAAACCCAGACTTGATCTCCCGGCTTGCGCTCAGCATTGCGTCGTCGTAAGTTGTAACGTCGGGCATCGGTTCACTGCTGATCTTTAATGCGCATTTGGGAGACTTTTCGGGCTTCCTCTGCACGTTGAAGGTGGGTGGCGACGTCCAGGTTCTTCTCATTGGCTACGTGTGGCAGCATTGCGTCAAGTGTCGCTGTGGGCTCCCTGCCGTACACAAGGCTTAACGGGGTCGGTCTTGTTGTCTCCTGGGCGGCGGTATTATAAGCGAAGGTGACGTAGGGCAGAATGGCGTCCCATGCCTCATGTCTTATTTTCGGCGTCGACGTACAGGGTCCTTCAAAATATGTGCGAACACGGCGAAGTGTTCGCACATATTTGCATATTCGCACATATTCGCATATTCGCATATTCGCACATATTCGAAGCGTTCGCATGCGCACATAGCGTGCGCATGCGCCACATTGTTTCGATGCGCGACCGCGCCGGATGCGCTGACGCTCACGGAGCGCGGGCACGCTTCGCCGTGTTCGCACATATTTTGAAGGACCCTGTACATCGCAATCATATCCGTAAAAGGTTTCTTGAGACGCTCCGTAAGTATATTTGTCTGGGGATGGCACGCAGTAGTTCGTCGACGACTTGTGTGACTGTATTCTAGGATGGCGTGCGTCAGCTCTGCCGTAAATGCCGTTCCCCTGTCGGGGATGAGGACTTCTGGGGCGCCATGTCGCAAGCGAATTTGTTCGACAAAACACTTTGCGACTTCTGCTGCAGTACCGTTGGGCAGTGCATTTGCTTCGGCATAGCGTGTAAGGTAGTCGGTGGCCACAATGATCCACTTGTTACCCACATATGAAGATGGAAAGGGCCCGAGGAGATCCATCCCAATTTGTTGAAAGGGCAGGGTTGGGGGCGGTATCGGGTTCAGCAGCCCAGCTGGCCTGATCAGCGGCGTCTTCCGTCGTTGGCACTCACGGCACGTTTTCACGTAATCGGCAACGTCGGCAGGCAGTTGCGGCCAGTGGTACTTGTCCTTGATTCGATGCAACGTGCTCGCAAAACCGAGGTGCTCTGCTGTTGGCTCATCGTGCAACGCATGAAGAATTTCCTGCCTGAGGCTTTTAGGTACGACAAGAAGCTGCACTGTCCTGTTGGGAGAGAAGTTCTTATTTACGATGACGTTATTGCTTAAGCCGAACGACGACAACTGACGCCTACATACAGCAGGAGTAGAAGCGCTCTTGCCTTCCAAGTAATCTGCTAGGTCTTTCAGCTGAGAATCTGATCGCTGTTGTTGTGCAAAACTGCTGGCGCTTGCTGGTCCCAGAAAGGCATCGTCGTCATCGTCCTTCGGGGGAGCGTCGACGAGAGCGCGGAATAAGCAGTCTCGTCTAAAGCTTGCGCCCCGACTTATAGACTACAGTCATGTCAAATTCATGAAGTCTTACGCTCCATCGGGCAAGGCAGTCGGAGGGGTTTTTCAATTAGCCAGCCGGTAAAGTGCGTGGTTGTCTCCTATCACCTTGAATGGTCGACTGTATAGGTTTGGACGGAACTTAGAAATGGCCCAGGTGATCGCGAGGCAGTCCTTCTCGGTCGTCGAGTAATTGACTTCGGATTTAGTGAGGGACCTTCTAGCGTAGACAATTACATTCTCCAGTTCGCCAATCTTCTGGACGAGAACGGCTCCTAGGCCCATACTGCTAGCGTCGGTATGAATTTCGGTCTCGGCATTTTCACGAAAGTGGACAAGGACAGGAGGGGACTGCAGGCGGTGCGTAAGTTCGTCGAAGGCTGCTCCTTGTGGCGCTTCCCATTTAAAAGGTACATCAGCCTTTGTAAGCTGCGTCGACGGTTGGGCAATACACGAAAAATTTCTGACAAATTGTCTATAATAAGAGCACAGTTTAAGAAACCTGCGCACAGCTTTCTTGTCGGCAGGCGGCGGAAATTGTGCAATTGGAGCTGAGTTCTCCGGATCTGGGCTAACACCTACTTTGCTAACGATGTGACCTAGCAACCGCAGTTGCTCGTAGGCGAAGTGGCACTTCTCTGGCTATTTAACGTTAGTCCCGATGATTTGATTGCTTTCAGCACTGTCTGCAGCCGTTTCAGGTGGTCTTCAAAGTTTGACGAGAAGACAACGACGTCGTCCAAGTATACGAAACAAATCTGGCACTTTAAGCCAGTCAGAACTGTGTCCATCACTCGTTGAAACGTGGCTGGTGCGGAGTAGTGGCCAAATGGCAGCACATTATTCTCGAATAGACCTTCCAGTGTGATGAATGCGGTCTTCTCGCGATCTCTCTCGTCGACCTCAATTTGCCAGTACACACTCTTCAGGTCCATCGATGAGAAGTACTTTCCATTTCAGAGCCGGTCCAGTGTTTCATCGATGCGAGGAAGAGGGTACACATCTATCTTCGTTATGCTGTTTAAGCGGCGGTAATCGACGCAGAAACAACGTCTCCCGTCTTTCTTCTTCACCAAAATGACTTGTGCCGCCCAGGGGCTCTTCGATGGCTTGATCACGTCATCACGTAGCGTGTCCTCAAATTGATCGTGTATGACCCGGCGTTCTCGGGCCGGTACATGGTAGGGGCTTTGGCGTGGCTGTCGAGCGTGTTCGTCCGTGATAATGCGATGCGTTGCCAACGGAGTTTGCCGCACCTTCGACACTGATGAAAAGCACTCGCTGTAGCTTTCAAGAAGAGTGCGAATTTGGTCTTGTCTGTCTCGGGGGAGCGCTAGGTTGTTGTTGAAATTGGGCTGCTTGGCACGGTTGGGTGCATCGTCTTCAAGTTGGCTGGGGAGGGCGAAGACTTCTCGGGTGTCCGCTAGCTCATCAAGGAAAGCAATCGTCATCACCTTGTTCAGGTGTCGGTATTCTTCTGTGAAGTTCGTGACAAGCACTTGAGCTTGTTCATGACGGAAACGGGCGACGCCTCTTGCGACTCCTAGTCCGCGCTCCAAAAGCAATTGTGTTTTCTTCGACGACACCTTTAGCAGTTTGGATGTCGCTGGTAACCATGGAGACGACGATGCTTGATCGGGGTGGTATACTAAATACTTCTTCGAGGATGGTTAGAGTGAAGTGTTGCATTGAAGTCGTCATGGAAGGTATTGTTTTTCTGTGGAGTGCTTAATGAGGTTTGAGCGGAGGTCGATGGTCGTCCGATGTTCGCTCAGAAAATCCACTCCCAGAATCACGTCGCGGAAACACTGCTGTAGGGCGAAGAAGCTGGTAGGGTAGGTACGTCCATTTACTGTAATTCTTGCTGTGCATCGCCCGACGGCGTAATAAGGTTACCACCAGCAGTGCGGATTAGCGGGCCATCCCAAGCGGTCGCCACTTTCTTGAGCTGGGCCGCGAACGCTGCGCTGATGACGGCATAGTCAGCTCCGGTGTCCACTAAGGCGGTAACCGTCCGGCTGTGACAGAAACTTCGAGGTCACTCGTTCGCGTCCTCGTAGTGTATGTTGGCTTCGGTGTTCGGTCTCATACTTAACCAGCCAAAGGACGAGACACAGGAAAGAAGAGGACAGGACAAGGCTAGACTAGCAACTGAATGTTTACTGATCAGAAGAAAACAACGAAGACTCCTTCCGAAAAGCACGCACACAACCCAACCGGTGGAATGGTAGCAAATTGGGAAGAATATGGAGAAGAAAATTCAGAGTACTATCAAAGCCACTAACACTGACGGGTTGTGCACGTTGAAAGTAACACTTGTAAAAGATCCCTACGAACTAGTAATGAAATTCAACAAGGTTGACGACTGGGCACGTTGGTAGGGGTTCATACTTAACCAGCCAAAGGACGAGACACAGGGAAGAAGAGGACAGGACAACGCTGGACAAAACAACGTAGACTCCTTCCCAAAAGCACGCGCACAACCCAACCGGTGAAATGGCAGGAAATTGGGAATGGCAGGTCGCGGCGGGAGCTCATTGTTGTCACTTCGCTGGGTGGCGGTGTTGGCTTGGAGTCTGGTCGCGTCGTCTTGAATGTTGACATCGTGTGGAGCGGCGGTGCCATTAAGTCTGGGCGCGTCTAGGGCGTCTTCATAAGTAATGTCGGTGTCATAGCGGCGTCATCGTTACTCGTCGGCGGCGGAGGATATTTATTATACCGCCTTATAGCAACCTCATCTCTAAAAGTTGCTACCCTTAGTTTCCCCTACGGGAGCTTTGGGGACCTTCCTCGCACATTGACATTAAAGTTGCGGCCTGGCGACGAAAAGCGGGCTCCGTACGGCGATGGGGACCTAAACCGACTGCTTGAGGATGCAAACTTACCGCTACGCAGGTAGTTCTCCATTTCTTGAGGTCGTTCACCGGGACAGGGTTGTGGGACGTCGACTGCAAATCCGCGGAGGCCGATTTAGAATGTTAGCGGCCTCACCGCAGTGGAAGCATAATGGCCTATTGTTCGCAATCCTCCAGGCGTCGCACTTCCTGGGGCTTGGGGGCCGTTGGTAGGCTTGGTGGGCGGGGGCCAGGGGGCGGCTTTCAGGAACAGGACGGTAGAGGCGAGGGCTTGGAAAGTCACGTCGGGGCGCAGGTGGACGTAATTCTGCATTGTAATTCATCGCTGTTATTTCTTGTGCTGCAGCTGTCGTAACTGTCACTTTAGGAAGACGCAGCGCCCGCTGGACTTATTCACGGACGACGTCCGCGAGCACCGCCACCTGGAGTTGTTGGGATGATGGCAGCAATCGACGAAGTTCCTCTCGGACGATCTCACGGATGAGGTCTCGAAGGCTTTCTCGTCTAGTAGATTCGCTGCTGTAAAGCCTTGCGCTGGCCGGTTGCAGTGGTTGATCACAGTGATGCATCCGGGTGCCCATCACCTTTTCGATGGTCTACGCTTCACTTTCAAATTCGTCCGCAGTTTTTTGGCGGATTCCTAACAAGTCCTACAAAAAGCGACTCTAACGTCTCGAATTAAAAATTTAACTCTCTCACCTTCAGTCATGTTAGGGTCGGCGCGGCGAGACAGGCGCTTCATCTCCTGATGTAAACCAGGACTGGCTCACTTGGGAGTTGAAACCTTGATTGAAGGATGGCCTTGGCTCTTTTCTTTCAAATAACACTTGCAAAGGCAGTCAAAAACTGTGTCTTGAAATATCCCAGTCCTTCAAAACTGCCTCGTGATTTTCGAACCGCGTACGGGCAGATCATTGGAAAGCAAAATAAATTTGCCTTACCTCCGCTTCGTCGTTCCAGCCGTTGAATTCAGCGACACGATCGAAAAAGGACAATCCAGACTGCCGCATCTTCAGTGGGCAGTCCTTGGAAGATGGGGGGGCTCCCGGGGCTGCAAGAAGACAACCGGTGCTGTTGACAGGACCATTTCCAATGTTGATGTCTTTCGGTGTCGAACAGGGTCAGTCAGCAGACTGTGTTCAGGTTGGAGCCGTTGAAGACGGCTGCTGGCTCGGTGACCTGTAGCCTGGTCCCTAAGGGGTGGTGACAAGGTCGATGATACAAATTAGGAGTCTTGGAGTGCAGGGAAGAAACTCTTTATTGGGCTCACTATCGCCCGCAAAAGAACTAAGAAACTCGGCGGCGGCGACAGCAACAAACGTGCTCGTCGATCGTCGAACTAAGAATGCCCGTCGTACTCGTCCCGCTCAATTTAAAGGCTCCTCAGACCAATCTAGATAACGTCGCAAACTGCTACTAGCACAACCTAGTACATTGTACAAACATACCCGAGTGATCGGAATCTTCGAGACAGATCTCGGCGCATCGTTTGCGACAAAGAAAATTATAACGCGTCGTATCCAGACAACGAGCATGAACAAACACAGGATACAGAATTGATAAGCGCGCAAAAATTGCAATGATAAGGCCGCATGGCGGCAGCTGTCGAACAAGATAAAATAATGATTTCAACGTTCGCTGCAATATATATGCTCCTACCCAGTCTAGCCCCTTTTCTGGCTTGACAGCGGATTTACAGATCACCATGGCAAACCTCTCTCCGAACCGTGGCCGCTACAAAGCACATTTTAGAAATGAAATCAATGGCGCGAATCACAGATCAAGCATACGATCAAAGGCGAAACAACTGCAGCGATGTAGTAGTGTAGGATTTGCTCCTCGAGCTTTCCAAGACAATATTTACTCAGCGTTACTGCAGGGAGCTCAGATAAAATATGCGCGCCGTCTAGGAAATTAAGAAAATATCCGCGATAATTTGTGAAGGAATATGCGTAGAAATACATTATTCTAGGATAATTAGAGACCCATCTTATGAAAAAAAATCACAACAATGTGGCAGATGTCCGCTCTTCGGCGCCTTGACTACCGCTTGCCGAATAGCCTTGCGCTCCTACGTTGTGGTCGAAATCAGGACTGGACCACATGGCCAAGTGACAACCCTATTTTTTCTAACTATGGCAAGCCGCATGAGGTGACGTTTTCCCGCTGCACTGCCTACGAAAAGGAGCAGATAATCTATGAGCACAAGACATCCAAAAATATCGACTAAAAGTCAGCAAAAGCTGCTTTGAGAAAAAGCAAACAAGGAGTAGTCGTCGGAGGAAAAATGTATTGACCAGGACGAAAACCCGTCAACAGGCACACAAAAATGACTGGTGGAATTCCCTCCTCTTCCACAGCGGAAAGAAGTGAAGCGACCATCAATGCCGAGCACAGAAGATATTACTCCATAGCACCCACATACAAACAGTATCTCGGAACTGCATATGCGAAACAGCTATTTGCCCAATTATATTATTGCATTTGCCAAATATGCTCACTTGTTGAGGCTGTTCGCGCTTTCCATATACCACTCTCCTGGCCAGTGGCGACAGCCATCCTTACAACTCTTAACTTCTTCTCCCCTCTATTCGAGAAGTGGTAGTACCCATCATTCGGCCGACTACTTCACTCAGTGTGCAAGTCATCTGTTACAAGTCCACCATATTTAAATGGAATGCCTCTAGCCTCTCTCCGCTTGTCGGACTTTCGACACTTAACTTTCAATCTTCGTTTCTCTATAATTGATACAGCGGATTTTCCACTCAATATTGGAATCCGCCTTTCAGGCTACACAGCACTGCAATCGAAAACTGGCACCATGGAGGAAGGAAAGAACTTAGGAGAGGCCCTGAAGTCACGTTTTTGAAGCCGGCACGGCCGGGCGGCTGCGCGCGACCGGACGCTGCAATGTCTCTCCCCCTCCTTTACCATCTGCATTTTCTATCTCCGCGAGGCTCACGTATCTCGGGACCTTAGCAACAATGTTGCTAGTGGCCCGAGGTTTCATAGCAACAGCGTCGCCGTTGCTAATGACCCGACTTGGCTAACCCTAAATTTTGACGTCACTTCCACCACACTTTCTCCAATGCATTAGGAATAGCAAGGGCCTCTACTAAGTTGTTTCCTTCCGCCACGGCTGGCACTGACCTAAGTAAACGTCTTGTAGCTATCTGGAAAGAATGTACCTTTATGCAGCATCCTATACCATCCGATCCACATAATGAATATGTTGCAGCCACTGTGAAGGGTATAAGCATGCAGTATACAGTATTTTTTGCGTACATACCACCTCGTGCTAATTTTCATATTCAACGCCTACAAAATAATGTGCGACCACAAATTGCAATGTAAGATTTCAACACACGTCATCATGCTTGTGGAGGCGTCAGAAGAACTGCCAGAGGCCGGCTGTCATTTGAATTTGCTCTGCCCAACAATTTAACATTTCTCCTGCCAAGCCACTTAATAAAAAAGCAAGGTCCAGTACGTTGACGTCTCCGTGATATCTGCGGTCTGTGGACATTGCGACTCACGGTAGCGATCACGTTCCTGACGGGTTGGCGGCTTTTCTGTGGCCTCCCAGCGACATGAAGTTCACTATACAAATTGGGAAGCTTTTGCTGACATGCAAGAGAAGCTGGATCCCCAAACCTAAACTATGAATTCATTTTTATTGTTGCGCAAGAAAGGACAACGGAGGAGTAGAAAAACACAACACTCTTTGGTCATCGCTTTACTCGCCCAAATTTCGAACTTACTAAATTATCAATCCTACCAAGCCATCAATTGACCTAAATGCTAATCGCCTACTCGCGCTGTTATACTCTGCCGGAAAACTAATGAAAAGTGGTCGATCAACGCATTCAGTTCAGTTCCGTTCAGTCGTTCAGTCATGTCCGACTCTTCGTGATCCTATAGACCATATCACGCCACGCTTTCCGGTCTCTCACTATCTTCCTAACATCACATAACTTCATCTGCAGCGCCTCGAGCATGCCATCTAACCATTGCGTTCGCTGCCTACCCCTTCTCCGGTGACCTTCAACCTTTCCCAACGTGAAAGCTTTCTCCAGCGACTGCTCCCTTCTCATCAGATGATCAAAGCAGATGAGCTTTAACTTTAGAATTTGACCCTCGAATGAGCAGTCAGGGTTTATGGTTGACAGTATCGACTGATTTGATCTTCTGGCTGTCCAAGGAACTCACAAGAGTCTCCGCCAGTACCACAATTCAACGCGTCAATTCTTTGGCGTTCAGCCTTCTTCAAAGTCCAACTCTCGGACCCATACATCACAACTGGAAAAACCATAGCACGAGTTATACGGATCTTGGTTGGCAGACTAATGTCTCTTCTATTTACTAGGCGGTCAAGGCTAGCCATGGCTCTCTTTCCCGGAAGCAGGCGTCTCCTAACTGTATGGCTGAAGTCTCGTTCTGGGGTAATCTTGGAGACCAAGAAGAGAAAATCTGTCACAGCTTCCACTTCTTGTCTCAGGATGCTCCAGGACTTGATAGGGCAAGACGCCATAATCTTTGTCTTTTCATGTTCAGTTTAAGCCCGAACTTCTCACTCTCTTCTTGTACGCGCATCAGAAGTCGCTTGAGTTCCACACATTACCTTGAACCTATCAAACAAGGTAATTTTTGGGATGTCAATGTCAGGCTTCTGAAAAGGCCGAAGCTGAATTGATATCGGTATCGTTCTTGCCAACGGCGCCAGGCGCAGCAAAGCTGAGCGGTCTAATACCATTACTCTCTTCCTTCACGGTAAGGGAGCTTTTGACAATGTCACGCATGAGGCGATTCCTTTAAGGCCGAACCACATGACGGCGTTTCTTCAGCGCCACGTCGGCGTTTCGCCTACCGGCGGCACCCGAGACGAAATTTCGACGCTTCAACAGAGCGACGCCGCACAGGCGCTGATATCTGACGAGGCCAGATATCTGCGCCAGCGTCGGAAGCGTCTCGCAGTGAAAGTTAAAGTGGTGGCCACAGAGACACCGCATATCGGCAGTGCACGCGGCGACTTCCGGAATAAACATTCACACGTGCACCACACGTGTGCACGGTTTACCAGGGGAGGCTGTGTTTACTTGCGGTGGTTGTCTTCGGCGAGCGTAAGCATGTTGCCTGAGATCGACGACGAATTGTTAATTTGTTGCATTGAAGCGCGGCCAATTCGGTGGCATCCGAAGCACAGAGAACACAAGAAGCCACAGAAGAAGACTGCACTTTGGGATTAAATTGCGGCCACCGTGCTATCAAATGTTGCCCAAAGCAAGTAAGCCTATCGAGCTGCATTGTTGTTTGTTGACTGAATGTAGTCAGGAGTTTATGGAGCTCACAATGACTTATTTCAGAAGCAGCCATACAGAAAAGATGAAAGCCCCCTGAGGGATAGGTTTAGAAGAATAATTGTCGCAAAAACGGGATCGCAGAAAAGTGGCGCAGGTGCCGAAGATGCCGAGGACTGCATGACCGACGACATAACGTGGCCATATTACGAACAGATGCTGTTCTTGAGAGAGAGCATGGAAGGAAGGCCGTAAGTGTTCTATGCATCTTTTGATAATTCCACGAAAATGTGAGGTCTTTGCCTTTGCTTTAATTACTGCTATGTATTGAATAAACTGCGCATCAGAAGCTGTCCACTGCTTCGAGTATGCACGGATTTTAGCTAACGAGCCTGCAGCATATTTTGTCCTGCGTTCTCGATGCAAACGTTCATAAATTTCATTCATTCTCTGACTGAAAGTTTGCGGCACTCTCACTGTGGGAAGTCGCCAAAATCGCAGTCCAGCCTGCTTGCAGTTTTGAATCGCTATCAATTTTTGTTAATGCAGAGAACATCACTAAAATTCAAGCACGCGATTGGCATGAAAAGTTCACTTTTTTTCGTTTAGTGCAAGAGGTCTACATCAATAGCAATTCTGAAAATCCGCAAGGGTCTATTAAGACTCCGTTATGAGCCTAGCTCGAGCCCACCGCACGCGACTATGTCCGCTTCGTCGTTTGTTCGCAGTTCAGCGCGGAGGTCGCGCGGACCAGGCTTACTCCCTAACTCTAGAATTGAGTCGACCCACGTCCAGTATAGACTTTGCCCACTACCAAGTTTGGGTAACTCACGACCAAAAATTGATGTTACCTAAATAGAGAATTGAGTTGACCACCCCCAAAATTTACTTTGCTCAAATAAAGAATTCAGCCGACGCTCCCCTAGTGAAAAATCCCGTATCGCGACAAACGGGTTTGAACCGGTCCTGTATTATCCCGTTTAAATTTGATACCGGTGTGACCAGTCCTGTATGAAGCTTAAACGGGTTTATATCGGACAGGTCATGTCCGCTATGAATCTCAATCCGGACGGTCCAGTCCGGTATAGAGTTAATACAGGGCAGACTATTTCCAGTATGAATCTTATACATGACATCCCAGTCCGGTATGGATATGAAATAGGGCGGACCAGTCCTGTATGAAGCTTAAATGGGTTTATATCGGACAGGTCATGTCCGGTATGAATCCGAAATCGAGTTAATACAGGGCAGACCATTTCCAATATGCATCTTATATATGACATCCCAGTCCGCTATGGATATGAAACAGGGCGGACCAGTCCTGTACTGAGCTCATATACAGGACAGGTCATGTCCGGTTTAACAGAAACCGGACAAATCCGATATGAATGAAACTGATACGGGACAGAGTATTTCCGCTTCTCAGCACAAATCGGGCGGATCGTGAAGCTCAGCCAGGATGACCACGTCGGAACATGCCTTCACGCTAAATAAGCATGAAACCATACATAATATACGTTAAACTTTTCTGTATACGTGGAGTACGCGTTGTTTCGTACATACCTAGAAGATATGAAGCCGTGGATTTGTGTGCTAGCAAGTACATACATGCATCGCGTTTTGTTTTTGCGTGTGCAACAGTCGCTGCAGCTTGTACGATCTTGCGGTACATCTTCAACGCGAAAGTGCATGCAAGAACGTAGCGTTTTGTTAGCGCGGATAAAATACGCTCGAAAATAAATGAAACATCGCTGACCATCGAAAGATGCACAGGTCAACCGGACATCGGGAGTCGCTTCCTCGAGTGTTTACGCATGCAAAACACTTGGTCAAATGTAAATTCATTGACGTCGCGGCTCCGCTGGCAGCAGGTGTAGCTAAAACAAGCAGTATTACAAGTGTTGGTGCACCGCATATATCTATATGTAGCAAAAATTGCATGCGTTCGAAGACGATGACAAAACACATCCGCACTAGTAAATTGTGACGTTCGGAGGTTTATCTGCAAGAAAACGATACATTGTAAAGATGGGGGACACGGATAACCCTTCGTGATAGCCAGGAAAAAGATGGAGCGTGTTTAAAGGGCGATCGTTCAATTACGACCACAAATTCTACACCCTACAAAAATACACAAACTACAAAAGAGCAATCTCGACTACATAAACAGATATATAACCACCGTCACCGTGTTCTGCTTTGGTGTAGTGGTTAAAGTGCTTGCTTGCTGGCTGACAACACCGAAGTTCGAATCGCATGTAAAATTATTTTCCTTTTCTATTTTCTGTTTGTTTCTTTTTCTTTTTTGTTTTCTTTTTTTTATTTTTCTAATGTAGTGGTGTTATGAAGTGTTCAGCCTGTATTAATTAACAAGAAACCGGACGAACGCGTCATTTCTCGAACTGATACCGGGCAGAGTATTCCACTTCTGAACAGAAGCCGGGCCGATCGACGAAGCTCAACCAGAATGACCATGCCGGACACACCAGCGCACTAAATAAGCATGATACCAAACATATTATACAACTGTTCTGTATATAAAGGGCACGCTTCGTTTCCCAAATACCTCGAAAATGCGAAGCCGTCGAAGTGTGCGCTAGCAAGCATATACGCGCGTTGCGTCGCTTTTGCGCGTACAACAGTCGCTGCAGCTCGTACGATCTTGCGGTGCGTCTTCATATCTGCGAGTGAAGATCTGCCGCCTACAACACGAAAGTAGAAGCACGAACGTATCTTTTCGCTAGCGATGACAAAAAGCTGTTCGAGAAAAAATAAACAAACATCGCTGACCATCGACAGATGCGAAGATAGCCGCACACCGGGCGACGCTTTCTCGAATGTTTACATATTGAAACCGCTCAGTCGGAGTGTATTCATTGACATCGATGCTCCTCTGGTAGCACGTGAAGCTAAAACGCCCAGTATTACAAGTATTAGTGCACCGGATATCTCTGTATGTAGGAAAACTTATAAGCGTTCGTAGACGATGAAAAACACATCAGCACTAGTAAATTATGACATCTTGAGGTTTGCCTTCAATAAAGCGACGCATTATAAAGATACAGCACATTTGTGAACCCTCGTGATAGCCTGCAAAGATATTCAGCGTGTTTAAAGGGCGATCGGTGAATTACGGCCACAAATTTTTCTGCCAAGGAAAATATACAAGTACGAAAGAGCAAAAGTAGCTACATATACTGAATAATAACCACCGTAACCATAACCCGCAGTAGAGTAGTGCCCGCCTGAAGACCATAAGGACCGAGGTTGGATTCCACATTCGGTAGAAAAATTTTCTTTTATTTTTTTAATTTTATTTATTATTTGAAATGTAGTCGTTTTATTTTATATTGTTGCATGGTTTTTCCCCTGGCGACGCGTTTCTTTCCGGAAGCGAGGGCCATCAACCATACAGGCAATTCCGGTATCAGAGCTCCGCGCGGTTTCATTCCGGACTTTCCAGGCAGTACAGGAATTTGCTGAAGTAGCCCCCAATCCTGTATCCCAGATCCTGTACAGTAAACCTGTATACGATTTCCTGTACGAATTTTATACAGGATTTTTCAGTAGGGTCGTCCAAAATCAACTTGGCTCACTCCCAAAAGGGACTTTGCCCACCCCCAAAATTTATTCCGCCTGGATGTGATTTCTCACGTCTAATTACATTAAACTCCTACCACTTGTTTTTCAGATCATCAATGCATGCTTGCTTCCATTGCTCGGAAGGTTTTCATTTCTTTTAGAATTTTTATTTAAATTGTACCAATTTTGCATACACTACATGCCACATCAAAAAGGTTTCGGCATGTACCATTTATTCCATGGCTGCAGTAGTGATTATGGAAGGAATAGCTTCTGGCTACGTTGACATGGAGCCGGTGCTGGTGCCATCAAGTGACAGCAGTCAGGGAGAAGTCCTTGCCACAGAGGCGACAGGTCCAGATGCAGATGCCGAGAACAAATTTGCTGGACGACCCTCTCCAACCATCAGTGCAAGCAATGCCACCACTGCAAGAAAGGCCACCTCTGAAAACGAGGAAATGTGACCCTCTTTATTAACAGTTACATGTTGTGTTAAACAAATTGATATCAACAAGCAACGAAGCGCAGACGAACATTTCGCCTTCTCTTTGGTGGACGACTTGAGTTCAGTGAGGCCAGAGAGAAAGTTTTATATGAAGCTAAAAGTTCTTCAAGTTATTTGAGAATTCCTTGATTAAACTTCGATGCCTATTGATACATGAAAAAGAACTGCGTTCTGGATAATCACTGCATAATATGCACCTTAAAGCTTTTGTGTAAAACTGGGTTTTACACAAACGTGATTAGAATTAGTTACACTTTATAGCACACCGGTATTGTAGGGGGAGCAGCTGCTGGTCCTGTAGATTCTTGAGCCATGTTGCCTTGGCAACGTCAGGCTGGCTCCACTGCCTGGGAACCTCACCAGACTTGCTGCAGAAATATGCCATACATTTGTTTCTGGCATCTGCAGCCTCACAGGGGAAGTTTCGGGCGTGAGTAGTTTCTTGTGGGTAATACTCTAGCTCTGAACCGTTCATTGGCACAATTTCAAGGCTCTGCCGCATTTTCCTGCCACAATGTTTCCTCCACTGTCTTCCCTGTTCTTGGGAATTCAAGGTCAGCATAAAGTTGTGTAGAATGCATGCGGCTTTCACCACAAAATCTACATTCTAAGGGAGGCGATTATTGTCTTTAATAGGATCCTCCACCGTGCTGCTGTAATGCCAAAAGCATTTTCTGCACACCTCCTGAAATAAGAATGCCTATTTTAGATTAAGAAAGAAGCAACATAACTAAAATACACGCCTATTTAACTTTTACAGACGAGCCATACCTACGGAGATGCAGGTCAGATGATTAGATAGTAACTATGCATGCACAATAACAGATGGAATGTCAGATGGGCACTAACATACTTTTGAACATGCAAAGTACAGATCCAATTACTTTGTGCACATATATTTACATGTCTCTGCTATCCTAATGAACTTTTACGATTTATTTCCTCAAAGACCCCCTTTTTGGGGGTATAACATAAGGGTGGGGATAACATAAGTACACATTTTTTTTAGGACGACGATGCATAGTTAATGGATCCCTCGCATACTACTGTTCTCAGATATGGAACCAAGCCACCTTTTTCCTTGCCATTTTTTTGTTCTAGCACAGACACAATATCTGGATGCACGCATTTTGTTAACAGTTTTCATGTTTCAGTACGCATGAGCTTCCTATATCTGCATTTGTTATGCAACGTTTGCATTTAAGGCTATTAATGAAACATAAAAAGTGGATGCGCAGGAGTTACATTTTCCAAAATGGACATAACTTGTATGCAGACAGCATACGTAGGAAACCTGCAACATCAAAACTATGCAACTATTTAGTTCCACTTCTTTGTATGATAGAAAAAAGCTAGCAGCTCGCACAGGCTACCTCTGAGAATAATTGATAGATAAATCAAAAGAACTTGCAACTGTTTCTCAATACTTGCAACGTGATTTTATATCTCTAAAGCATTTTAACAGATGCCATTAAATACAAAAATCAGGGAACGGCATACCTTGCTCTACTTAGCCTGTAATTGAAAACTCTTTTTTCGTCTCGGAACTGTTTGGATGGAAATATCCTTATACAATTTTTCCACAACCGAAATGCTTTGTCACCTACAAAAGCGTGAAGAGCATTTGTCCTCCTTTCAGGAAGCTGAGACTCCAAGGGAATGTCAACCCCACCAGCAATAAGTTATTTTCCAAAATCTCAGTTTTTCAGCACACCACCATCACTCTGACGGCCCTCCGCACCAACAACGATCAGGACGTACTTGTAGCTGCTGTCTACAACAGCCATTAGCACTATGAAGAAAGTGTGCTGAAATACAGAAAAGTAAATGTAGTACATATATGTATGGCAGTTTATGCTAATGTCCACCTAACCAAAGATATTAATTATTGTCAAATTTGAACTCATTTTAACAACTGGCTGGTGCCCCTCTCACACAGGTTCTATAGAGTCAACTTTTCCGGACAAGCCTTAGGCTTTGTGCATGTGGTTTTTGCTGTGCAGTTGCCACCAGTCTTCGTTGGAAGGCAAGAGCAGATCTATTGATTCATTTACCTACATTGCGCCCAGAGGGCATTACAGCAGGGAGGTATACTACAGAACATGACATGTAAAAACAAGGCACAGTGATCAGGCCGATCATCAAGAGCGGTAAGACTTCAATGTAGAAATGAAACAATAAAGTGAGGATAAGGTGAACAAGTAAACGGACCCAACACTGACAACTTACCATCAACATGCTAAGCTAAAAAAAAGCAGAAAAGCAGAAATATTAAAGTGATATGTAAAATTAAGCATAATATTCAAAGCAATCAGCCAGAACGGTACGTCGTCAAGGTGTGAAGGAAGCAGTTAACTGAAAAGACGGTAAGTAGGCGTAACAGACTCAACCCAAACTAGCCAGCAGCATACTAAAAGCAGAAAAGCAGGAATCAAATCTTTAAACTGAGGCAAGCAGGTGCTGCAAGAGTAGAACTGGAAAACTGTCGTCAGCCGCCGAGACTACACATTCCGATAGTTTGTTTCCTTGTTTTATTGTTCGTGGGAAAAAAGACGAAAGGTACACAGTTGTGCGGCAGGCTATTTCGCGAATTTTGCAACTGTGGACTTTCCTGGCGGAGATAAGCGTGGGCGGCTTTAAATAAACATCGCGATCAACTGAGACCTTTCCCAGCGCGATTTGCTTGAACACTGTAAGCCTAGATACGGAGCGACATGTTTTGTGAAGGTCCCATGAAAGGGCTTCCTTCAGTGCTTTGACGCTAGTAATGTAAATGTAGGAATTTGTCACGAAATGTGCGGCCCTATTTGAATAGTTTTTAATTTATTTATAAGTGTAATGGAATTGGGATCTCAGACTCCGGCGGCATACTCTAAGATGGAGTGGACATTAGTAAAATATATAGTCTTCTTAACATCACGAGGTTCAGCCCTGAAATTGTGCTTGATGAAATTAAGTGCACGGCCAGCTTTGCTAGCTATTCTATGTGTTTATTCCATGTCAGGTTTCAGGAAAAAATGATTCCAAGGTATTTAACGTTATCAACCAAAACTTAATTTTCTGTACCCAAGTTATACATTGCCTCCACATTTGCACGCTTTGCGCTGAACCGGATGTAAATACACTTTGAAAAATTAAGTTTCATATTCCATTTGTGGCACTATAGCGTGATATGATCATTATCTGTGTGGAGCTTAGCAGCACCGGCATGCAACCTCTTGGACTACATCACGATTACACAAGAGGAGCCAACCAGAATATTGTACTTGATGAGAACAAATAGTAGCAACAGGTAATTTGACAAGTGACTATTGCAATCAATCTCATATGAAAGTACAGAAACTATTTGTTTAATATGTGTTCTCACCTTATAGTTGAAGTGGAAACTACCAGAGATGATAGGGGCTGCTCATCCTCATATGAAAGTACAGAAACTATTTGTTTAATATGTGTTCTCACCTTATAGTTGAATGGAAACTACCAGAGATGGTAGGGGCAATCTACAGCACCCAAGCAGTTGGGAAATTGCCACCGCTTGGAAAAGCCTTCTGCGATTTCCCTCAATTGAAATTCTGATGGCACCTGTGAATATTACAAACATTAGAGAGACGTCACTGTTGTGAGCGGCACAACTGCTCTGGTCACAGTGGTCAGCTGTCGGGCTAAAGGTATTAATAAAATCACAATTGTTTCACAAGTACAGTGTATTAACCCTATTAAACATATGCCATATTGCTTTGAATGCCAAGCAAATTAGCTATTTTCAGTCCAACTATGCTTTTTTTGTACATTAGCTCTTCATAATGAGCATAGGACTGCATCGTTATCAGTGCAACTGCTTGGACTGCAGGACAAAAGTCTCTCTGATATATGTACAATTTACTATGTGTAGGACCAGCTACTGCCAGCATACACGCATCCACTGGTATGCTTTTCTTCTCGTGGAATCCATTATTCAGTCATCACAACAGCAGAAGAGATTTGATGCCCCTAAATGACCTTCACCTTCAAGAACTGGTCTTTTAGTTTGGTCCAGATTACTCGACAACAGAGGTAAATAGTAAGACGGGCTGTTTCTAATCCAATTCTGTAGGCTAGGGCAATATCCTTAATATCCTGCCCTGTGGCTAAGTAGCTGTGGAAGAAGAACAAATTAAATTTCACTACCGGAAACCCTTATCTGTAGTTGTGAAGTGGTTTCTGAAAACACCAAAATGCACGTACAAAACACATTCTCAACAGTTTATGTGGTGACCACTTCAGTGCATGTGAATGCGTTTCTTTTGCAAATAAATTTAGTGTGCACTGTATGACACACTTCAGCAATACCTTTTCTTTCCAAATTTTGACGAGGTTGAGCATGTGCTCTATATCATGTGCAAAGACTGCGGTTGATTCGTAGATGCTAAGAATATCAGACTACGCTCGTCAAACTCCTTAATTTTATGCTGTAGCTTTAAGGTTTGGTGCAAGTAATTTTTAAACAATTTTCATGATACATTGACTTTTCTGTCTTCTAGTACATGGCATGCCACTTGTGAAGGAGGAAACGCAGAAATGCTTTGAATGTTTACTAACCTCAAGGTTATTGCTAGCCGTTCACCAGGCGAGAAGCACGATTAAGGCATTGCAATATTATTGATTCACTGAATGTGACCTGGTTAAATAAGGCATGATGATGAGCTTGTTTTACTCCAAAGCAACGAAGATAAAATTGCACACTGGCTTCAATTTTCAAATGAAAACAGTGCAGTTTTAGTCTACTTAATGACATTGCTCTTTTTGTTTTTCTTTCATAATGAATTACTATTTACATCACATGTGATTAACCTTCATGGTAATGTTTAAGGATGCTATAAGTAACAATCACCCATTTGAACATGAGCCCAGAGTTGCGCTGAAACATTTGGTACCGTACCATTGACAAAATTCGGTTATGCAAAACAGTCTGCAAGTTATTAATCATTTGCTTGGCTTTGCACTAATGCATGGATCTCAGAAAAAAACGCAGTTCAAGAAAAGGTCATACGAATTGGAAGCCACAGCCGCTCCGACCGAATGGATCTCTAGATAAAGTTGTAGTTCCGTCTATATAGCCTTTTGTATTTCAGCTTTAATGAACTGATATATGCATCTGCCGCGGGTGTGACTGGAGTCAACAATTTTGACATCAGGAGCCAAAGGCCGAATCATTCGGTTAGTGGCTAGTTGGGGTGGAGGGCTCTGTATTAGCTGTTTTTGACCACCTTAAACGTTCACTCACATAGCACAACACATGGACGTCTGTATTTCGCCGATTCGGAAACGCGGCCGACGAACTTTCTCAGCAATCGAGTGCTTCACCGTCGCACATCCACAGATTGACCGAGCACCAAGAATGTCATTACATTACATCAGTGCAGCACAACATCACATCGTAGTCCATTCAAATACAATAATATGCGACTGGCAGTGAAATGTACGAAATCGGATACTTACTCCCGTATAGCAGAGACCTTTCTGCTTGCGGTGATGGAAGACAGGACGCACCCACCAGCGCCTACTCCACCGTTCTTGCCTTCTCAGAATAATGAGCAGCAGCAGCTTCTTCCTCAGGAGCAAAATTTGCAACCTTCTATCCATTGTGCGTCTTGGAATAAGAAGGAAAAATGGAAAACTTGCTTGCCCAAGACGCCGAGAACATGCTCTGATGCAGTTGTGACCATGTCGATGCTGCAGCCGACTTGACTGCCAAGGCATAATTAAAATTTCGGTTTGAAGAAAACCTCTATTGAGTATATTTTTATGTCCCCCCTGGAAGAAAAAGACCTTTTGTGTACATTTCAATTCATGTTTATTACAGTAGTTACAAGTTACAAGCTGAGAAACCATCCCGATACAACGTGCGCCGTTCGACCGACGCCGGTCCGTGCGCTCACATGTGGTTGCAATCTCGTCCTGCCAGCACCGGGCGTCGTCGCCTGTAGGCGAGACGCCGACGCAGCGCTGGACAAGCGCGCCATGTGGTTCGGCCTTTAGCCTTACATCCGGCTGGTGGAATTAAGTCTAACGGGCTGTTTACCTTTGCGATAGGACAGTTTACATGTCAACAAGTAAAATGATATGTGCCTCCATCATGTGTCTCATGGCCTTCCGGAGGCATGGAGTTTTAGTCCAACCTCCTCCAATATTTCTCTTCTTGGGTTGGACAGTTCCTTGCCACCTACGGTTGAAATCACACTCTACGCCGATGACTTCTACATATTGCGCTCCGGATGAAACAGGCATCTTGCGCACGCTCAAGTACAGAAATCAAAATATTGCACTGCATTATTCTTAAACAAGAAAGGTCTTTTTATATTTCCAGAAAAGTGCACATAAATTTATTTTCACTCTAATGTTGCCGCCTCTCCGTCAGCTTCGCATGCCTGATGAACGGGAGAGGAGAAATGTTCGCGACATGAGAGAAAGTGTTGGTGGATCTAAGGTTACCACAAGTGAGGTCAAGGCAAGACCAGCCTATAAGAGAAAGCCCTGCGAAACGCGACTTTTGCGAAGATTTCAAAACATTGCACGATAATGGCCACTGTCATTGAGCTGGCTCGTAACTAGACAGCTACTTGAGAGTGAAATTGCCAGTATATTGCGAGGCGGCTGGAATGGTGTTGAGAGTAAGAGAGCAACTACCATCCACTTTTCTTTCTCGAAAAAAAAAAAAGCATTGCCCCACAGCCACAAGCGCAAACAGGAAGTACAGTCGGTCAGATACTTCATGGCAGGAGGACCTGCTTGAAGAAGGAGAGAATGCATATTTTATGTTTCATGGAAGACAATATGTGAGATCTTTCCCGCCTTTGTCGGCCAATGTTCCTGTGAGATATCTGCCGGAGGCGATGTTTTTGTTTGTAGTTAACCTACGAACTGCCCTCAAGAGCTAAATGCTAAAGAATAATGTTGTGCACGAGCGTGCACAAGACGGCTGTTTCATCCGGAGTGCAGTATGCAGATGTCATCGGCGTAGAGGGTGATTTCAATAATAGGTGGCAAGGAACCTCCAAATCAAGAAGAGAGATATTGAAGAAGGTTGGACATGCTCCATTCCGGCGGAACACTACGAGACACATGATGAAGACATATATCAATTTATTTGTTGATATGTAAATTATTGCATCACATAAATAATCAAGCAGCCAGTTATAACTTTGTCCACCAAACTAACGCGTAAGGCTAAATGTATCGCCTCATGTGTGGTATTGTCAAGAGAGAGAGTTAAAGATGATAGCGATGGCTATAGACCGCTCATCTTTGCAGCGCCTAACGCAGTTGGCAAGAGAAATAACGATATCAATACGGCTGTGGCCTTTTCGGAAGCCAGACAACGAGATAGGGAAAATTACTCTATATTATAGGTCCCAGTTAATGCGTGAATGAACCACTTTTCATGACTTTTCCGACACAGCTTAACAGCGCAAGTAGGCGATTAGCATTTAGGTCTATTGATAGCTTGACAGGATGAATAATTTAGTAACTTTGAAATTTGGCGAGTTGAATCTTGATCATAATGAAGGTTGCGCGAAAATATGATCAAAAGTGATCTTTTATTCCTTGGTCGTCGCTTTTTTTTGCCACCATATATTTGAATTTATATTTTAAATTTTACCAGATCCAGCTTCTCACTGACATCCGCAGAAGCTTCCCAATTTTTATAGCGAACTTCATGCCGCTGAGTCTACAGAAACGCAGACAACCCACCAGATACGTGATCGCTATCATGAGTGGCGATGTCTACAGACCAGCAGATATCACGGAAATATCAATGTACTGGAAATGCTGTTTGTAATACGTTGCTTGGCCGGATAAATGTTAAATTATTGGTCAGAAAAAAATCCAATGGCTGCCAACCTGTTGCAGTTCATCTGACGTCTCCACAGGCAAGATGACGAGCGTTGAAATCTTCCGTTATAATTTGTGGAACAGGACTACGTCCCACAATATTGCTACGTGAAGGCAAGCGATGACAACAGGAGAACAGAGGACAGAGTGAAGATGCTCGATGGTCGTGAGATGACGTTTAAAGAATCTGTGTGCGGGCCTAGCGCACGCGCTCCAGCCCGCACCACTGCAGTCTCCTTCTTTCTTTGTCCGTAACATGACTCGGGGCCACAGAGCGATCTTCCCGATCGTAGACGAAGAACTTTACAGATGACGATTCCATGGCATGATGATGGGCGTGCCTTGATGCTTGAAGAAGTGAAAGAAGTAAGAATAAACGGCTTGCCGGCACGATGTCTGATACCTGGGTGATCCGCGGTCCCTGGAGCTGTCAATCATCTGTCACCAGAGTCCATGGGACCGACGGCTTGAGGTCACGTCGGGCGGCTTGGGCAGGAGTTGCGTTTTCGTGTCCATCGGTTCCTTCGGGTAATGCACGTCTTTCGGGTTTTTTCTGTCGGTTCTGGATGGTGTGTCTGTTCCCTTGTTTCCAGGTCCGTGCTGGGGACTGGGCGGTGGTAGTTGGTCAGGTCTGGGTTTGAAGCGCTAAGGCGAAGCTGCTTGGCGATGTCCTTGGGCCCTCGGTCGATGGTCAGGCTTACAGATGGCGTCAATGCTCCAAGGCGAGGACGGGGATGACGTACGCCGCACCTCCAACTAAATGTTATGTGGCGGAAAGCGATGACAACAGGAGAACCGAGGACAGAGAGAAGATGCTCGATGGTCTTGAGATGACGTTTTAAGAATCTGTGTGCGGGCCTAGCGCGCGCGCTCCTGCTCGCGACACTGCCCTCTTCTTCCGCCTTCGTCCGTAACAATATTTAGAAAGCATTGAATATCAAAATTAGCACGAGGTGGTATGTAAGCAAAAAGTACTGTAAAGTGCATGCTGATATACTTTACAGTGGCTGCAACATATTCATTATGTGGATCGGTTGGTATAGGATGCTGCATGAAGATGAATTCTTTCCGGATAGCCAGAATAATTTTAATGAGGTCCGTGCCAGTGGTCGATTGCACTGCTGTTTAGCCTCCAAGGCGGATTTGAATATTGAGTGAAAATTCCGATATTCTAGAGGGAAACGAAGATTGAAGGCGAAGTGTCGAAAGTCCGAGAGGCGGGGAGGGAGGCTACAGGCATTCCACTGAAAGATTGTGGGCTAGTAACAGATGACTTGCACGCTGGGTTAAGTAGTCGGCCGACTGATGGCTACTGCCACTTCTCGAAAAAAGGGGAGAAGAAATAAAGAATTGTAATGATGGCTCTCGCCACGAGCGAGAGCCGTACTGGGAAAGCGCGAACAGCCTCAACAAGTGAGCATATTTGGCAACTGCAATATTACGTTTGGGCAAATAGTTGTTTCGCAGGAGCAGCTTCGAGATACACACCATCAATGAGGGTGCTATGGAGTAATATCTTGTGTGCTTGGCATAGATGGTCACTTAATTTCTTTCCGCTGTGGAAGACAAGGGGATTCAACCACGTCATTTTTGTGTGCCTGATGACGGCTTTCTTTCTGGTCAAAGCATTTTTTCTGCGAAGACTACTCCTCGTTTAATTTTACTCAATGAAGCTTTGCTGACTTTTAGTCGATATATTTGGATATCTTGTATTCATAGATTATCTGCTCCTTTTGGTAGGAAGTGCCGCGGGAAAACTTCAGCTCATGCGGCTTGTCGCAGTTAGGACATATGGTTGCCACTTGGTCATGTGGTCCGGCCTGATTTCGACCACAACATGGGAGCGCAAGGCTAGTCGGCAAGATAGTCACAATGCCGAAGAACGGACATCTGCCACGTTGTTGCGTTTCTCTGCCATCTGTCCGCCAATTTGTAAAGTAGGCGTAGTGACACTCAAAATAAGAATATACAGCTTATATCTTGGCCCCTCCATTTATATGTATATGGGCCGAAATAAATTAAATGAAAAATAATTGTCAATCAGGACTCGGACATTTTTGATGGAATAATAAGCGTTAAGGGCTGGTTTTTTCGCCTTAATTGTACATTTTTAACGAGACCAATACCTTTAACTGACGGGCCACAACCAGATCAAGACTTGGTTACACGTGCCTGTTTCGGGCCTGCTTCATGTGAAGCGTGTACTCAGGATGGCCCTGGAAGCCTGGGGCCGGGCTAGCATTCCGATGCCGATGCCCTCTGTAGGTCACCTTACAAATGTGACTTTAACTCGACAGTTCTCACCATAGGTGACCTCTGTTCTGTAGATTGCCGGCATGCCGAATGAACAAAAGTAAGGCCCTTGGATCGCTTCCCTTCTTACGTTTCTATCAGCATCTTCTCTGTGTTCCACCTCTCGGACGCTTCATCACCAAGCTCGTCATTTTAACATCCGCAACGGCATTCTTTACCACCCAAATTACTTTTCTGACGGATGCAAGTGGCTTCTTGTCATTCTTCGGCACCTTCTTTCGGACATATGTGCCGCATTTCAAGCAGATCTTCAGTATGCGTATGCCTGGGTGTTTAAGACTTGCACTCGTCTTCGCCTCCGCAATTACTGGCAGTGTATGCACCGCGTCGTGCGCCATTACTTTCACGCACGTCAGGAATGCCGACGTCGCAAAAGCCTTCTACGCCGATCTTCCGCTTCAGTGCAGCTCGACGACCCCTGCATCAATTCTCAACTTTATTTGCTCTCTAATAACAAGGCTGTTTCTCCATCGCGTGCTGTCCTCAGCCATGCTGTCCACTTTTTCATTCGAAACATCCACCTTCACTACAGTTCTGACTGCAACTACTCGTTATTATCCGCCACCTACTCACGCTAATCGGTGAATATTTCGACGGCGAACCTTAATTCAGTAACACGGACGTCTTCAAGGCATACATTCGTCTCCGACTGCGTTACTATTAGACAGGGTGTCCACATTTGTCCTCAAGTACCTTCGCTCATGCCTCTCCTGTCAATATCGTCAGCCATCTTATCAACGTTCTTTTGAAGAGTGGCAGCCGTTACCTTGCCCACCATGTCCTTTCTATCGCATCGGCGTCCATTTGTACCGACCGCTTCCCAACACTAGGCCATTGTAGCGGTTGATCACCTGGACAGGTAGGCAGAAACCGCCGCCTATATATCTGTCACGCCGTGAGAAGTAGCCTCCTTCATTTTGCAGACATATGTTTTTTCGCCACGGCGCACATTGTTACCTGCTCAATGACAGCAGGCATGTTTTCTTATTTGATTCTGCGAAGAGACTGCTGACCTAGTGTAATATGATAATCGGAGCCACCCCTTCCTATCATCATCGGACTAAAAGCCTCACTGAACGCTTAAACCGTGCCCTTTGCGATATGCTGTTTATGCACAACGCCGCCCAGAACTGGCTTCTCTCCTTTATTTCTCCTTTAGGATCGTCAAGCTTGTTCTAAAATACTTCTCAACGTCCCCAGCAAATGTTCTCACGAACTGACAGTTATAAAAAAAACTTCTTGAATGGACAAGCCCGGCAGCAAACACGTGGTAAACCTGGAAGGAGGAGCCAACCACGAGAACTCTATAATGCTTTTTTTGGAGTTATAAGGTTTTTCTATATATATATATATATATATATATACATTTCCAGCGGCAATCGAACTACTTACCCTCCGATCGCTAGCCGTAAACTAAACCACTATGCAATTCTTGTAATGTGGGCCGAACAATAGTATTTCTCCGCGTCTAGCGGGTGGTTATTAGTAGCGACAACAACAACAATGCAGACAGTTACAATGATAGTGGCGATAGTAGAGATAGCAATAATGGTGCAGTTAGCTCATAATGATGGTGTAGTGTATCTTTATCGCATCGTCACGACACTGCATTTCTTGCGCCATCACTTATCAGCCACGCAAGTAGCGGTGGGCGTATCACTCGTTCTTCATGCTATAAAAACGGCTGTGCATCAATAAAGATTGTTCAGTTCCACCCTGGCGTCCGACTGAGTTACAACAGCTGGCGACGAGGCGGCGACGGTGACGGCCGGCGATGGCCGTCGGCAGGATCGGCGAGTACCGTCTCGGCACGAACGCGTCATGGGACGAATACGTCGAGCGCCTGGAAATGTTCTGCGAAGCGAACCAGATAACGAAGGAAGAGCAGAAGAGGGCAGTCCTGCTGAGTTGCTGCGGCGAAGAGGCGTACGGGCTCATCGTAACTTTGGTGAAGCCAGCAAGACCGACAACAGCAACTTACGATGAAATTAAGACAGCGGTTCGCAAGCACCTGCATCCGAGGCCTTCAGAGCTGTACGCAAGATTTTTGTTCTACAGAAGAAACCAGGCTGCCGAGGAATCTGTTGCGGACTACGTAACGGCGCTGCGGAAGCTAGCCGAAGACTGCGGGTTCAGCGACAAGCAACTCCCACTGGACATCATGATGCGGGATCGTTTCGTATGTGGTCTCCAAAACGAAGGAGTTCAGCAGCGACTACTCGCAGAAAGCGACCTTACATTTACGGTTGCATACGACTTGGCCGCGACCGCAGAAGCAACAGCCAAGCAACAGCAAGACATACGGAAGCAAGGCCGAGACGAGACAGCGGACAACCAGGGTGTGATACAAGTAACCCGCCCGAAACAAGCCTTCAAGAGAGAGAGCTGGAACTGCTACCGGTGCAACGGTAAGCACGCTCCTCATTTATGCCGTTTCAGAAAAGCGACATGCTTCAAATGCAAAAACGTTGGCCACATAGCAAAGGCTTGCCGTTCAAAAGACGAACCTAGAGAGGCCCGGAAGACCATACGTCAGGAAAAAAGGGCAAATAACGACAAGGGCGTGTACGAAATGAGTGCATTATTTTCACTCTGCGAAGTGAATGAGCAGGACCAGAAGTTCATTGTTCAAGTCGTAATTGAAGGGCATGAAGTCCCGATGGAGGTTGATTCCGGAGCGTCGTGCTCAATTGTGAGTGAAGACACATTTCGAGCAATCGAGGGAAGCGGGTGTAAAATTCCGCTGAAAGATTCCGGAACAACTATCGTAACATGGTCCAAAGAGGCGTTACCTGTTTTGGGTCGTGCAGTAGTCTTTGTGGAATTCAAAGGCCGGAAGGCAAAGCTACCTTTGCTGGTAGTAAAGAAGCAAGGCAACAGCCTTATTGGACGAAACTGGTTTACTCCGTTAGGCATTGGCTTGCGAGGAATCCAACAAATGAGCGTGGAAGACGTGCCTTCAAGATTTTGTGAAGTGTTTCGCAGGGACCTTCCTGGCTTCAACGGACCCCCAGTTCATATCGAGCTGAGACTACGCCCAACCAGTGTTTCTCAAAAGTCGACCAGTGCCACTGGCACTCAAGGATGCCGTGGCCGAAGAAATTGACCGCTTGGTGCAACAAGGCGTATGGGAACCCGTTGAATACTCAAACTGGGCTACGCCACTGGTAGTGGTAAGAAAAAAAGACGGCACTTTGCGTTTGTGCGGCGACTATCGTAGCACAGTAAACAAGTCTCTAAAAAACAGCGGGTACCTACTGCCCACTACAATGGAAATGCTGACTACTTTGGGTTCAAGCAAGTGGTTTACTAAGCTAGATCTAGCCCAGGCTTAACAGCTTACGCTAGACGAGTCGGCTGAGGTGCTCACAGTTAACACGATTAAAGGACTTTTCAAGGTTAAACGTTTACCTTTTGGTATCTCAGTGGCTCCGTGGGTGTTTCAACGCGTCATCGACACACTCTTAGCAGGCATTCCCGGCGTGAAAGCTTATCTCGATGACATCTTGATATCTGGAAGCAATGCCGAGGAGCACGCCGAGCGATTGCAGACCGTACTAGAGCGTCTTCAGAAGGCACAGCTAAGAGTAAATAAAGAAAAGTGTGAATTCAAACAAACAAGCATTGAATTTTTGGGTCACAAGATTGATGACGCAGGTATACACCCCAGTCAAAGCAAGACGGACGCCATCCAGCAAGCGCCGGCGCCCATGAGCAAGAGAGAGCTGCAAGCTTTCTTGGGGTTGCTCAATTTTTACAGCAGTTTCCTCAAGGGAAAGACGGAAGCGGCCGAGCCACTGTACAGACTCCTCGATCGTGACCATGAATGGGAGTGGACAGGTGAGCACCAATGTGCCTTTGACAAGCTGAAACAATTGCTCAGCTCAGACTCTGTACTAGCTCCTTATGACAGCAAGCGTCCTTTGGTTTTGTGTTGCGACGCATCTCCTGTTGGGGTGGGGGCAGTACTAGCTCATCGTGCAGATGATGGAAAAGAGCAGCCTATTGCCTATGCTTCACGAACTCTTGGCTGTAGTGAGCGAAACTATGCCCAAATTGATAAAGAGGGATTGGCTGTGGTATTCGGCGTAAAAAGGTTCCACCAGTATCTGGCAGGACGAGAATTTACGGTGATAACTGATCACAAGCCGCTGCTCGGCTTGTTTAACCCAGACAAGCGAGTGCCCGAAGTTCTGTCGCCCAGAATGCTTCGTTGGATTTTGTTGTTGTCTGCATATAACTATCGCTTGGAGTACAGACGAGGCGAAGACAACGCAAATGCCGATGCACTTAGTCGTCTGCCAGCTCCGGGAGACGAAGATGAGCCACAACCACCTGGAGACGTGCTGCTGTTAGAAGCTGTTGAAGACGCGCCACTGCAGGCGACGGACATCGCAAAGCTGATCAAGACGGACAAAGTCCTATCCACGGTAAAGGAATGGCTGCTCAGTGGCTGGCCTTCAACGCAACTGGACAGCAAGTTCGCGCCTTACGAGGTGAGGAAGACTGAATTGTCTCTGCATCGTGATTGCGTACTGTGGGGGAATCGCGTAGTCATTCCGAACGCAGCTAGAGAAAGGGTGCTTCAACTCCTGCATGCCAATCACCCAGGGATGAGTGCCATGAAAGCTTCAGCTAGAGGACTCATGTGGTGGCCGAAAATGGACCACGAAATTGAGGAATTCGTGCGGCACTGTCAACCATGCCAGAGTAATCGGCAAAGCGATCCGAAGGCTCCAGTTCATTTTTGGATAAAGCCAGATCAACCTTGGAGTCGACTACACATTGACTTCGCGGGCCCCGTCAAGGGAGAAGTATTTTTAGTCGTAGTGGACGCATATAGCAACTGGGCAGAGGTCGAAATCATGCCTTCCATGAAGGCTACGGCGGTTATCACCAGTTTAAGAAAGATGTTCGCGACTCATGGCGTGCCAGATGTTATCGTTTCAGATAACGGCACAGCCTTCACAAGCTCAGAGATGCAAACATTTTTGAAGTGTAATGGTGTGCGTGCAGTTTTCACTGCACCTTATCATCCAGCCAGCAACGGCAGGGCGGAGAGGATGGTAAGAGAAGTTAAAGAAGCATTAAAGAAGCAGCAGGAAGGGTCGACGCAGTGCAAGATTTCGCGGTTCCTGTTTAAACAGCACACGACGCCGCATGCCATCACAGGGAAATCTCCGGCAGAGTTGATGTTCGGGCGTAGGCTGAGGACAGCGTTGGACAAGCTTCATCCGGATAGGCAACACGTGCCTGAGCTCCCACGGCCAGATACTAAAAGGTTTCGTGTCGGTGACTCAGTTTATGCTAAAAGCTTTTGTCCAGGTCCAAGGTGGAAAGCGGCCAGGGTTGTGGCTGTGAGAGGCCCTGTGTCGTACACGGTTCTGCTGGACAACGGTGAGCGCCATCACAGGCACCGGAACCAGTTGAGGTGCGCCTGGACCAGACCCGAGCCTGACCAACTCACAAGTGCGGACTACCACGTCAGGCTCCCTCCTACTGCCAGGCGGCCAGAGAAATCGCCTGCCACCGCGGAAGCAACGCCGGAAGCACGTTCAGGTCAAGCTACACAGGAATCAATCGAACCGAGAAGATCAGCACGTGTTCGACGACCTGTTGTGCGTTACGGCATTAATGATTAGCCAACATCATGATTGTGTTAATAATCTTAGGGGAAAGGAATGTAGTGTATCTTTATCGCATCGTCACGACACTGCATTTCTTGCGCCATCACTTATCAGCCACGCAAGTAGCGGTGGGCGTATCACTCGTTCTTCATGCTATAAAAACGGCTGTGCATCAATAAAGATTGTTCAGTTCCACCCTGGCGTCCGACTGAGTTACAACAGATGGTAGTAGATAAAGTGGTTTTGTTGATAGCGGGGATGAAATTGCAATGCAGTTAGTGAAATTAGCCCTGTAGTGACTTTCGCCTATTCCGCTGTTATAAGCAGGACTGAATATAGTTCTGTACATTTTTCGAGTGAAGCTGGCGTGGTATCAGAGAGCTAACTTTCTGCAAACACGACTGAAGGAATCAGCACGTTATTGATGTAAATTGCTGACCTTGTTGAATAAATTATTTTGTCCGAACCTACCGCCAAAAACTAATTCGCAGAAGTCTCTTTTCGCCTGGACTTTCAAGCGACGCATCTGAGTTTCTGCATGCCTTTGGAAAGCAAGTGCACAGGTTCTATTTACATAGCATGGAACTAATTTGAAGCTGCCCTCGTCCTATTTTCAGAAACACTCCGGATGCGCCAAAAAATGTGGACTGGCTGAATGCGAACAGCGTATAACGGCTCTGGAGGTTTTGTAGCATTACGAATCTGCAACTCGATTCAAGCTGCTCTAGAATGCATGTGCGGCTTACTCACGTCCTGGCGTATGTAATTTGTTTGAACAAAGGGGAAACAAACACCACCGCTAGAGGAGAATACGTGGACAAATTTTAAAATAAAAACAATAATTTTTGATTGTCATCAGAAATATTCATTGTTATGGTGAAGGTGACTGCGAAAAACGTCTTTGTGCTGCCCAATGCCACAGTGCATCAGGGACTCTGCACGTACAAAACTGATTCGGAATTATTCATTGATGTGTTTGTGACGGCTGATTTGCAACGTCGAAACAAAAATGGCTAGATGCAATATTGTTGCAGGTGGAGAACGATGAGGATGAAGTTCCGCACTCATTTGCTGCAGGTGACGAGAAGTGCGTTGAACGCTGGGCCCTTATTGCCTGTCTCTTTGGCCGTCTCGCAATGTATATATATATATATATATATATATATATATATATATATATATATATATGAAGGCAAAAGGCCAACAGTCGGCGAGGCAGAGGAAAGCGTTGGGGATGGTACTTTTATGTCTTTTTTTAATGTTTACTTGGATAATCACAGAAATTATTAATATAATCTGATTAGGGAAAAGATAATTAAACACAAAGTAGAAGAAAAAACAACGTTCCGATGGTGGGAACCAAACCCACGACCTCCAAATATCGCGTCCGGTGCTCTGCCAACCGGACGCGATATTCGGAGGTCGTGGGTTTGGTTCCCACCATCGGCACGTTGTTTTTTCTTCTACTTTGCGTCCAGCCTCCTTCAATATCTCTCATCTTGGTTTGGAGAGTTCCTGGCCACATACTGTTGCGTTCACCCTCTACGCCGATGACATCTGCATACTGCGCACTGGATGAATAAGGTGTCTTGTGCACGTTCCACTACAGAATTAAAAATAGTGCACTACATTATTCTTAAACAAGAAAGGTTGCCTTATATATCCAGAAAAGTGCCGATAATATTTTTTACACTAATGCGGCCGCTTTTCCGTCAACTCCGCATGCCTGATGAACGGAAGAGGAGAACTATTCACGACATGATAGAAAGTGTTGGTAGATCCAAGGTTAGCACATGTGGAGTCAATGCAAGACCAGCCTATTAGTGGAAGTCCTGCGAAACGCGACTTTCGTGACGATTTCAGAACATTGCACGATAAGGGCCACTGTCATTGAGCTGGCCCGTATCTAGACAGTTAATTTCAAGGGAGTGATTCCTGCGAGTATATTGTGAGGCTGCTGGAATGGTGTTGAGAGCACGAGAGCAACTGCCATACAACTTTATTTCTCGAAAAAACAATTGTTTGCATCACAGCCACAAGTGCAAGCAAAAAGTACAGTCGGCCAGATACTTCAAGGTAGGAGGACCTGCATGCTTGAAGCAGGAGAGAGTGGATATTTTATGTTACATGGAAGAGAATATGTGAAATCTTTCCTGCGTTTGTCGGCCAATGTTCCCGTGAGATATATGCCGGATGGCGATCTTTTTGTCTGTAGTTAGGCTGCGAACGTCCCTCAAGAGCTAAATGCTAGTACAATGAACTATTTAAAATGCATGTAATCCATACCTTTTAAACGTATATGCCGGGCGCGGTAATTTTAAATGAAGCTTCTTGCCAGATTACCCGACCAAGCATTCCGGCGGTTTAACTGTGCCATTGCCTACTAGGAAGACTATATTATAACATTTTTATCATTTGGTTGCTTTTTATTTATTGCAGTTAAGTAGTACATAGTTAAGTCGTCTGCGAAGACTTACTTGGCGAGCCTGGGATTCCTGGCAGTGGAAGCGCGTTCCCGGGCGCGTATTGCCAAACCATATCCCGTAGGCGCACTGTAGCTAACGACGCTCTCGGCGAGTTAAACGGCGATTGTTGCTGCAAGATCTCTCGGAACGCAACCTAAAGGTAACATAACTCACTGTAAACGGCGATTGTTGCTGAAAGGTATCTCTGAGCGCAACCTAAAGGTAACATACACTCACTGAAGCAGGAAATGATAATGGGGAACGTAATTGCTTAGTGTAACTGTTGTCATGCCGATTGTTGCTGAAAATCTATCTGAACGCAACCTAAAGGTAACAAAACTTACTGAAGGCAGGATATAATTGTGGTAAAGGCAATTGCAAAAAAAAATTATTTAGAAAACAATTACAACAAAGAAGTCGAACAGATGTTTCAGTGGCATCAGTGCAAAGATGGGTGATGTTGATCCATTACGCCACCAAAACAACGAAAATGCGCTCTTATTCGTTTTAGACAATATATACACTATATGTCGCAAGGCGGCGCTTCTCAGAGGTATCGCGCTAAAGAGTCGTCTGCTCGAGTGCTCCTACGGGATATGATTTGCTAATACGCTTCCCGGGCTGGGTCCGGTTTATGTCATAGTGGGACCAGGCACAGCCCGGGATTGGCGCAACGGGCCTGAGCTTGGCTCGGGCTTCGAACAGTGTGCCCAGGCCGGGCGCGACTAGGAAAATAAGCATGTGCTGTGCTCTAGAGGCAAAAGCTCTATCTTACATTTCTAAAAAATAATGCCAGCGATTAGAGTATCGAGCCTATGGCTGTGGCAAAGCATAAAGCAACACCACTACCCCTATCGCCGCAGACACTTTCTTTTGTTAGTGAATTCGATTTCGTTTTACTACGGAGAACTTGTGTCTGCGACTGAGCAGAATCACACCTTTCTATGTTAAAAAAGAGTCACAGACACTTGGTAACAAAGTCTAGCGGTTCTTTAAGCTATGACAAACTGCCTAAGGCTATATACGTTAATATTCAGATTACATGTATTTTCGAGAATGAGGCTTACTGCTCGCTCTGCCACTCCAAAGGTTAAATCGCACCGCAATATTACCCTCGAATCGAGAGGCGCTATATTAGAGGGTTTCCAAATTTCGACGCATTCGCACTACAAATCCTTAGGTCATTCTATTGGGCGTTTGATCTTTAACCGTCACAGATCGTTTTATATGTCTCCGAAAATTTCATCTAACTCAGTTCAATGCACGTTTCACATTGAACGATGAAATTCCGCACTGGTGGATTCCCGGAATTGTTTCCGTCTAGGGTGACCACTTAAATATGTGGGGATTTATGAACTGATTCGCTAGCGATTTGCTACTAAGTCCCGCCATGGATGACTTGCCTACCGGTCAGAGAGCATCAGCACTTCGACGATGCGGGATGCTGTTAAGGCAGTGTACGCTCGGATAAATTGTTTAGGCTGAATGAGTGCTCTCAATCTTTCATTTTTGTTATGCTACTATAACTATACCTATACTCAAGTCATACATTTTATCATTGTATTCAGTTCAGTTCAGTTCAGTCGTTCAGTCGTGTCCGACTCTTCGTGACCCTATGGACCATGTCACGCCACGCTTTCCGGTCTCTCATTATCTTCCTAACATCACATAACTTCATCTGCAGTGCCTCGAGGATGCCATCTAACCATCGCAATCGCTGCCTACCCCTTCTTCGGCGACCCTCAACCTTTCCTAACACCAAAACTTTCTCCAGCGACTCCTCTCTCCTCATCAGATGACCAAAGTATCTGAGCTTTAACTTTAGAATTTGACCCTGCAATGAGCAGTCAGGGTTTACGGTCGACAATATCGACTGATTTGATCTTCTGGCAGTCCAAGGAACTCTCAAGAGTCTCCGCCAGCACCAGAATTCAAACGCGTCAATTCTTCGGCGGTCAACCTTCTTCACAGTCCAACTCTCGCATCCATACATCACAACTGGAAAGACCATAGCACGAGTTATACGGATCTTGGTTGGCAGACTAATGTCTCTGCTCTTTACTTGGCGGTCAAGGCTAACCATTGCTCTCTTTCCCAGAAGCAAGTGTCTCCTAATTTTATGGCTGCAGTCTCCTTCCGAGGTAATCTTGGTGCCCAAGAAGAGAAAATCTGTCACAGCTTCCATTTCTTCTCCCTTGATGCTCCAGGAGTTGATAGGGCAAGACGCCATGATCTTTGTCTTTTTAATGTTCAGTTTAAGCCCAAACTTCTCACTCTCTTCTTGTACGCGCATCAGAAGTCTTTTGATTCCACTTCACTTTCTGCCATTAAAGTGGTATCATCCGCATATCTAAGGTTGTTGATACGTTTTCTAGCAATCTTCACTCCAGCTGAAGACTCGTCCAGACCGGCCTTCCTCATGATGCTCTCTGCATATAGGTTAAATAGGCAGGGCGACAGTATGCAGCCTTGCCTCACTCCTTTCTCAATCGGAAACCAATCAGTAAGACCATGCCCAGTTATGACTTTGGCCTCTTGCCCTTCATACAAATTCCTGAGGAGACAAATGAGGTGAATTGAACCTCCCATCTCTTGGAGAGCTTGCCACAATCTGCTGTGATCTACGCAGTCAAACGCTTTCGCATAATCAATAAAGCAGAAGTAGATGGGTTTCTGGAACTCCCTTGCTTTTTCCATGATCCAGCGAAGGTTGGCAATTTGGTCTCTAGTTCCTCTACCCTCGCGAAACCCAGCATGCACGTCCGGAAGCTCCCGATCCACATACTGCTGCAGCCTACCTTGGAGGACTTTCCACATCATCTTGCTAGCACGCGAAATAAGCGTGATCGTGCGGTAGTTGGAACAATCTTTGGCACTGCCTTTCTTTGGAATGGGAATGGAAACTTACCTCCTCCAATCCTGTGGCCACTGCAGGGTTGTCCAAATCTTCTGACGTAATGTATGCAGAATGTTACCAGCGTCATAGTTGAGGTTTTGTAGCAACTCAGCTGGAATGCCATCAATTCCGCTAGCTTTGTTCTTAGCAAGGCTTGCTAAGGCCCATTCAACTTCACTCTTCAGGATGCCCGGCTCGAGATAAGTAATCACAACCGTCTTATGTTGGGTTTGCACATTCGGGTCCTTCTTGTACAGTTCTGTGTATTCCTGCCACTTCTTCTTTATCTCTGAGGCTTCAGTGAGGTCCTTGCCTCGTTTGTCCTTTATCACGCCCAGCTTAGCACATAAGCTTCCTTTGATATCTTTGATTGTCTTATACAGAGCTCTTGTGTTCCTTAATTGGCTATTGTCTTCAACTGCTTGGCACTGTATGTTCAGGAAGGCATTCTTATCTCTCCTTGCTATTTTCAGAAAATCCGCATTGAGAAATTTGTATCTTTCTCTTTCCCCCATAACGTTTGCCATCCTCCTTTCCTCAGCTATTTGCAAAGCCTCTTCAGATAAACGGTTTGCTTTCTTGCATTTAGTTTCCTTTGGAACTACCTTAGTAGCAACTTCTTGTATTATATTGTAACGTAACGTTACACAGAAGGCGCTCTGGCACTCTGACACCGAAGGACACCAACAGCCAGTCAGGGCAGCACGAAAGCGGAGCACTGTTTCGCTTCGTCGTCTTCTCCGAATCGCCGGTTCAAATCTTCGTCGTCTATGAATGGCATGTGTCATTGCCCCCCTTCTTGGCAGCATCGCCTCGATGCTGCAAATGCTGCTTGATGCGATGAGCTGACAGATGTTATGGTAGGTTGGTGTGGGATACCACAACACAAAACGGGGCCCCATCAGTCTCAAGAATAGTCAGCGGGGCGATCGTGGTAGGGTTTCATCCGGACGACGTGTACAACATCAGTGAACTTGCGTCGTCTGCGGCTTCAATGATCTTGGGTCGCGGATTCAACTTTGTAAGTAACGTCGCTGAGGCGGCGGAGGACACGATATGGGCCGAAGTACCGGCGCAGCAATTTTTCAGACAGCCCACGATGACGAACGGGCGTCCAAATCCAGACATAGTCTCCAGGCTCGTAGGCAGCGAAGCGCCGTCCCTTGTTGTAACGGTCAGCGTCTAGTTGCTGTTGTAGGTATATGCGCTGCCTTGCCAGCTGCCGTGCTTCTTCCGCACGCTGGGTAAAACTAGCGATGTCCAGGTCAAGCTTATCTTCGTCGTCGATGTATACGGGCAGCATTGTATCCAGTGGAGTGGTCACTCGACGGCCGAAGACAAGCTCGAAGGGTGTGAGCCGCGTCGTCTCCTGAAGTGCCGTATTATATGCGAACGTGGCATATGGGAGGATTTGATCCCAGGTCTTATGCTGTATATCCACGTACATAGACAGCATGTCAGCCAGAGTTCTGTTTAGCCTTTCCACCAAGCCATTAGTTTGTGGGTGGTATGCCGTGGCCCGTCTATGGCTAGTGTGTGTAAGGTTCAGTACAGCCTTAGTCAGGCGGGCCGTAAAAGCTGCCCCGCGATCGGTAATGATAACAGCCGGAGCGCCATGACGCAACACGATGTCGTGGACAAAAAAAACTCTGCGACTTCGGTGGCAGTTCAATTTGTGAGCGACGCGGTCTCAGCATATCGGGTCAAGTAGTCTGTCGCGACAACAATCCAACGCTTTCCATTACTTGACTTCGGGAAAGGACCAAGAAGATCCATCCCCACTTGTTGGAAAGGAGTTTTCGGTGGAGCGATCGGCTGAAGAAATCCAGCTGGTTTCACGGGTGGAGTCTTTTGGCGTTGACAATCACGGCAGGTTTTTACGTAAGATCGCACTGAAGGTAATAATTTCGGCCAATAGTATTTCTCCCGAATTCTTGCAAGCGTACGACTAACTCCCAAGTGGCCGGAGGACGGTTCGTCGTGACAAGCGCTTAAGATGTCAGGCCGTAGGTGCGTAGGCACTACGAGTAGAAATGTCTCTTTGGATCTTTCAAAATTCCGCTTGTAGAGAACTCCACTTCGTAAAGCGTATGACTGCAAGCCACGACGAAAAACAAGCGGTACTCTACCACCGTGTCCTTCCAGATAATCGATGAGCGGCGCCAGCTCCGGGTCCTTGCGTTGAAGGTCAGCCATATGTGATTGGGTAATGGCCCCAATAAAGGGAAAATCGTCGGCGTTTTCCACTGCAGTGGAGTCCAATGGCGCGCGTGACAAACAATCCGCATCTTGGTGTTTATGTCCCGACTTATACACAACAGTGACGTCATACTCTCGAAGACGGAGGCTCCAACGAGCTAAGCGTCCAGACGGGTCTTTAAGGCTTGCCAGCCAGCACAAGGAATGATGGTCGCTGACAAAACGGAAGGGTCGTCCATACAAATATGGTCGAAACTTGCTAATGGCCCAGATTACCGCAAGGCACTCCTTCTCTGTTGTCGAATAGTTCGCCTCTGATAGTGAGAGTGTTCGGCTCGCGTAGGCGATAACCCGTTCTATTCCGCCTTGCCACTGAATGAGTACCGCGCCGAGGCCAACGTTGCTGGCATCAGTATGTACGTCGGTTGCGGCGTCTTCATCGAAATGGGCGAGTATTGGGGGTCTGTGTAGGCGGCTTCTAAGCTCCTGGAAGGCTTGTTCTTGATCGTCTCCCCACAGGAAGGGTATGTCTTCTCTGGTTAGTGCTGTCAGTGGTTCAGCTATCTTAGAAAAATCTTGGACGAAGCGTCGGTAGTATGAACAAAGAACTAGAAATCGTCGAAGTGCCTTTTTGTCGGTGGGGCGTGGAAAATTTGACACTGTGGTAGTCTTTTCGGAATCAGGGAGAACGCCCTGTGCACTGACAACATGGCCGAGAAAGCGTAGTTCCTTGAAAGCAAAGTGGCATTTCTCAGGCTTGATCGTTAGTTGCGCGCCTTTGAGTGCTTGAAGCACGATGCACAACCGGTCCAAGTGTTGCTCGAAAGTAGGCGAGAAAATAACGACATCATCTAAGTACACCAAGCACGACTGCCACTTCAGACCTGATAAAACCGTGTCCATCATATGTTGGAACGTGGCCGGTGCAGAGCAAAGACCAAACGGAAGCACCTTAAACTCGTATAGGCCGTCGGGCGTCACAAATGCAGTCTTCTCTCGGTCTCTCTGATCCACCTCAATTTGCCAGTATCCGCTTTTGAGGTCTAATGAGGAGAAGTACCTAGCGTCGCGTAGTCGGTCGAGGACATCGTCAATCCTGGGCAGCGGATAGACGTCCTTTTTAGTCACGTTATTTAACTTTCGGTAATCGACACAGAATCTCAAGGTGCCATCTTTCTTTTTGACAAGGACCACTGGCGATGCCCATGGGCTCGTCGAAGGCTGGATCACGTCGTCCGCAAGCATTTCATCCACTTGCATTTTAATGGCGTCACGTTCTTTAGGAGAAACCCGGTACGGGCGCTGGCATACCGGTAACGTGGTCTCATCGGTGATGATTCGGTGCTTGGCGACAGGAGTACGACCAACCTTAGAGCCTGTGGCGAAGCAGTCTGCGAAATCGCTCAGAAGAGCCGAAAGAAGATTCCTCTGATCGGGGCTCAAGTCGGGGTTAATTTTAACGGTCTGCAGAGCATGACAAGGTGCGGCCTCCTCTTTAGGGTTCGCTCCGGTGGTGCATAAATGAGGCAAGGCAGTAACATCGTGAAGGACGGCAACAGCCGTGTCCTTGGCGAGATGCCGCATCTCCTTAGCAAAATTTGTCAGGAGGACAGTAGCACAACTGTTCTGGAGTTGTACGAGTCCTCGAGCAACGGCTAATTCCTTCTCGAGTAGTAGCGGAAAGTGCCCATCCGCGATGCCCTCGTAATCGTGGAATAAGTCATGCTTTACAAGAACCAACACACTAGAACGTGCCGGAACCCTCACGTCATCGTCGACTATACGCAAAACGTTCAGACCCGGATCTTCGTTTTCAATGCGCGCCACGGCTCGTTTCGTCGAAAAGGAAACACGCGCTTCTTTCAGGTCAATGACAGCGCCGTTGGTCTGCAGGAAGTCTAGACCGAGGATCAAGTCTTTCGAACACTCAGGAAGCACGATAAATTCTCCGACATACACAAAACCACGGATGCCGATCCGCGCTGTGCACTTGCCTGCAGGTTCGATCAAGTGGCTTCCCGCCGTGCGAATTTTCGGGCCGGACCAATGGGTCAAAACTTTTTTCAATTCTCGGGCGAGACCACGGCTCATTACTGAATAATCGGCACCAGTGTCGAGTAACGCGGTGACATCCACTCCATCAATCGTTACACATAAATCGGAGGTAGTATGCCGGATGCTGTCGCTACCTGACACAAGCGAAATCTCGTCGGGTCGGCCTGACGATGACGGAGGATCTTCACATTTCCCGACATCAGCGACCCTTCCTCCGAAGGCCGCTGGTATTAGTTTTCCCGGCTAGGGCTGGGAGAGGAGCGGCGTCGGGAAGAGTGGGGACTTGTCGAGCGGTAGCTCGTCGGGGACGCAGACCGACGCTCTTGGTAACCGGACGTTACGGGATACTGTCGCGCTGCAAGGTCACTTGCAATCTCAGTAGGCCGTTCGTCATTCCGAGGGTGGAGTTCCTCCGAGGCGAAACCCCGCATGTTGACGCGGCGGTACGGGCACGCCCGGTAAAGGTGACTGGCTTCCCCGCAATTATAGCACAGGGGGCGACGGTCCCGGGGCCGCCATACTTGACGGGGACGCTGGTAGATTGGCGGAGGGGAGTAGTGAGGCCCCATGCGGCTCCGTGCAAGTCCGTCCATGCGAGGACCTGCGGCTCCATTGCTGGAGCTGCGGCGTTGATACTATGATCCGGCGGGGGAGCCCTACGTAAGACGGACGCATAGGTGGGCCTCGCGTCGATCGTCTGGTGGGGAACGCGCTGCTGGGGAACGTCAGCAATTTGCTGAGCTGCCATACGCACCTCGTCCCGGACGACTTCAGCCAGTGAAGGAAAAGCTGTTGTGTTGCAAGGCATCCGGAGCGCTTGCAGTTCCTCCCGCACGACAGAACGGATGAGATTTCGTAGTGCGTCCATGTCGCTGCCGATATGCACAGGAGGTGCGTCGGACCCAATGATGTTCACGTCACGGTTGTACTGACGGGCTCGGTGTTGCAGCGTTGTCTCCATGGTCGCTGCCTCGCTGAGAAACTCCGCCACAGTGCGCGGCGGACTGCGCACCAGTCCGGCGAAAAGTTCTTGTTTAACGCCCCGCATCAGGTGACGCAGTTTCTTACCTTCAGGCATTTGTGGGTCTGCACGCTTGAAAAGGCGTGTCATGTCCTCAAAGAACATACGCACGCTCTCGTTCGGGCGCTGATTGCGCGAGTGTAGCGCAGCTTCTGCTCGCTCCCGGCGGTCGGCGCTAGGAAAGGTGGCTTTGAAATCACGACAGAAGGCTGCCCAGGATGGGAAGGCAGCCTCATGGTTTTCAAACCATGTCCGTGCAGACTCTTCAAGGGCGAAGTACACGTTGTGGAGCTTGCGCTCATCAGTCCACCCGTTGTAACGAGCAACTCGCTCGTAGTTCTCAAGCCAGTCCTCGGCGTCCTCGAACACGTCGCCATGAAAGGAGGGTGGTGTTCGCGGCTGATGACACAGGATGTGGGTGGGAAGCCTGCTCTCAGATGTCATTGCAGCAGGTTCGACGGCCGTCTGAGGATGCGTCGTCCTGGTAGCAGCCGGAAGGGGTCCGAATTCAGGGGGCTCTCCACGTAGGCGACGGCCGAGGCGTTGATGTACGGGGGTAAGCTCCGTATTGGCAGGCTGATTCTGCAGGACTGGATCGATACCTGGCAATTCCTCTACCAGATTTGTAACGTAACGTTACACAGAAGGCGCTCTGGCACTCTGACACCGAAGGACACCAACAGCCAGTCAGGGCAGCACGAAAGCGGAGCACTGTTTCGCTTCGTCGTCTTCTCCGAATCGCCGGTTCAAATCTTCGTCGTCTATGAATGGCATATGTCAATATCACGAACATCAGTCCACATCTCTTGAAATCGATTCCTCACTTCCACAGCATATTCTAATGGGATTTGATCCAGATCATACCTGAAAGACCTTGTAGTTTTCTGCGTTTTCCTCAATATAAGCTTAATTTGGGCAACAAGAAGCTGATGATCGGTGCCACAATCGGCCCCAGGCCTTGTTTTTACTGCTTATATAGCGCTTCTCCATCTCTACCGGCAAAGAATATAATCGATCTGATTCCTGTACAGACCGTGCGGTGAAGTCCATGTGTACAGGCGCCTCTTGTGCTGTTGAAAATGAGTATTCGCTATGGTCAAGTTGTTTTCTTGACAAATATCTACTAGCCTCTACCCAGCTTAATTTGGTTCCCCAAGACCGAACTTGCCTGCAATTCCGGATATTTCTTCACTCCCGACCTTAGCATTCCAGTCTCCTATGAGAAAAACGACGTCTGATGATGGGGTGCGGTCTAAAAGGCATTCTAGGTCCGCATAAAATGTCTCAACGTCAGCTACTTCAGCAGTAGTGGTCGGTGCATAGATTTGGATAACTGTTATGTTGAAAGGGTGATCTTGGATCCGAAGTAAAATCATTCGGTCGTTTTTGGGTTGTACCGTAGCACTGCTTTGCCCATTCTTCTATTTACTATGAGAGCAACCCCGTTTCTTCTCTTGGATTCGTGCCCACAATAACAGACATAATGGTCGCCGGAGTTAAATTCTCCCATTCCGGTCCACATGAGCTCGCTGATGCCCAAGATATCAATGTTCAATCTGTCCATTTCTCGCTTGACGACATCCAGATTACCTTGTGTCATAGATCTTATATTCCATGTTGCTATGTGATATATCTCCTTGCAACATCAGACTTTCCGGTTGCTTCCCGACACATCCACAACTGAGCGTCCTTTTAGCTTTATCCCAGCCGCTTCATTCGTCCTGGAGCTACTAGGAATCGCCCTTTGTTCATCCCCAGTAACATGTGGGACGCCGAATTCCAACCCGGGGTGCTCATCTTCCGGCGCCATATCATTAATGGTATTGCAACTGATCATAGGGTTTTCTTGGCAGGAAATACTGGAGTGGGTTGCCATTACTTTCTCCAGTGAATCACATTTTGTCAGAACTCTCTGCCGTGACCTGTCTATCTTAGGTAGCCCTACACAGCAGAGCTCACTACTTCATCGAGTTTTGCAAGCCCTTCCGCCACGACAAGGCAGTGATCCATGAAGGGGATCATTGTATTCACGCTATGCTAATTCTTTAAACCCCCGCAACACGTTAGAACTTCAATGAGCCTCTTTTCATAACTCTTTCGCTGCCTTTCCCTAGCGTAAGCAACTCATAGAACCCAGCATAATTATTCCTACATAGAATTGCTCGTACATCTCACGAAATATGAAAGGTTTCTGATTTAGGCACAGCCTCCTACGGTGTTACCTGAATGACTTGGTCTTTCTTTGTGAAAACAGCAGAGAACGCCCAGGGACTGCAAGTTGGTTCAGTAATGACGCGTAAAAATCTTGTCAACCTCCTCCTGCATGGCGTCCCGCTTTTGAAGCGAGACACGCTAAGGCCTTCTGTGAATTGCGCTATTATCACCTTATTGATACAATGCGTCACAGCGATTGTTTGGTCCATTGCTGGGTCTTAGAATTCAAATATACCGCTGTACTACAAGAAACGGTCGGAGAGAGAGCGCGAGAGAAATATTTTAATGAAAGCAAGATATGTCTGCCTAATGCTGGCCTTAGCATGCTATTCCTGATGAGGGGGAAAAAGAAGGGAAGGGGAAGGAAAAATGAATGAAAGAAATCGGGAACTCACTTTCCTACTCACATAATCACCCTCAGATGAGTCTCAAAGGGTCTCTTCAACCCAGTGTCCTTGTGGAAACTGATTTAGGGTTTTGTAGCTCGTGAAGCCGAAAACCAATCGCTCCAAAACCCCAGGACGTATTCAAGGTGCAGGGTGCGTCTTTAACAAGTTCTAAATTATTACGTATTGTTCTATGGTCGCCGCTCCTTCGGCAGGAGGTAACCAAATGTTCAAAATCTTCACATGCATCACAAGTAAAGCACTAATGACTGCTGGCTATAGAGGTTTTATATAGGAAGCATTGTGTGTAGAACATATTCTAACGGATTTGTGCAGACAATTACAATGGCATCTCCTAAAAGTCTGTGGAATTCGAGAGACATAAGGAAGATCTATTCGATTTAGAAGTCAGCATTGATGGTCCGCATCATACCACAGAGCGCGCTTCAGTCGCCATGATTCAGTAGCTACAAGTCTTGGTGCATCTCCTCGTGATAATGCAATTGGAATTATTAAATATGATTCTCGATGTTCTAGATTTTGAAGCGGCGTCAGTGTAGTCAATGCCCACGATGTCGAATTGAGCTGGTAACCACTGTCGCACAATGCGATAACACAGATCGCAATCCTGAGTGTGCAGCTTATTATAGTCAGTGACGTGTTTTTCCTGTATTCATGATGACTTTAGCAATTGCAGTCCAGCGCGACAGTCACTAAAGATGAGCGGTGCTGCAGTGGTTCCCAGTTGGAAAAAACAACAGAAAAAGTTTTGATTTTACGACAGGATTTCTGGGCAGGTTTTGACGGGAAACCTGTTGTGACAACAGAACATTCTTAAGTAACATCAGAAACCTCTGGTACGACAGAAAAAGTGCTACAGAACTACAGACAACAAAAATATACTACAGAAAAAGTACAGAAAAGTACTACAAATATAAAAAAAATCTTATGGTTACGAATGAACAACAGGATATTTTGCCGTATTTTTGACACAGTTATGTAGTTTTTTTCGACTAGGTTGGTGTGCAGAAAATATGCAGTAGCTTCTCGCAGAGCTGTTAACTCAATAGCAACTGCCGAAATTCGGTAAATATGTATGGTCGAGATTGTGGAATGTTTTGATGGTATTAAGAGAGCGGATTGATGGTTAGACAGACGTAAAAGAGCCATCTGAATGGATGTGGCAGTGTTAACTGCAGTATATAGATATGTGTTTAATGGCGAAGTATTTATGTGCAGGTCCTGGGATGGGGGCTTTACTTTTAATACTAGGCACAGTTCTTGGCATTTGTCACGCAGCATACCTCCATTGACGACGGGACGAGGCGCTGGTATTGGAAGGGAGTAGGTGGGAAAGGGCTGATCATACTTTGCTCTAAAAATGTATGACCAGGTTTATGCGCAAAACCGTAGCTGATCACGAAGCAGCTCCTGTGGTATCAACACAGTTATAGACATCAGCTCTATGCCAGAATACTCATTGTGGAGGTGTTTTTTCGAAGAGCGAGCCAGATTCCAAAGCTTTGGCAGCATGGCTTTAAGCCGTTTTAAGCTTGCTTAAGAGGTGCCATAGAGAACTGGGAGACGATAGTGCAGAAGGCGATCAAAACCTTCTCCATTAAGTCGTAATAAAGCTTTTTTTAGGAGCCCCTTATCGTTGTTGAGGACATGCGAAATATAGACACGCATGAGGAGAGTGATCTTATGCTTATGAATCTATAGTGACCATGTATGAGATTTGTTAAATATCACACCTAGAAATTTTTGGTGTGCTGTCTTAGGCTATAGCGTGCTAGCAACTGTCAGCGCATAATGAAAAAAATGGCGGTGTGAAAATAAATTGGTGCGCACTTATTTGGAAATATAGAAATCCTTGCTTGTTTAAGAATAATGCAGTGCATTATTTTGATTTCTGTACTCGAGCTTGCGCAAGATGGCTGTTTCATCTAGAGCGCAATATGTAGTTGCCATCGGCGTAGAGGGCGATTCCAACCGTAGGTGGCAAGGAACTCTCCAAACCAAGAAGAGAGATATTGGAGGAGGTTGGACTAAAACTCGATCCCTGCGGAAGGCCATAAGACATGTTGGAGGCATCAGTTCAGTTCAGTCGTTCAGTCGTGTCCGACTCTTCGTGGCCCTATGGACCATGTCACGCCACGCTTTCCGGTCTCTCACTATCTTTCTAACGTCACATAACTTCATCTGCAGTGCCTCGAGGATGCCATCTAACCATCGCGTTCGCTGCCTACCCCTTCTCCGGCGACCCTCAACCTTTCCCAACATCAAATCTTTCTTCAGCGACTCCTCTCTTCTCATCAGAAAATTAGAGTGCAGTTGCAGCTAATTTGTAAAGTTACGTTCCTGAGCTTGCTCCACTTTCCGGAAGACTACAGCGCACACGACTCACTTTCAGTTAGATTCTGTATTGCATAGCAAGTCTTAGAGAGAATCTGTCTCCTATTAAGCGTTTCCAGCATTTTTGTATTTAGAGGTACAATAATGGGCTCCACTGCTAGGTACCGCTATTGCCTTAATAGCCACTGTGCTGTACTAACTTTTCCTTTTTCTTGTAGGTGTTATTCATCACCTATACAAGACAACTTCGAGTATGGGATAGGATAAATTTGACAACAAAACCTGCTGGAACACAAATTCATATTCATTACGCGTTAAGGCTTACTACTTTTATTTTTGTCATGGCTCGTAATGTTAATTGGTTTATTGGGGTGCCATATACGTACAGGTAACATGCCAAGAATTATGAACTTAGCGAAGAATTTGACTACTTAGAATGGCACAAGTCAGGTCAGAATAATATTTAAAACATGTGATGAGTTTAAGACCATTGTCTTCAAACAGTGGTGTTGAGGAAATGGCATGTCCATAGTTAACGCGGCCCCCAAAATAGGCCTCTTTGGTAATAAAAGGCTTTGAACAATTGCTGTTGACACAAACTTTACAAAATTCAACCTATATATGTTGAAGAACATTATGTCAAACGACCAGTTCTTCTACCTAGGGATATTGCTATATCTTCCCAGTTGATCTTTTTGTGATTCTTGCAAGAAAACTTTATTTACATTAATACAAAATATACGCCGATGTCATAAAAAAGATCTTTATAGCCTGAATGAATTCCACCTTCTACGAGCAGATAGGTTTAGCAATAAACCTGTCGGTCTCTTGAAGAACTACAAACCTAAAACTGCGGTTACATTTTATAAACAGTAGGCACAGAAAAATTATTTGTCGTTAATGTTTTTATATGAAGCAGCAAACGCGACATTTTAAACAAATTACAGCTAAAGAGCAGACAGAGGAATACATTTCAGCCAGAGTTGAAGGCTACTACTTGAGCGCCGCCCGATAACATGAACAGCGTCATGACTCAGAATTCTCATCAGTAAGACGGCAAGTTGAGCGCGTTAGTACATACTTTAGCACAAACCAGCGCAACAACGGCGACAAGAGAGTAGAGTAGACTGGTCCAGTTTTCTTTCTACTCTCTTGTCTCTGTTGTCGCAGTGTTTTCTTTTTTTTTGCTTAACCAGAATTCTATGCTGTAGCGAGGCAGGTGCCAGGCCAGCTTCCTTCATTATATTTGCTGTTCCTTAGGCAGCGACCACTACCATCAGGGCTAGGTAGCTTTGTAATTTGTTTTCTTATTGCTTTATCGAACAGGCATTGGAAATATTGCGAGCGACAAATTGATCAGTATTATAAGGAGTTGGACGCTACGAAGCTACATGTGGTGTGCCTACCGTAATTGCTGCTGTGGCAGGAAGTGGGGGTCACCCTAAACAGTTTTCTAATAAACATTATGTTAGGCCTACAAGCAATAGCTGTACCAGATCTTTCTCACCAATGTTTTTATCAGCCACAAAGATGAGAGGTAGCCAAGTCCACACTTTATCTTAATGAATGGAATGCTTATAATATAAAGAAAAGGTGGTCAATTCATCTCGGGGTGATTTGTGCAGCAGGGAGCAGCAAACGCGGAATACAGGAAAGCAAAATCTCAATTTTTTTACTGCGAAACCAGTCGCTAGGCGGCGCCTGAGACACTTGGCTGGTCGACGCTCGCATCGAAGAACGTTTGTAGCGACTGGTTGAGCTGAAAATTATAACTATAATAGTTGGTCTCCTACGACGGGCAGCTGCACAGCGTGGGTGCTTATGACTGTGCAAATGAGGTATCCGAGGTACAAGCTGATGGATTTGTGATTACACATACCGAAACGACATGTGTACTTACAAGTGTCCGGAGGGGAAGCCACGAACGGGAGCAGGCATTACACAGCACTTAAGAAGAGAGTATTTCCGCAGCGCACGTTCAGCATTACCGAAGCGTTCGCTGTAATATGTGCTTTTAGCGAACGCAGAGGGGACATGCACGAAGGACACGAAGGAAAGTCGAACCGAGTACACACACGAAAAGAAAAAGACTGCTTTGTTTTCCCGCTGCACGGCAAAAGCAATATTTTTGCAAGTAGACATTTTATATTATGTGAAGCAAAAGACATACGTTGTTTCTAAGGGGATTTTTTATATTTTATGAAACCGAGCTACGAGCAACATCTATGATCCCCACGTGCAACGCGCATGTCGGGCCGCTTCGCTGCGGTCGCGAACAAGCGGAACAGAGTAGATTGCTTGCTTGCGTGCTTCCGTCGGAGCGTTCGGCCCATGTGCAGCAGCTCCGAATATAGGCACAAGTACGCACTGCTAAATCTGTCTGCTAAGAGCAGCGAGTAATCTTCTTAAAGCAGATATTATGCTACCCCAATAGCTGTTATGTTCACTCGGGCAGAGCAATGGTGAGAGCGCATAGTCTTGCTGTGGAGAGTAGAGCGGATCTAAATGCAGAGGTAATCATATAAGGGAGAGGGGAAGCGGTGCCCAGAAAAATTTGGGCGAAGTAAAATTGAAGAGTCGATGCAATGAACAGAGCGGGGCAGCAGGGTGTTCAGAGGCGCGCGCGTACATACACATGTGCGTTTGGTGGTATTATTTTGAATAATGTGAAATGGGGGGGGGGGGGGGGCGTTAAAGCCGCGCACTCTCCGGAATAAAACGCCGCCTGTACGGAGTGCTAGCGAAAGCTGGCGCTCAAAGGGCACGGTGGCGTCCAGCAAGTCCAGAAGCCCGCGTGAAGAACATCGAAGGCGGGACCAAGCAGTGCGCGAAAGTTTCCTGGCTTCGAGAGATAAAAAGCAAAACCAAGTGCAAAAGGAATGCAACGATCTTCGTGTCTAATGAAAGGCAAATGAAAGCGCAACACCTTTATGAGGATGCCGATCAGAAGCGGAGGTATGAAGAAGTGCCGTCTTTCTTAGGCGCGAGAACAACAGCGAATGCCTAAGGGCTTTTTGAGGGTCTCACCGCACCAGTGGCCAGCATTTCGTTAAGGGCACCATTTAATAGTGCTCGCTTGTGGACGCTCAAGGGCCTTTGGTTGAACCGGATCGGACGCGTACCGCCGGTTTCGATCCTCTGGGTGAGAACATTGGCCTTCCCAGTAACTTCTGCGAACATTGTAGCGAAGGTCCTCAGTGTCTTCACGATTCTGCATCTTTCGGCTGGTGAGACCCTGAAAGATTTCAAAACAGTGAGAAGACCACTTCCAGTGGCGGTGCCCGAATGGCTGTTTGTAGCCAGCAACTGTGACTGCAAAGCAACTGGTTGTGCTGTGAACCTAAAATCCACAGTATTTATTCCGTGCTGGTAGGTTTGGTTCCCAAGGTCTATCACGATCACCGCCTTGTGAAGTTACGGCACAATATCAATAGACAGGAAAGGCCGGGAAAGTGTAGGAAGCACTGTCTAATATTTCGCCCATTGATAGTGACTGTTAAACGGGCTGCCGAGTATGGTGCTTAGACGTCGTAACCGTAGGTGTTTCGCATCACAGGCGTATTTGACTCGATCGCCAAAAACTGAAACTGTAGAACCTTTGTCTAAAAGCGCAGGCACTTCTTTTCCGGCCACACTCACCGCAACCAGCGGCATATTGTCAAGGTGGGTCGCATTACAACGAGATGTTGATGGAACAGCGCTCACCGTTTGTTACTGAAGCTTTTTGGGTAATGTCGGTGGCTCCCACGTTGATCTGGGCCGGGTGAGCGGTTCTCGTCTCTGCTTCACCGGCGGTCGTTCGCGGTTGTATTTTGTGGCAGCACGATGGTGTGACGACCAAAATACCCTGCTTCCTGGTATGGTTCCGGCCCACAAACTGCGTCAACAGGAGGGGCCGTCGACGACTTGCACCCACAACTCCGTCAGCAAGAGGGGGCGGACGAAGAATTGCACCCACAACTCCGTCAGCAGGAGGGGGCGGACATAGACTTCACCCACAACTCCGTCAGCAAAAGGGGGCGGATGACGACTTGCACCCACAACTCCGTCAACTGGAGGGCGCGAACGACGACTTGCACCCACAACTCCGTCAGTAGGAGGGGGCGGATGACGAATTGCACCCCCAAATCCGTCAGCAGGAGGGGGCGGAAGACGACTTGCTCCCACACCCCGTCAGCAGGACGGGGCGGAGTACGACTTACTTCCAAAACTCCGTCAGCAGGACGGGGCGGACGACGACTTGCTTTCACAACTCCGTCAGCAGGACGGGGCGGACGACGACTTGCACCCACAACTCCGTCAGCAGGAGGGGGCGGACGACGACTTTCACATGAGACCGCGCGGCAGTCGGCAGTCGGCAGGTGTTGCAGGTTGTGTACACGGCACGCTTACCGGCACTTCATGGCAGGCTGGGCGGCTGCAAGGAGGCGCCCGGAATCGGTAGATCGCGGGCCGGCAAGTGGTCACAACTGCTTACCACCGCCGGCCGTCGTCGTTTCCCTGCTGACGAGAGCCGCGGGGACTTAGACACTGGCTTCTGTAGTGGCCTCGACCACCACATTGGAAACAGACTGGAAAGTCAGAGTTTGGGTCGCCCATAACTTGCCGCGTGCTTGGATCAGCAGATCGGCGACGGCCTTGGGTACGCCGTGAGGGTGCTCCTGAGTTCCGGCCTCGGAGTAGGACGTGTCCCGGGAATCCAAGAGCTTGGTAGCTGAACGGGTCCACCGACCGAGGCAAGGGCGGAGGCAAACGAGGTACCCCATTTGCAGTAAGCGCACCAGGACACACACATGAGGGCTCCAGGGCGTTTTTGGTGGGGGCGGTGGCCGATAGATCAATTCGGCTATCATGGCGGCCTGGATATCAGAAGCAGCTTTTGCGAGATTGTCCAGTGACGAAAAGCTACGCCCCCGCAAATAGGCCTGAAAACGTGGGTGGGCTTGGCGTATCGCTCGTGTGTCCTCTGTTTCTTGTGCGGAGGGTTCGGCACGTTCATAAAGTTCCTGAAAAGTGCGTATATATTCCAAGAGACTTTCCACCTCGGCCTGTGTGCGAGTGCAGAATTCATCTTTAATGCGCACGGCATAGTGGTCGGTAGGAACTCTGCCCTTAGCATCTGCTCGAAATGACTCCGGTTTTGAAATGTTTTTCGACGCCGCCAGTGTAAGACGGAGCCTTTCATGGCCGCTGGCAAAACTCCTAAAATAATGTCGTATGGTAGGGCTTCCGCACTACGGTAGTCTAGCATTTCTTTTAGGAAGTCTGCTACAGATTCTTTGTCCGTGTGCCCATCATATGTCGGCACTGCGAGCTACAAACGGAAGGTCGAGGGTTCAGTCTGTGCCTGTCGCTCCAGCAGCGTGGTTAGCCGGCTCAAAATAACGGTCATATCTGCCGCCGCCTCTCCTTTTTTATCGTTGTCAGACATTGTGCCAGTCGTGTGGTTTGTTGACTCGTTACGATTAGTAGTTTACCTGAGCTTAAAAGCATTAGAAATGTTTGGGCCAGAACTTATATTCTTTGAAGCAGTTGATGTGGTATCCAGAGAGTTATTGTGGCTGGCTCCGGATGAGGGTGGTTCTCGTTGTTGGCTGTCCTCGCGGCAAGGGTGCGCGCTCAAAGTGGCGGGCAACAACTCCCTGAAATCTCATAAAAAATTCCGTTGGGCGCCAAATGTGGGCCTCAGCCCTCACTCAGGTTCGTGAGCAGCCACCCATGCGACAAACGACCGGCAACAACGTGAAAAAACAACGCTTTAATATAAAGTCAAAAATAAACACTAGGTGAAAAAAAAACAATCTTGCGAGTTGCTGCACAGCACTTCACAAGGGAGTGAGCACCGATAACACGCCACGCAATCTGAGTCCAGTGCAACCATGGAAACACAAGGGCCAAGCCGCGTGTGGCGAGGCCGGAAAGAGCCTGCGCTGCCGGACAAAACCAGGATGCTTCGGAAACGCACACACTCACGTAGAGCTCCTAGCAAACACCGCTGTCCGGGCCGTCCAGCGGAAAAAAGCCCCCTGCGGCTGTTTATTCGTCGCTTCCTGCCATGTTACTCGTCAGAGTCCAAGCTGCCTGACATACGCAGTAGCGTCGGCGTCGGCCGAATGCCTTTGGCTGCTTTATTGCATGGTTATGCTCCAAAACTGAGGGGCTAAGGGCCCTACAAGCTAAGCAATGACAAAGGAACACTGACCACGGTCTCCAAATACTCAAAGCTCCTGAATAGCGACAGTCAAGTCCTACCAAATGTGCCCACTGATGGATTAAGCAACAACTGGCTTGCAGAGAACATGGGCATAACAGTAAATTCTTTCTGGGCATAACTGTAAATGTGCAAAGATGACAGATGGCCCCATTTATTTAAAAATTGCTTCCAAAATAACTTTCATGCTCTTTACTTTTCATTCTACACGCTAAAATGCAACGTAAATAATCAATTGTACAAATATACTAGTTGTCCCGCTCAGAGGCAGGGATAGAATAAACCTCTGCAGAGAACGGTGGGTCATTTAAGTGCGATGAGGCGGAAGCCATTATACCAAGGTGGATCGTAGCCCTCCTCTACGGCACCTCCATCTGCCTGTCTTCTTCCACTCCCCTCTTCCCCCTTCATTTACGGCGTGGTACATGTCTGCGCGGAGAAATGCGACAGGTATTGCGTCGTTTTATCCTGTAAAATTAATTTCAAACGCTGCTGATGCCTGCTGTACTAATGCCTCCTAGAAATCTGGGTCCCCTGTTTGCTGTGTGGTGCGGCGTTTCAGGAAGCGCCAATTGCAAGGCCCTGCACGGACGCCTGGATCGGACGCTTTTCGGGATCAGCTTCGTCTATGCATGAATCGCCTGCTTGTGTCATCAGCAGCCGTAACGGTATATGACGCGCCCCTTTTCAAACGTAACCAGCATTCTATTGAATGCATCAAAGTTCACCGGCGTTCTGGGATTCGTTTACAGGAAATTAAAGGTGCAGTGTCTTTCACTCGCGGAATCCGGCTATCTCAAGGAGGACAAGGCGAATTATGTTAACATTTCACAACTATTTCCTTCGAAAGTGTGACACCCTGTGCCAACAGCTTCTGCCGACAGCTCCTGCTGTCAACACTGAGGAATTAAAGGCTTTCCCCTTAAAGGAGACTGAGATCACTTCCGACAGAGCTGAAATGTATTGCCTACCTATGCGGTTAAAAAGAGGGAACTTTGCCAACCTATAATCTCCTGTTATTTATTTCGTTGCAAAAGTTTTACAGCCAGATTATTTACGTGTTATTCGGAATAAAGTTCGTAGCTGCACAGATAGACCGACGTTTCTAATGTGTAGATATATTGAACACTGTAATAATTAATAATATCCGTTTTCACCTAAGCGAACCATTCATCAGTCATGCTTGAGAATTGCTGTACCAGAAGCTAAGGACAATTTTGTAGTGAGCTGGATTGTTTATGTTGAGTAGAACAACCAATCTGTGCTGAATATGTGACAGCAGAGAAGGAAGACTCGCACTGAATTCCAAAAGTATTGTTTATTGCGACAAAATGAGCAATAAATGCAATAGGCTGAATCAAAAAGGAAATGGTAAAGTGAAATGCACCAAAATAAATGAGCATTGTCACATACACTTTTAGGCTCGTAACTAAAAGTCTTTAATGGAGGATCACCCGGATGGCACCAAAGAACATGCCAAAAACCGAGATAATGTCAGCAAGAAACTTCATCTTCTGCGCGTCGAAAGATATTAGGGAACTTCAGGTCCTTCACGTTGCCGACCGAAACTTAGGTAAAACAGTCGCCCAGTGGCTGCTGTAGCACACGCAGCCTTATCCCTTCCCTATAAAACTTTGACCGATGCATTCGCAGAATACAGTAAGAAAATGTGGTGTTAAGCTTCTGGAGCAGTTCTCTCGAAAAGTACGGCTTTTTGCGCACTGGGTCTCTTCGGGTTTCTGTTGGCGAGTAGCAGTAGAAAATCTGTCGGGATGAACTTCGTATGTGATCCCACGTGGCTGGTGGAGCACTTTTTTGGGGCCAAAGTACTACTTTATAGTTTCTCTGGAAGACTGTTGTCGATTTAGAGTCCAGAGCCACACTTTGTCGTGCAGTTCAAAAGTTGCTTCACAGTGGCTGTGATTTGAACGCTGGTTGTCTCGACCTTGCTGATTCCCGATGTGCACTCTTGGCAGTTGTCGCGCTTCGTCTGGGCGCTGAGGAAATTTCTTGGCGCCAAATGTGAAGTCAAGGCCGTCATCATGCGACATGGTTTCGAGCATTATTTACATTTCGCAACTATATAATCGAGCTGAAGGTGTCATTTGCGGGGGTTCATCTTGCGCCATGTTGTACCATGTTGCCCCATCCGTAGACATCAAATGTTCAACATTGATGTACGTAGACATTATGTCGGCGAGACTTTTGTTGAGACGTTCGGCCAAGCCATTCGTGTATGAATGTAGGCCGTTGATCTGCGATTGGTAGTGCTGTTGAATATTTCGTGTGCCGCCTCCGCTATTGCAGTCTTCACGGCACGACATCTGGGCCATCCCACTGACTCTGGGGAAAGAATGTATCCGGATTGGAATCGCCCATTCTTCCCTGCGGAGTTCGGCTGCGTGCGCCTCTGTTGTGTGGTTGGTGGGTGGCGCGCGGGAGGGGCGCTCACTTCAAGGAGAAGAGAGACACTTAGCGTCTCTAGAGTAGTGCGGTGATACTTTGAGACGCTATCCGGCCAGAGCCTCTGTGAATGCAGTTTGGACAATTAAAATTCATATTGTTGTTCTAAAAGAGTTCTCCCTTCAGCCATTCATAAAAGAACAATTGCCTCTCAGCTGCATGATAGATTTCAGCAGCTTGGCAATGAAAACAATGCCTCGGCACTTTTCATTACTGTCGGAACACCGCGGGTTCGGATATTCCGCACGATGAACAATTTATGTTCTCCGATTGCTGTACCGCGCTTGAGGACTTTAGTTTCAGCATAACGCGTGAGATAACCTGTAGCGATGACCATCCACCTATTTCCCAAGGTGAACTTTCGAAAAGGACATAACGGATTCTTGCCAACTTGCTCAAATGGATGTCTTGTCCCTTGCACAGCATGCGCTGAATCGGCTCTCTCATGAGCGGTGTTTTCCTTCGGTGGTAACTATGGCACGTTCTAACTTAGTGTCGTACTGCGACCACAAAGTTTGGCCTGTAATAACTCTTCTCTATCCTAACCAGACTATGCTCTATTGCAAAAGAGCGGCAAAAGTCCTTAGCACGTGCTTCCCGAAAATCAATGACCGGTGCGAGATCCTTGTCTTCACGGCACTGCTGCGACAGTAAGCGCGTTGACAGTTGCTGTAAAGGGATTGTCTGGTTTTTCTTCTTCATGCGCAGAGATATTGGTGCTTGCTCTCGATGCGAAAGTGCCGGCCGTAAAAAAAGCATCGAGATATTATCAGCGCATATACAACAGAAGACATATTTAGTAGTATAATAATTGGATTCAGAACGGGACAAAGTCCGGCTTGCGAAGGTGGTGACTCCCTCAGCGCCATCCTTGCCACCGGACTAGAACAGCTTCGAGGCCCACGTTGCTAGCATCGGTGTAGACCAGAGCCTCGGCGCCAGCTGAAGTCCGTAAGCACAGAAGTGATATGCAAGTGGTTCCATAGTTCGTCGAATACTTTTCCCTGTCCAGGTGAAGGTGACATCATCTTGGGTGAGATGCGTCATAGGGGGGGGGGGGGCAGTCTACGAAACACTGTCTATGAATCTGCCGTATTAGGTGCAAAGGCCTAAAAAAACGTCGAATTTACTTTTTGTCCGAGGAAGTAGTAAATGTGGTGACGCTGAGGTTCTAGTTCGATCGGGTTGTGCACCTCGATGGCTGACAATCAGGCTTAATACTGGAGCTCTTCATAGCAAAAGCGACGCTTTTAAGGTTTTAACATTAGACCGGCGTATCCAATCACCCCTATCAAAGTGAAAAGACGTTAGAAGTGTTACTCGAAAGTCGGCGAAAGCAACTTCGTTCACGTGGACATGTTTGCGATTTAAGGCCAGATTAAACTACGTTCATTATTGACTGAAATGTCACTGGAGCGGAGCACAATGCGCAAGTTAGGATCCTAAATTCGTAAAGTCCATAGGGCGTGCAAGCGCTGTCTTCTCACGATCACTTTCATCAGCTTCAAACTGTCGAACCGCTCTTAAGGTCAAGCGATGAAAATTAGCGCGCCTGGCGCAGCCTGTCAAACTAGTCTTCAATATTTGACAGCCTGCAGACGTCTTTTCTGGACTGATTAAGCTTATAGTAATCCACACAAAATAATCTTTCTTCTTAACGAGGATAGGTAAAGCCCACTGACTCCTCGACGGCTGTGTGACACCTTCATTCAACATCTCGTCTACTTGTTGAGCGACGACTTTGTGTTCCCATGATGACACACGGTAGGTGTTGTATGGGAATATTGTTATACGGATTGCGAGAAATTAACATTTTTCTGCCCCGGGCACGACGGGGCGAACCACCCTCTCTTTCTCTATTTATCGGAGAGCTGTCATCTTTACCTTCCGGATTCTTCCCCCGGAGCTGTAGCGAGAGATGTGGAGCGAGAGAACTCGCGCGGCGCACCGGGAGGCCCATCCTTCCCTTTCCCCAGTCATCTCTGAGGACAGCATCTGCAGAGACTACACCGCGACGCTGGAGCGCGTGGAGTCGGCTTCGAGACAAAGGAAGAACATTGGGCGCTTCCAATATTCAGTTTGGCCTGCTGGCTGTGCCTCGGAGTGTCGTTCTTAATAGCAACGGCTATGGCCCGAGCTAGTGGAGTGCAGTTTTCCTCTGAAAGCAGAGCCCGAGCCCTGTAATAACCCCCATAATATGGCGCACCAACGCGGGGTCCCACTGGCAGTCCAGTTGGGGAGGGTAGCTCACGGAGAATGGCGGAAATCCCCGCAGTGAGTCGTCCGATAAGTCCGCTGGGAGATCCTGACCTGAATTCGAAGCCTAGCCAGATGACAGAGGCCTGGCCTCGCACCTCCGATATATGCCTCGAATGAAACTGCAGGTGTAGACTGCCGAACACCCCATTCTCAAAAAATATCCTGAGCTACTCGTCAAGGTACTGCCAGGTCCTGACTCTGCCCTCTACATCAACTCGTGAAGCCGACACTTTGTTCTAGCTCAAGGTAAATTGCCCATTGTTCACCTCCGACCGAACCGCATATGCAGTAACACCATTTTGCTTGTTGGCTCGACCGCGCGCAGTCTCTACGTCGGAGAACGCGAGTCACAGTGCTTCCGAAGCGCGCCGAGCGAAAGTTCTAAGTTCAGCGGCTCAGGAGAGTCGAGAGCGAAGTTGAGTCGTAACAGTAGCGACTCCCCCTCAACATTACGGTTGGCAGTTACTAGGTGATGCTCACTGTTCGTCATAAGAGGGTCCCAAGTCATACTGAAGAGAAAGAACCCCGCGACAAATCAGGACATATTACGCTGTGAAGCCACTTATAGTGTGGGTGGCGCTAACTCTAGTGTATCTAGTATTACTACGGGTGTCTTTCAGACTTCCTGCTGGTCTATGATTAGCTTTGATGTAATACGTACTAGGCAATCACTCCTCAGGTGTGTGCTACAATGTGTTGTGCCGGTGGGGTTATCACTCAGTAGCCCACCGTCAACAGGGTTGTGCCAAGGAGTTGGTAACGCAGTGCTCGTCACCAGTTTCGTGAACCATGGCTGTCAGCTCCCTGGGCGGTAGCGATGAATCCGAGTCGGCGTTGGTGAGATGAAGAAAAAGCTTTATACACTATTTACAGGCATTTAACCAACTAGTTCGGCTCTGGGGCCGAAAGCTAACATAGCCGTACGCGACTGTTCTCGCGCAGCAATGGCCGGGGAGATTCCGCCGCGTCCGCACTGTCAGGGGCGAACTGCTCCTGATAGACGCTAGTGACGAACTCACACTCGGAGTCTCGAGCGGAAGCACTTGAGGCTCCGTCGCCGAGAACCGTTGACGCTCAAAATGGTCCAATCCGACGGCAGCACTTTCGCAGGGTCAATGGGAGAGCTTGCTGCGTTCTCGCTTCAAATATGCCGCGGGGCAAGAAGGGGTTCACTGTCAGGGCCACGGCGCCGTGCTGTCTGGACGCTCAGCTCATGTTGAAACACGTCGCTTCTCTCCCTTTGGTACGGCTCGCCTCCAGTGCACTGGTGCATTGCAGAGAAGTATCCAGAGTTTATGAAGGAGGCGTTCGCCGAAGAAGTTTGGCGTTCGGCTGAATTTCTGGGCGGCTTTCGCCAGGCAAAACAAATGCCGTCCTTCCGCGCAAAGGAGCGAGCGCCGAGTTTGGGATATAAAGTCGCACCAGTGTGCATATGCGAGATAGCAGAACTACCGGAATGCGCAATCGCACGCCTTTGCTTTGCCAGCTCATGAACGGAAGGTGCCGGCATACGTATGTCGACGAATACATAAAGCGATTGCACGAGATTATAGCAAACGCCAATGGGAAGGCGAACCGCAGCAACGGTAAGAGCACAGCAAGCTATATGGCCATTGCCTCTCAAGGTGGAAGACACAGTGCTTCGACACAACGATGCACTCAGATACGTGACTGCTAGAACGCGGCAGGTCGTGCGCTCAGATGGGTGCACGGAGAGCCCTGTTACGGAAGCCTCCAGAGCATGGGTATCTCGTAACAGTAGCGACTCCCCTCGACGTCGCGGTTGGCAGTTAAAAGGTGATCAGGAAGGAGTAGGAATGCCCATTGTTCGTCATAAGAGGGTCCCAAATCCTACTGAAGAGAAAGAAGCCCGCGACAAATGAGACCAAATTGCTCTAAGAAGCCACTTTTAGCGTGGTTGGCGCTAACTCTTGTTCATCTAGTACTACTACGAGTGAGATGCAGACTTCCTGCTGGTTTATGATTAGCTTTGCTATAATACGTACTAGACAATCACGCCTCAGGTGTGTGCTGCAATGCAGGCGCCTGCTGCATGCAGGGTCGGAGCCTGCTGCCCTGAAGTACGAACTTCGGGGAGCCAGCGGGGGTTTGGGAGAGTCACGCACTGTATGCGTACAGGCGGCCAGTACCCTGGTGGCGGGCCTCTCTACTTCGCCCCCTCGTTTTCCCCCGTGGCAGAAGCGGCGGGAATTTCAGCCGGACAAGTCGCATGTGTACCCTGTACGCCGGGACCGGCGTAGGGGCAGCGTTCCTCGTTTTGGCCGCAGCACCAACGGCATATCCTACGAACTCGAGTTTCGACAACTGTCCTCCGGCATGGACCCGCTGAGCGGCCAGCCGTGCAGCTTCGAAAGAGAAAATGGCGCCCAGATGGAAGTCACTTTAAAGGGATGCAGGGCGTTGCAATTCCACATTTCCCTCGCCCACACGACGCTGCACGAAACACGTCTTTCTCTCTCTTTCATGGGGAGCTCTCTTCTCTCCTCTCCTGGCCTCTTTATCTAGGAGCTGTTGTGGTAATGGCGGTAGTGAGAGAACTGGCGTAGCGAACCGGACAGGCCCTCATAACCGCTCACTCTCATCTCGACGGACGGCATCTTAATCTTGAGAGAGACGACGCCGCGAGGCTAGAGAGAGTGGATGCTGCTATGAGACCTGGGAAGGACATTTGACACTCCTAATAAACAGCTTGGCCCACTGGCTTAGCCTCGGTGTGTCGTCACGGCTGTGGCATGAGCTACCGGCGTGGCTTTAGGCTCTGGGAGCAGAGCCCAAGCACCTTTAGAGAACCCGCACAGGATGTCGGTTATTATGAGATGCTTCGTGAGGGATTGACCATGCAGGCTAACGGGTCACACTAGAAACTAAGAGAGTGGCCCGACGCATCTGTCGTCTACTGGCAATAGAGCGGGGTTCCCATCAAAGACGAATTTGGATGTTTGATGGCAGATGTTTGGTCTGAAGAGCAATGCACTCGTGGGCGACTACGACACCTTCAACGTATGCTACCGTGGTACCTTTATCAATGCGTTACCGTTCATTCCAGGGGATTGTTAGTACATCCGGTAGACCTTTAGCCTGATGGTCGTAACTGCGTGCAACGTAGCCTCTGTAACGTGATCAAGGCTGGGTGTTCTGTTCGGCGACACCAGCAGCCCAGTACTGGTCGTCACACCTGACCGTAACGTGCAGGTAAGCATGTCGGCATTGTTTCATTCGTGTCAATGATGGGTAAAGGTGCGTGGCGCCTTTTGAACACTAAGGTCGTCATTGCAGACATCAAAAACATGGCCATGTTTGTTGATAATGACTTGATATGTGGCCACACGGCGATAAAATAATGATGGCACCATGCTGGCGCAAAATGTTCTGGTGAGCATAAGGTCCTTGCGCCTGCGTGGAAGGAACACAAAAACGGCAAAAAGCTGAATTGGCAATAGGTACACAGGCAGAACATCATCCTCTCAGTGACATAAGGTCGCTACAGAGCACAAATTTGTGACCCAAGACATTACGCTTTAACATTAGAAATACGTTCCGCGAAATTCTTGCTATTGATCGAGACATCTCATCCAATATTTACTCAAACCATCTCTGGATGCTCGTCCATGATAACGGGAAGCTCGGCGCTAATAATTTTATCGTCATCAGGTGATTTCAGAGTTCCAGGTCAACACTACAATCGCATCGCAGTAAGAGAATAAGACTGAGTCATCACGGAGGGTCTTCCGGGCGTCGATTTCGTTGATCAGCAACCTGCCACTTGCGGTCGCCACTTTCAGTTTCCCCGGTGTGAGCTTGACGACCCCTGCTTTGGCGCACTTGTAAAACTACGGCGCATTAGTAAAGCTACGGTAGCTGGGTGACTAGTAGTGAAAGGGAGAAGACGACTATGGATGGCCGGTCAAAGACATTGCGCGAGCAGCTAGGTATTCTTCGAATTCAAAAGGGTGCTCAATGAACCGAGGACACTGGGAACTGCGAGAAAAGCCCCGAAGGCCTAGTTCATGGTAGGGGCAACAGCGATACAGGTGGCCAGGTACTCCGAAGTGCTAACAGCACCTGCTGACGAGGAGGACGCCAGAGGTCTGCCTTCGCAGCCGGAGGCTGCTTGACAAGGCCCTGCTGGTATTTGCTCCTGGTATGAAGCTGGCTGTTAAAATGGCGGCGGCTGTGATTAGAACGGATGATGCAGCGCGAGAGGCACCGCGGGCCGACTGAGAGTTCCTTCATAGGTGACGGAGCGCGGCTCCAAAAGTGACTCGGGAGCTGCAAACGTTTGTCCGATCTCTTCACGTACGGCTTAAGTCACAGCGGTGGCAGTCGGTTTACCAGAGCAGAGGTGAAGTTTCATGAGCTCTTCGTGAGCAACCTTGGGGACCTTCACCCAGCGAATTATGCTCGGTGGAGTTGTACAAAGTGGCCACACTGCAGAAGGGCTGACCACACATACTGGTTGCGCCAGCACCATAGTTGCAGGGCTCACTCAATGAGGGTAGCTTCGCTGGTGAAGTCGAAAACGGTATGAGAATAACGGACCAAACGGCCAGAAAGGAGTTCTTTTATCCCGTGCATCAGGTGGCGCAACTTAGCGGATTCCATCATTTCGGGATCAGCCCGCCGACAGAAACGGCTCACGTCTTAAGCGATCATTGCTATGGTCTTGTTATGTTGTTGGACACAAGTTTCCAAGAGGCAGCATGCGCGATCGCGACGGTCGTAGCTGGCAACTGTATCTGACAGCTGCTAGCGAAAGGCATCTCAGGCTTAAAGTAAAACCTCGCCCTTCTCATACAATGTTCTACCGCCCTCTTCAAGCGCTAAGTAGACGTTACGAAGCTTCTGGGCAGGACTGCACTGGTTGCATTGAGCGAATTGCTCAAATTGGTCGGTTCAGTGGTCAACTTCTCCAGCAGCACCGCCATGGAAACTTGGGGCACGAGATGCTGCTGCAGGAGCAGCAATTATGCTGACGTGCCTGGTCATTGCAGGAACCTCTAAGGGTCGGTCGTTCGACTGCGCTTCTCGTAAAAAAAATTCCGAATCCAGACCGAGAAAGTGGCTGCAGCAGCAATGGACAGGAGTAGACACGATCGGGAGCCGCTCGGGTCTCGATGAGCGGGTGCGACAGGTCCGAGGCATGGAGTTAACGCCGCGCCTCTTGACACCTACGGCACTGGAGTACACACCACGAGAAACGAGATGATCGTGACGGAAATTCAGCTTCTTTACGTCGAGTCCCACAAGGGAACTTCAGCTTCCTCACATCGGCGCTCAAGACTGCTAGAATTAGACGCCCAGCGTGTGTTGTTGCAAACGTGGCAATGTATGAAAAAATAAAATAAAAAATATCGTGTAATTAATAATTAGTAACTGTCACATAAAAGGACTAGGCCATTCACTTTTGGATGGCGCATGTGCAACCATATTTGTGGATGTGAAATGCCTCCAATATCAGGTCATCTCATGATAATGGGCTATCAAAGAGTTTCGATCAAGAACGGCCGAGAGTTTTCGCAATAAGTGTAATTACTTATCTAATTTCAGTGTGGTTGTAGTTTACCTTTGCCATCTTGGCGTATCCATTCCTTGGTGGAAGTTCACAATTACCAAATTAGAATTTAGCATTTGACAGCGAAATTCAACAAACTGCTGATAGATTTCATTTGGTATCCCTTCAGACAGGCTTTCCTCCCTGCTATTCTGTTACCCTTCCGACCAGTCCTTCTAGTTTTCTTTTTTTCTTGTGGGGGGGGGGGGTGGAAAAAGGATCTTCACGGAGTGTTTTCTCTCGTCATTTCGAGATTATGCGATATGTTGTGCAAAAACGCTGTTTACGTAATGTTCCTATTGAGGGGTTAGTCAGAATATTTTCGAGCAATCTTCCAGTCACTTAATGTGACTTCGAACCCCTATACGTGGCTTAAGACGAAACAAGGTCTAAGCAAAACCAATGAATACGCATTCTTTCTTGTGTCTTATTAAGGTATAGCAGATTAATTAGGTTTGAATAGGGAACCTGCGCAAATTCATATTAAGGTTCCAAATGCACTTAATCTGAACAGTTTATATTTTTCCATTTGCAGGAAAGCCTATTTGTGCTTTGTGAGGACTTGCAGACGCTAAGAATGACAACGAGAGCCTGTGCTTTGAAACAATGGAAACGATGTGCATGGAACCATTCACTGATGCATTCAATGAGATAGATGAATGCACTAAAAAAGCAACCGGAGGCAACTACAAAAAATAACAAAACATGTGGTAGGTTTACCACAGCCGCTTTCAGAATTACAACTTGCAATGCATATTGTTACGGAGCACAGTATGGAGACGAAGACGACGTGCTGATGTAAAGCAGGGAAGAAGACGACGCTCAGGCCTAGCTGACTTCGTTCTGTGGTGTGCGGTGTGTCGTGTACGTCTAACAGTGAACTAGCGTTTACCACAGTGTACTTTTCCTTAACATTTGGTGGAGGATTGCTGGAAGTACGTAAGTCGCCAAACCTGGATCTCCGTAGTGGCCGCCAAATTGGTACTATCACTATGCCATCCGACGCAACACCTTCAGCGGCACCATCAGCTCCCACCGTCGTCATGACGCAGCCTCGCGATCCAGGTACCTTTTGCGGCACGACCACGTCGACGTAGAAGACTGGCTCGCCATGTACGATCGGGTCAGCAAGCACAACCGTTGGGACGCGACCCTCATGCTCGCCAACGTAATCTTCTATCTGGCGCGTACGGCGCGCGTCTGGTTCGAGACGCATGAAGACAATATCACATCGTGGGAGATGTGCAAGGAGAAGCTTCGAGACCTATTCGGCAAGCCGATCGGACGCAAGCTTGGCGCACAAAATACCTCGCATCCCGTGCCCAGTCTTCGACGGAATCGTACTTGTCTTATATTCAAGACATTCTAGCCCTATGCCGAAAGGTGGACAGCGCCATGTCTGAAATAGACAAGGTCGGCCACATATTAAAGGGAATTGCAGACGATGTTTATAATCTTATGCTTTGCAAAGATTGCCCGACGGTCGACTCAGTTATCCAAATTTGCCGCCAGTTTGAACAAGCAAAACACCGCCGTATTACTCACCGAATCGAACGCTTGCCAAACACAGCTTCTACGTCCTCGTGCGAAGATAGTCCAACCTTACAGCAGCCATCTCATCCTTCGAACTTGACGAGGATTGCTCGTCGAGCGATAGAAGCTATGACACCCGTTGCGATCGCTCCTCAGCCAGCGGATGCTACTATAGCCCTAATCCAATCTGTCGTTCGCCAGGAGTTCGCAAATGTGGGCCTCAACGCGAACGTGGGCTCCAACTCCGGCCAACCTTCCGCACAGCCCTCGCTCTATCCTACAATTCCAGTCGTAGCTGCTGCGGCTCCTACTACGCCCTTTCAGACGCGGTACCGCTACCGCTACCGCAACCCGGACGAATGGCGAACCTCGGATGACCGACCCATCTGCTTCAACTGCTCACGTGTCGGCCACATTTCTCGCCATTGCCGCAGGCGTTGGGTTCCGCCACCTCGACCTCGCTACTATTCTGATCGCAGCGCCGACTATGTTCCACACCCAACCTATGTCCGTGGTACGCGCACTCGTGACTTTAACTCGCCAGCCCCGCGCATGCCTAGCCGCTCATCGTCTCCTCAGACCCGGCGGTCCCGCTCGCCGCAATCTCGCCGTTCCTCATCTCCCCACTTCTCCTGCTCTCATCCGGAAAACTAACCAATGCAGCTCCCGGAGGTGACGCTGCACTGACGACCCGGCCCGAAAATCCTCTGCTGACCCTCGCTCATCGCCGCAACCTTCTAGACATCTATGTGAATGGTGCCCCTGTTACTGCCATCATTTACACTGGTGCCCAAATTTCAGTCCTCAGCTCATCCTTTCGCCGTCGTCTCACAAAGGTTGTCACACCCGCCGCTTCATCCGCCGTTCGTGTTGCCGATGGAAGCGTCGCTGCCGTCGTGGGAGTGTACACTGCGCGCGTGAGTATTTCTGGTCGCACTACACCTGTCCTCTTCACTGTTATCGACCGCTGCCATCACGACGTGACCCTCGGCATCGACTTTTTAACGCCCCATTCTGCCCTGATTGATTGCTCAGCTGGTCTTCTTCGCTTAGACCTGCCCTACTGCTCCGATTAGCTTTGATTAGCTTTGCTTTGATTGATTAATCAAAGCTAATCAATAAGCGCAAGGTGGCCGATATAAGGAAGTATAACATGGAGAAAATTGAGCATGCTTTAAAGAACGGGGGAAGCCTTAAAGCGGTAAAGAAGAAATTGGGCATAGGCAAAAACAAGATGTATGCGATAAGGGACAATGCGGGCAATGTCATCACTAATATGGAAAAGATGCAGTGCCTGGTGTCATAGACGGTACCGGAACCATGGAAGAATGCAAACATTATCCTCATTCACAAGAAAGGGGACTCTAAGGACCTTAAAAATTACAGACCAATCAGCTTACTGTCTGTTACGTATAAGGTATTTACTAAGGTAATCGCTAATAGAATCAGGACAACCTTAGACTGCAATCAAGCAAAGGAGCAAGCAGGGTTTCGGAAACGGTACTCTACTATCCATCATATCCATACCATCAATCAGGTGATAGAAAAATGCTCGGAATATAACCAGCCCTTATACATAGCATTCATTGATTACGAAAAAGCATTTGACTCAGTGGAAACCTCGGCGGTGATGCAGGCATTGCGAAATCAGGGGGTAGACGAGCCGCACGTGAAAGTGCTGGAAGATATATATAGTGGCTGCACAGCAACCATAGTTCTGCATAAAAAAAGTAACAAAATTCCCATAAAGAAAGGTGTTAGGCAAGGAGACACAATCTCCCCAGTGCTATTCACAGCTTGTTTAGAGGAAATATTCAGAGACTTGGAATGGGAGCAGTTAGGGATAAGGGTAGGTGGACAATACCTCAGTAATCTGCGGTTTGCTGATGACATTGCCTTGCTAAGCAACTCAGGGGAGGAACTGCAAATAATGATTGATGACCTAGACAGGAAAAGTAGAAAGGTAGGCTTGAAAATCAATATGCAGAAGACTAAGGTAATGTTCAACAGCCTCGGGAAGGAACATCAGTTTACATTAGGTAGCGAAATACTGGAAGTAGTAGGCGAATATGTCTATTTAGGACAGGTAGTAACCGCAGATCCGGACCACGAAAGGGAAATAACAAGAAGAATACTATTGGGATGGAGCGCATTTGGCAAGCACTCGCAGATTATGACTAGCAGCTTACCGGTATCGCTCAAGAGGAAAGTATACAACAGTTGCATCTTGCCTGTACTCACCTATGGGGCTGAAACGTGGAGGCTAACCAAGAGAGTTCTACTTAAGTTGAGGACAACCCAGAGGGCTATGGAACGAAAAATGATAGGGGTAACATTAAGAGATAGAAAGCGTGCAGAGTGGGTCAGAGAAATAACTCAAGTTACCGACATTCTAGTAGAAATTAAGAAGAAGAAATGGACATGGACAGGACATGTAGTGCGAAGAGAAGATAACCGATGGTCGCTAAGGGTAACAAACTGGATTCCAAGGGAAGGAAAGCGTAGCAGGGGGCGGCAGAATGTTAGGTGGGCGGATGAGATTAAGAAGTTCGCAGGGGTCAAGTGGATGCAGCTAGCACAGAACCGGGTTAAGTGGAGAAATATGGGAGAGGCCTTCGCCCTGCAGTGGGTATAATCAGGCTGATGATGATGATGATGATGACTGTTCCGAAAACACCGATGTCAAGCTCCGCCTCCGATACGCCGAATATGTTCGTCTACCACCCGAAGCTGCTATTTATGTCCCGCTGGCCCCGATCCCTGCAGTTCCTGACGGCACATACGTCGCTTGCCCAATTACCGATGTTGTTCTCCGTCACAGTGTCATACTCCCTCATACCGGCGTGACCGTCACTGCTAACCGCACTTATCTTCCCGTACTGAACTTCAGCCGTTCGACTCAAGTTTTACCCCATGGTATCGCATTCGCTCATCTGTTTCCATTGGCGAACTGCGAAGTTGCTGCTCTAACCCCTCAGCATCTGTCAGAGCAGCATGTATCGTCTTCTTCTCATTCGAACCTCTTTTCATGCATGATAGCCGCGGATCTGCCAGATGACCAAGCCAGAGCTCTCTCAGACCTTTTGCTGTCGTACAGTGATATATTTGATTTCGGGGACCGACCATTGGGCCAAACATCCGTTGTGACCCATCGAATCAATACGGGTGACGCCAACCCCATCCACAGACGGCCTTGTAGTGTTTCCCTTACTGAGCGGCATGTTATGCAGAAAGAAGTGGACAAGATGCTGGCGCAAAATATTATTGAGCCTTCCTGCAGTCCCTGGGCGTCTCCTGTCGTATTGGTCAAAAAGAAAGACTAAAGTTGGAGATTTTGTGTCGACTATCACCACCTTAATAAAAATAACAAAGAAGGATGTTTACCCTCTTCCGCGAATTGGTGACTTGCTTGACTGCTTGCATGGTGCCAGCTATTTTTCTTCAATCGACATGCGTTCAGGCTACTGGCAAATTGCTGTCGACGAACGGGATCTCGAGAAAATCGCATTTGTCACCCCCGACGGACTCTATCAATTCAAGGTTATGCCATTTGGACTCTGTAACGCTCCTGCGACATTCGAGCGCATGATGGACTCACTCCTCTGTGGCTTCAAATGGACATCATGTGTATGCTACTTGGATGACGTCGTCGCTTTCTCGTTCACGTTCGCAACCCACCTTGATCGACTTTCTACGGTCCTGGACGTTTTCCGCCGCGCCGGTCTTTAATTGAACGCCAAAAAATGCAGCTTCGGCCGGCGCCAAATCAAAGTCCTGGGTCATTTGGTTGACGCAAATGGTATGCAGCCCGACCCTGACAAAGTTCGAGCCATGCGCGACTTCCCTACTGCACGTAGCTCAAGTAACGTGCAAAGCTTCCTTGACCTTTGTTCCTACTTCCGCTGCTTCATTCGGAACTTCGCAGACATCGCTCGTCCGCTTACTTGTCTTCTGCAAAAAACGTACCTTTCACATGGGGTTGTGACCAAGGCTAAGCCTTTACGGCGCTTATATCCGCCCTCACCACCCCACCTGTTCAGGCGTACTTCGATCCTTCTGCACCTACCGAACTGCGCACCGACGCTAGCGGACATGGTATTGGTGCTATCCTTGCCCAGTCCCAGCATGGTTCCTCCCGCATCATTACTTATGCTAGCCGCCTTCTTTCGACCTCTGAGCGCAACTACTCAATTACAGAGCGAGAATGTCTTGCACCTGTTTGGGCGCTGACCAAATTCCGCCCTTATTTGTTTGGGCTGTCCTTCTGTGTAGTGACTGATCATCGTGCTTTGTGTTGGCTGTTTTCACTTGAGGACCCTACTGGCCGCTTAGGTCGTTGGGCCTCACGAATACAAGAGCATGAATTTACTGTGGTGTACAAGTCCGGCTACTTACACCAAGACGCTGACTGCCTGTCCCGCCATCCCGTAGATCCTCCCCAGGGTCGCGCCAGTCCCCAAAAATATGGACCCCGCACTCCACACTGGTCGTAGGACCACTAGAGTCAAGGCACTCCTGCGCCAGTACAGAGGTGTCCAAACCGTTTTATATGTAGACGCGGCGAGATATCCATCGGGCACAGACGCTATGGCACTAGCTGTTACGGACGCCAACGGCTCAATTAAGATTACGGGCTCTGTTCGTGGTAGGAACTCGAGCACGACGGCTGAGGAGACTGCCATAGCGGTAGCACTCGCCTTCATACACCACATGGACACATGTCACAAACATCCCACCAGTATGACATACACAATAGTCACAGATTGACAAGCTGCGTGTCGCGCCCTCGCTAAGAATACATTATCTTTCGAGGCTTCACGCGTGATCTCGCTTATAAACTATGATACCTTTCCCATTGTTAAAATTCTTTGGACTCCTGGTCACTCCTCCCTTCCTGGCAACGAGAGTGCGCCCGCGCTCGCCCGAGCTGCAACCTTCCCGGCGCTGTCGACGGAAGCGGAGGGGGAAGTAGACACAGAGGACGCCAGCACAGTTCTACAGTCTTACACCCACATTACACTATATTACCGTACACAAAGAAGAACTCTGCCACACCCGCACCCGACACTCACCAAGGACGAAGCTGTGGTATGGCGACAACTGCAGACTCGCACGTATACAAATTTGTACCCCAAACATTAGTTCTTCCCCACCCGCTACCCAGATAAATGCCCCACCTGCCAACAGCACAGACCTACACTATATCATTCTGTTTGGGCCTGCCCAAAGCCACCTGGCGGCATTCCACCTGTACTTTGGGAAGATGCCTTGTCCCGCACGGAGCTGACTGAACAACGCCGGCCAATCGAGCGGGCCGAGAGGATTGCCGTGGCCCATGGGCTTATGGACTGATTTGTATTTATTCTTTCTGAGACTGTTTTATTCGCAACAACCCGCAAGACCACCGACAGCTGTTCTGGCGAGCCTGCAGGATTGAGGCGGCACATGGAGCCCTGGACTGAGGGCTCCACTCAGGAAGAAAAGGAAGTTTATATAATAAATGTTTTTCCTCCTCCTCCTCCTCCTCCTGATTTCTCCGATCATACTGCTAACGACTACGTTTTGTCCATCTCGGACTTTATCAATATGGGCTCCGAACAACGTCGTGATCCTACCCTGCAACCAATTAATGACGAGCTGCGCAACATCCCCGATCCTTCCGCCAGCATGTTTGTACTCCATAACGAGACATTATACAGAAGCAACATGCGTCCAGATGGCGCGGACCTTTGACTGCCCGTTCCGGCTCATCTGCGCTCTAGTGTCCTCGCCCAACTTCACGACGTTCCTACAGCAGGACACTTGGGAGTATCACGCACGTATGACAGTGTGCGACGCAGATTTTTCTGGCCTGGTCTCTACCGCTCTGTCCGTCGCTACGTCGCCGCTTGTGAGCAGTGTGAGCGCCGTAAGACGCCCTCGCTTCAACCTAGTGGGCCCCTGCAACCAATTCCAGTGCAGACTGAGCCGTTTTCTCGTGTGGGCCTTGATCTTCTTGGGCCTTTTCCGACATCGACTTTTGGAAATAAATGGATTGCTGCGGCGACTTATTATACCACCCGATATACTGTAACCAGGGCTATCCCCACCAGCTGCGCCTCCGACGTTGCCGACTTTCTTCTGCATGATGTCATCTTGATTCATGGCGCTCCACGTCAAATGCTCGCAGATCGTGGCCGCTGTTTCCTTTCTCAAGTGGTTCATGACCTTCTCCGCACATGCGCTACCACGACCTACCATCCGCAAACGAACGGTCTTACTGAGCGCCTCAATCGCACACTGACCGACATGCTGTCTATGTATGTTTCCGATCACCATCGTGACTGGGGCGTCTCCTTACCTTTCGTCACGTTCGCCTATAACTCCTCCCGCCATGATACCGCCGGATACTCTCCCTTTTATCTACTCTTCGGCCGTGACCCTTTACTCCCATGCGACACCTTTTTGCCTCTTGACAGCTCTTCCTGCAGCTACGCTTCGGATGCCATCGCCCGCGCTGATGCCGCCCGCCACATTGCTCGAGAGCGTCTTGGAGCATCTCAGCGCTGTCAAAAACGTCGTTATGACCTTCATCACTGAGACGTCCACTATCCTCCTGGTTCCCTCGTACTCCTTTGGCACCCGGCTCACCGTGTAGGTAGGTGTGAGAAACTTTTGCCTCGTTACGTGGGCCCTTACTCCGTCTTGCGGCAAGTCACCGATGTGACCTATGAGACCGCCCCTTCACAGCCCAAGAATCCTTCCACAGCCCATCATCCAGAACTCGTGCATGTCGCCCGTCTAAAACCATATCATTCGAGTTCTCCTGTGTAGGACGCACCGGGACGGTGCTTCTTCGGCGCGGGGAGTACTGTTACGGAGCACAGTATGGAGAGGACGACGACGTGCTGATGTGAAGTAGGGAAGAAGACGACGCTCACGCCTAGCTGACTTCGTCCTGTGGTGTGCGGTGTGTCGTGTGCATCTAACAGTGAACTAGCGTTTACCACTGTGTACTTTTCCTTAACAATATTTTCCAATAAATTTTGCTGGACAAATTTATTTATGTCTGACAACACTCTGAACCCAATGTCGTAAGTATGCTTTAGCTAGTGACCAGCATGAGGAACCTACAAGACCAGAATAATATATTCTGTGATGTGGGACTGGTTTTCATTTCTTGAAACTTTACAGTCGAGTTCATTTTTTGGAATACATTCATCAGTAACCTAAATTAGGGGACATGATGGAAATTAAAAACTATTTCATGCATGGTGTTGGAAGTTTCAACTCTTTCAACTGTACATACCCATCGTCTTCATTTTTGAAATCTGTTCAGAAAAATAGTAGGTGGGTGCCTGGATTTTTATTCCCCCATTCTCGGTAATACGCTCCTGGTCGGAACGCTTCCTGCGGACTGGACGCTTTAAATATGCGATAAGAGGTTTGGGTGTTCTAGGGAACTGGCGGAAATCCTAGATCATCTCCTTTAAATCTCGACGAAGGTATAATGATCAAGAGAGGATTAGACCCCTATGAAAGTATATACAAAATGCTCACTGTGGGTGGCGTTTCTTGTAACTGCTTCGGCATCGCATTGGCCTCCCAATTAAGGCTCGCATGAAGAGGCACAAAGCGAAAACGCTGTAAAAAGGAACCTCAGTTTTTTACCGCCATTGCAAGCTCAAACGGGTCAAAGGTGATTCGCGTGGACTTACGTTCCCTGTTCCAGACGTCAGTGTCTGGGCTCAAGTGTGTAATAGAGACGACTAACTAACTTATTCTCTAAGAAAATCCAGCAATCTAGTCGTGTGACAATTTTACACACATTACAAACTCTTTGTCGATTATATCGTTGTCCATGATGGTGCCAACGCACAAACGGCCAAAGGTGTATCTTCTAGAGCGAGGCTTATGCAGAACATTTTTAGCTACATTCAACGCAAATCTTTGCAGCTGAACAGTTTTCATTTGCATACAAATAAACCTACGTTTCATATGAACAAAACCTGTCACGTTTTTCATGTATGTTGACAAAGAACCGAAGATATGTGAGACATTATTCTGCGGGGACTGCAAACCACCGTGCCAGCACTATTCCATTTTCCTTATGGCTCGCAGCAGTCGATAACGCACGATATCGTTATGCCGCGCATAAAATACAGGGCAACGTCGACATCGGGCCTACCATCAACGCACAAGGGAAGCACGAGGAATCTCCGAGCTACGCTGTAGACCAGCAACGCAGTGATGCCCGATGGTAAAACCTGTTCTGAACAAACCTGGGTTTGAACACAAACTATGTGCCGCACATTGAACAAGAACTCTCCCGCCGCTATTGCGCCCGTACAAATTTATTAGTTTTTCATTGTAGGCAGACTATGAAGTACTCCCATAAGGCATTTACGTATCCCAATGAGGACACCCGATTTAGAAAATAGCGAATATTCTCAACGCTAATACATATTCGTACACAACGAACACATTGCCCTAGACGATAAATGTTTAGGAATATATTTGTAACATATATCATAAATATGGCCCTTTAGCAAGTCCTAAAAACGGTCTTAAAACAAGAAGAACTTAAAAAGCTGCTGAACGACCGCCCTCGCATGATCGACTAACACACTCAAACAACGAAAAAAATGATGAAGACGCGAATTGGAATTATTATATTCGGAATATCAAAGAATGAATAACAGTGACGAGGAAAACAAAAGCATTCGGCCTATCATTGTCTCTTTCGGTATTTGAATAAGCTCAGGACCGGACTATTATACGACATGTCATCTTGGTCAACAAGAAGTCCTGCCATAATATCACACACTATTTAGCTTTGCTAAATTGTTGAAACATCGTCATTATTGCATTCAAAAATTAATAAATCGGGAATGGTTATTTCATACACTGCTTACGAAGCCCATGCACAGGGCCGTACCACAATACTAAATTCAGCCAGATAACTTCGTTTTGACCAGAACTGAACTCCGTCAGTTCAGTTCAGTTCAGGCGTTCAGTCGTGTCCGACTCTTCGTGACCCTATGGACCATGTCACGCCACGCTTTCCGGTCTCTCACTATCTTCTTAACATCACATAGCTTCATCTGCAATGCCTCGAGAATGCCATCTAACCATCGCGTTCGCTGCCTACCCCTTCTCCGGCGACCCTCAACCTTTCCCAACATCAAATCTTTCTCCAGCGACTCCTCTCTTCTCATCAGATGACCAAAGTAGCTGAGCTTTAACTTTAGAATTTGACCCTCCAATGAGCAGTCAGGGTTTATGGTCGACAATATCGACTGATTTGATCTTCTGGCAGTCCAAGGAACTCTTAAGAGTCTTCGCCAGCACCACAATTCAAACGCGTCAATTCTTCGGCGGTCAGCCTTTTTCACAGTCCAACTCTCGCATCCATACATCACAACTGGAAAGACCATAGCACGGGTTATACGGATCTTGGTTGGTAGACTAATGTCTCTGGTCTTTACTAGGCAGTCAAGGCTAACCATTGCTCTCTTTCCCAGAAGCAGGCGTCTCCTAATTTCATGGCTGCAGTCTCCTTCCGAGGTAATCTTGGCGCCCAAGAATAGAAAATCTGTCACAGCTTCCACTTCTTGTCCATTGATGCTCCAGGACTTGATAGGGCAAGACGCCATGATCTTCGTCTTTTTAATGTTCAGTTTAAGCCCTAACTTCTCACTCTCTTCTTGTACGCGCATCAGAAGTCTCTTGAGTTCCACTTCACTTTCTGCCATTAAAGTGGTATCATCCGCATATCTAAGGTTGTTGATACGTTTTCCAGCAATCTTCACTCCAGCTGAAGACTCGTCCAGACCGACCTTCCTCATGATGCACTCTGCATATAGGTTAAATAGGCAGGGCGACAGTATGCAGCCTTCCCTCACCCCTTTCTCAATCGGTAACCAATCAGTAAGACCATGCCCAGTTCTGACTGTGGCCTCTTGCCCTTCATAAATGTTCCTGAGGAGACAGATGAGGTGAATTGGAACTCCCATCTCTTGGAGAGCTTGCCACAATCTGCTGTGATCTACGCAGTCAAACGCTTTCGCATAATCAATAAAGCAGAAGTAAATGGGTTTCTGGAACTCTCTTGCTCCAGCTCGGAACTCCGTACCGATCTGAATTCGCCCCCTCCCCCCCAACCCATATTACGGGAACATAATACTGCAATCAGTGCCACTACTTTCCGCCCCAAGGGCAAAAAAGTGGGAGGTTTCGCTTTTTCCGTTTATAGCTGCGTTGGCGTGGCCATTTCGCATGGTACGCTTTCGTGTCACCTGCTACACCGCCTTTTAGTATGGTTTTTAAGCTCGAGCATAATGAAGCCAGATTCTGCTGCAAAAGGCGGATTCCAAAGCAATTTTAAACATCGGTGTCATTCCCCGGAAGGACTTCATGGGTGAAGTGTAATATCTCTCGATGGCTGCTGTGATAATATTTTCTGTCAACTCTGTAAAACTGTATAATTTGTTTAGTGCTGAGCGCACAGCAGGTGTTCCTGTCAAGTAGACTACATGAGCAGCGGGGTGTGCTCAGCGAGGCAATAAAGTTCTTGCTTCTTAGAACTGGAATCATCATCATCATCATCATCATCATCAGCCTGATTATACCCACTGCAGGGCGAAGGCCTCTCCCATATTTCTCCACTTAACCCGGTTCTGTGCTAGCTGCATCCACTTGACCCCTGCGAACTTCTTAATCTCATCCGCCCACCTAACTTTCTGCCTCCCCCTACTACGCTTTCCTTCCCTTGGAATCCAGTTTGTTACCCTCAGCGACCATCGGTTATCCTCTCTTCGCACTACATGTCCTGCCCATGTCCATTTCTTCTTCTTAATTTCCACTAGAATGTCATTAACTTGAGTTATTTCTCTGACCCACTCTGCACGCTTTCTATCTCTTAATGTCACCCCTACCATTTTTCGTTCCATAGCCCTCTGGGTTGTCCTCAACTTAAGTAGAACTCTCTTGGTTAGCCTCCACGTTTCAGCCCCATAGGTGAGTACAGGCAAGATGCAACTGTTGTACACTTTCCTCTTGAGCGATACCGGTAAGCTGCTAGTCATAATCTGCGAGTGCTTGCCAAATGCGCTCCATCCCAATCTTATTCTTCTTGATATTTCATTTTCATGGTCTGGATCTGCGGTTACTACCTGTCCTAAGTAGACATATTCGCCTACTATTTCCAGTATTTCGCTACCTGGAATAATATTCGTTATACTTGTCCGCATTCCTTCATGCACGCTCCTGCACCGGTATTTTTCGCAACTGCGTGCGTACCTTCCTACTGTAATGGATATAAATAAAGGCTTTAGCCCAAGTAGAAATAAATAGCTGATAACTGCCGAGAACTTTGCTATGAATGCCAGTCTGCTTCTTATATTGATCTCGGGATTTACCACAGTTAGTAGCATGTATGATAACAATCACTATGACCAAAGAAGGAAGGCGCAGATTACAAGGGTAAGAAATTCTGTCTTTCAACTGTGACTATTTATTAAATACATAGCAATCTAATTTTTTCACACCATTGCTCAATATATGCGAAGGCACAGTACATTAGCGAGCTAATCAAACAGCTAAATTAAAATTGCCTGCGCAACAACCATACAAATTTTCCGCCGATAAAGTATTAGTGACAGTGTCTTCTCCATACATTTCACCAGTGGAAAGCTATATGTCATTAGGCGAAGGTGGTGCAAAAACCTTTGAAATTGGTAACTGCGCCTGGTTTGTGCCCACAACCATTTTACAAAAATTTTCAGCAACGTCAACTTCATTGCGGCGTTGGTAAAGGGCCAGGGCACGAAAAGGGTGCCTTTCTCGCGGAGGTGTGCGCAAGCTTCTCGCAATATGTCAGATACGCGACAGGGGCTTACGGGAATCCAGTGATGAGCAGAACTGTCTCCAACGTTGTCGTCCTAACCTCTCCAGGTGACGCAAAACTTGTCGTTTAGCTCGGCGAGAAAGTGCGAGGTCTTGCGCGGATTTCGTTCTTCTGTACTTCCTTTCAGCCCGCCGACGGATCGCGCGAAGCCGCTCGAATTCCACGTCGATGCTGGACACTGACACCGGCACACTAACATAGCGAGTGCTCTCACTGAGAGAGGAAGTAATGAGTCCCTCTATTTGAGATGGTGACTGGAGGTCCACGCTGGAAGTCTCCACCGCTGCCCTAAAGGCGGGCCAGTCTGTGTATTGCACACGAGGTGAAGTGGCAGGTGCAAACCACTTGACGCATATGTACAGGGGGGGTCAAAAAATCCCAGGCCGCTCCGAACTGTCGCGGAGCAGCTGCTCGCCGTTATCGCGGCGCTGTTATCGCACGCATGCCTCGCCGCGCTCGGGTTGCCAGGGTATACTGTGAGAGGGGCTGAGGCCTCCCTCTTTTTCGCTCTCCTCGATAACGAAGATGACAAATAGATAGTGCGGCGTGCGTCTTTACGTTTCGCTCTTCGAGCACGGCTGTGATGCAGCGCTTCGCGGAGCAGGCGGCTGTTTGCGTAAAAGAAAGCGCAATGCTAGCGGCTATAAAATTTAGCGTCTGCTTCATCCTACTTTTCTGCTTACGATATCTTGCGTTTACTTTCACATAAGCTCTTTTGCGGCTCTCTGAGCCAGTACTTTGGCTTTCCATGGGATATAGGACTGGTACTCTTGCTTTATGTTCTCGGAATTTACTACATTAAAATCGCACCGGAGGACGCATAGTTAGATTGCATGTCCAACTGGTTTTTTAGTGCTCCTTACTTCGAGGTTGTTGTCGCAAGTCTTGTATTATTGAATGAGTTAAGTGCTTCAGCGCAGGTAAAGCAAATGAATTCGCTTGTGTCTGCGCAGTTAGGACGTGTCGCGGATGGTTCTGTGGGTAGCTCACGCTTTGCTATTAATATTCTGCAGCTTTCATGTTTACATCTGGGGCCCTAGCACTCATCCGCCCATACTGAAGATACCGAGAATAGGAGTATTCTACTATTATGCCAGAAAACAAGCGCTAACGTCTAGGTTTTAGGACAAGCCGTCATATGACCAGTAAAATTTGTTGAGTTTAAACGAAATGCTCGTATGCCCTTCCCTCGAAATCAGGTGCCGCGTTTCTCTTAGAAGAACCGTTATACATCGTTAACTTCGGATTGTTATAAAGATAGAATGTGGGCTTGTGCCTACATTCTAGCAATTGGAGGGACACACCGCACTTTAACAGGACATTATTTTTTGCAGAGGGAACTTTTTGCCACTAAAGCGCGATGAGGCGAAAGCCTCTATCGCGCGGTGGTCCGAAACCTTCCAATACGGCACCTCTTTCTCATTTCACTCCCACCTTAGCGATGGCGCGATAACGTAAGCTACCAATCAACGTATACAGCCCCACTTTAACCAAGCCGTATTAAGTTGCCTGCGTAGCCTAGGGATAATGTGAATGAAGGGGTCTTGGCAGGCTGATTGTAATATCATCCTCCCATATGAAAGGAGAGGCCCGAGTTGGCACCTTTGCCTAACGTAATAACAGGAAGCTCTACGTCCAGCAAGCGCTTGGCCATGTCAGCTGCCGCCTACCCCCTCCCACGACGTCTTATTCTTTTTTCTTCGCTCATCGGACATGCCCGGCAAAATGGCGAGACGGTGGCCAATGTAGCTCTCGCTACTAAAGTTCTCTGACTGGGCAGCAGCGCGTGTACTGTAGAGACACGTATTGCTGTCAAAGTGCGATATGAGTCACTCCCATTGCTGAGCCGAATGCAACAAGCTTGAACGCCGAGATGGGGACAACCCTGGGGCAACGCCAACCGAAAACACATCCTGGCTCAAGTAGGCAATCCCACATTCTATCTTTATACCTCTCCGGAGTTAACGCTTTATATCAGTGGCTCTAAGAAAAGCGCGGCACCTGGGCCGGCTTGCACAATAAAGTCCGAGCTAAGTCCAGACTTAAATGGTGTCTTTAGAAAGACCAAGCTTATTTAAGACGGCTCGTGTTCCGAACGTCGAACGCTTCGGGTTCATGTTCACCAGAGTGGCTTCCCAGAACGGCCTCAGCAACCACTTGGGGCATTTTTCCTCGTAACACAATCTTAAGCCGCAAAAGCAATGGCACGGATTTTACACAACGCAAAATTGACAGAATGTGTACATCTTACAGCAGGGACAGTGCCAGCGCATCCCTGTATTTCCCTAATTTCTCTACTTAGACACCTGGCGTCCTTGTGTCTTAACCAAGACAGCACTAGAGTCGTAATCATACAAGCGACTTACTCAAGTCAGGACTGAAGCCCAGTCTTAACTCCAGTCTTAAGCGGCCATTCTAGTGGCCTATTCTTTAGACTCCAGTTAAGTCTGGACTTAGCTAAGACAGTCTTAAGATTGTTTTGTGCAAGCGGGCCCTGATTTCGAGGGAACGGCGTACGAGCAACTCGGTTAATCTGAACAAATTTTACTGGATATATGACGGCTTGTTTTAAATCTAGACGTTAGCGCTTTATTTCTGGCATAATAGTAAAATACTCTTCTTCTCGGCATTTCAGTACGGGCGGATGAGTGCTAGGGCCAGACATATAAACCGGATAGCAATGCAAGAAATACCCACAGAACCATCCGCGACACGTCCTAACTGCACAGACACAAGCGAATTCATTTGCTTTACCTGCGCTGAAGCACTAAACTCATTCTATAATACAAGAATTGCGACAGCAACCTCGAAGTAACGGAGCACTAAAACCAGTTGGACATGCAATCCAACTATGCGACGTCCGGTACATTTTGAATGTAGTAAATAACGAGAAAATAAGAACATAAAACAACAATACCAGTCCTATAGTCCATGAAAAGCCAAAGTATTGGCTCAATGAGCCGCAAAAGAGCTTATGTGAAAGTAAACGCAAGATATCGTAAGCAGAAAAGTAGGATGAAGCAGACGCTAAATTTTATAGTCGCTAGCATTGAGCTTTCTTTTGGGCAAACAGCCGCCTGCTCCGCGAAGCGCTGCATCACAGCCGTACTCGAAGAGCGAAGAGCGAAACATAAAGGCGCACGCCGCACTATCTTTTTACCATCTTCGTTACCGAGGAGAGCGAAAAAGAGGGAGGCCTCACCCCCTTTCACAGCATACCCTGGCAACCCGAGCGCGGCGAGGCATGCGTGCGATAACAGCGCCGCGATAGCGGAGAGCAGTTGCTCCGCGGCAGTTCGGAGCGGCCTGGGATTTTTTGACCCCCCCCCCCCCCTGTACGTTGGTATGTGATCACTCCCATGGGTTTCCACATCACTACACCAAGAAATGGAGGGGTGGAGGCTTCTGGAAACAAACGCCACATCCAAGCAGCTGCTGTAGGTTGTTCCGCGTAGAAACGTCGGTGAGCCGTCGTTTATATCGACGACATCTTGCGTATGGATAAAGTCTGCCAGGTCTCTTCCTCTATTGCTCATTATTGCACTACCCCACTGAGGGTGGTGAGCATTAAAGTCCCCCACAATAATACGAGGAGCTACACAACACTGGATTGTTGAAAACAGATATGATTTGTCCAAGCCATCCCTCGGTGGAATATAAGCGCCAATTACAGAACATACTCGTCCTTTCAGGGTTAACGTCAAACAAATGTAGTGGTTCGTATTGTGAGGCTGCAGAGCATGGCGGACGTGCTCAATGTCTTGGCGTACACATACCAGCACATTGCTTGTTTCGATTGCTTCTCTAGACCATAGCAGAACATATCCAGAAAGGCGGAAAGCAGCCGGCATGTTGGGCTCACAGATCACAATCACAGGAAAGCGGTACTTCTGTACCCGCTGTCGGAAGTCACTCAGCCGACCATGCAGGCCTCGGGCATTCCATTGCATCACTACACTGCGGCGCAAGTGCATCGTCACAGAGGTGGGGTTAGTTTGTTGCGCCATTGGGAATTATTGCAATGCCGCCAAGATAGGCTCAAATGCGTCCAAAAACTGAACAGCAAACTTTGCTGTTTGCGTCTTGATGCTGGAGAGCAGCACCCGCATTGAACGAACCAGCTGTTCCAGCATTTCTCTTACCTGCTGGCTGTCGGGGTTGTCGGAATTTTCAGTACGTGTGGCAACCAAACTGGGGTTAGGCCTGGCGTTGGCGTTGATCAATACGACGTGCCCTTTACAATAGCTGAATTAGACGCCGCTCTTGCTTCTTGTCGGCATTCATCTGCACCTGGTCCTGACGGGATTACTTATTCAACCTTATCGAACCTAGGCAAGGATGGTAGAACTGCACTACTTAATTATTTCAATGATATATGGGCTTCTAGTACTGTTCCTGAACACTGGAAAATTAGCCGCCTGGTTGCTCTTTTCAAGCCTGGAAAGCCTCCTCTCGAACTTACCTCATACCGGCCAGTTGCCCTAGCAAGCTGTGTTGGAAACGTTATGGAGCGCATGGTGCTGGCAAGACTTGAGTGGTATCTAGAGAGTAATGATCTTTATCCGAATATGATGACTGGATTTCGCCGTGGACGCTCTTCCATTGAAAGCGTCATCGACCTTGTGGTGACAGTAGAACACGAAAATCGTCACCGTCGACTAGTAGCTGCTGTATTTTTAGATATAAAGGGAGCTTACGACAACGCCCTCCATGAAGCTATTCTTCATGGACTTGACGACGTGGGAGATGGTGGCCGGCTGTACTTGTGGATTGTAAGCTATCTCAGCGGCCGCTCTGTTTACATGACTACGCCTGAAGGAGATACTACCCACTTTCATGTCGGTCGTGGAGTTCCACAGGAAGAAGTTCTCAGCCCAACTTTATTTAACTTTGCGCTAATTGGCCTGGTGAGTGAACTGCCAACAAACATCCACATAAGTGCATATGCTGACGACATCTGCATCTGGGCCTCTGGTTCGACGCGCCCACAACTACGTGCGGGACTGCAACGAGCTGTGTCATCAACATCGATGTACTTACGGCGTCAAGGTTTATTTTTAGCGGCAGAAAAGTGTGCAGTGATCGCGTTTACGGGAAAATGTGTCCGCTGCTACCCGATTACCCTTCATGGAGTCGTAATACCATACGTCTCCAGGCACAGATTCTTGGGAGTAATTATTGACCACCGACTATCTTGGTCGAAACATATTGCTATGGTGAAGAAGAGGCTAATTAATTTTTGCCATTTACTTCGTTACATAGCTGGCATCAAATGGGGTCCAGCTGAGCGCTCCTTAATACGGCTTTACGAGGATCTGTTTGTTGGCTACATCCGGTAGTCTTCCAGTACTCTCTAGTATGAGCATTTCCTGCTTGCGGACTTTAGAGAGCGTGCAAGCGCAGGCACTGAAAATGTGCCTTGGACTGCCCAGATTCACCTCTAACAAAGGCACAATTGAAGAGGCACACGCTCGCCCAATGTCCATATACTTGTCACACGAACCACTTCGTGTATATTTACGAGCACTTACAAGACACCGTTTTCACCCACTCAGCAAGATTCTGGATGAGAGGCCGGACTGCAGTTTTACAAGTGCACTCCGCTGCCATCAGTCGCAAGTACCGACAGGATATGCCCTCCCATATCGTCCCACCCAACCACCATGGACGATGGATAAACCTTTGGTGCACCTTCGTGTTGCCGGAATACTAAAGAAATCAATGGTACCAATTAGTGGACTCAAACAACTTACTCTGGCACACGTCTGGTGAGAATATCCTAGTTATATTCACGTATACACCGATGGATCTGTGTCAGCACAGGCATCCGCTGCAGCTGTGGTCATACCAGCTCAGAAAACGACTCTGCATTTTCTTTTGGGACATACCTCTACATCAACCGCTGCCGAACTTGTAGCCATTCGGGAATCTATTCGCTGTTTATTTGTGGAACCACCTCAAAAATGGTGTATATTCACGGACTCGAAGACTGCATTACAAATTTTAGAAAAATTCTTACGCCACACTGCCTATCAGTCCCTGGCACTAAACATTACGGAGCTCATCACATCTGCCCAGCTGCAAGGCCACATGATAATGTTTCAATGGATTCCTGCCCACTGCGGCCTCCATGGGAATGAGCCGGCCGATGTTGAAGCGAAAAGCGCACTCATCAATGGCTTCCAAACAGCTGTGCCTTTTTCAAGAGCGGATACGACGTGTCTTCTAAAGAGTTATATGAATATTGCTACAGTAGCTTACTGGGCTCAACCAGACGCCCGACACATCCGTCTAAGATGGCTCGATCGAACATTTAAATTTAATGTTCCGCGTGATATTCCGCGTCATCAGACATGCTTGACACATCGACTTCGTTTAAACGTGGCTTTCACACGCAAGTACTTATATTTAATTGGACAGACGGACTCACCGGAATGTTCAACTTGTGGCATGCCAGAGAATGTGGACCATGTATTATTGGTGTGCCCAGAGTATGCGAACGAAAAAAAATGTGCTAACCGCTTCCTTGAAGCGTTTAGACAAGAGGCCTCTGTCGGAGGAACTGCTGCTGGGCGCTTGGCAGGACAAGGGGAAGGGCGTCCAGGCAGTGCGCGCTCTTTGCCGTTATTTGAGCGCCAGTGGACTTGATTCACGTTTGTAAAGCAAGCTGCTGTGTCTGTATATATATTTCATATGCCTTCTTCCACATCGTCACCCATCATGACCTTCTTTCTTCTCTCCTTCCCCTTCGCCAGTGCAGAGTGGCAGGCCAGATTTGAATTATTCGGGCCAACCTCTCTGCCTTTTCCTTTCAATAAATCCATCTATCTATATGTCATTAATGATGCAAGTTAGCTAGAAATGCCCTTCAGTATATTAAGCAAAATATTTTAGGATGTATCACAATTTACCATTAAGAGAGAATTTTGCGGAGGGCGAATTATTAAGCTAGACTTGGTCACAGGAAATATATTTGAATTAAATAAAGTTTGCAGAACTCGAAAGCTGGAGATTTTTATTAGCTCTTTGATAAAGCTCAGAATGCCTATGATCCTCACAATGAGCCCTTGGGAAACATAAGTAGTGTATTGAAGGCTCAAGGTTTATTTTGTAAATAAACTAATGGCCGAGAATGTAACATACTAAGGTTGTGGCTTAAAGGGCCATTGTCCAGCGAAGAAGCCCAGTGTTTCGATCAAGTACCGGAGATAGTCTGTGAAAAATTTTGCAGTGACACGGGCGCCGCAAAGCAACGAAAATACAAATCACAGCTCTCTCATGCTCTCCTTCGGGAAGCCAGCTTTCTCGTTCCCTGCGCTGGCCCGTCGAGCCGCAGCTATGACGTATTTGTCGGGAACGACGTCCGTTGGTCCGTCTCGCTGTCTGAGGGTAAAGGATGGGTGTCTACCGCTTGCTGCGCGCTTTTACCTCGCCACGGCCAGACTCAATCCAGCGGCGCGCGCTCCCTCGCCCATTCTTATTTTCGCGCACGCGCCACGCTCCACTTCCCGCAAAACGGGAAGTAGGAAAGGGAATTTGTCTTGCGGAGGCTAGACGACCTCTGGCAGGAGAGTGAAAAACCTTTGCAAGGGAACGGAAGGAGAGAAGCATGACCCAATCGGGTCATTGCGGTGGCTGTAACTGCGTCATTCGTTGCTCTTTTCAAAAACATTTTGCGGTCTTGCGTTCTGGGGCCGAAGTCTCAGAGTAAGCGGGGAAGAAAATATTTTCGACCGGAGTGTGGACAGTGGGCCTTTAAAAAGCTCTCAAAACCAATTCTCTAGTCATATGGTAGAGATCATGTAGAAATAAAAAAACTGTTCCTCGCGCAGACAAGAGGACAATGGTTGTCCGCGGTGGCATACTTCTATTCCAAGCCATCCTAAAAATGCTGGGGTATTCTGTAGTCGCAGCGTGTCGCAGAACACTATACCACAAATCTCTAAACAATACGACCAGCAATCTTGCGTTTTGAAAAACATTCTAGGAATTAACCTTCTTCAATATACATCCAAGTGTTGACAGTAGTCCCTGCTCTGTCCGCCTTGTAAAGATTCTTCCTGAATGGTGACTCACAATCACAAAGTTTCGTTTAAAAGAGACATCGCCTGCCATTAGACGATGTTATGATCGAAACGACTTCCCTGGCATTCAACAGGGCGCTCGACGACGTCACGACGGGAAGGAGCGACCGGGCCGCGGCCCGCGATGCGCACGGACAAGACGCCGCGGCGAGGAAAAGAGGGAGCAAGAAGATTTATGTTTCCTGTGGCCGAGCAGCGATGACCGCCCGTTGGGCTGCGCGTTCTCCGCCGTCCCTTTCAAGCCTTCGGCGGGACCGCTCTGTTTCCTGTGAACTGCTGTGTGCCTGTGTCGGCGTTACGGTGACAGTTCGCCGAAAGACAAAAAGCGATTATGTCGGACCTTTGGGAGCAGCCGTGCCTATTTGTTTTGTATTTTTTTGTTGCTATATTTGACACTCTCTCTCTAAACGTGTTACGCGCCTCATTATTGTGCAGATGGTTAGGGCAGTCTCTTTCCAGAAATAAACGGAGATTGTCGAGCATTGTCGAGTCTCTTCCTCGAGGCCCCGGGCAGCGAACGGAAGGCCCAGCTCCTTGCAGCTTCGATCCCGAACCACCGCTCGGGCACAACAACGAGAAGAACTAAACTACTAAGAATTTTATGCAGGCTGTTGTAAAACAGCTTTCTATATTCGTAGCGGTCTATTAGAAGAGTACTCAGGAAAAACATATAGGTGATATCAGTGTGTTTAAATGTTTACTGCCAAACACCATCTCATCTTTTTGAGTTCTAAACAACAGCAAATAGTAACAATGAAGACAATATACTCTACAGCAACTCACTGTTATCACAGCACTGAAATACCCAAGCTGAACACAACTGTTGTAGCACCAGGGCCCTGGGCGACCAACCGTGGTCTTCACAAAGCAGACACTTTAATTGCTTAGCATTGCCGTCAATTATTACTATGTTTTTTGCTTCTTTAAAGCATATAGTTGTTGTTTTACTCCTCTCCCAAGCACGGATGATTTCGAAGATCAAAACATTAGAAGAAAACATTTCGTGCTTGTAATTTTCTTCTTGTATTTCGCGTGAAGGTCAGTGTAGGTAAACGTAAGCTAGACTACTTGTTTCTGTGTACTTTATGAGAGCCGCGAAAGTGCAACTGCAATAACGGTGCAATTATCAACACGTGTTAGATTTAGTTGTCATGGAGGTCAGAACAACATCAACTAGTTTACAAATCCGCTTTCGGTTTTCAAACACGGGCACGATACATTTCATTTTACGCGCCATAGATCCACAATGCCACGCTTATAAATGTTTTGTCATACGTAACTTAAAAGGGTTCAGTGGCAAGATAAATAGAAGGCCAGCGAAGATTCGGACATATTAGGTTTATTTCAATACAGCTAACGCGGAGTTCTTCAGCAAACCTGTCCACAATGTTTTATAACTATCAGGTGATCGATCGTTAAATTCAGTAGCCCATATTGTTGCGAACCATTCGAATATCTATTTGTTATCTTTTTAACAGCCGCCGGAGTGCGGCCTCATCACAGGGATCGTAGCGCGCAGATCGATTATGCGCTATCGGTTTGTTTATGCTCGTTTTCGCGAGACTCGGTTTTGGTATTTTCTTTCTTGAAGAAGATGCTGCCACATGTATCACATACCAGCTATCCGCGTGAGCTTCTACAAAGTATCAGTATTTGCTAGTCACCGTCCAGAGTTTTATCTATATTTTTCTTCGCCGCCTTTAAATTGGACGCTGACCACCGAAACTGGCATTTGTAGATCGACGACCAACGAAAACGCTTGCACCTATCGCCACCGGCGGTTGCCGAGTTCTTTTGCGAGAGCAAATAAGCCCAATAAAGGGTTTATTCCAGTGAATATCCAGTCTCCTCATTTGTCCCCAATTTCCGTGTCGCCGATACGCGACATCTGTTGGAGGTGCTGAATCCGACACCATGACGTTCCCCCGAAGATTGCACAGATCAAACAGAAACCACCTTTGGCTTTCGTCCTGCCACGTAGGCTCCTCTTCTTTCAAAGATGACCGGATGAGGATGTGGAAAACACACTCGACCTCTCTGAACGCGAGTGGTTGTCTCATGCTTGGGATGAAGAAACGAAGCTAGGGCACGTCTAATTTGCTCATCAAGATTGTGCCCAGAAATGGTTGGAAAATCGTGGGATTTTGTGAAGGATTGAGAGACATATAAGAGAGTTTTTTTGACGTCTTATGCAAATGCGAAAGAAAAAGCCCAGGGCAACCTTCAATGCCGAAATCAATCCCCGAATGGGGCAGTCCTGTCTTATGTTGAAGAGATGAAACGCCTATTTCACCACGCCGATCACACCATGACCGAGGAAAACACGATGCACTTTCTGGTGTGCGGTGTAAAACAAACTTTTGCCGGTCTCCTATGCAAGTCACCGACAACAATGGCGGGATTTACCGAAGAGGCAGCGAGAATTGAGAAAGAATTGGACGCCCGAACACGCCAGTGCACACTGCCGTTGCATGCTTTCCCTACAGCCACTGTAACACATCACCGACATGCGGAGTACACCTACGGGAACTTCAATCAATCAATCAATCAATCAATCAATCAATCAATCAATCAATCAATCAATCAATCAATCAATCAATCAATCAATTTATTTTGTTTTTCCATAAAACAAGCTGGATGGTCTCCTGGGCTAAAAGTTCCTCAAGAAGCTTGACTAAGGCCCAAGAGACCACTACCTGGCAGTAGCATACAAAAAGAAGACACAGTAGCAGGATATAGCACCAACAATCGTTATAGAGTTGGTTGATAAACAGTCGGGAACATGATATTTACATTGTACATTAAAAAGAAAGACAAAAATCAAACAATTTACTAATTAAATCCTAAACCTGTAAACACGAAACAGTTGAAAACACGAAATTCACATCCGGGATGACAAAATAAAAAGAAAGTAGTGAAACAAATTAAGTAGCTTCAACTTAAAAAATACGTTGTTCGATCTAAAATAAAACAACATAAAAACAGCAATCAGGAATTTTATTGCTTAAAAAAAGAAACAGCAAACAGGAATTTTATTGCTCTAAAAACAAAGACCTGAGCTCTTTTCGGTTGGGGATTACTATGTGCAGAAATTTGTTCAGTATTGCTGGTAGACTGTGAGCCAAAGATTGGAGCTTGTAAAATGTACGAAATCCTGGAATTTCCCATACATCCAGATTTCTGGTGAGTGTATTAGTATTTCGACGTTGTAAGCTTGCCATTGATGTCATGTAGGTTGTAATATTAGGAGAGGAAAAATAGTATGTTTTTAGCAATCGGAATTCATAAATGCGTTCTACAGATACAATTTCATATAACCGAAATGCATTTCTTGTACTGGAAATATATTCCATATTGCCAATGTGGCGAATTATTCGTTTTTGTATCATGATGAAAAGCCTGTTTAAATTACCCTTTGTAGTTGTACGCCAAACTCAGGTGCAGTAAGGTAAATAGGAAGCAAACAAAGCTTGATAGATTAGGAATTTTGTTTTTAAACATAGTACGCTGCAATAGCGGGGTAAAACTCCAGTTATAGAATATAATTTCTTGCTTAGGTAACCAATGTGAGTGTCCCAGCTTATGTTGTACGAAAATATACTCCAAGGATTTTATGGTCGTGAACAATTTCTATTTCTCGGTGATCGAGCTGAAAGTAAATATTATCTGGCGCTTCCTTATTCCTTGCGCAAAAAATAATTGCTTTTGTTTTGCCAGTATTAATTTTAAGTCGATTTAGTTGACTATCTTGACAATTGTTCCAAAACCTTGTTGAACTTCAGTACTAAATCATTGATGTTAAAATCAGAAATTAGCAAAGTGCTATCACCGGCATATATAATAAATTCTACTGTCTTGTCGGTACTTCCAATGTCATCAATGAAGGCATTAAATTAAAGTGGGCCTAGTACGCTGCCCTGCGGGACGCCATATTTCACTGGGAGAAGCGATGAGTTATTTTGGTGTATGTTTACAAACTGAGCTCCACTTTTAAGGTAAGCTTTTATTAGGTCTGAGAATCGCCCACGCATTCCATATGTTTCAATCCTTTGGATTAGAATTTGGTGGTCGAGGCAGTCAAAAGCTTTACTGAAGTCCGCGAAAAGAGCTACTGTGAACTTGCCATCATCTATATTTTACAAAATGTGTTCCTTTACCGTTAACAGGGTAAATCTCCGTGGACTTGTCTTTCATAAACCCAAAATTGCGCTGTGGTTATAACTTTATGGATTTCAAAAAACTTGGTTAATCTGAGAGATAGAATTTTTTCTAGTGCTTTGCTAAAAACTGGAAGGATGGATATTGGTCGGTAATTAGTTGGCAAGTTTTTATTGGCTCCCTTAAAAATTATTGAGACTTTAGCAATCTTCATTGCATCAGGAAAAATTCCCGATTCTATTACTAAGTTACATATATGAACTAGTGCAGGCGCAATTACACTTAAGACGTAATTTATGGGCTTAATTTGGAGGTTATCTGCATCTAAAGCTTTCCTGTTTGTCAAGGCCATCACTATATTAAAAATTTCAAAGTCATCGGTTGGCCTAAGGAAAATACTATCATTGACGCTATTGTCGTATATTAATTCTTCCGAGGGATTGTCTCCGGGGGCAGGGACAGCAACGTTAATAAAGCACTGATTTAAATACTCAGTAAGTTCTTTTTCACTAAGTTCTCGGCCATCTATCAGCATTGAATCAGGAATAGAGGTAACTTTTCGACGACCCGAGACACTGTTATTTACTTTCCACGCAGCGTCAGGGTGCTGCTGAGTAACAGTACCAAACATTTATTCATAGAATGCCAATTTTGCACATTTTAGCTTAGCATTAAGGGTATTGCGAAAATGTTTAAACTCTGTAAGGGTCGATTTTAATCTTGTCCGTAAGAAAGATTGATAGAGTCTATTTTTTAACTTAATCATCCTTAGATGCTGTTTTGTTATTCATGGCTTCCTGGCATTCTTACAGTGTTTTATATTTTTAAAAGCAAAACTTTTAGCATAGACAGCTACAAAGACCGTGATGAATTCATTATATGCTTCGTTTGGGTCACTTTTGGATTTTACAGAAGACCAGTTTTGGGACATGATCGCTTGTTTGAACAGTTCCAAACTGTTTTTGGTGATCTGTTAACAAAAGGTATATTTATTTGAGTAGGTTTGACAGGATTACTGCAGTGTGTCATAAAAACCGGACAATGATCACTGATATCAGAGGCGATTGTACCTGCACTGTAAATGGTTGTGTCTATGTTAGTTATCAAAAGGTCGAGAGTCGAAGATGCATAACATGTAATACAAGTTGGTGAAACAATCACATTTGAGAAACCGAAAGAGAGTAGTTATGCTTTGAAATCTTCCACTTGTATACTATCTTCCAAAATGCTTATGTTGAAATCGCCGCCGTTGATCAACATGAGGTTACGTTGTGAAGAAAAGTTGAGAAATATTTCATAAAACTGAAAGAAGCGCATGACATTCCCTCGCGGTGGGCAGTACACAACTGAAATTATTTCGTTTTTTTTTAGTTTTGCAGTGTCAGAATTTCATAGTCATCAGTGATCATACTGAATTCGGAAAGAATTTCACCTTTTTTTCTACTTGCAACACGAATAGCAATACCGCCACTTCGCCTGCTTGGACGGTTGAGAAAAAAATTGTCATACTCTTCAATTTTTAGCATTTTGCAGCTCGTTTAGTACCAAGTTTCACTTATTAGCATTACATCAAACTTAAGTGGAAACTGGTTCGAAAGCAGAGCAAATTCATCCACCTTACAGCCAGCCGAAGGTGCATTCACATGCAGAACGGATTCGAAAGAAGTCTGATGTAAGTCGAGTTTTGATGGCAGTATCAATTCGAGATACTCCATTTTACCTTTTTTTGTAGGTAGCTAAGCTAATACACTATTTACTCGGTATTGCTGGATATATAACTGGCATCGGGCTGGCTTGAGAAGATTTTATCAAGGTCATTTTCAGTTAGTATCTGAACAGTCAGCATGCCGTCTGTTTGCCTGGCGAAGATCGAACGCGAATAATTACGACGACTACTGCCATTATCTCAACGGCCCCAATTAGCCACGAGTTCGCATCCAATAGGCACTCGACGTCCTTCAAGCGAAGGCTCCAACGGCTCCGACGGTTTTCACGTAATAGTCCACTGCGATGAATTGCGCTGCCTTATTAAGCCGTCCTGAGCCCTGACGAAACCTCTAAGCCCCATCAAAGCGAACAAGCTTCTTTTGAAAGATGCTTCTTCGCCTCTGCCCGCCAGACCTCAGGGAGTGCAACACCTGCAGGGCGTTTAGTAACCACCTGCCCTGGTTCCACTGCAGTGTTGCCTGGCCACATTTTGCGCCACTTTCCGTACAGACGCATTGCCATGTGCGGCTTCGCCATCGAAGCCCTAGGACCCCGTCCTAGCGAAAGAGCAGAAGAAATCGATTACGTCTTTTTCAGTATAGTCAGCATGTACGGGCGCTGCTCCCTATGTCCTTACAGCACCTAAGCTTTGACCCCAGGCCAAGTCTACGTGCGAGGTTGGTCCCCTAGCCTCCGTAGAAGAAACTGAAAAAAATGCATTCTTTAGAGGGGAGGTTGTTCAACGCCGAAAAATATCCTTCACCGTACACGAAGAGTGACGACGCCGCAGCCAATACATCGCCGCTCTACACGACAACAGCGTCGGTGAGAACACGACCACACTTCAAGTTCACACCGCTGCCCAGTGAAGTGACAACTGTATGTCAGATCGGGACCTGAGCACAGGACGAAGTAAATATCGAACAGCGAAGCCAACATAAAATGCGATAACGCGTCTAAGTGACCTCTAAGTTGCCGTCGATGGTCGCATGGTTATCACCCTTAATAGACACCTGGAGCTGACTATTCAGTCATCAGTGGGGGGAACGCCGCCCAGCTCAAGAAAATGACGACTGCTTGGGATGCCCAATAATCCGCACCAGTGGTGGTAACCTTATTATGCTGCCCGGACGATGCACCACAAGAGTGACAGTGAACAGGCGTACTTATCTTACGTGACTCGTGGTCCTACAGAACTGCTCGCGAGACTTCAATCTAAGTATAGATTCTCTAAGCGAACATTGGGCGACCATTGATCTGCGCTCAAAGTTCATCAAACTCTTGACGGACAGCGCCATACTTTCACTACGGCATTGCCGCATCCCACAGCTTTAAACGTTTTCGACGGAGACTTGACCGTTCCGCCTCTATTGCGCTTCGTCGCCTGGGTGGGCAACGCAGCCATGTAAACCACCAAAGGCTTCATCGAAGGAAGCACCCAGTTTCGTTTGGTAATAGGGCTCGGTATCGCAAGAGGTATCGCCTATATCCGAGCAGAACAGGCACAGGTGCTGGTGATGAACTTTACCGAATTCCGGCAACTTACGAATGGCATGACGATCATTTCCTCGGGTAGCTAGCGCAATACCGGAATGTTTTGGCCCTTCCTTGCCAACCCTTCGGAGATGCACCCAATCTATCCAAGTACACTATTTGCTTCATCAAAGTAGCACTACCCCGAGACAGACAAGACCGGATTTGTAGTCTCCTTCAAAGCTACACCAAGTGATTTTCTTTCAGCGTCAAAGGTGTGACAGACTCCATTTGAAAAGCACGCATTATAGCAGACGAACACACCCCACCGCATCATCAAAGCACCTAGCGTGTATCGCAGCGAGAACACAAAGCCATACTTGATCAAGCAGAATAAATGCTTAGAAACGATGGCACCGAGTAATCGAAGAGCGTAGTGGCGTAGTGGTAGAGGTGCAGCGGTGGCGTAGTGGTAGAACATCCGCCTCGCATGCAAGAGGACCGGGGTTCAAATCCCGGTGCCGCGCAATTCTCCACCGGATGAAAAAAAAAAAAAAATCCGCGTGTCGATGGAATTGCATAAACAGGTTTGGGGTGCGACCTGATGCCGGTGGACACCTCCGGCAACGCACTCCCTCACCAGAACAGGAGTTGGCCACCCTGGTGCAGTAATTGGCCGCAACCTCCTATGATAAGCTCCATACAACCCCGGCCCTCAGTCACCAGCGGCTGCGGTACAACTGACCACGGCGGCGGTCAGACCTGTGACGCAGCAGGGGGTGCTAAGAAAGCCTGGCTCCGCTGGACAGGCCGCCATTGGAAACTGACCCTGGCAACGTTTAATGCTAGAACCCTAGCTAGTGAAGCTAGCTTAGCAGTGCTGTTAGAGGAACTAGAGGGGATGAAATGGGATGTCATAGGGCTTAGTGAGGTTAGGTGGCCGAATGAGGCATATACTGTACTGAAGGATGGGCATGTACTGTGTTATCGAGGCTTACCAGAAAGGCGACAACTAGGAGTAGGTTTCCTTGTCAATAAGTATATAGCGGGCAATATAGATGAATTCTATAGTATTAATGAGAGGGTTGCAGGCATCGTAATTAGGCTTAATAAGCGGTATAAACTGAAGGTTGTACAGGCCTATGCACCTACATGTAGTTATGATGACCAGGCAGTTGAAAGCTTCTATGAAGATGTAGAATCGGCAATGCGAAAAGTAAAGACGCAGTATACTGTACTAATGGGCGATTTCAATGCCAAGGTAGGGAAAAAACAGGCAGGAGACAAGGCAGTAGGTGACTATGGCATTGGTTCTAGGAATAGCAGGGGGGAGTTACTAGTTGAGTTTGCAGAGCGCAATAACTTACGAATCATGAATACCTTCTTCAGCAAACGGAAGAACCGGAAATGGACATGGAAAAGTTCTAACGGAGAGACTAAAAATGAAATCGACTTCATAATGTGTTCAACCCCCGCCATTATGCAAGATGTAGAGGTAATCGGGAAAGTGCGATGCAGTGACCACAGGATGGTGAGGTCCCGAATTAGCCTAAATCTGAAGAAGGAACGCAACAGATTAGTAAGAAAGAAACCCATCAACGAATTAGCGGTGAGGGGGAGGGCAGAAGAGTTCAGGATCTCGCTACAGATTAGGTTTTCAGCTCTAACTGAGGATGGCGACATTACCCTAGAGGGAAGGAACAATAATTTCAGAGATATCATTACTGAGTGCGCGGTAGAAGTAGGCGGTAGGATAGTTAGAGAGGATACCGGCAAGCTGTCTAAGGAGACGAAAGATTTGATTAAGAAACGGCAGAATATGAAAGCTTCCAATCCAACAGACCAGATCGAATTGGCCGAGATATCAAAGCTAATCAATAAGCGCAAGGTGGCCGATATAAGGAAGTATAACATGGAGAAAATTGAGCATGCTGTAAAGAACGGGGGAAGCCTTAAAGCGGTAAAGAAGAAATTGGGCATAGGCAAAAACCAGATGTATGCGATAAAGGACAAGGCGGGCAACGTCATCACTAATATGGAAAAGATAGTCAAAGTAGCCGAAGAGTTCTATACAGATCTCTACAGTAGCCAAAGTAGTCAGGACCGTAATGAGATTGGCGGTAGGGAAAAACAGCCAGACGTTCCACCAGTGACGAAGGACGAGGTCAAGAAAGCACTAGAAACTATGAAAAGGGGGAAATCAGCTGGAGAGGATCAGATAACTACAGATTTGCTGAAGGACGGGGGGGATATCGTGCTAGAAAAAATGGCCACCCTGTATACGCAGTGCCTGGTGTCATCGACGGTACCGGAACCATGGAAGAATGCAAACATTATCCTCATTCACAAGAAAGGGGACTCTAAGGACCTTAAAAATTACAGACCAATCAGCTTACTGTCTGTTACGTATAAGGTATTTACTAAGGTAATCGCTAATAGAATCAGGACAACCTTAGACTGCAATCAAGCAAAGGATCAAGCAGGGTTTCGGAAACGGTACTCTACTATCGATCATATCCATACCATCAATCAGGTGATAGAAAAATGCTCGGAATATAACCAGCCCTTATACATAGCATTCATTGATTACGAAAAAGCATTTGACTCAGTTGAAACCTCGGCGGTGATGAAGGCATTGCGAAATCAAGGGGTAGACGAGCCGTACGTGAAAGTGCTGGAAGATATATATAGTGGCTGCACAGCAACCATAGTTCTGCATAAAGAGAGTAACAAAATTCCCATAAAGAAAGGTGTTAGGCAAGGAGACACAATCTCCCCAGTACTATTCACAGCTTGTTTAGAGGAAGTATTCAGAGACTTGGAATGGGAGCAGTTAGGGATAAGGGTAGATGGAGAATACCTCAGTAATCTGCGATTTGCTGATGACATTGCCTTGCTAAGCAACTCGGGGGATGAACTGCAAATAATGATCGATGACCTAGACAGGAAAAGTAGAAAGGTAGGCTTGAAAATCAATATGCAGAAGACTAAGGTAATGTTCAACAGCCTCGGAAAGGAACAGCAGTTTACATTAGGTAGCGAAATACTGGAAGTAGTCGGCGAATATGTCTACTTAGGACAGGTAGTAACCGCAGATCCGGACCACGAAAAGGAAATAACAAGAAGAATACGATTGGGATGGAGCGCATTTGGCAAGCACTCGCAGATTATGACTAGCAGCTTACCGGTATCGCTCAAGAGGAAAGTATACAACAGTTGCATCTTGCCTGTACTCACCTATGGGGCTGAAACGTGGAGGCTAACCAAGAGAGTTCTACTTAAGTTGAGGACAACCCAGAGGGCTATGGAACGAAAAATGGTAGGGGTAACATTAAGAGATAGGAAGCGTGCAGAGTGGGTGAGAGAAATAACTCAAGTTACCGACATTCTAGTAGAAATTAAGAAGAAGAAATGGACATGGGCAGGACATGTAGTGCGAAGAGAGGATAACCGATGGTCGCTGATGGTAACAAACTGGATTCCAAGGGAATAAAAGCGTAGCAGGGGGCGGCAGAAAGTTAGGTGGGCGGATGAGATTAAGAAGTTCGCAGGGATCAAGTGGATGCAGGTAGCACAGAACCGGGTTAAGTGGAGAAATATGGGAGAGGCCTTCGCCCTGCAGTGGGTATAATCAGGCTGATGATGATGATGATGATGAATCGAAGAGCTGCTGGGCGCCATCAGTCGCTCTAGGCAGACTTTGCTTCTGTGTCTAGCATCACCGCTTAAACGACAGAACAAAAAAAGTTCACCATTTCTATCGCATCGGCAACACAGGGGACCCGTTCTGCAATGCAAGGTACTCTTTATTGATGAACTGGGAGAGCGGTTACTGACAAATTGAGGTCAATAAAGGAGATTGCGAGAGGACCGCGTTGATCCCACAAGATTGCTTTTTCGAAACGTTCTAGCGAGTAATGGATACGGTATGGGCAGGCTTGAAGTGGCACATGTCTCTGGTATGTTTAAATGTTGTAGTTTATTTATTTATTTGAAATACCTTAAAGACCCAATAGGGCATTACATACATGTTTGCGAACATTGAAGAACCTCTGACAAGGATTCAAACCGTGCTCGACGGAATGCTGTCACCAAGGTTAACGTTGAAAGCAGAGAATTGCAACTTCGCCTTCAAGGCACTGCGGTTTCTAGGCACATCGTTAGCAAGTATGATGGCAGCCAGACTCAGAGAAAAGAGCTTCGATCTCACAGGTTTGACCTACGCCTAATAAAAAGGATGTGCACTGAGTTTTCGGCTGTACGCTTCATATTGAAGATTTCTCACGAAATTTTCGCAAATCACCGAACAGTTGCCGTAGCTTACAAAGAATGACGTATATTTTAAATGCAAAGCGCGGCAAGCGGAAGCCTTCGCCGAATTTAAGCGCCGCCTACAGTCCCCTCCTGCACTTGGCCATTTTGAAGAAAGCGACAAGACCGAAATTCACACCGACGCAAGCACGATGGGCCTAGGCGCTCGCCACGCCACATTCCACACTTGTTACTGCTGAAATGTGTAGCGCTCTCTCTCCCACTGCGGCGGAGCAAACTGCGACAGTGTTGGCCATCGCCGACTCGCGTACGCACACAGTCTTTAGTGACTGTAAACGTGCGATTCAAAATTATTCGAAAGGCCTTATCTGCCCAACCACAGCGCCTACTCCGCGGCCCGCACTCTCGATCACAAAATACACTTAGTTGGGGTACCCGCCCAAGCGGGAAACTCTGGAAACGAAGGGGCAGACCGACTAGCCCGAGGTCTAACAAACCGAGCGGGCGGCTCCGCGGATCCACAGGCCTTCGCCGAGGCACCATTTACACTTGCCGAAATCACTAACCTACACAGAGGGAAAAGACGACACTTCCCGCCTCCCCATGCTGACCTTGATAGAGCGCAGGTCACCATGCTGCGTAAACTTCAAACACCAACCATTCTAAGCTATTCGAGATTGGCACCGATGAAGGACGGGGATTACGACCTTATTTGCCCCAATTTCGACTATGCAGTAACGGCCACAATGGCACTCACTCACGGGAGGTAAGGGAAGACCACCCCCTTATACCGTACTGCCAGCTGCCTCTAAAGAGAGCTGGGACCAACTTCGTACCTGCTCAGACAAGAAAACGCAGCTGGTACTTGTCTCGTGTGCCCACAGCGTCGCCCCCACCTGAGGGCCACGCCAGACCGACGTGCATTAGCGATTACACTATTTTGGCAATAAAAGTTGTTTCTCTCTCTCCCAATCACAATTGCCCGTAGTAGCCGTCAGCGCTCAATTTAAAGACGGCCAAGAAATGTTTACATAAACCTTAAACGGTGACTAACAAAAGTTGGAACATTCTAGAAACGCACGCGAGTTGCTAGAATTCTTCGAGATAGATATTAGCGCTTTTTACGAGACAGAGGAAATGATAAAGCTGTGTCCCTCTACAACGAGTACAGAATAGATTGGCGTGGTACAGTCACAGTGATAAGGCCGCACGCTGACGGCTGTTGAAAAGAATATATAGAGATTTGAATGGTTCGCGGTAATATTAGGAACTAGTCAATAAACTCTAAACGACTATGCAATATATTATCGGCACTGCCTTTATACATCAAATAGTGTGAGGCGACTAAAAGTAGAGTAGAATAATATGCCTCTGCCCGTGCACTAGGTATAACAGGCGCATCAGGGGACGTTTTACAAAAAAAAATCGAGATATATCGCAACCGGTGCAGTGTGAGCTGCTTTTCTTTTTTTTTTTCACTACACTGCCCATCACTTTTTATATATTTTTTGGCTTTGCAAATACTTCATGTGGCTAATTTAATACTTGAATGAACAAAACTTTGCCCCACCATTGTGATCAAGATCAAGCAACCTGTGTGGGTGGAAAGCCCCGCCTAAAGAAGCATGACGTTTAAAAAATATTCCCTTAGGAAGCTCCAAAATATTGTAATGAACCATTCAAATCTTTGTTCGTTTTCGATGGCCGTCAGCAAGCGGCCTTTACATCGTGGTGGTAGCGGACGAATCTATTACGTACCCTCTGTTCGTGCACCTAATCGCGAGAGGCGGAATTTTGGTTTGCTTTATTGCAGAAGTTGCTTCGAGATTCATCTCGAGATGCATTTCATGGGTTTCTACAGTGATCCAGGTGTGCAAGTCACCGTGTGCTGTTTTTAACTCGATCTGTCTTCGACGCCTTTAAATCAAGAACTGACGTATCAAACGGGCATTCTCGGTTCGATCTCCAGAGAACACAATTGTTGCTATCGCCGCAGCTTGGTTTATTTCTTTTGCAGACGTACGTCAGCCCAATAACGACATGATTTGAGTCCTATTACGCCTGTATTCTTTTCTGGTGCCTACAGCGTGAAAATAACTTACAAATGAAAGCAAACAGGCTTACAGGCAATCACGTCGCTTTTCTAATTTGTGCACCTAATAACATCACTCAGGCTATGCTGGTCGCTTCAGCGCAGTGTGTAGATCGGCCCTGAGTATACATATATTCAGTATATACAGGATAAATTGAAATAGGGGGGCCGATCTCAAACGTTTGTTGCCCCTATATTGTAACGGTTGTTACACTAAAGAATTGCTGTAACTGCAGAACGAGGGCACCGAGAGAGCTGAATCAGGAACGCAGGAAACAGGAACGGGCGGGCACATCAATGTCCTATACTTCGCCCCATTTCGCTCCTTCTTCTTCTCGCTCTGATGCACGTGTCACTGACCCCTCCTCTGGAGCATCGCCCTGATGCAGTGTTACCGTCCGACAGAAGAGCGGGACGAAAAAGCGTTCAAGAGTTACACCAATAGTCTGGCATCACTGGATAGATTACATGCAGTCTGAAAGTCAGTCGGAGGTTCGCTCGTAGTAGGGCTTCATTCGCACCACATGCATAACGTCACTGCGCTTGCCGTTGTGCGATGAATGAGCCGGCGAGGCTGGTACAACTTCATACGTTACGTTGCTTAGGCGGAGGACAACAAGGTAAGGGCCGAAGTAGCGGCGCAGTGACTTTTTGGACAACCCGCGGCGACGAACGGGCGTCAAGATCCACACGTAGTCGCCCGGGTTGTAGGTAACGTAGCGGCGTCCAAGGTTGTAGCGGTCAGCATCGATCTGCTGCTGGCGGTGAATACGCTGTATGGCGAGTTGCCGCGCTTCTTCCGCGCGCTGAACTTAAGTGGCGACATCGGCGTAAAAGTTCAGTCTCTCTGTCAGAGAGGTCCACGAGTAGCATAGCATCCAGGGGGGTGGTTACATGGCGACCGAAGACTTATTCAAACGAAGGGAACCGCGTCGTTTCTTGTTGCGCTATATTATAGGCGAATGTTGCGTATAGAAGGATTTGGTCCCATGTTTTGTGTTAGACATCAACATACATGGAAAGCATGTCGGTCAATGTCCTGTTGAGGCGTTCCACCAAGCTATTTGTCTGTGGGTGGTAGGCTGTTGTACGTCTTGGCTGGTGTGCGTGAGCTTCAGTACAGCCTGAGTGAGGCGAACTGTAAATGCAGCTCCACGGTCGGTAACGATAGCTGCAGGAGCCCCATTGACGCAGGACTATGTCGTGGACAAAGAATTCGACAACTTCAGCAGCAGTACCATTTACAAGTGATGCCGTTTCAGCCTACCGCGTCAAGTAATCCGTCGCGATTACAATCCACCGTTTTCCAGTGGACGACTTCGGAAAAGGGTCGAGGAGGTCTATGCCAATTTGCTGAAAAGGAGTCTTTGGGGGTGCTATATGCTGCAGAAAGCCAGCTGGTCTCAGAGGAGGAGATTTGTGCAGTTGGCAATCACGGCATATTGCTACGTATTTACGCATTTATGGTAGTAAATTGGGCCATTAGTACTTCAGTCGAATCTTTGCCATTGTGCGACTTATCCCCAAGTGGCCGGCGGATGGATCATCATGACAAGCGCTCAAGATTTCGGGCCGTAACTGGGATAGCACAACAAGCAGAAACGTCTTCGTAGTGCTGTCAAAGTTGCGTCGTTTGTAGAGCACTCCACGCCGTAGAGTGAAGAACCGCAGCCCACGACAAAACAAACGTGGTACACTAGCATTAATACCCTCCAGGTACTCAATGAGTGGCGACAACTCAAAGTCGGTCCGTTGAAGTTGCGCCATACGAGAGATGCTGACGGCACAAAGGATAATACAATCTTCGGTGATGTCTTGCGTAGCCGGTTCCACGTTTGCTCGTGATAAACAGCCTGCGCCTTGGTGCTGCCGGCCCGACTTATAGACGACGGCCATTTCGTACTCCTGTAACCGGAGGCTCCACCTGACCAACTGCTCAGAAGGACCTTTATGCTGGCTAGCCAGCATAGCGAGTGATGATCACTGAAAACACGAAACGGTCGCCCGTAGATGTACGGTCGGAATTTACTCGGAGCCCAGATGACGGCAAGACACTCTTTTTCTGTCGTCGAATAGTTCCTTTCCGGACGAGAAAGTGTACGGCTCCCATAGGCGACGACTCGTTCTGCACCATCCTGCCACTGTGTGAGGATCGCTCCCAGGCCGACATTGCTGGCATCAGTGTGGATATTTGTGTCTGCATTCTCGTCAAAATGAGCTAGTATCGGTGGATTTTGCAGGCGGCGACGGAGTGCCTTGAAGGCTTCCCCTTACAAAAATGGATATTGAATATCTGTTACGCACGTAATGTGTTTTGATGAGTCATCAACCACTCAAAGGAGGCTCAAGATTAGATGTGTTTTAACATAGATCCGCAACAGACTTTTCAATGAGATTACACATGAAGTTTTGTGCTTGGAAAACGCAAGAGTATTTTTGTGTCGGAGATAATGTGGAAATACATTGACGTTCTAATCTGAGGAAATATATATATCACTAAGTGAATATACATTATTTCCTTGTTAACTGCACACTTTCAGAGCCCTATGTTTTCATTTCTGTTTAGCATATGTAGGATGGTGCCTAAAAACAACTTTTATGTGTTTCAACATGAGATCAGCAACAGACTTTCATTTGAGATTACGTAAGAAGTTTTGTATAGGAGCTAATGGGGAAATACATTGACTTTCTCAAATGAGGGAAAGTATACATCACTAAGCGAATATATATTCTTTACTATTGCCAGGCATGCGAACAGAAGAGAACAAGGAAGTGCAAAAACAGGCTCTCAGGAATAGAAGTGAAAGAAGAGGAAGCTCACTATATCTTGGTTAGCACATCAGGCTAAGCGGCAGAACCACTTTGTAAATAAACCTTAACAGTGTGGTGGAAGGTGCTGCAAAGATCACCACGGATTCCTCTCTACCTCGTTTGAGCCGACGACTCGCTGGGCTCCCCCCTTTGACACCCACAATGATCCAAGACGGCGATGCACGGCAGCCAGGTCCAGCGGCACCCGCATGGCAGCATTACCGTGAGCCGCGGACCTTTTCTGGCAAGGCTGGCGAAGACGTGGATGACTGGCTCACCAATTACCAGTGGGTGAGCAAGTACAATCGCTGGGATGCCACTGTAATGCTGGCAAATATTTTTTTCTTGGACTCCACAGCCCTGACATGGTTTGAGAACCATGAAGCATCCTTAACGAGCTGGGAACGTTTTGAAGAGGAGATTCGAAATTGTTTCGGGGATACCACGGCAAAACGGAAATGCGCTGAGCAGACTTTATTCCAGCGAGCCCAAGAGCCTGGTGAAACATGCACAATGTACATAGAAGAGGTCCTAAAACTGCAAAGCGGTGAATCCGAGCATGTCTGTGAAGACAGAGTTGGCCACCTCGCATAACCCCTAAATTCGGCTGTCTGCCTAAGGTGACCACTGTTGCAAGCGTGGATTCTCACGAGCATTCACATGAGCCTCTGAATTTGGCCGACATGATTCGACAAATTGTCCGCGATGAGCTCTCCCGCCATCAAGATGTGAACCGCAGTGCAATCCTCTGTGATAGCTGCTCCCTGCAGGCAGCTCCCATCTAGCGCTCTTCTTGGCGTTCTACCGCTCCTCCTCCCGTCCGTGACCACCGAAACGACTCATATGGCCCTGCTCCCCCAGCTCGTACCCACTACAGGGCGCCACCTCCTCCGCAACAACCCCAGCGGCTGGAGTTTGCTGATCGCTTCGATCCTGTTTCCGAGGACTATTATTTGGACCGTGCTCGTGAACCTCCCGTCTGTTATTGCTGTGGTATGCTTGGCCACATATCCAGATTCTGCCGCCGCCGGAACCCGGCACCACGCTACCAGCGCCAATGGTGGAATCGCCGTTCTACCGTGAGTCCAGAAGTTCGTGACCCGACGTATCTCCCTCCTTCGGGCTCCTACCGCTACGTACCACCACGCAACGACTCACCAGCTTCTGATCGCAGCCTGACTCCTCCTGCTCGCCACTCCCTACAATCGCCTTCTCCCCGCCGTTCTTCTCCGCCACCGGGAAACTAGCGTGTGCGGCCGATGGAGGTGCGGTCGCCAGGTCATCGATATTGCCAATTCCTCTACCGGTCGTTATGCTGAAGAACCGCTTGGAAGTGTTAGTGGATGGTGTTTGTGTTATGGCCTTAGTGGATGCGGGTGCTACTGTTTCCGTGATGAGCTTAGATTTTAAGAATCGTCTCGGCCGCAAAATTATGTTTGGCTGGGATAGAACTGTCATATTTCGAGGTGTAGGGGGAGAATCGCTGCTTTCGCTTGGTATTTGTTATGTAAATGTAGCGATGGCTGGACACGAGTTTAGAACTGAATTTACGGTGCTCCCTCGCTCTACGCACGACGTTATTCTAGGAGTTGACTTTTTACAGCAGTGTGGCGCAACTCTCGACTTCAACAGTGCCGAGATATCAATAAGCCCCAGCCTTCGATCGGCCCTCATAGCAGAATCGCCGCGGGCGGTCCAAGTGTTTTCTGTCTTCGAGGATACCGTCATTCCGGCGATGTCCGCCATCTTCGTCCCAGTAGTGTCTTCGGGTGCGGTTCCCAATGCCTTCGACGCTCTGGTGGAACCCGCTTCCCTTTCCGGTGCCAGAACGAGTGTGTTGTTGCCCCGCAGAGTTGTTCGAGTGAACGAGGGCCGTGCCACGCTTTGGACTGTCAACCATACCAATGAACCCGCCGTATTGCCGCGTGGTTTGATACTCGCCGACTTTGAAGAACGCCTTTCTATGCACATCGCCGCGTTCAGTGACGGCGTTTCTCGTTCAACTAGACGTCCCGATCATACTGATTCCCAGTTTCAGTCTATGATAAATGAATCGCTACCCACCAACGACCGCCGAATATTGATGGAGGTTTTTATGAAACATGCGGACGTGTTCGACTTTGCTCGAGATCAGCCACCACCGATTCCGCCTTCCCGCACCCATCACATGATCGACACTGGATCTGCACAGCTGATTAGTCAGACACCATACCTTCAGAACGTAAGATAATTGACGAACAGGTCCGTGATATGATGCAAAGAGGAATCATTCAGGAATCATCTCGCCCATGGGCCGCCATTGTGATTCTCGTGAAAACGAAAGATGGCACCTGGCGATTTTGTGTCGACTATCGCCGCCTCAATACTGTCACCAAGAAGGATGTTTACCCGCTCCCGCGTGTTGATGATGCCATTGACTGCCTCCATTCAGCTTCCTACTTTTCATCTGTTGATTTACGGTCCGGATATTGGCAGATACCGATGCATCCGAAAGACAAGGAGAAGACGGCATTCGTGACTCCCGATGGGTTATATGAATTTAACGTGATGCCTTTTGGCCTATGCAACGCTCCGGCTACCTTTGAAAGATTTATGGACACTCTTTTGCGTGGACTGAAGTGGCAAATTTGCATGTGTTACCTAGATGACGTAGTGATTTTCGGGAGGACCTTCGCCGAGCATAACAGCCGTTTAGCTGTGGTCCTTAACTGCATGGAGAAAGCGGGTCTCGTGCTGAACTCTAAGAAGTGCCGCTTCGGTGAATGCCAGATCGGTGTGCTTGGGCATTTGGTTGACAAAGACGGTGTTAGGCCTGACCCACAGAAGATTGATGCTGTCAGCTGCGTCAAAGAGCCCAAGTCGGTGAAAGAACTCAGGAGCTTCCTGGGACTTTGCTCTTACTTTCGACGCTTCATCCCTAAGTTTGCTGACGTAGCCTACCCCCTCACATGCATCTTGCAGAAGGATATTCCTTTCAAATGGACTCCTGAATGTGATTCTGCGTTTCGCCAGCTCAAGTTTCTTCTTACCTCGCGGCCCATACTGCGTCATTTCAGCCCTACAGCTCCCACTGAACTCCACACTGACGCAAGTGGCATCGGCGTGGGTGCTGTGCTCATACAACAGCATGAAGGAAACGAACACGTTGTCGCTTACGCAAGTCGCACCCTTAGCAAGTCTGAACGCAACTATACCGTGACGGAGCATGAGTGCCTTGCCGTCGTTTTTGGCGTACAGCGGTTTCGCTGGTACCTTTATGGACATTCCTTTACAGTCATCACCGATCATCATTCGCTTTGCTGGCTGGTGAATCTACGCGACCCCTGAGGTCGGTTGGCCCGCTGGGCATTACGCCTTCAGGAGTTCAACTTTACAGTGTCGTACAAAAGTGGCCGCCAACACGCTGACGCTGACTGCTTCTCGCGGCTGCCTCTCGCAACTACCCTCTGCGATAACAACTTCGACGACTATCTTGCCGCCGTTTCCGTACAATTTCCGGATCTTGTCACTTTCCAGCGAGAACAACGAAAAGATCAAGACTTGGTATCACTTTTTGAAAAAGCTCGTGATCCGGCATCTGCGAACCCTTTCTGCAGTCGCGATGGTTTGCTGTATCGAAAAAATTACTCGTCTGACGGTGCACGCTTTCTGCTAGTCGTTCCGGCTAGCCTCTACTCCTCTGTTCTACACTCTATGCAAGATGATGTTACAGCTGGACACTTGGGGTTTGCCAGGACTCTTACGCGCATTAAGGAACGTTTCTACTGGCCAAATATGCGTCGAACGACTCAGCGTTACGTGAACTCCTGCGTGCAGTGCCAGCGGTTCAAGCTCCCCACGACATCTCCGCCGGGCCACTTACATCCGGTGACACCACCGACCACACCATATGAGCAAGTGGGTGTTGACCTCATAGGCCCGTTTCCCCGCTCGTCCAAAGGCAATCGCTGGGTCATCGTGTGCGTTGATCATCTCATGCGTTACTGTGAAACTGCCGCCATCCCTTCCGCCACCGCCGCTGACGTCTCGTTCTTTCTTCTTCACGCTGTCGTCCTCCGTCATGGGCCTCCTCGTGTAATTATCAGTGACCGAGGCCGCCAGTTTACGGCAGATGTTGTGGAGCAGCTTCTGCGCTATTGTACTTGCCAGTTGCGTCACTCTACGCCGTACCATCCCCAGACAAATGGCCTCGTCGAACGTACAAACCGGACACTGACGAACATGCTTGCGATGTAGACTCGCGGCACAAGAACTGGGATGACGTGCTTCCTTTCATTACTTACGCCTATAACACCTCAAAGCATGAGACAACGTCCTATAGTCCATTTTCCTCCTTTACGCCCGTCCGCCTCGACGTTCTCTTTACACCATTTTGCCGTTCTCTCTCGGCACCAAGCCGTCTGTTTCGAGCACCCTCTGCCGCGCTGAAGAGGCTCGTGAGGTCGCCCGATTACGCACTCTGGCCTCGCAGGACCGCTCTAAGCAGCGCTACGATCGTCGGCATAAGGATGTCTCCTACCTTCCTGGCGACTTAGTGTGGCTCTGGACACCTCTCCGCAAGCGTGGTTTGTCCCAGAAACTGTTGTCGCACTACACAGGACCATTTATTTTGCTCAAACGCATAAATGAGTTGAACTACGTCGTGTCTCGCCAATGTTCGCAAGGTCGCCCCTCTCGGAAAACACAGGTTGTTCATGTCGCAAGAATGAAGCGCTGCCACTCTCGCTCGAGACTCTGACAGCCCAGGGGCTTCGTCTGCGAAGGGGGAAATGTCAGGCATGCGAACAGAAGAGAACAAGGAAGTGCAAAAAAAGGCTCTCCGGAATAGAAGTGAAAGAAGAGACAGCTCACTATATCTTGGTTAGCGCATCAGGCTAAGGGGCGGAACCACTTTGTAAATAAACACTATGTTTTCATTTCTGTTTAGCATACACTGTAAAAACAAAAACAACTTTTTGGACATTTGTTTCATTCAAAACACGCTTACACCCTGAGCCTTGGGTGTTTGTGCCATTGCAAATCGCTTCTTGTGCAGCGAAGGGGTGCTATGGTTGAACAATATGCTTTAAGGTGTTACGGGCAAGGATATTGTTGTGTACGCGAACCGACGCACTGCCACACCGCCTCCAAGCAAACGGACGCACAGCCGCTCCATTTGCAATGCCTCCTTGCACCTGCGAGTCGGCCGCTTCGGAGAGACCAGTGGGGATACCCCTGCCTGCGCCGACGACGACGGGCGGACGAACCCGAGCCGTGCGTTGCTTCGGAACTGGACCGTCCTGGGACCATGTGCGCGACCAGGGCACGAGAATCAATGCCTGTTTTACAGGCGCTCGCGCTTCTCTCTTTTCTTCTCTTACCTCTCTCCCAAGGCACAATATAGTAGTCTCTACCCAGCAACCGAAACGAGAGGTTCCTCGCTCACGGGGCTCCGACGACCCGAACATAACAGGGGTGGGGCTGCGTAACTTCGTAGCCTTTCATACACAAGTGGCGCTGCTGCTTAAACCCAACACCTTAATAAAGCACCACAAATAACGCTAAAATTAAAACTACACACACATGTTTTCTAAACAGGAAGCTGAAACTGAAACATAATTTCACCGCCAGGAGGGCGCCAGTAGCTACCCATGCTTTTACTATAGTGCCTAGAATATACTGGCTAGTGTGCCGAGGGGGCGCGCTGGCGTGGCCGCCGCGGTGATGCCTTCCCCCGCCACCGCGGGGCGGCGCTACCAATAGCTAAGGTGCTATGGCTCCGCGTTCGCGGCGTCGGCAGCAGGCGGCATATAGGTCCGGATAGCGCGCTGCGCTTTTCACTGCGAAACCTGTCTCTTGACGGTTTGAGCGCACGTTTTGTCTAAAAACAGTCTTGGTGGAAGACAATCGTACCGTCCTAGTACTGTGCGGAGAAAATCATACGCTCAAATAGCGCTCGAGGAGGCGTTTAACAAATACTGTCTGGTCCATGTCTGCTATATATCTGTTTTGTTTATTCAGCTGAACCGGATAAGGTCTTAGGCAGAACACATATTGACTTCCTGATATCCAGCGAGAGAAGAAATTTGAGACAACCACCTAAAGTTGAGACGTTGGTTGAAATAGTTTGCTAATCTTTGATTAAACGATCGAGTCCGGGCCGGGTTCAATATATTGCTATGAAATATTCCGATGACGATTTTATTTGATCTAGAGCCACTCGATTGCGATCCACGCATCGCGATTGAGGATGTAAGGTATCGTATGCATCTTCCTTCTGAGTGAGCGCTCAGTCAGCCCAGGTGGTTGTCCCGAATTATGGGAACTATATTCTCAATCGCGATCTAACCCGGAACGGATCGGCGACGACTGTTATTGTCCGTGTGACACAGGTATCAGAAAATACCCTTAATATTTTACTCTGTTCATTAATCCAACTTTGAATTTTATTTACTCTTCGGCCTTTTTTCTTATGGTCCATGGTATATCGCGATGCCGCAGTCAAGTGCTACGAACGTCAATATATACGTATACGGGCCTCATGCTTTCGGATAGGTTACGTCGACGTTTCTGCAATTCAGTCATGCTTATTGCTAAGGTGATGTATATCAGGTTAGTGACGTTTTTTAGCGTCACATATATGCTACAGAAAAGAAGGGCGATCTTGCTTTCTCGTAACATATATTGCACGCTCGCATGTTTTCAAAGATCGCATGCGACAATTGTTCGGCACAGTGCTGTACTCTTTCGATACGGTACTCGCACTGAGACGGACACATTATCGAGATCATAATCTGCCTCTGTCACACATTGTGGATTATTGAATATGTGCAGCTTTACCTTTTTTGCAGTGTTTGTTTTTGTTTCCACTCATTTTAGTGCCTATAGTTGGTTATTTTGCTTCAAGCTTTCTGGGTAGTAATGCTTGTGACCTGCGCTTTGCTATTTATATTCACAATGGGATCTTTGGTGGCAGCATATATTGTTTATCAGGGAGAAATGAACTATGTGGTAGTGCTGCCGAGCTGTGGAGGCAGCGGTCGATGCCGTCTAAGCAGAGAAAGACAGTGACAACTCATTTTAGATAAGAAATTTCTTGAGCTATGACGTGGAGCAGCGCACAAATGCCTTTGCTCTATTTTTAGGTTAGTATATACCGCAACTTAATTATGATTTATATTGTTTATTTCAGCATCACATGCGAGGAATTCACGGACGTATCAGCGTTTTACGCAAAGTACAGCCTGGCGTCATACCTTGCACATGAATTGAAATTAAGCAAATAAACAACCCAGCTCATGTTATGGGTTCACCAAAGATGCATATTTTTTTCTTTCTCATTAACCCGAATTTTTTATTCTGTGTTCCCTTTCCGCAGCGGATTAACAGAAAATGCTGTGTGATTAACGGTTAGCCAGGAGCAGGCACGAGGTGGTTTACATAAATGAAAAAGTAGCACAGCACATATCCTTGCTGCGGTCAGTCAACACATTCTATGTTCTGCTCGACCAATCAACAATTTAGTCAGTTTTATGTAGGTTAATGAGTGAGTAAGTATAATGGGGCTTAAAAGATCAAGATCTGTTTTGTTCTTTTAAGCCTCGCTATGCTTATCATTAACCAGCACTGATCAGACAGGATTGCTGATTGGTCGCGCAGAACATAGAATGCGGTGACTTATCGCAGCTAGGAGATGTACTATACTACTTTTGCATTAATCAAAATCACCTCGTGTCTGCTCCTGGCAAACCGATGGTCGTGTACTATTTTCTGTTGTTCAGGAGTGGAAAGGTAGCAGAAAATCAAAAAGCGTCACTTGCAGAGTTCCTGAAGCATTTGAGCCTGAAATCAACAGAATTTCAGTGGCGCGGATTCGAAAAGCGCTCTTAAGAAACACATGGGCCACTATTCCAAAAGAGCTCAACATGGGGTCAACACGGCACCTTAAAAGATGTCGATGATTATCTATAGAGTTTCATCAGCGTATGTTGACACATCTGGTCCGAATTTCTATAGACACCCAACATGCATTTTTGTAAGGAGGTGGCGCTGGCTCGCCTGTTGCAAGCAAGTGATTGAGGGTGGTTCTGCAGCCGCGTATTGTTTATCAAGCCCAGTTCCAGCATCTTACAAGAATTCAATGGGATAGCTTTAAATCCGTACACCGAGAAGCCAAGAGGACCATAACATGCCTTACACGACTCACACCGGTCGTAGCGTTGCAAGAGAATGCGCAGCTCAACACCTTCGATGAGCTGGTGCAGCGGCGCTGTGATGCTCGAAGACCTAAGGCCACTTTGTCACATTCTACGAAAGCACTGTGAGCGTATGCAAAGTCACACATATTTCTGTAGCCCCCTGCGCCAGTTCTCCCTCCCTGGAAATTTGTACAGTTAGGAGGCAACAAGCCAACTGATATCCGCAGTCCAATGTCTGCCAAATTGGCATCGTCGCTTCGCCAGAGATTTGAAGAGCAAGATATTCACCTGCCTCAAGGGTCTATTGTAGTGTACGTGGACGCAAGCCTACAAGGCTGTGAAGCAAAATAGCGTTATACTGTCTAGGGAGACCTAGCCTGAATTAAACCTCTACGTGTTAACTTTCGGAACTACTTACATCTTTATGCGTTAAGCTCGTGACAGTTGAGGAGGCACTCTGCTTCGTGACTACCATAACCATGCTCCCTGATGCACACGTTGTCATCCGCACTGATGCACTTCAAGCAGTTCGTTTGCACTGACGTGTTAGTCGTTGCGCTAAAATATGCCAAGACATGCACCAGCTTGCGGCGCGCATCCCGAAGTCAGTACGCATTGAGTTTGTCCCACGGGACCTGCTGCCTTCCCAAAGTTTAGCAGATTTGGCCACCCCCCTCATGAACCAAGACGCATCAATGCAACGGATCCTTGAAGGGGACGACGCTACCCTCCTTTCGTCAAGAAAGGAATACCTCCGGAGCAGCACAGTGCACTTATCCCTTCGTGTGTGGTATCCCTTCCCTGCGGTCGCACCCGTGTTGAGGAGGTTGCGCTGAGGATCCGGGTCAGTGTCGCCCTCACACCAGCTGTAACTAGGACGTGGTCTCACTTCCAACTGATATATATCCGCCCAGTGTGCCCGACCTGTAAAAACGAAAATGTTGAAGCCGACAATCACCACTTAAAGCCGACATTCCGACAAAATGCCGAAACAATGTTGAAACCGATCTTCACCAGCCCATATTCATGCCCAATCAGCCGTTCTTCTATTCACCACTTGTGGTGGGACTGCCCAGCAATGAAACCAGCACGAATCCGGCGCCTGCCGATAGCTGGGCCCGCTTGCACAAACAATCTTAAGACTGTCTTAGCTAAGTCCAGACTTAACTGCAGTCTTAAGGATAGGCCGTTAGCATGGCTGCTTAAGACTGGAGCCAAGACTGGGCTTCAGTCTTGACTTGAATAAGTCGCTTCCAAGATTACGACTCTAGTGCCGTCTTAGCTAAGACATAAGGACGGCAGGTACCTAAGGAGCGAAACAGGGAAAAGCAGGGACGTGCTGGCCCCGTCCCAGCTTTGAGATGTAAACATTGCCATTCTTGCTTTGTGCTAGATCCGTGCCGTTGCTTTTTTGCGACTTAAGATTGTGTCATGAGGTAAAATGACTAACGTGGTTGCTGAGGGTGTTCGTGGAAGCCACTCTGGTGAACACGGGCCGAGCCGAAGTGAGCAACGAAGATTGCAGTCGGGTGTTTTGCTGTTTGGCCTGTGCGCTCACTAGTTCGTTTTTTCCTCTGTCAGCATTCGTTCTCCAGCAGTCTATTTCTCTGCAACTGTTGAAATCACTGGTTCTGCGTTTCGGCATCCGGCTGCAAGCGTACGAAGCATTTGGGCCCCTTTCGCGGCGCAGTAAGGCAGCCAAGCACATCGTTAATCAGTGAGCGTTCAGTGAAAAGAAAGAAAAAAATAGAATGTGCGATAAAATCGTCCTTGTGACTAAGTGCGTCTCCGGTGATGGCCGAGAGCTTCCGCGTCCAACGCGCATGCTGTGATGTGTAATTTTATTTGACGTATGTGTGTGTGCGCGCTTATGTGTGCGCGCTGTGCACCGTGTGCATACGTCTCGTGGCGAAGTGATGAGTTGTGCGCGTGATCACGCCTGTGTCACGTCTGTGGTCGTCGGTGGCTTTAATGCAATGCTGTGCTCTCTACATGCCTCCATTTTACTGTCTCCGTACTGTAAACGACCGGTGATCAGCACAAACTTTCGTCCTTGGGTCGTGTTTGTGTTCACAAAGCATTTGGGCTGCGATTGGCGGGAATTGCAGTAACACTCGCGCTGCAATTAACGCACAAATGGCAAGAAAGGTTTTATGAAGTTGGATGTGAGGAAAAATCGGGAAGAGACACGCACAGACCACGTTTTCACTAGTTGCTGCTATCGCAGCATTTTATTTTATTCCTTTATTTTTGCGATGTGCGCCGCAGATGTGCTACCATTTTTCCCCCCGCTTTAGTACAGATATGTTCTTTGTATGAAGATTGGGAAAGACTCAACCTTGCTATTATCTTTGTTTTTGCTGGCCGTATTTTTGCCTTTTGACATAATATGAATTGCGGTATGGTGTGTTGCACTGCAGAAAACAGTCTAGTTTGACAGCTAACAAGGGGTATATTCATTACCTGTGTTGCTTGATGTTGATTAAACATAGTTGGCTTGACAGACAGGACTTTTTGTGTGGCACATGTCTTCAAAAATCGGAACAGCTGTCAGACGATTTGGTGGTACTCCACATTTGTGAACAGGGCATACACATGCGTACACATAACAGCGCATGCACATAAAACATCAAGTGCTTAAGCGACTCTTACTAAGCGGTGTCAATGACAGGACTTGTTGCCGCTTGGCTGGAATACCAAGCACTCATGCATCAATTGTAGTCGTAACAAGTCATTGCTAGACATTTGGTCATTACAAGTCATTTTATTCATTTCTAATCAATTGCAATCACAGGTCGTCGGTACACATGTGGGTCATCACAAGTCATAACCTCTAATAATCAATACCACTATCATTTTTCACCTGTTCTCATATGACAGACACTTCCCGGTGACCGGTCCGCCGCTCACCTACTGAAAATTAACAAATCGACTATGTCTTCATTCAAGCACCTATTTAGTGCTGTCTGTACATAATCTGCCCATACGTTTTGAGAACATGATTTTTTTTGTTTACAGGATTTAGCATGTCAAGTTTTAAGCAATGTCATAGTCGGGATGTGCACAAGCTTACTGTGCCTTTTTTTAACATACACTGAGATTGCCCAGTGCACGGCCAGCTTTGTGTTTAGTCACCATCGAAACGCAGACACCAAGGCAGAATCGAAGTAGGGTTCTCCAAATCTAACAGTCAAGTTCCATAAACTGGGCCACTGCGTTGTGCTGAGACATTAGTACCCATAGGCCGCCGAGCTGCAAGCTGTGATGTGAATGATGTAATTTAGGGCCTAGGAACAACACAAAGGCTTGGTAATGAGAAATTATTGAGGCTGAAAACAAGGCAACTAACGAAGGAAACAGTTTATTTTGCAAGAGGAAATTACTGAGAAAAATTATTCTTGAAAAAAAAAACAACAAAAAAACTCATAAGCAACAGGCATGCAAATGCTTGCTGGGCACTGGCCTTATTAGACAGTGACCAACTAGCATGAGCCTCTTGCTGCTGGCTGAAAACATTTTGCATGCACTTGCACAATGACATCGACAAAGATGTTCATAGAACGGCTGAAAAAAGGAAACATGCAGTAGACTGAAATCAGTGCCCCCCCCCCCCCAACAGTCTTAATAATGACTGTCAGCATTTCCAAACAAGGACCACTGAATAGGAATGTTGCATGTTTATGTAATTTTATTGAATATTTAATGTATTTAATAAAAATTGCATTGTAATATTCTAAATGTTACACAGGTACCTCTTGAAAAATTCAGTGCACTATGCATCACATTGTGAAATACAAAACAGCAATTTAATAATAACAATATTATAATATACTTTATTTTCCTTTAATACAAGGAAAGGACCAGCCGCTAAAAAGCTGCTTCGAAGAGCAGCTTGACGCCCTGGCTGCCCCTGTATGTGATGGCATTTAACAGCAGAGAAGTCACGCTTACACAATGAATCAATAAGGAATGGAGAAATAATTAGATTACAAAAAAGCACAAGGTAAATTAGAAAAAATACATGAAAATAATACAGAGACATGCTGCACAATAGAACACTTAATTTAAAAATATCTATTCATAGAACATTTTACGGATTAATTTAATGGGAGGAAGAGAAAAATCTTGACCACTATAAGGGAATTATAATATGGTAGAAAGCCTGAAGCGAAGCATCTGCTTGACATAGTTCGTCCGGCATGCTGTAACGTACCAATGCTCCGGGTTACGGGTGTCGTATGTGTGTGTTGTCTTGAAGCGCTGCTATGAGTGTTAGTATGTTCTCCTTTTTATTGATGTCTTGTTTATATAATCACAAAAGCCCGTAGGTATACAAAGATGTTACTTTACCTATTTTTAGCTGCTTAAATATTGGTCCTGTATGTTCGAGGTAAGAAGCTTTAGCAATATTTCTTATTGTACGTATTTCTGCTGTTGTTGTTGCCCATACTAGCAAGGAGTAGTTCAGAACTGACGAAAAGAGTGAATTATAAAGCATAATGTTAATGGTAAGTGGAAATACTGGGAAATGTCGGCGTAGAGAACCTATTGTGTGTGGTAGTTTGTTGACTAAATATTCTATGTGAACTTCCCATGTCATGTGCCCCGAGAAGTACACGCATAACATTTTCACAGAGTGAGCAATTTCTTTTTTAGTGCCACTGAGTGTATTAATAAAGCTCGATTGCTTTATTTCTGGGATGGAAGAGAACTGCTTTTGTTTTATTGTCAGTGAGTTTTGCACTGTTTTGACACGCTCAGTGTTCAGTTTTTTTCCAAAGTTATGTTAGCCCGACTGGATAGCTCTATGCCCGAGTGACAGAGAAAAACAGACTTGTATCATCAGCGTAAATGTATTTTGCAGATGAAGCTATGGAAACAAGGTCATTAATGTAGAGAATAAAAAGAAGGGGGCCTAAAAGACTGCTTTACGGTATTTCTCTGTATACCATATTGGTGGGCATGTCCCCCCCCCCCCTTTTTTTATCTGAAGTTTCGTTTAAACCCAGCCAAACACCCCATTAAAATTGTAGCATCCCATCTACTTTCAAATAATAGGTTAACCATTGTCAATATGAGCTGCTAGCGCACATGCAGTTAAATAATCACAGTGTTCGGATATTAGCGAGGACAAAGAACATACTTTCATTAACGGTATTTAACGTCCCTTATAAAATCAGGTACGAAGGAGAGTGCATAAATATGTCCACAACCATTTATTGGTGCTGGGTGTTGTGACCGTGACCTACTTTGTCTGCTGTAATCATTAAAGGTATTGAAAACCTCTGCCTGGAGGCTGAAAACCACTGAAAACCTTATGCCTGGAGGCTTTGTAGGAGGCTCTCACTTAACAGCAAAAGCAAAGATTAAGATGCTACATAAGTGACGATACTGCACTTATAGAGCTGACGTGACGAACAGTATGCAATTTTGTTCTGCTGTACCACAATCGAGCTATTTCTCTGCTGAAATATTTAAATTTTTGTAAGCAGGAAGGTGTTGGAACAAAATGCTTTCAAACTTGGCATATTGCAATCATTACACTCAATTGTTGGCCTTTTGTGATTCACACGAATATTTCAATGAAGACCATTTGGAAGTGAAGTGCGGCATAGCACAACCACAAGGAAATGTGTACGAACAATTAATATATCATGATGCAGAATCTTAGCAAAATAGCCTGTTGTGCACATTGTTTCCATGCACTCAGCCTGCTCAATAACCTAAAGAAAAACTAAGCAATTTAAAAAGATCATGAGCCTTAAAGGGTTGAATGTTGAAGGATTGTAGTTTGTCATGTAAAATATTGTGATGCTACTATCTGAAAAAGCCTGAGCCAACGGCAAATAAAGATGAGACAGTTTTCAGCGTTCTGTACGTCGTAGTGCAACCAAGTTTCTGTGCCAGCAATTAAGTGCGGTTCGTGCAACACTGACAAAAATTCGAATAGTTCAGGCTTATTAACAATACTGCGGGCATTAACATTTAGCAGATTGAGTTCCTTATTGAATATTTGTCAATGGTCTTTATCGCATGAGCTGCCGCGAGTGCTGCTCAGCTTAACACGACTGTTAGTTTCCATGTTCCAGGTATAGGCTACACCATTTACTGTCAGTTTGTCACGGATAAGTTTAACTTTTGTGCCTGCGTCTTTAGCGTCTTTTGCTGATTGCCACAGTAGCTTTCACAGTAACATAATACATAAATAAATAATGCAAAAAGGACAAGCCATGGTTCAGAGCTGGATTTTGCTACAGCACATTTTTATCGTGGTAATGCAGCCTGAGAAAAAGGTCTTCGAGACATGGGACAGAATATTCAAGGGAGTTGGAAATATCTCTCACATTCTTGGCAAACACATAACGTACCTGCCTGCAGCAACAGGTAGTATCAGTATTCAAAACACATTGCTCACATTGGATACAGGAGTATGAGTATGTGAACTCTGTGGGATAATGAAAGGGTGCCAAAAGTTGCATATGCAGTAATACATTTTAAACAGTGTATTGATACTTTGCTATAAATGAATGCAATTGCCTTTTTTATTGCATAAACACTTTGCAAACATCTGCATTCTTCTGAATCACACTTTAAAAGCAGGCCGGTCAGGACTCCACCAATTGTCTCCACAAAAGTGAGTGCTTAAATATGCTGGAGCCTGATACAGCAACTTTTAAGGTTTGCTAGATATGTTAGAAGTCCAACATTGGCAGCTGCAGCTTCACATGTGTTGACACTGATTGTTTCGGCACCACACAAAGCTGACAAGGCTGACACCGACAGCACAGGTGCAACGGGTCTCACTTCTCTAGCGGCACTGTGAACATCCAAGTTGCACACACTGAACACATAGTGCTGACACCAAGCACACATGAGCAATCAAAACGATCTGCAGCTGGTCTCACTTCTGGTGACGCTGTGAAGGGCTCCACACAATAAGCACGCAGCGTTGACACCAAAAGCAGCGGGGACGTATAAACATCCGACCACCAACTAACTACTTGCGAGCTGCTACCTGAGATGGCAGAACAAGCGCTGTTTGAACAGCGCAAAATCACTGAAGCACTAATGCGAAGGCGATCAGTTGGTTTGTGCACGCTCTCAGATGCAGCCCTGCACTAGGATCTTGAAGAGAGTGCAATGGATGGCGCCCACGACACGTTGGAAGCCTACCAAAGCTTCGATGTATTCACGCCAGGCCCATCCTCCGGAGAATGACGGCTGGAAACAAGACGTACGTGTTTCACTTGTGACACACGTTTCAATTGCTCTTGATTTGGAACCTACATGTAGCGGTACGAACGCATGTTTGAGCTGCACGCCCCATTTTACACACTGAGCATAAAGAGGCGATTAGCAAGCGAGACTCATGCGAGCTTTGAAACCGGCAGCTCGTGCCGCGTTTAGCCGTATAGTCACACCACTAAAGGCCCCCGTGGGATATACGGTGCCAGTACACACAACAGGGAAAACGAAAAAAAAAAAAGAAATGTGTGCGTCGCAACAACTACGACGACATATACGGCAACCAAGAAATGGGTTCGGAAACGCACCATCAATTATTCTGCATCGCCCGGTATCATAGCACAAACAAAACGGTGATGAAGAGCATCACTACGTTTCGAGTACTATTATTTTTTTTTACTGCATTCACCGTTTAATACACGAGAGACGTATCATAGCAAAGCACCCGCGCAAAAGAATGGCGAAAATGTTCAAGCTCACCTCAAGCCGACGAAGCCAGCGCGACTCGCATGGCAGTCCAAAGAGCAACGGAAGAACGTCGACACAAGTTCCCAGTCACTAAACAACTCCGAGAGGACGCGTGTCACCTCTGCATCAACACGAAGGGGTACAGAAAAACTTAGTTGCACGTTTTCCACGCTCGAAGGGGTCTATCATGTGTATCCAGCCGTAGCAGCCGCACTGCAGCCATTTTGAATCTTAATAAAGTTCGCAGTTAAGACTGCCTGAACGCTGTCTTTAAGCTCCGTCTTAACCGCAGTCTTAAACGCGCACTGAAAGTTTTGTGCAAGCGACTTAAGCCGTAGGGAAATCTAAGCTAAGAACGCTGGCCATAGGGACATACAGAGCCAACCGAGATAGACTTGATGCCTGCACAAAGCCTATGAACGAGCTGGACAGTCACGACGTTCGCCGCAATATTTCACCGAGAGGTGGCAACGCCTTAGAAGTAGCGCTTGGCTTGACGCTCATATACGCGTTTTTGTTTGTTTTAACCCCTTGCCTTTCTTGCGTTGTTTTGTCAAATAAGGATGTGCGCGTCGCTTCTCGGCAGCTTTACAAAATAACTGAAACTGCACTAAATCCCGTCGTCATGTTTTGGGAGGCCGTAAAACTAAATAGACGGTCACTCGTTGTGTGTTGATCGGCGTGGTGTGCGTTCGCTCACGTTTTCTCGTTCGTCGAATGCCTGCGCAGCGTCAGTATCGCGTGCTGCCCGTTGCAGATCTCCACTTGTGTCGTGAACGTGCTTTCAGGAACAGGAAATATCCCTGCGAGTTTGAGCTGCAGCTGCGATCTCGCTTCATCAGGATCAGCATCCGTTAACCGAGCCCGACTCATCGCAGTCATGCGGTAACTTCATACTGCCTGGTGCTTCTGGCGTTGAAGTTTTTGCTACCGGCGGCTTTCTCATAAAGGCTAGTGAACCGGTCGGCGTGGACGAGTCGACGGCAAGCCGGGCAGTAAGAAGAGTCGTTGTCGCACTGAAACGGAACGCCGCAGCCTGGACACGGTAAGAGGCGCCGTTGTCATTTCACCCATTTTGCCTATTGTGATGTTTCTTGACCAGTAGAGTCAAGGCAGGAAGAAATAGAAGAAAGTGCTTAAATCGTGTACCTTTATTTAGCGGTTGTTGTGATATACAGGGCCCATAGCGGACGTTAGCAACAGCGAAGCAATATTTTCAGGAACGTTTATTTTTTTCACCTATTACGGTCACAAGCGTTTATTGCCTTGATCGAGCACAACGGTACCGATTGCGCACCTTGACGGGGTTTGCATCATACAGGGTCTACGACAAGTTTTTTTTTTTTAAGGCTTGCCATGTGGCATAGAATGAGGCTGTCTTTTAACTTAAAGGGAATCATGCAGTCTATTTTATTCAAGGAATCGGAGCAAGCTCCGGCTCTTAATTTGTCCATTAGCCACAAGTGTAAATGTTCCTCCTGTGTAGCCGACAGCCGATCCAACTTCTTCTAGTTGTCTTATTCTTGACGGCTGCATTCCTGGGCATGTCCATAAAATGTGGCGAAGATCCATCTCGGCAGCTGGCCTTGGACACTTAGGGCATGTGCTCTGCACTGCATCCTCTTCAGAGCCTCATCGGCACGTCACCGATGGAGTAAGGGACGACAAGTCTTGCTACGCAATAGCATCAGCGTGGAATTCAATCTCGGTTTTGTGCCGCCACATGATTACCTGCAACTGTAACCGATGAATATGCGCACCAGAAGTGATACAGGTTTCCTGCTTTACAGCTGGCCATCCCAGGATGAGCTGCACCGGGCTGCATGAGCGACTTCTGTGCTGCTGGAGGTTTCCCTGGCATCGTGGGCGCCATCGATGCCCTCATGTCAAGATCCAGGCCCATGAGCTGTACGAGGGAGCGTACATATAAATAGGCATTTCTACCACTCCATCTTCGTGCAGCTTGTGGTGGACAGCAAGTGCCAGATCCTCGATGTGGTCGCAAAGTGGCCCGGTGGCACATATGACGCACGAGTGCTCACACACAGCGCCCTCGCTCAGCTCTTCAAACCGGGCACTTACACCGGCATCCTGCTGCAGTGGCTATCCATGCAGACTTTGGCTCCAGAATGCGGACATGTGCGGCAAAAAGCGATACAGTGCAGCTCACGGCACCACCAGAGCAGTGGTTGAAAGGTAGGTGCGCAGCACATTCTAAATATTGGATTGCATGGTATCCCGGACACTGACCGGTTGTGGATGTCCGTGTTGTTCGAACAGCTTGGTACAGTTGCAAGTGTTGTTGAGCGAACAATGTATGCTGAAAGAAATTAACTTTGATGTCGCATTTGTTTACTAGTTAAATAACACTGCAGTCAAATAACTTTGGCCAAGCCTGTGGGGGGGGGGAAGCTTTTCAGCAAACAAACAAATTATGGTTGGGTGTTAGTCAAGTTATATTTGTTGAATGACACATATCAATATTTACTTAGCAATTAGATTTGTTCAAAAATCATAGCATTATTTTGTCATTTGAGCTTGATATATATTTCCTTAAATGAAGGTATCGAAATATTTCCATTCATTAATGATGCAAGGGTATTTACTGCATTACATTTCACCGGACACGTTTATAGGTTGTGTGATAGCCTGGAAGAACAAATGCTCAAAACATACATTCCATGTACAGCATATTACGAAGCTGTCAGTTCCATAAACCACAGCTTACTCAGAGCAGATGTGGCGTTATTTGAAATGCATCATGATGGAGAGAAAATTTTTATTATTCTGCATATGCATTCACTTTTACTGCAGCAACTTGCGTTACGCGCGTCACCAACTTTATAGTGGCATTGCATAGCCCACTCACGATGGGTTTTTTTTTTTTTGTAGGACAACAGGGCAGCTGAAACGCTGCTTCCATTCCCTCCATGATCAGCAGCACATGTCACTGGACCATGTGTGGACCAGCATCATGACGAGGTGCTAACTCCACAACGTGTCCCAGGAGTATGCGTGCAGCATAGGCAAGCAAATGGAAGTGCAAGATGAAGTGTCTGTACATGCTTGTCCTCACTGGGGTTATAGATTTATGTTGCGCAAAGGCATGGTGCAGCAAGATTTCTCTGCTTTAAGTACAGTCATGTGAAATGAATTATGCCTGTGCTAGTCACTGAGTTTAATGTTTTCACTGGGTGACTTCTCATGACCGGATAACTATTCAAATGTGCTTATTTCACTATGTGCTACGTCAGTCTTGTATTGACATCCTGAAGCCTACGCAAGAGTGTGCATTGAGGTATTTGCTGTTGAGCTGTTTAACATTGCAGTACATATAGAGCATAACAGATGGAGCATAAACACCTTCTTTTTACTTCATTTTGGTTGTAACATCCAATTCGAGACATGTAAACGGGAGATTATATTTGAGCACTAAGCTTAATGTCTACCTGCAGTGGAGTTACAGTGGTTAGGGTGCTCGACTACTGCACCCGAAGATGAAGGATTGAATCCTGGCCATGGTGGCCACATTTCGATGGAGACAAAAACATAGGCGCCTGTCTGCTGTGCAATGTCAGTGATTGTTAAAAGATCCGAGGTGGTCGAAATTTTCCTACCTCTCCACTACTGCATCTCTCATAGCTTGAGTCACTGTGGGATGTTAAGCCCAATAAATGAAACCAAGCGTAACCTTAACATCGGTTACACCAAGAGTAGGTTCAGTGTGGTAAAGTATGGTACTTAACAGATTACAGATATGTTTTTAAGCTGTGAATTTGTTATTTTAATACCTACAATATATATTTTGTTACAGTCTGTGCAGTAAATTGTTAAACATGCAATATGTTTTTCCATCACTCAAAGATTGCCATTTTGTCAAATACTTGCATGGCATCAGAGTGCGATGGTAAACTCTGGGAGACTTGGTGAATGTATGCAAAAGTAGAAGCGCGGGCTACCATATTGTGGTAGGTGCTCACAGCCCCAGATTTTGTATAAATTGTCTCGTATGGCATCCATGGCAGCAATGCTCGGACGAGCCATGTGGCATAAAAATAAAATGCGAACTACCTGCTCAAAGTGTAACGAGTAATTTTGCCATCAACTTTCAGTGATCACACCTGTATTATTGGCAGTGCTTACATTGCAATTACAGTTACGACAACTAAAGAGTATATATAGGGCCACAGAAAACTGCCTTATTATTTGCAGGTACAATATTCAACAACATTTTGGTTAACCTTGTACATATTAGAATGTTTATAGCCTTTTGTAGCACTCCTCACCCACCGTGATTCAAATCATGTGCATGTTTTGTTGTGTCAAGTTTTCATGTCAACTAAGTTTTCCTGCATTACACTCTTGCAAGTGCTTCAAAAGTATTAATTCCACCCTTTGAGACCAATACCTGTAACCATTACAAACTGTTGTTTGTTATTTATTCTCTGCTGCTCACTATGTAGTGTGACCTGCAGAACAAATATCAGCATGTCTGGTGTGTGTAAGGCATCTACAACTGTCATTTTGTACTTTTCTCAAGTATATGTTGTTTTGCTTGTATGATAATATTTCTTGTCAATGTGGGCCTCCATTTCCTCAATTGTATGCTGCGAGAACAGTATGTGCAAATGATTTTGCTCAATGTCGTGCTGGTGCTGGTCACATGCTTGCATTAAATCACCTCAAGGGCTACTGATCTTGCATATCTGTATATGGTTGCAATACCACTCGTAACCTGTGCACATCAAACACCCAGAACAGGCCAAAATTATATGACTGGAAGAAAAGTACTTGGTTGTTTTTGTTTATCTGCAGGAAAAAACGGTGAGAGCAAATGCTGTGGTTGCACAAGTATACCACATTACTGTCATGGTGGCAACTGCTGTAGTCATATGAACAGCTGTATTTGTCAACAATACTGTAACATATTTGTGTTCATTTGTGTTTCAGAAATTGGGGTGTGGAGTACTCACATTTTGATATACAAATCGAGTAAATTTGTGGGGAAGAATGCATTAGAATAAATATTCTACAAACTGGTGCAAAAATAAAAAAAAATAATAAAAATAAAATTTTGTAATTTTTGCCTAACATTTGCACATGACTGATATTGTGCATAGGCATACACCGAAACTAAAAGTACATTACAAATGTTACACAGCTTTGGACATACAATTTTTTTTCAATAAGGCCCTGCATAAAACTAGTGGGAGCTGTGATATTGTGGCAGAATTCAGTAAACTTCCATATACCTATATCAGCCTTTAAGGATCCAGAAAAATCTGCGCTTTATAAGAAAGCATTATTTATTTAAGGGGCCTGAATAAATTGACAGAAACCATTTGTCCTGACGTGCACTTGCGCGATTTTGTCTGCTTTTTAAATGAAAGCGTATTGAGAACGACGTTATTATCGGTTTTCGTAAAGCGCTTTATTGGGCACACCGTCGCAATGGCCCTCTTTACGAAACGGCCCCGTCGCGTTTTGAGAATACTTCACTGCATGGTCCACGCGATCACGTTGAAGCGTGGAAGCTTTCAAAGTAAGGTGATTGAGAAATTAACGGTATATTTGGTATTTTTACACTAGTCACAAATTCAAATCAACTTTTCGGAAGACGGATAGATTAACAAGCATATTTCAATCGTATAGATTTTTTCGCGAAGCCCCTCTAAAACGAAAACCGCATATCTTGAAGTCCGTCAATACGTCGATCCCCGTTTTCTATTCAGAGGTGTTGCAGGCATGTGTTCCAACCTGTGCCGCTGCTAAGCGCAAGTTATTCTTTTAGTGCTATTGCGGTCCGTTTTGTATACCGCTGGTAAATAGGTTTACAGGCAACGTTCCGAGCGACGAGCCTGTGCCAGCAGTGGGTAAGGAAACCGTGTCGAAGAAAGGATATGGTGACGGCTCCAAAAATTGGAATGTGTGAGCGTGGCAGCTAGTGAGGCGTTTTCTAAAAACGGAATGATATTGAATATTGGATTGATATTGGTGAATGAGCGACCCGACATTTTCGCGTCAAGATAAAATGCATGATTGGTGAATCTTGCGTCGAGATAAAACGCACGATCCGCGAATGAGCGACCTTTAGAGAGGTCGAAATTCTGTGAGCCTTCCAATACGGCATCTTTTGTCACAACCTGATTTTAGGTCACATTTGCGGCGCACATAACCTCAGTTGTAGCTGCAGTGCGTAGAGTGCTCTAAAATTGTGGGAGACAACTCTCAGCTTTTGATAGCTGTTAGGACAGCTAGCGCCTAAATGTAACTGGTCGATTCCTATAATATGCCTCAGTAGCGATTCAACCGGCACTGACGTCAGCACAATACTTGCTTTTGAGGACTGCAGTTAATTAAAGCTCCCTAAAAGCGCTGCTACGTACACGTCTGATATCCGCGGCCTGTCTGCCCCCCCCCCCCCCCCCTCACACACCAGCACCAGTACGCGCACGTACTTACACTGCTTACCCAAATGCATATAACCGCTGCCCTAGGAGGCTTTTTGAAGTCATCCCGAAAACGTGTTGTGGAAGGGCGTGGCGCGTTTCTGTAGGCATTTTATGAGAGGAAAAAAAAATACCCAAGCAAAGACGTGGTAATTAATAAAAATGAGGCAAATGCTTGAGAAAAACTAGCGGCTTAACATTATAATTGTCATTGCTAGAATGAACATTGTGATTGCCAATGAAGCACGCACGACGGCTACGGTTTCTGCTGCTTAAGACGTGAACGTCGCGTCATATGCATGCGAAGTTGAGCTCTGTTTTAGACAGCAACGACTGCAGCACGCTTTAACGTGCGCTCGCATCATGCCCCCTAAGAGATTAGACATGCAGGAAAATTCGAATTTGGAGGCGGCCTTGCTAGCTACTCATCGCTAGAGTCCCAACTGGCCCTGGCCAACGGGCAATGGTGATAGCTTTGTCCAGTGACCTCCTATACTAGGCATTCCACTCATGTAAAGGACCCTTGACCTGCACTCTTTCTTTTTTTTTATCAATAACGTTTTTCACCCTCACCACGCCGTGACAGAATGAAAGCACCGTCAGGTGCCATGGCGCGTTCCCTAAGCAGGGGCCAAGATTTCCCATGTATAGGTACCCGCTGTCCTCAAACTAGGTATCCACTGTCTCTATGGGTATGTTAAGACAGCCGTGAATAACTCCGGTCTTGAAAAAGTCTGGTCTTACTAAAGACACTGTTTAAGTCTCGACTTAGCGCGGACTTTATCGTGCAAGCGGGCCCTGGTCTTTCAGCAACCAATCCTGCCTCATACATTGCTTGGACGCCAAGAATTCCTCATCGCTCCACCTGTAATTCATAAAATCAGCCAACCTTTTTTCATTTATTTAGTTCATCTTATACCCTACTGATGCCCTTTGGCAATAAATACCGTTAAACGTACTATGACTTGTACTAGCCACCACCACCAATAAGAATTTAGCCATGCATTTCGACAAAATCGCCAGCACACAAAAAAACTTGGATGATTTAGATACAGGATAGGACATTTTCTGCCATCTTCCTATCATCCCCTTCTTTTTCTAGCATCAGGTTTTGTTGACATAGCAAATAACTGGCCCAAGTCTGACTTGGCGATGTGACATACAAAGTTCCAGCTGCGCCGCAGGGACATGGAGAGATTGGCAATCAAGACGCGACTTTCGAAAGAAAAACTTTAACCGCAATACAAGTGAAACCTCTTGATTTCTGTCTAAAGCAAAGATCTTTTCAGGCTGATTGAACATCACTACTCGGTACAGTCAAAATGAGCGCCGATGTACGTCAGCCATTCTTCTAATGACCTTTGCATGCTGTCATTGCTCATTAGGATGGCTTTCACCCGCGTTCCGACGTAGAAGCAGTGCCTCCTGACCTGTAGCATCAGCTTCCTTTTCTGGAACATCTGGACACGAACAGCGCTCAAAAACAGTGCGCAAAACATGGCAAGTATGCTTGGAAGTCATTTTGACCTTTGAAAAAGGGCCCTATTGTTAGTTCTAAACATTCTGTCGCTGGTTTCAAAGCGCTGACAACAGCCCCTGCCATTTCTAGCGTGACAGCCTTTACTGACTCTTAACCCTTGACATAATGTCCGCATGAGATGCTTAAAACGGTCTGTCAGTGTGCTGTCCACGACAAAAAAACAAACATATGCTTAATTCCGTACAATTTACCTTGTTATTTTAATTTTTCACTAAAATATTTTTTTAGCGCCTCCTACATTATTTAGTTTAAGAGTTTGCATAATGGCTGAAGATTTCTATTGTTTTATGTATTTTGTACAATTCCCTTGGACACTCTATTGGAAGCGGTTCCTGCATGGGCCTTTCTTCACAACTCTAGAACTATATAAGAAATGGATTCTTTTAGAACATTTATGGGAACATGGGAACATCTCAGACCGAGTAACAGAGTAGCATTTTAAAACAGACATAGTAGCTCTTGGTTGCAAAGTTTTATATTTAGAGAAATTAGAGCCTACGCGCAGTAGGCTTTCAGTCGATTTTCAATGATGACAAGCTCAAGCTGTTCGTATTCACTTGATCTGTGTTGGAACGCTAAATATGACGCATTAATGGGGGCCAAGCTTCAATACTTGCTCTGGAACACCGTTTGATGAAAGACGACAGTGAATCTCCGAATTTCGCGAGTAGCAGGCGGAAATTTCAATTTCGAAAATAAATCTGTTTTATAAGTTCAAGATCTGAGCACGTTTTCAACGTTTCTATATTTCAAGTGGTTTTTCTCATATTAATGACGTGATATTTAAGCTCACGGCAAAGATTCACATATCTTTGATTGCGGGAGCAATAAAGCTACAGCGGTCAACCTTTACTGATGCTTTTATAATGCTTTGGTCTATGAAAACGAGCGCGTCGGAGTATTTTATAATTTTATATACAGCTCAGAATCAGTATGCCGCGCTGGACAGCAGTCAAAATTTCAAGAATGCGAAAGCAACTAACGTAAAAGATAGACTATGGTTACGTGTTGTGGTCGCCAGTTTGGCAGTAAGTAAGGCATAGAAATACTTGTAAAAGAAACTTTTGGGTAGACTTGCGCGGAAAGCAGAATTAACAGCTTATTGCCAATGGTTGGAGCTAGCGGGCTCCATGGCCATCAAAGTTCATGGTGCTAATTCTCTTGAAGGCCGTCAATATAAAGCCAGTCATGAGACATTCAGATAACCTCACTCCACATAGAGATGCAATGCAATAGGCATGCCTTTTTCTGCGTACGATTAACGTAAATTGACTCATCGGCGTCTACGTTGGGGTGGTCGCAGCTCGAGGTTCAGTACAAACTTGAAAATGGCTACGGCTGCGCTTGGACATCGTGTCTGAGAAGCTGGAGTCAACGTTAGCCGCTTGTTTCACACTGCGATGCAAACTGTTCTTGCCTTCATGGATGCTCGTTCCAATCCGAATGAAAAAAAATATAATCATGCTCCTTCTTCGATGCTATTTTTTATTGCTGCGAACGTAGTGAAATCTTTTTGTTTGTTGTTTTTAGGGATCCGCTGGCATGCACGTCATAAAATCGGTAATTACAGTGCACGGGCCGTTTTTGTACTGTTTAATTGTTCATGCCCGTCGCCGCGCGGAATTCTGAAATTTTCACGTAAGTTGAGCTGATGTGCATCTAAATGATTCCAAGCACTCGCATCCGTTTCCATAATGCCCCTTGTTCTGAGAATGTTTTGCGTCTTTGTCTAGACGCTTCTTCGCAGATCTTAAATTGAGCGCTGTCGAATACAACGGGCATAAGTAAATCCGCAATCGCCGATATTTTTATTTCTTTTGAGGACGCAAGTCAAACAGAAAAAGAATTCATTTAGTGCAGCCCCAGACTCTTCAATCGTTTTCCCTGGCCTTGTTATCACCAAGCGACACTGTGGATATTGTTACGAGACACGTTGAGATGTAACGAGGTGATAAGTCGTAGCCGCAACAGTTCACCGTCAGGGACACACTCACAGGACCACCAGAGTCTAGCTGCAGCGTCGTCTTCTTCTACCAGCGCAGCAGTTTGTCATCGTCTTCGTGACTTCGTACCGCAACAATATCACGCTGCTTGAAGCCATTGCCCTCTTGAGCGTGCAACCGCTGTTATCGCCCACGCGTATGGTGCTGTAGCAGTAGCATTTGCTACTAAATCAAAAATGGGAATTAGATTATTCAATGTCTCCAATTTGAACCACAACTCAGTAGTATGGCACATAACTTATAGCCTAGTCGCATATTTTAATATGTCAAGTAAGATCTCTACATAAAGGCTTTTCAACTAACAAGATGCAGGGCACATAAAAATGTATTTTGTGGGGCCAATATAAGGACTGTAAGTGCTGGGTTGAAGGAAGCACTAATCACTAATGTCACTACTATCAAGACTAGCACAAATGTGAATAACGCAGTAAAAGCACTCATATCTTCAAAATAGTGTACTTAAGTTATTGCCGATTTGAATGTCGTTTTCAGATATGCTTATGGCGAAAGATGTGCCAAATGCACCCGCCGAAAAATTCAAATGTTATTATCTGTAAAATCCATTGCCGACATATTTATTGAATGTTCAATACTAACGTAGAGCAGAAAAAACGTCCGAGAGCACTGAATAATCTACACTACAGAAATGGGAGAGAGAGAGGGTTCACAAATGTCTCGTATCTTTATAATGCATCGCTTTACTGTAGGCACACCTCAAGATATCATAATTTACTAGTGCTGATGTGTTTTTCATCATCTACGAACGCTTGCAAGTTTCCCTACATACAGAGATATCCGGTGCATTAATACTTGTAATACTGGGCGTTTTAGCTTCACGTTCTACCAGGGGAGCATCGATGTCAATGAATACACTCAATATGTAAACATTCGAGAACGCGTCGATCAGTGTGCGTATTTTTGCGCATCTTTCGATAGTCAGCGACGTTTGTTTATTTTTTCTCGAACAGTTTTTGTCATCGCTAGCGAAACGATACGTTCGTGCTTCCACTTTCGCGCTGAAGGCGACAGATCTTCAGTCGCAGATATGAACACGCACCTCACGATCACACGAGCTGCAGCGACTGTTGCACGCGCAAAAGCGACGCGACGCGCGTATATGCTTGCTAGCGCACACTTCGACGGCTTCGCATTTTCGAGGTATTTTGAAAACGAAGCGTGCTCTTTATATACAGAATAGTTGTTTAATATGTTTGGTATCATGCTTATTTAGTGGGCTGGCGTGTCCGGCATGGTCATTCTGGTTGAGCTTCGTCGATCGGCCCGGCTTCTGTTCAGAAGCGGAATACTCTGCCCGGTATCAGTTCCAGAAATGACGCGTTCGTCAACCCTGGTTATTTGATACAGGATGAACCGAAATGAAGCCGCGCGGAGCTCTTATTCCGTGAAATTCCTGTATGGTCCGTGGCCCTTGTTTCAGAAAAAAACTGGACGCCAAGCTGGAAAAAGCATGCAGAGCTATAAAATAACACCACTACATTTGAAAAAGCAAAAGAAAAAATTACATGTGATTCGAACTTCGGTCTTTTCAGCCAGCAAACACGCACCTTAACCGCTACACCATGGCAGTTTCTTTTTTCTTACATGGTATTTATTATACAGAAAGGCTTATGTACACAGACTACAATTCCTTCAGCCATTGCTGAGATGCACAACAGAAGACACAACTTTTTAAAAGGCAGGCAAAAATAAGCACTGTGTCACCAGCGGAAACCAATCAGGTTGAAAGTCATTTTCATCATAAGTGTCCTTCAGTTGCAGCATCATTCTGCTAAAATGAAGTCTAGGTGGAACAACAGGTTCAGCGTTGCGATCCGATATGCGTGTCTTCCACACGCTATGAAGTCCAATAAGGAAAAACATGTCATATGGTTCGTAATCAGATTGTCTAACAGCAAGATACCGCACACTGTACGAATTTAGAACAAAGCCTTTCTTTACAGTTCTTTGCAGCACATCACAAAAAATAATTGCGTCTTTGCAATTAATGAAACAATGCTCAATTGTTTCGGGCACATCACACAGACGGCAGTTTACAGAAGATACAAAAATATTTTTTCTATGGAGCCATGTGTTAACAGGTAGAGCTTCTGTGTGTAATTTAAAAAAAAATGTTTTCGTGCAAGGAGAAATCTTCATTTTGCGCACCCTTTTTAACACATCATGACCCTTAAACCCAAAGTATAAAGAACGATACAGTGGTGGCGGAAAAAGCATTGCTACCGAATACTTGTATAGTACCTTGCATAGTCCTCGAGTCGTACTCCTGCTCTCATGATCAGGTTGCTTTACTTCAGGTAGACCTCGCAAAAGCATTTGATCGAGTTCGTCATTCTTTCCTGTTTTCTCTTCTGGAACGAGCGAATGTTGGTTCTGTGGTACTGAAGGGGGTGCAACTTTACTATAGAAATTGTTCGACTCGCCTAATTGTAAATGGCCACCTATCAAGCCCCTTACCAATCAACTCTTCTGTGAAGCAAGGCTGTCCGATGTCTCCACTGCTTTTTGCTCTTTACTTGGAACCACTTTGTCAGAGTGTTTTACATAACAGTAGTATCTATGGCTTCCCTCTCCTTGGAAATGAGGTTAAAGTGCTTGCATATGCGGATGATCTTGCGTTTTTCTGCACTGACAAACCAAGCATAGAAAAAGTTATATCCAGCATAGAAGAATTTGGCGTTGTTTCTGGTGTTCAGATGAATCACTCCAAGAGTTCCGGCCGTTGGTTTGGTTCGTGGGGCTCAACACCACCCCTATATGCAGGAATTGAATGGTCATGTATGCCCCCTAAATATCTAGGCGTTCCACTGCATGCATTTAAGTCAAGTTCAAATTACTGGAAAGAGCTCGTTCCAGTAGTCCAGCGTTATGCTAATACATTTGTCCCCTATCGGCTTTCAATGTTCGGTCGGGCTCAGGCCTGCAACATGTTTTTGACGACAAAACTTTATTATGTGCTTCAGGTCCTCCACTGGGCTAGGCATTATTTGCGATGTTTATTTGGTCATCCAATTTTGAACCGATTCGGCGCGATAACCTATTCAGATCTGTTTGTGCAGTGGGGCTCGGCTTAGTGCATATGTATGTAAGGCAGTTAGTCGCCCGCTTCTTTGTTTTTCGTGATTGTTCACATCCGATTATTAGAGCAGCTCTACAAGTTAATTTCATGAATCTGCTTCCCGACGTAGTGGTTTCTTCAGATTTTGGTTTCTTATGGTAGTGGTTTCTTCAGGATTTATGCAGGAAGTTTATGCCTCGGTTAGTTTTTTGACAGTACGATTCTCGAATGAGTACTTATATTCTGTTTCGCGCAAGATACTACACCACGGCAGGATACGGCGGTAGTGGTTATATTTCTGCTTATGTAGTCGACATTGCTGTTTTGTAGTTTGTGTATTTTTGTAGGGTGTAGAATTCGTGGTCGTAATTGAATGATCGCCCTTTAAACACGCTGAATCTTTTTCCTGGCTATCACGAAGGGTTATCCGTGTCCCGCATCTTTACAATGTATCGCTTTCTTACAGACAAACCTCCGAATGTCACAATTTACTAGTGCTGATGTGTTTTGTCATTGTCTTCGAACACATGCATTTTTTGCTGCATGTAGATATATGCGGTGCACCAACACTTGTAATACTGCTTGTTTTTGCTTCACCTGCTGCCAGCGGAGCCGCGACGTCAATGAATTTACTTCTGACCAAGTGTTTTGCATGCGTAAACACTCGAGGAAGCGACTGCCGATGTCCGGCTGACCTGTGCATATTTCTATGGTCAGCGATGTGTTTCATTTATTCTCGAGCGTATTTTATCCTCGCTAACGAAACGCTACGTTCTTGCTTGCACTTTCGCGTTGAAGGTGGCAGATCTTCACTTGCAGATATGAAGATGCACCGCAAGATCGTACAAGATGCAGCGACTTTTGCACACGCAAAAGCAAAACGCGATGCGTGTATGTACTTGCTTCATATCTTCTAGCTATTTGCGAAACAGCGCTTACTCCACATATACAGAAACGTTGTAACGTATAATATGTATGGTTTCATGCTTATTTACAGCGAAAGCTTGTTCCGACGTGGTCATCCTGGTTGAGATTGACGATCCGCCCGAATTGTGTTGAGAAGAGGAAATACTCTGTCCCGTATTAGTTTCATTCATATCGAGTTTGTCCGGTTTCTGCTAAACCGGACATGACCTGTTTTGTATATGAGCTCAATACAGGACTGGTTCGCCCTGTTTCATATCCATACCGGACTGGGATGCCATGTATAAGATGCATACTGGAAATGATCTGCCTTGTATTAACACTACACCGGACTGGACCGTCCGGATTGACATTCATACCGGACATGACCTCTCCGACATAAACCCGTTTAAGCTTCATACAGGTCTGGTCACACCGGTATAAAATGTATACGGGATAATACAGGACCGGTTCAAACCCGTTGGTCGCGATACGAGATTTTTCACTAGGATATATACCGATATATACCGGGTGTCCCAGCTAACTTGAACCAAGGGATACAAAATAATACTTTTGAGGTAGGTCAGTGAAACCAGTTGCATTCAACTGCCAGCCTCCTTTCGCACTACAGGCAATTTTTTTTTGCAATGACTTAATTAGCTAATTATGTTAATTTTTCTAATTTAACAAATATCGACTTTAGACCAAACATGTGAATTGGAAAATTGTAGAGCACCTTCAGAAACCCCCATTCGATTAATTGCGATAAAGAAAGTCTCACGTGTGTCGTTTTTTCTGGGATCAAAAGAAAGCCCGCGAAATACAAATAATACCACGTGACTAGCGCATTTGTGCGCCGCGATTGTGGTGCTCTCAGTCGTGGTTTGAACAAACGAAATTAGCGGCGGCCGTGTCTCAGCCCCGTTAAAGCGGCAGGCCGATATGCCTGCAATGGCTTCTTCGCCCGCGTCAGACAGCCGGCCCAGGTGACGGTGCAAGTAGCGCCGAGAGCGGCGAGCCGACCCCACGGAGATTCTAACAAGGCCTGCTTCTCTCCCATCAGCGAACGTCACGACAAACGGATGAGCGATACGGTATCAGCCACTGAATCTGCGCATAGAGGCTTGGGTAAAGGGGCGAGATGACATCATGTGACTCGACTAAAATAAGCGCTGCATCTTCATTTGCCGGTTCTTTATCGCCATCCGCTTGTCGTGATGTAGGCTGCTGCGGTGCGTAGGCCTGGCCAAGATCGCTGTGGCGACGGGCGAGCTCGAGCTCGCTCCAACCATCGCCAACATTTCTGCCTGCCGTTGCAACGGGACAATCGGATCACGGCCGCAGCTGATTTCGTTCGCTCAAACCACGACTGAGAGCACCACAATCGCGGCGCTCAAATGCGCTAGTCACGTGGTATTATTTGTATTTCGCGGGCTTTCTTTTGTGCCCGGAAAAAAAGATACACGTGAGACTTCCTTTATCGCAATTATTGGAATGGGGGTTTCTGAAGGTGCTCTACAAGTTTCCAATTCCCATGTTTGGTCTAAAGTCAATATTTAATAAATTAGAAAATTAACATAATTAGCCAATTAAGTAATTGCGAAACAAAAAGTTGCCTGTAGTGCGCAAGCAGGCTGGTAGTTGTATGCAACTGATTTCACTGACCTACCTCAAATATATTATTTTGTAACCCTTGGTTCAAGTTAGCTGGGACACCCGGTATATATATATATATATATATATATATAGTTGGAATAAGGAGCCCGTTATGATACACGAAGGAGAAAAGCGGTTATAGGCAAGTTAATACCCAAGAAAGTAGGACGTTGCACAGGCATCGATATAGCTCATTTCGAAATAGCAAATCATGCAAAGATTGCTTCCGGCTGTTTGAGCAGTGCACAACAGCAAAATGTTACTGAGTGGTAAAGGTACGGGCAGTCTGGCTACGCTGGACAGGCCGCCATTGGATATTGCCCCTGGCAATGTTTAACGCTAGAACACTAGCTAATGAAGCTAGTTTTGGCAGTGCTGTTTGAGGAACTAAAGGGTATAAAATGCTATATCATAGATCTTAGTGAGGTTTCCAGGCCGAGTGAGGCATATACTGTACTAGGACGGGCATGTACTGTGTTATCGAAAATGGTATATCATAGATCTTAGTGAGGTTTCCAGGCCGAGTGAGGCATATACTGTACTAGGACGGGCATGTACTGTGTTATCGAGGTTTACCGGAGAGGCGAGAACTCAGAGTAGGCTTCTTTGCCACTAAGTATATAGCTGGTAATGTAGACGAATTCTATAGCACGAATGAATGGATAGCAGACCTCGTAATCCAGCCTAATAAGCAGTATAAGTTGAAAGCTGTGTAGGTCAATGCACCTACCTATATTCATAATGCACTGGAAGTTGAAAGCTTCTACTAAGATGTAAAATTGGCAATGCGGATACGAAAGACGCAGTATATTGTACTAATGGGTGACTTTGTAAAAAACCAGTTGCTCCCTCTCTGCCCCGATCGATCACCACCACCCCAACGACCTTCGTGGCAGCGCAGGCTGGGAGAGGCGGTAAAAACCTCCCCTTGGAGGAAGGACACTGAGCGATGGGTGTGCCACCAAGACGTCTACGCGGATTCCTGCGAGTGCTAGGAGACAACAGAGAAATTCTGGATCCAACTCAGCCGGCAACGATAGCGGTCCTCTTCCACCGTCTCTCCCGGCGAATGACTGGGGATAAAGGGCATTGAGTACGCGGCGCACACGGGAGTACCCGTCGTGCACAACCGTCCATCTTCTTGTTCCCAACAGCGAAGTGACCGGTAAATACCGCACGCCTCACCGCCTCCCACGGCTGGCGCCATGATATGGCTTTATCCGAATAATGCGGCGCGCAAGTGAGATCCCGGCCGCCATAAAGGTCCGCCGCCGAAGTTGCTCCCCCATTCCTCAGTCGGTGAGTCAAACGTTTTTCTTACGTAGCCTTGCCCTTTCAAGCAAAACCTTATTGATGTATAGCTAGCCGACGTGTTGTGTTTTATTTATAAGTGCAATAAAGAGCATTCGAGTATTAACGATGTGTCGTGCCATCCTTGTCCCCTTTGATCACCCCGCGGATAGCTAGCGAGAACGCTGCATCCGCGGAGTGGCGGCGGGGCGGCATACCTTCCCCCTTAAACCGCCACTTCAATGTCAATTAAGGTAGGAAAATGCAAGCAGGAGACCAGGCAGTAGGTAACTGTACCATTGGTTGTAGGAAAGGAGAGGAGTTACTAGTTGAGCTAGCAGAGAGAAATAACTTAAGAATCATGGACACCTTCAGCAAACCGAAGAACCGGAAGTGGACATGGAAAGGTCTTAACGGGAGATTAAAAATGAAATTGACTTCATAATGCATTCTAAAGAAGTAATCGGAAATGCGCGATGCAGTGACCACAGGATGGTAGGGTCTCGAATTAGTCTAAATCTTAAGAGGGAACGAAACAGATTAGTAAGAAAGACGTCCATCAACGAATTACCGGTGAGGGGGAGGCAGAAGAGTTCAGGATCTCGCTACAGAATAGATACTCAGCTCTAACCGAGGACGACATTAGCCTCGAAGCAATGAAAAAAAATATTTCAAAGATATTACTGAGTGCGCTGTAGAAACATTTTGTTAGGAAATGTCAAAATACAAAAGCTTCCAATGCAAACACAAGATATAATCTGCAGGGCTATGAAAGCCAATCAATAAGCCTAAAGTGGCGATATAAGGAAGTATAACATGAAGAAAATTGAGCATGCTGTATAGCCCTAAAGCGATGAAGAGGAAATTCGGCATAGGCAAAAATCACATATATGCGCTAAGGGACAAAGAGGGCAATGTCATCACGAATATGGACAAGGTAGTCAAAGTAGTCGATTAGTTCTATACTGATCTCTACAGTAGCCAAAACAAGGGCAGACAATAATTAGATTGGCGGCAGGGAAAATCAGTCAGAAGATCCGCCATTGACGAAGGACGAAGTTAAGAAAGCACTAGAAACTATGAAAAGAGGGAAATCAGCTGGATAGGATCAGGTAAATATAGATTTGTTGAAGGATGGGGGTGGCATATCGTGCTAAAAAACTGGCCACCCTATATACGCAGTGCCTGGTGTCATCAAAGGTACCGGACCCATGGAAAGGAGCAAACGTTTGCTTAATTTATAAGAAAGGCGACGCTAAGTATTTTAACCTTTACCGAGCAAATAGTTTACTTTCTGTTACGTATAAGGTATCTCCTGAGGTAATTTCTAATAGAACTAAGACAACTTAAGACTGCAACCAAGCAAACGATAAAGCAGGTTTTGGAAAGGGTACTCTACTATCGATCATATCCGCGCCATAAAGCAGGAAACCTCGGAACCAGAAAAATGCTCGGAATATCACCAACCCTCATACTGTTGTGCCGGTGGGGTTATTACACAGTAGCCCATCGTCAACAGAGTTGTGCCACGGAGTTGGTTGCGTAGCGCTCGCCACCCGTTTCGTGAACAAGGGCCGTCAGCTCCCTGGGCGGTAGTGATGAATTTGAGTCTGCGCTAGTGAGATGACGAAAAAGCTTTATACATTATTTACAGGCATTTACACAACGAGTTCAGCTTTGGAGCCGAACGCCAACAAAGCCATACGCGACTGTCCTCGCGCAGCGACGGCCAGGGAAATTCTGCCGCGTCCGCTCTCTTTGGGGGCGAACTGCACCCTGCACCCGATGGACGCTAGAGACGAATTCACACTCGGAGTCTCGAACGGAAGCACTTGATCTCCGTAAACCGAGAAACCGTTGACGATCAAATGGTCCAGTCCGACGTCACCACTTTCGCAGGGCCACTGGGAGAGCTTGCTGCGCTCTTGCTTCGAATATGCCGCGGAGCGAGAAGACGTCCACCGCCAGGGCCACGGCGCTGAGCTGTCTGGATGCTCAGCTCATGTTCAAACACGTCGCTTCTCTCACCTCGGCACGGCTCGCCTTCAGTGCACCGGTGCTTTGGACAGAAGTACCCGGAGTTTGTGAAGGAGACGTTCGCCGGAGAAGTTTGGCGTCCGGCTGAATTTCTGGGCGGCTTTGGCGGGACACAACAGCACCCCGCCATCATAAAACGCGCCGGGAAGACGAGCTGCTCGCATGTGGCTCGGATGCTGGGCGCGCTCGTTCGCCAGGTTCCTCTAAGCTCATGTCCAGTGTCCGGGCGCCAGGTAGCCTCAGGTGCCTCGGGTTCCACTCGCCAGGTCAGGATCTCTGCCGACAGCCTTGTTGCCGGGGCACGTCTATCAACTTCATTAGGGACGCTCCGATGTCCTTGCCTCTCGCCAATGGTAGTGGTACTGTTCTGCGGCTTGCAAAACCGACCGACAACACGCAACACCCAACACAAGCAAGTACTCTTGGTCACCCGTCAACCACCAGACAGAGGCGAAATTTCAAATTCAGTTAGCTAAATTGTTCTCCCCTTTATGCTCTCACTACTACAAGAGACAAGTGTATATGATGCAGTACACAAGGTTCATTCAAACACCAATTTTGCGCAATAATGATACAATAAATGGCTGGGAACAGTAATGATGATTAATGGAAAAGAGTCCCATTGAGTCACTTGGATCATAAACCACAACTGAGGAAACAAGGAGGTCATTCAATTTTTCCCGCTTTTCCTACAATATTATGATAGCGACGAAACGCTCGTCGAAGTTAGCTATGTCTCAAATGCATGACTCAAAGCATCCGAGTTCGCACTGTGCTGCTTTCTTCCGGAAGCGGCAGAACGCCTAGAGGCTCAACTCCATGAGCCCTCGAAGCGCGCGTCCTGCGCGCTTGGCTGCGCGCGCGCTCACAAGTTCCGCGGCCACTGCTATCCATAGAGCCGCCGTCACCAGCTCTTTCTAATGAAGCGCGTGGCTCGCAAGCCATAGCAGCTGCCAACGTTCGACGGCGGCGATGAGCAGCTCGTTGCTGACTTCATTTATTTGGCTGCCAATGCAGTACGACAAGCTTCCACTGAGGTGGAGATCCGCCATTTTGCTCAAAACGTGCTTGGAAGGCCCGCCAGACCCGCCCCAGAAGAAACAGACGCAGAGCGCCCGCTGATTGGTCAATGCTTGCACGCCGGAATTCGGCGCGCGCGCTGCTAGTGGCAGCGCGCCTCCGAATTCCGGCGTGCAAGCATTGACCAATCAGCGGGCGCTCTGCGTCTGTTTCTTCTGGGGCGGGTCTGGCGGGCCTTCCAAGCACGTTTTGAGCAAAATGGCGGATCTCCACCTCAGTGGAAGCTTGTCGTACTGCATTGGCAGCCAAATAAATGAAGTCAGCAACGAGCTGCTCATCGCCGCCGTCGAACGTTGGCAGCTGCTATGGCTTGCGAGCCACGCGCTTCATTAGAAAGAGCTGGTGACGGCGGCTCTATGGATAGCAGTGGCCGCGGAACTTGTGCCGGGGTGAGATGCTGAGCCTGTTCGTTCGTTATTCATAGCGTGTGTATTCGTTATTCATGTCGTATATATCAAACATTTCATGTGTATGTTCTTGAGTTTTCAGCAGAGAGGCTCTAAAAACGCTTCAGAAGCGGTGGAAAAGCCTCCCCGACAAGATCCGCCGATTATGCAGCGCGGGACCGGGCGCGTACCGCGCCATGACCTTGGAGTTGTGAACCGTTTTTTTTTTTTACGCGCCGGGGCGCGGTGCTCACCGCGCAGGCGCGCACAACGCCTGGCGAGTAGGACGTAGAGGTGTCTATGGAGTCGGGCCTTAACAGTATTCGGGCGGTTTGGCTGTCCTCCCTCCCCTACAGCCTCGGCTGTCCATTTCGCTATGACCTCTTTTTCCACTTTGTACGTGAAAGAACGAAAGACCAGACGTGCACAAGTTGCTCGCTTTGGTGAACAATCTGTCTCGTTCCTTACGCTTTGCGCACCAACCGCGCATTTTCTCAGCACGGGTGCATTTGTGCCGCTGGGATCGCCGCTTCTTTTCCTTTTTCGATTGTTCGCCTTTTTCACCTTTCGATGACAGCATTCTTTCATGCACCTGCCTTTACGCTCTTTTTGGCGGCAGCACTTGAATGCTTGCTTTCTTTCTTTTGGTGCCAGCTTTTTGAAGCTGCCGGTAACCGGAGCGGGCATGGCGCCGGCATCGTCGTAGTGCGGCGCCGCGCCTGCTTCGCGGCCAGCAGCGCATGACTCACTGCCAGTCGCGTCCGAATAAGGTTCGCTGATGCCAGCCCCCGAGCTAGGCATATCCCCTGCAGGCTCGCCACTCAAGCAACCCCGATCAGCCGGTGTGCCGCATCGCTCAGCGCTAACCGGCGCACGATCAAGTTCGTCCGACAGATGGGGCGCTTTGGATCGAGTGAGGTCCATGTTCGCACTACGGCTGTTGTTTTCGCCAATACAACTGAGTGCGTCAGGACACGAAAATTCATGGCTCCTGTCTAGTCGCTCGCTATCGACTTCACAAGTGTGACTCTCGACATCATCCGTGTCATGGGTTTGCCTTCGCTGCTCAACACTCGTGGGCTGTGCAGTTTCCATGAACGGCACTTCGTTTTTGTGCTTCATGATCTACGTACGACAACGCTGATCTCGAAAATCGCCAATTTGTTGCCTACAGCCTGACTACATCTCTGCCACGCTTTAGAACTTCTGCTTCTGAATTGTGAGGCGGTTCATTTACTGCCAGTTCCCTACTCTCGTTTCGTGGATTGCTTACAGCTACGTGGGGCGGCGTACAGGACGGTGTCACTGCGGATTTCTCGCCGATGGACCGGGCTCCAATCGTATCAGGTGCCAGTGGCTCGACCAAAGGTAACCCGAGATACTTCTGTTCCAGGCTCGATCGGCTCCCTGGTGCGGTCGCGTTGCTCGGCCGCTTCCCCAAGCTGTGTCTCATAATCTGGTGCAAGTAAAATTTGCTCCGAGAGTTCCGTACTGTCTAGCCATTCGGTTATAGCGGCTTTCAATTGATACGCCAAATTCAGGAACGTTTTGGTACAGTTTTTCTCACACCGATACCTGTTCCTAAGCTCCATTGGTAACAGCCGATGTCTTTTCAGTAAGGACTCTGTCAGGTAATCGTAGTTTCTTCAAGGCACCGTCTAACACGCGCTTGCTTTCTTCCGACGCCTCAGCGGAGAGAAGAGCTACCAATTTTTGGTGCCCAAGTATCTCGCTCGAAGCGCTTACTTTTGCAGACACGCTCGAAATCTGCCAAATAGTCTGCCATATCCTCGGCGATGGGAAATGGTTGCAGACCCTCTCGCGATTTCGAACTGTTACCTTGAATGGCAATTAAAGCTTCATGCCTTTCAACACTTTTTCATGTGCTGAACGCTCGAGCTGCATCAACTTCTGTAAGCGGGAAAAGCGCTTTTCGCGTTCTAACCTTACAAGCTGTTCGCCCTTTTGGAGTAGCCTTACGGCTTCCTCCTTCCTTTTTCTTTCTTGAATATCATCCCAGGCCTCTGCGCCTTTCTCAACCGTCACTTCCTCTGCCTGCATGATCTCAAGAATTTCCTTTTTTTCTTTTTGCTGAGCCCAAATCGATGCCCAACCAACACATCACAAATTTGGAGAAGTTCTCTGACCTTGTAATGCTCCATCATTCACACCGGCCTCTTGTTGTTTGCCTTTTTAGAATAGTGTAGTAGACGTTCGATGCCTCGCTCCTAGCAAGAGACGCGCAAGCTTTTTTCACACTGATTGCCCTCTCAGCATCCCTTGATTTTCAAAACACTTCGTGTAGACTTGAAACACTCAAGGTTAACACAATGCTACGCTCAGCCTTTCTCTAAGCTACCCTGTGTGTCAGAGAAAGTCCGGCGTTTGAGGGAAACTTCAGGCACTCACCGCGCCGAGGTGCCTGACGCCGGTCAATCCCACCTCTGCCACCAATGTTGTGCCGGTGGGGTTATCACACAGTAGCCCACCGTCAACAGGGTTGTGCCAAGGAGTTGGTTGCGTAGCGCTCATCGCCCGTTTCGTGAACGAGGGCTGTCAGCTCCCTGGGCAGTAGCGATGAATCCGAGTCGGCGCTGGTGAGATGGCGAAAAAGTTTATACACTATTTGCAGGCATTTACACAACGAGTTCGGCTCTGGGGCCGAAAGCTAACATAGCCATACGCGACTGTCCTCGCGCAGCGACGGCCGAGGAGATTCAGCCGCGTCCGTTTTCTCTGGGGGCGAACTGCTCCCGATGGACGCTAATGACGAACTCACACTCGGAATCTCGAACGGAAGCACTTGAGTCTCCATAACTGAGAAACCGTTGACGCTCAAATGGTCCAATCCGACGGCAACACTTTCGCAGGGCCAATGGGAGAGCTTGCTGCGCTCTTGCTTCAAATATGCCGCGGTGCGAGAAGGGGTCCACCGCCAGGGCCACGGCGCCGAGCTGTCTGGATGCTCAGCTCATGTTCAAACACGTCGCTTCTCTCCCCTTGGCACGGCTCGCCTTCAGTGCACCGGTGCTTTGCACAGAAGTACCCGGTTATTGTGAAGGAGACGTTCGCCGGAGAAGTTTGGCGTCCGGCTGAATTTCTGGGCGGCTTTCACAACAATACATAGCATTCATTGTTTACGAAAAAACATTTCACTCACTAGAACCCTCGGCGGTCATTCAGGCTTTACGAAATCAGTGTTTACATGAGCCGTGCGTGAAAGTGCTGGAAGATATACATAGGAGCTGCACAGCAACGATAGTTCTGTATAATAAATGAAAAAACGTCCTATAACAAAGGGTGTTAGGCAAGAGATACGATCTTCCCGGTACTATTCACAGCTTGCATCGAAGAAGTATTCGGAAGCTTGAAATGGGAGCCGTTAGGCATGAGGGTAGGTGGAGAATACCTAATTAATCGGCGATTTGCTGATGACATTGCCTGATGACGTTGCATGGGATGAGCGGCAAAGAATGATTGATCACCTAGGCAGGAAAAGTAGAAAATTAGGCCTGAAAATCTTTACGCAGAAGACTAAGGTAATGTTCAACAGCTCGGAGATGAACACCAGTTATTACGTTCGGTAGCGAAGCACTGGAAGTAGTAGTCGAGTAAGGGCCACTCAGATTTACAGTGCATTGTATAGTAGCAAACATCAGTGTTAGCTGTAGTTGGAGCAGTTTGCCAGTGTATCACGGCATACAATCCCTGTTACTGCCGTCTCTCATCTCGTCTTACTTAGCCAAATGGAATAGTTTGAAATGCTCTGCGTGAGCAAAATGAGCAAGCAATAACAAGAAATGTGCCCTTTGCATATAGCGATTTGCTCAGCTAAGCATTTTTCACACTTTGTGGGTGATTTTTCTGAGTGCTATACTACTTGCATGATACTTAATAGGTGTAATGTGGATTGTTACAGTTTTTCTAATTCTGCTTTACGTTTGTAAATCTTTAATTAATAACTTTTTCTTTCTTTTCTTTTACTGGGCGGGCGCGGACAAGGGACAAGGGGAGGCAAAGATTTGGGTGTTATATACGGTAATGCCTTTGATTCTGAGTGGACTGCGCTAGCGCTCAAAGAAAGTTCGCTCACTTTCCGCACTGCAAAGCACAATGTGACAAGTTGGTGAATTGTCTGTGCGACTTTAGGCACCGTAGCAGAATCCTTTCGCTGCCTGCTCCACGAAGTTTGGCGAGGAATTTGTAATGATAGAGCATTTGGCTCCAAATAGGCACGGTAGCGCTTTTTGGGGGGTATGTTGAAAGCGGCTTCCAGCCCCAGCTCACCGAAAGCAATGTGCGGTGATAGCGGGTCCGAACAGTACTTGGAGCTGGGCTAAGAAAACGAAAGTGTGCGCCTGCGCGTTTATTTTGTATCTTATGACAAATATTACCTTCACTTCTTTTACTTAGAAATGTTGAGGCGGTTACAGTGCCTGTCTCGTCGACTCAAAAAGGAAACATGTCGTCATCATCATCATCATCATCAGCCTGACTATACCCACTAGGGCGAAATCCTCCCACATTTCTCCAATTAACCCGGTTCTGGGCTGGTTGCATGCACTTGACACCTGCGAACTTCATAACCACATCCGCCCACTTAGGTTTCTGCCGCCCCCTGCTACGCTTTCCTTCGCTTGGAACCCGTTTGTTATCCTAAGCGACCATCGGTTATCCTCTCTTCGTACTGCATGTCCTGCCCATGCCCATTTCTTCTTCTTAATGCCCACTAGAATGTCCGTAACATGAGTTATTTCTCTCAGCCACTCTGCACGCTTTCTATCTGTTAATGTTACCCCTACCATTTTTCGTTCCATAGCCCTCTGCGTTGTCCTCAACTTAAGTAGAATCCTCTTGGTTAGCCTCCGTGTTTCAGCCCCATAGGTGAGTACAGGCAAGATGCAACTGCTGTATACTTTCTAGCGATACCGGTAAGCTGCTAGTCATATTCTGGGAGGGCTTGCCTAGTGCGCTCCGTCCTAATATTATTTTTCTTGTTATATATCATTTTGGTCGGATCTGCGGTTACAAGTAGACATAATCGTCTGTTACTTTCAATGCTCTGCTACCTAATGTACACTGCTGTTTCTTCCCGAGGTTGTTGAACATTACCTTAGTCTTCTCCGTATTGATTTTCAAGCCTACATTTCTACTTTTCTTATTTAGGTCATCAATAATTATTTGCAGTTCATCCCTCGAGTTACTTAGCAAGGCAATGTCATCAGCAAATCGCAGATTACTGAGCTATTCTCCATCTACCTTTATCCCTAACTGCTCCCATTCCAAGTCTTTGAATACTTCCTCTAAGCAAGCTGTGAATAGTGCTGGGGAGATCGTGTCTCCTTGTCTACACCTTTCTTTATAGGAATTTCGTTTGTTTCTTTATGCAGAGCTGTGGCTGCTGGGCAGTCACTATGTATATATATTCCAGAACTTTCGCGTACGGCTCGTCTACCCCCTGATTTAGATATGCCTGCATCCCCGCCGAGGTTTCTACTGAGTCAAAGGCTTTTTCGAAATCTATATGAAATCTAGATATAAAAGCTGGTTATATTCCGAACATTTTTCTATCACCTCGTTGATGGCAGGAATATGACCGATAGTAGAGTATCGCTTCCGAAAACCTGCTTGATCCTTTGCATGATTGCACTCTAAGGTTGTCCTGATTCTTTTAGCGATTACCTTAGTAAATACTTTATACGCAAACGACAGTAAGCTGATTGATCTGTAATTTTTAAGGTCCTTAGCGTCCCCTTTCTTATGAAATAAGATATTGTTGACGTTCTTTCATTGTTCCGGTGCCGTCGATGATACCAGGCCCTGCGTGTACAGGGTGGCCAGTTTTTCAAGTACGATATCCCCACCATACTTCAAAACTCTATAGTTCGCTGATCCTCTCCAGCTGCTTTCTCCCTTTTCATAGCTTCTTATGCCTGCTTAACTTCGTCGTTCATCACTGGCGGAACATCTGACTGCATTTCCTTACCGCCAATCTCATTATTGGCCTGACTTCTTTGGCTACTTTAGAGATCAGTATTGAACTACTTCGGCTACTCTATCTTTTACATATTCGTGATAACATTGCCCACCTTGTCCGTTAACGCATAGATCTGATTTTTTCCTAAGCCCAAGTACTTCTTTGGCTTAAAGGCTTCCCCCGTTCTTTACAGCATGCTCAATTTTCTCTATGTTATACTTCTTTAAATCGGCCACTTTGCGCTTATTGATTAGCTTTTATATCTCTGGCAATTCTATTTGGTCTGTTGCCATGGAAACGTTCGTACTTTGGCGTTTATTGAACAAATCCTTCGTCGCCTTAGACTGCGTACCGGTCTCCACTTTAACTGTCCTACCACCTACTCCTACAGCGCACTCAGTAATGACATCTCTGAAATTATTGATCATTGCTTCTAGGCTAACGTCGTCATTCTTGGTTAGAGCTAAATATCCATTGTGTAGAGAGATCCTGAACTCTTCTGTTCTTCTCTTTACCGCTGATTCGTTGATGAATTTCTTTCTTACTTATCTGTTGCGTTGCTTCTTAAGATTTAGGATAATTCGGGACCTCACCATCCTGTGGTCACTACATCGAACTTTCCCGATTACCTTTACATCTTGCAATATTGGGGGGGGGGGGGGGGGGTTGAACACAGTATGAAGTCAATTTTATTTTCAGTCTCCCCGTTAGGATTTTTCCATGTCCATTTTCTGTTCTCCCGTTTGCTGAAGACGGTATTCATGATTCTTAAGTTATTACGCTCTGCAAACTCAGATAGCAACTCCTCCCTGCTACTCCTAGAGCCATTGCCATAGTCACCTACTGCCTGGTCTCCCGCCCGCTGGACATGCCATCATCATCATCATTATCAGCTTGGTTATACCCGCTGCAGGGCGAAGGCCTCTCCAATATTTCTCCACTTAACCCGGTGCTGTGCTAACTGCATCCACTTGACCCCTGCGAACTTCTTAATCTCATCCGCCCACCTAAGTTTCTGCCGCCCCCTGCTACGCTTTCCTTCCCTTGGAATCCAGTTTGTTACCCTCAGCGACCATCGGTTATCCTCTCTTCGCACTACATGTCCTGCCCATCTCCATTTATTCTTCTTAATTTCCACTAGAATGTCGGTAACTTGAGTTATTTCTCTGGCCCACTCTGCACGCTTTCTATCTCTTAATGTTACCCCTACCATTTTTCGCTCCATAGCCCTCTGGGTTGTCCTCAACTTAAGTAGAACTCTCTTGGTTAGCCTCCACGTTTTAGCGCCATAGGTGAGTACAGGCAAGATGCAACTGTTGTATACTTTCCTCTTGAGCGATACTGGTAAGCTGCTAGTCATAATCTGCGAGTGCTTGCCAAATGCGATCCATCCCAATCTTATTCTTCTTGTTATTTCCTTGTCATGGTCCGGATCTGCGGTTACTCCCTGTCCTAAGTAGACATATTCGCCTACTACTTCCGGTATTTCACTACCTAATGTAAACTGCTGTTCCTTCCCGAGGCTGTTGAACATTACCTTAGTCTTCTGCATATTGATATTCAAGCCTACTTTTCTACTTTTTCTGTCTAGGTCATCAATCATTATTTGCAGTTCATCCCCCGAGTTGCTTAGCAAGGCAATGTCATCAGCAAATCGCAGATTACTGCGGTATTCTCCATCTACCCTTATCCCTAACTGCTCCCATTCCAGGTCTCAGAATACCTCCTCTAAACAAGCTGTGAATAGTACTGGGGAGATTGTGTCTCCTTGCCTAACACCTTTCTTTATAGGAATTTTGTTACTTTCTTGATGCAGGACTATGGTTGCTGTGCAGCCACTATATATATCTTCCAGCACTTTCACGTACGGCTCGTCTACCCCCTGATTTCGCAATGCCTGCATCACCGCCGAGGTTTCAACTAAATCAAATGCTTTTTCGTAATCAATGAATGCTATGTATAAGGGCTGGTTATATTCCGAGCAATTTTCTATCACCTGATTGATGGTATGGATATGATCGATAGTAGAGTACCGTTTCCGAAACCCTGCTTGATCTTTTGCTTGATTGCAGTCTAAGGTTATCCTGATTCTATTAGCGATTACCTTAGTAAATACCTGATACGTAGCAGACAGTAAGCTGAGTGGTCTGTAATTTTTAAGGTCCTTAGAGTCCCCTTTCTTGTGAATGAGGATAATGTTTGCATTCTTCCATGGTTCCGGTACCGCCGATGACACCAGGCTCTGCGTATACAGGGCGGCCAGTTTTTCTAGCACGATATCCCCCCCCCCCCCCTTCCTTCAGCATATCTGTAGTTATCGGATCCTCTCCAGCTGATTTCCCCCTTTTCATAGTTTCTAGTGCTTGCATGACCTTGTCCTTCGTCACTGGTGGAACGTCTGACTGTTTTTCCCTACCGCCAATTTCATATAGGTCCTGACTACTTTGGCTACTCTAGAGATCTGTATAGAACTCCTCGGCTACTTTGACTATCTTGTCCATATTAGTGATGACGTTGCCCGCCTTGTCCCTTATCGCATACATATGGTTTTTGCCTATGCCCAATTTCTTCTTTACCGCTTTAAGGCTTCCCCCGTTCTTTATAGCATGCTCAAATTTCTACATGCTATACTTCTTTAAATCGGCCAACTTGCGCTTATTGTTTAGCTTTGGTATCTCGGCCAATTCAATCTGGTCGGTTGGATTGGAAGCTTTCATAGCCTGGCGTTTCTTAATGAAGTCTTTCGTCTCCTTATACAGCTTACCGGTATCCTCTCTAACTATACTACCGCCTACTTCCACCGCGCACTCCGTAATGATATCTCTGAAATTATTGCTCATTGCTTCTAAGGCAATGTCGCCACCCTCGGTTAGAGCTGAATATCTATTCTGTAGCGAGATCCTGTACTCTTCTGCCCTCCCCCTCACCACTTATTCGTTGATTGGTTTCTTTTTTACTAATCTGTTGCGTTCCTTCTTCAGATTTAGGCAAAATTCGGAACGTCACCATGCTATGGTCACTGCATCGCAATTTCCCCATTACCTTTACATCTTGCATAATGGCAGGGGTTGAACACGTTATGAAGTCAATTTCATTTTAGAGCGCAGCTCTTTGGCGTCCGTTCCTGCGTTTTGCGTCGGCGTCGGCGTCGTCGTCGGCCTAGTAACCAGCTCCGCCCCCCTTTCATCCCCCCAGCGCTAGCAGCGACTGACTGATACCGCTGGATGCCGCTGACGCCGCTAGAGAGTCTAGATAATGTGACTGCATAGAACACCGTCGCCGTCGTGCAGAAAGAGGAGGGGAGGGTCCCCCCCCCCTGTTCCTGTGTGGCGGATAGGGTGCTCTTCAGTTGCCGACGCGCCGGTTATTTCCCGTAGGCCCCGGCACGTCGACGAATACGTGAAAACCTTCCCACGGCTAGACCTGGTTCTTGGCGCTGCGGAAGCGAGGGTATCATATTGTTTGCGTCGGCATCGGCAGCGTTGTCCCTGAGACCAACTCCGCAGCTAGGGTTGACTCGCTATCGGCGTCAGCAGCATCAGTCAGTCGCTATCTCTTCCCTCCTCCCTTTATCGCGTTGTCCGCTCGCTGCGCGCGCTTCTTCCCCCATCGTTTGCCGCTGGGTGTACACGCCGCCCCCCTCCCCCCTCTTCCTGCGAGTCTCCAATTGTCAAAGCGACGGCTCGAACTTAATTCCTTTCTTCGCTCCTCCTGCAATGCAACCCCTGTGCGGTGGCAATCAGAGAGCCAGATCGGTGGCGGCGGATCTGTATATGTGCACCGCCCGAGCCGACGCCGATGTTAGTAGTGGGGGACTTTAATGTTGACATAAAGACAAACAGGAATTTCTTCTCACTTATGCCGGAGAACATCCCGTTCCTCTCGCTCGTAACGCATCCCACGGCTGTGACAACCTCGCGAGGCACTTGTATAGATCTCGTCTTTGAGAATCAAGCATTGGTGTACCAAGTCGAACATATATCAGTCTATTTCTCCGACCACAAAGCTTCCTTCATGACTGTCAAGAACTGTTAGTGGAGTCTTTGTTAAAGGAATACATGTGAAAAATAAAAAAAAAATTCTGTGATAGCGCATACATGTGTTGCTCGATTTCTTTGCCTCAATCTATCGAAAAGGTGAAACAGCTTATTTGCTGCGCTCAAATTTCGCATTAGAAAGTAACGTAATCGTCGGTAATTTTTTTATTCTCCCCATTAGGACTTGTTCATGTCCATTTCCAGTTCTTCCGTTTGCTGAAGAAGGTATTCATGAATCTTAGGTTATTGCGCTCTGCAAACTCAATTAGTTACTCACCCCTGCTAGTCCTAGAACCAATCACCTACTGCCTGGTCTCCTGCCTGCTTTTTCCCTACCTTGTCATTAAAGTCGTCCATTAGTACAGTATACTGTGTCTTTGCTTTTCGCATTGCTGATTCTACATGTTCGTAGAAGCTTTAAACTGCCTGGTCATCATAACTACATGTAGGTGCATAGGCCTGTACAACTTTCAGTTTATACGGCTTATTAAGCCTAATTATGATGCCTGCCACCCTCTCATTATTACTATAGAATTCATCTATATTATCCGCTATGTACTTATTGACAACGAAATCTACTCCTAGTTGTCACCTCTCTGGTAAACCTCGATGACACAGTACATGCCCATCCTTCAGTACAGTATATGCCTCATTCGGCCTCCTAACCTCACTTAGCCCTATGACATCCCATTTAATGCCCTCTAGTTCCTCTAACAGCACTACTAAACTAGCTTCAATAGCTAGGGTTCTAGCGGTAAATGTTGCAAGGGTCAGTTTCCAATGGCGGCCTGTCCAGCGGAGCTAGGAATTCTTAGCACCCCCTATTGCGTCACAGGTCTGACCGCCGCCGTGGTCAATTGTTTCGCAGCCGCTTGTTATTGAGGGCCGTGGTTTTAGGGAGCTTATCATGAGAGGTTGCGGCCAATTACTGCACCAGGGTGGCCAACTCCTGTTCTGGTGAGGGAGTGCGTTGCCGGAGGTGTTCACCGGCATCAGGTCGCACCCTAAACCGGTGTATGCAATTCCATCGACACGCGGACTTTCTCTTTCATCCGGTGGATAATTGCGCGGCACCGGGATTTGAACCCTGATCCTCTTGCATGCGAGGCGGATGTTCTACCGCTACGCCACCGCTGCAATCTTACGGTTGTCGTTCCCCACACCAAATGACAATATTTTATGTGCGAGTGAAACAGTGCATTGTATAATGAACTTTAACTTGAGTAGGGAAGGTGTGTTTGTTGATAATAGTCAACTGGACATGTAGGCAGTTCTAACTGCGAAAGGTTCCTCTCGTTCGTTTCTGGTCGTTGACGGGATTTATTTGCTTTTTTTTTTGGTGTGTGGCTTTTTTCTGCCATGCCAGAACGTCGAATACCAGCACAATGGTATATTTTGCGTATGTGAAGTTTGCCTTGACAAGCTCAAAAAGGTCACCTCAACACTGTACGTGAAGTTGTTTCATCCGAAGTCCATCGATGACTTCATTCAGGATTGGGATGGGGCCGCCAAGGCAGCAGTGACAGCGTCTTGCCGCACGCTAAAGGTTACTGCTTTTCGCAGGCACATCTGCACGCTTGCTTCCTCGAAGTGGCCGTATCCCGGGTGCTGCTGGCCGAGCCTACAACGAACTGCTTTCGTCGTGGGACAGTCATGCTGCTTCTGCTGCGCACGGCCTTTTTGGCGGCGTCTACGTGTCAAGCTTCGGAGTGACGTCACCAGAGCCCACGTCACAGGCCTCCTACCTGCCTTGATATAAAGAGGACTGAACCACCACCGGCTCATTTGGCAGCAGTGACAGCGTCTTGCCGCGCGCTAAAGGTTACTGCTTTTTGCAGGTTAGTGGTGCGCACTTGCTTGTTTTCAAACATTTCTGTTTCCCGCTGCCACTGCTGCCACCATTTTTCTAACCCAGACTGACTGAAATGCCTCCTCCCGAGGATTCCGTATGTTTTTCCTGTAACGGGGAGAGCTCAAATGGAGGAGCGCCGTGTGTTGAGTGTGGTTATTGTTATCATTTTGGTTCTTGTTCTGGAGTAGCCGAGTCTACGTTCAAAAGCAAAGGGGAAGCATGGAGGAAAGCCTGGTGCTGTCCAACATGCCGTACTGCAAACTCTAGAGGTAGCCAGAGTAGCAAGTTGAGGCCTCAGGATGTGGACGTTGCTGACATGCTGGTTCGGTTCAGTTCAGTTCAGTTCAGTCGTTCAGTAGTGTCCGACTCTTCGTGACCCTATGGACCATGTCACGCCACGCTTTCCGGTCTCTCACTATCTTCCTAACATCACATAACTTCATCTGCAGTGCCTCGAGCATGCCATCTAACCATCGCGTTCGCTGCCTACCCCTTCTCCGGCGACCCTCAACCTTTCCCAACATCAAATATTTCTCCAGCGACTCCTCTCTTCTCATCAGATGACCAAAGTAGCTGAGCTTTAACTTTAGAATTTGACCCTCCAATGAGCAGTCAGGGTTTATGGTCGACAATATCGACTGATTTGATCTTCTGGCAGTCCAAGGAACTCTCTAGAGTCTTCGCCAGCACCACAATACAAACGCGTCAATTCTTCGGCGGTCAGCCTTTTTCACAGTCCAACTCTCGCATCCATACATCACAACTGGAAAGACCATAGCACAAGTTATACGGATGCTGGTAGGCATCAGTGAAAAACTGGACACTCTAATCACTCTTAAGGACACAGTTCAAAGCATGCAGCAGTCCGTTCAATTAATGTCCGACATATACGATGAAATCCTGAAAAACGTGCGCACGCACGTTCAAAAGATAATTAACCTATCAAAACGGGTTGACGGAATCGAAGCGCGAGCACGAGACACAGATACGGATGCGATAAGGCAAGAGATTGATGCACTCGAGTGGCAAAGCAAAAAGCTCAATCCTGAGTTTTACGGCTTCCCTGTGTCTGACAATGAAGATATTCTATCCAAAGTCAATGATGTAGCTGCTGAACTAAGCCTTCCTGTCCTCAACGCCGCTGACATTGTCACGGCACATAGGCTGCCTGCCGCGAAAGATAGGATTCCGGATGTGATAGTTCAATTTGCAAGGCCTGCTGCGAAAGAATCGTTTCTGCCAAAGAGAGCAGAATTAAGAGATTCCAAAAGCAACTGTTACATATTTAAAAACTTGACCAAGAGGAACAGGACACTGCTGGCTAGGACAAAAGAATGGGCTCGGGAACACCAGTACAAGTAAACTTGGCACAGGAACGGAAAGATATACGTCAGAAAGAGGGATGGGGCGAGTGCGTTGCAAGTGCGCAACGAAAAGGACTTGGACGATGTCATGTAGTTTTTGTGCGTGTCAGAGCAACGGTCGTGTAGCCCCTCTTCTTCTTGGTCATGGATGGCACGGATCATACCTTTCCAGCTGATTTTAAAGATATTTGTCAAGCAGAATATAAGAAATCCTTCAAATTATTTCACCTGAACACCCAGTCAGCAAAAAATAAGTTTGCCTAGCTTGAGGTACTTTTCAGTCAGCTTCACTTCATGTTTGATATTATTATGCTAACGGAGACTTGGTATACCGAAAGTGCTGATATAATAAGCTTGCGAATGTACAACAATTATTTCCTAAATTTTACTTCAGGTCGTGTAGGAGGCGTTTCGGTAATGGTTAAGAAGTATCTTTCTGGTGAAATACTGCCCAATTTTACATGCTCACACAAAGACTTCGAAGTTCTGTCTTTGCTAATCAATAGGCAACTCATAGCAGTTGTTTATCGTCCTCCAGATGGTAACTGTAAAAGGTTTTTCAGTTTTCTCGCGTCTCTTCTCGGTTTTGCGGATAAAAATAAGCTCAGTATTGTCCTTGGTGGTGACTATAACATAAACATGCTTTCCGAAACTCCAGCAAAAAAGGAACTAGAGCAGCTAATTGAGCCTTTTGGATGTGAGAACGTTATAAAAACTCCTACGCGGGTAACTCACACGTCATCGTCTTTAATTGACATGTGTATCACAAACATTCACCGGACTGGCCATAAAGCATGAGTAGTATGTACAGATATTAGCGATCACTATGGCATATATCTGTGTCTTCCAAATATTGCACACATTAAGTATAAACCGGTTACCGCGACTGTTTAAAGAGATTTCGGAGCGCACTTTGAGCATCTTCAAAGAAAAAATATGCGACATAAACTGGGAAGACGTTCGTCAAGAAAGCAATGCAGATTCCGCTTACAATGTGTTCATGGATCATTTCTTGAAAGCCTGCAGGGAGTGTTTTCCGTATAAAGTTCTTCGAAACAGAAAAAAAATGAGGAAACCTTGGATTTCACTTGAATTATTTAGCAGAATAAATGCAAAAGATAACCGGTACAAACAATTCCTGAAGACGCGTGATCTTGAAACTCTGAAGTCGTACAAGTCGCTTCGAAATAAATTAACGAAAGAAATTAGACGTGCTAGAGAACGATACTTCTATAAACAATTCTCTTCTTGCGGAACCAGAACTGACCTGACATGGAAAAAGCTCACTTATTTTATAAATCCTAGTCGTGGCCAAAGTGAACCAATGAAAATTAAATGGAAGGATGCGCAGCTAAGTGGGTCCTGTTTAGCTAACACGTTTAATGATTATTTTGTTGAAGTAGGCTCACCTAATAGTGATAACCACTCGCTGAGCTATATTGGGTCAGCGAATGATGAATCCATTTTCTTGAGTCCTGTGATTGACGTTGAAGTGATTTCAACCTTCGCAGGGTTAAACAACAGTCCTAGCATCGATGCCGATGGTCTAAAAATCAAGCCTGTGAAATTTGTACTGGATTTAATATCACCATGCCTAAGCCACATTTTCAACCTCTGTTTGTCTCAAGGCCGATTCCCCAAGCGAATGCAGATAGCTAAAGTGACAGTTTTGCGCAAAAAAAGGGAATAAAAACGATATCGCGAACTACAGACCCATATCTGTGTTGTCCGTTTTTTCTAAAGAGCTGGAAATGATAATATTAAACAGAATGTTAAGTTTCAGCAATAAGTACGGGATACTGAACTCTGCCCAGTTTGGTTTTTGCAAACATTGATCAACGAAACTTGCTCTATTGACACAAAAAGAGTTTATAATGAAAGCGTTCGATGAAAAACAGTTAGCTTTAGGAATTTACGTAGATTTTTCCAAAGCTTCTTATTGCATAGATCACAATATACTTTTAAAAAAGTTACAAATATATGGTTTCCGTGCAACTGCCCTCTCACTTTTAAAATATTACTTGGCTAGCCGTAGACAGTTTGTTCAACTAGGGCCCTATCTTTCTGACACCAAGTCAATCTTATCTGGCGTGCCTCAGGGTAGCATCCTGGGGCCATTTTTATTTAATATATACGTAAATGATACTGTTGACATAGACGACCAAGTCAAATTGGTCATTTATGCAGATGACACGACATTACTTTTTTCGGCGACTTCGCCTAATCATTTATTTGACCAGGCAAACAGAGCGCTTATAAGGCTTGAAGAATGGTCTGAACGAAACAAGTTAACAGTAAATGCCAATAAAACTAAAGCTGTTCTCTTTCGTCCGAAAAATAGAAACGTGTTTATCAATGAAGATATCCGATATAGTAATTCAACAGTAGGTATCGTTAGATCATTTAAAATACTTAGTGTCGTTTTCACAGAACAGATGTCATGGGACGCCCAGGTAGATTACATTGTACACAAGTTGTCACGTGCTGTTGGCTTGACTAAAATCAACAAACACACCTTCCCTACTCAAGGTAAAGTTCTTATATACAATGCACTGCTTCACTCGCACATAAAATATTGTCATTTGGTGTGGGGAACGACAACGCTAAGAAACATGCATAAAATACATCGACTGCACAAAAAAATGTTAAGAATTATATCTAACGTTCCTTATGACCATCCATCTCTTCCACTTCTCCAGAAACATAACATAATGGCGATACAGAATATGTACGCTTATCACTTAGCTTTAGCCTATAAAAAGGAAATGCGTAACAATGTCAGCTTTTTGAGAGAACTGGCTTGCCTGCAGAGAAAGGAAGTGCATTACCCTACTCGTAACTCAGACACATGGAACGAATTTCAATGCCGCACAAATTATGGTGGGCAGATGATTCAATGTCGCCTTCCAAAATTGTTAAACTTACTGCATAAGCTTGATTTTCAACTCGAACAGTCATCGGAAGATGACGTCAGAGTAGTTTTATCAGCGACTGAACCTGTTTGTCTTTGATATGCTATTTGAAGCCTTCAAGTTATCATGATGTACTACCTTTGTGACGGGAATCGATTGCGATTGTTTTTCTTTTGTGTAAAAACTCAATTTTTAAATGTCTTGCTGTTTTTTCTTCTTCTTTTCTGTGTGCGACAGTTTGACACTGCTAATATTATTACTGTCACTGCTGCATTTCTGACACTGCTATTATTACTACCGCTATATGGAAAGAAATTGGTCCTTTTCCGTTGTTTTACTTTGCCTGATCATACTGCGATCTCGCTTTTCTTTTCTTTTTTACCGACTCTCTGTTCATGTGCAATAAGGTGCTGGTTCTTGTCAATTTTTTATGCGCTATCATTGAACGCCATGTGTCGTCGAATGTACTTTTATTTATTTTAATTTACTGTTTTTTGTGGACGCTACACTGCTCTGCCTATGTATTTTTACTTAGTATTCTCTTCGGGGGGGGGGGGGGGGGGAGGTCGTCAAGCCGATTGCTCGGCTTTTTCTCCCTGCCTCCCCCATCGCCTTGATGAAAAATAAAGGTATTATTATTATTATTATTATTATTATTATTATTATTATTATTATTATTATTATTATTATTATTATTATTATTATTATTATTATTATTATAAGACAAAAGGAGGCTACTCCGACGCCGAAATAATTCATATGACCGGAGAGTACCTGCATTACCGTCGATGTATATACGGTTGTAATTAGCACTTAGCGTTGGCTATAGCCACCTTAGTTTTGCCTATGCATACTACGTAGGCCTGTCTAACGCTGGGGCAATGGACTGCAGAACAAAGTGAAATGTTTGCGCAACTGCTCTTTTGGTGGCCATAAGCTCGGAATCGCTCGTATAGGTGCACGCAAAGTAAAACAGAGCACGCTAGCTGTGGCCGATCTGAATAAAGTCCATGCCAGCGCGCTCCATTGGCAGATACGCAGCAGAGAGCGAGAGTGCGTCGGCACATGCGGCATCTCTACGTTGCGATGCTCGCCTTATCAGCGACGTGTAGAAAGCCGCTCTGTTACGGCAATTCGGCGGAGCGGCACTGTCAGCTTCGTCACTAATTTCACTACTTTCATCATGCGTGGCAGCCATGGTCGGCGACCGCATTTACCCAATCTATCTATGAGCTTTTACAAACTAGAGTGCAACAATCTCGCCGCCGAGCGCAGCACGAACTCCGTGATCACGAGGATCGAAAGTGCGGCATCCGTGAGCCGGATCTTGACGCCACGCACCGAGCAGCGCCCATCGAGTCGCCGCAGCAGAGTTGTTTTAATCAAGTCACCGATAAGGCGAGCATTAAAATATCTAGATGTGTCAGCGGAATGAGCAGACGCGCCCCCGCGTTGGCAGGCTGTTTTTTTAGTTCAGTCACCGCTCGCGTGCTCCGTTTTACTTTGGGTGTGCCTGTGCGGCTTCGCTTGAGTTGAAGCGTTACCTCTGAAAGGCAATACCTGCTTGCATTTTTTATCTTATCTTTTTTATTCGAAAGCTAGCCAGCGGGCTGCTTGCTCACGTCTGTATCTTAGCGTTTATATTTTTTTTTGTAAAGAAGTCCAGCAATTACAGTACCCTTACGTTAATTCCGTTAGCTAAGTTTTTAGCACCATTGAAGCATTTTCCCTCTATGTATAAATGTGGTGTATACACAGCATTTGAATTAGAAACATAAAAAGTGAGCCTGGTTGTAGTGGTGCTGCATTTTGTTGGGGCAACCGACTTTAATTTTGTAGCCTTTTTTCCTTCTGGCAGCCGGGAGAATCGCCTGCCGAACACTCGTTTTATGGCTGGCATGCTGAGGAGGGGGGGGGGGGGGGTTATCAAGCACTTTTAAACAGCACTTTGGTCGAATATGTATACAAGGGATTCATACAATTCGAGCCTTCTGATTGTAGCCCCTGCTCAACGTTGCACCTGCTCGGGTCTACCCTGAGCTATCTTGTGAAGCAATTACCTGTTTTTGCCCGTGTTTTAGACAATTGGCCCCTTCCAGTGGCTAAGTCGAAACGTAGCTGACTGCTCGTTATGTTACTCATAGTGCGGGGCTCTCGTGGTTCGGGTTCTCGCCAGCATTCGACCGCCTTGCTGCCTGATAAATCATTCCTGTCCTCCAGATCAGCACATTGCTCTTTGGTTTCAGCTTTTCATGATTACAGCTGAAAGTAAGAGCATTGCAGCTACATGCACTGATAGACTCATACCTTTTTGTAGCTTTGAAATGCAGTGAAATTTGGTTTGGTTTATGGGGTTTAACGTCCGGCTATGAGAGATACCGCATAAAATTACTCGCCTAATACTGTAACATGCAAATGTTGAGTCAGCACGGTAGAAATCGAGAGCTCTACAACATGCTCAGCTAGTGCGGTAACAAAGTTTATTATTGCTGCTAATCAGAGATTAGACGGGGGGGGAGGAGCCAAGCAGTGTGAGAAATAGTCAAAGTGGTGCTCTCAAACGAGACCAGTGCCTGGAGAATATCTTAATTCTGCTAGCTGAAGGCAGAGTTGGCATGACCAATCAAAGTAACTTAGGAATGCTTACAAAAGACATGGGGTGTAAATCTCTGAACAGCTTTTTTTTTTGCATTTTGTCATTGCAGTGCGCGAATGAAAATAAATGCACTGCAAAAACGTATTTCTTCTCTTCAGAGAAACAAAAGAAGGGATGGACACTTTTATTGCTCACAGCCTGCACCGGGGTGCAGTCCTAAGCAAATAATGGCAAAAGAAGAGACATCTGGGCGAGTTGGTATGGTGACATGATAGAAAATCAGCGCAAAAGACGTGCACGGAGGACGTGTCCGTTCTTCTCCTCCGTGCACGTCTTTTGCGCTGATTTTCTATCAAATAATGGCACCCGGATGAGCCTCGGGAAAAAGTATGTGTACGCACCTTTAAGAACTGAACTGTGTAGTGAAATGTGAGCATGAATGGGAATGTGGTTAAATGTCCGGGCTTATGTTGCTCGAACTTGCATTCTAAAATCTTTAACGTTTTTGTACGACTACCAAAGAAAATGTGAATGAATCTGTGTTGACATTGTGATGTTAACCTTATTACAGGGCCAAAATTTAAAAAAAGCTCCGAGCGCTGGCCAGAGAAACAGTAGCTGAAGACCTTGACACCACTACTGAAAATATGAAAATACGGCAGCTGCCGTGGAACTAAAGCAACTGAGAGAGGAAAATGCCCGGCTGCGTGGGCTCAATATGGAGCTCCAGGAGCAGCTGCTGAGTATTTTAGCATCGAAAGAGAACCTCTTTGTGGCAAGGCTTCGGTTTACTGCACAAATTTTATCAGCCGCATCACCTGGGAAACCTTCACTGGCCTTAGGAGCGGAAATAGCCAGAGAAATGTGCAAGCCATATAGCCATTCCGGATACTGGTTAGGGAGGGAGGAGGTAGCCGGGGGAATTGCAAGGTCGTTTGAAGAGAAGTGGGTGGAGAAGCAACATATATATATGTATATATATATATATATATATATATATATATATATATATATATATATATATATATATATATATATATATATATATATATATATATATGAGAGCACCAAAATCGCGGCGCACAAATGCGCTAGTCACATGATATTAATTGTATTTCGCGGGCTTTCTTTTGAGCCCCAAAAAAAAAGATACACGTGAGACTCTCTTTATCGCAATTAATGGAATGAGGGTTTCTGAAGGTGCTCTACAAGTTTCCAATTCACATGTTAGGTCTAAAGTCGATATTTAGTAAATCAGAAAAATTAACATAATTAGCTAATTAAGTCATTGCAAAACAATAAATGGCCTGTAGTGCGCAAGGAGGCTGGCAGTTGAATGCAATTGGTTTCACTGACCTACCTCAAATGTATTATTTTGTATCCCGTGGTTCAAGTTAGCTGCTCTTGGTTGACATGACGATGGTAATTGTTAAACGGCGACCGGAACGTAGCTCCAGCGAGAGGCAGGGCACAAGGCAGCAAGAGGATCGAATTTCAACTCCACCACTTGTGAAAGAAGGCCAGGCTCGGACGGCAAGGTCGTGACGGCAAGGTAAGGTATGCCGGTTCAGCGTTTAATCTGATGGAGAAAACCCAAGCGCGCGATGATGGTATGTACAAGAGGAAGAAGATCATGCTGTGTACAAATGAAAGAAGATCCGTGGAGGGCTCACAGTATATATATATATATATATATATATATATATATATAGAAAGAAAAAAACAAACATTTGCCTTGCACTTGTAGGCTCTTCGCTGCTTTAATTTATATTATATATATATATATATATATATATATATATATATATATATATATATAGCTTGGCTAGCTTTCCGCTCACAACTCTGGATCAGAGAAACGAGATCGTCATGGAGAGTGTAGTCAACGTTGGCTTTAGATGGGACGCTGGAGAGGTGTCAAAATGTGGGTAAAATACGCCGCATTTTTAAAGCTTCAATTGTATGGCTTTATTGGGTAACATCCGAGGTACTGGCTCGGGCTTCTTTTGTGATAAGAAAATAAAAAACATTTTTGGCGAACCCTTTTAAAAGATGACCAGCCTTATCTTCCTCGGTTATTCGTCTATTCACGATGCGGCAGAGCTTCAGGACATCTGTGTATGTCGTGCAGGTCTCTCCTGGCAGCTGTGCTGGTTGGGAAAGGGTCTGTTCTGCCTTCCGTCTTTTTGCTCTGGAGTCTCCGAAACAGTTTATCTCTTCCACAATATTTTCCTATGTCGAGAGGTTGTCTCTCTAAGCCTCGTACCAGTGCAGAGCTGTGCCGGCCAGAAAGAAGATCACATTCGCGAGTTGCATTGTCGAGTCCCAGCGATTGTGTTTGCTAACATATTTGTAGTGTATCACCCAGTGCTTTACATACTCATCGTCCAAACCAGAGAATATTCTGGGCTCACACTGATGCGACCAGCCAGGAACGAATAGGTATTTGATGCTCGCGGCCTGAGTTGGAAGCAGCTGCAGTTGAGCGCGAAGCGGGGCCTCTCCGTCGTTGCTTGCCATGGCTGTTAAGTCAGGCGGGAACCTGGCCAAGCATCTGATTCGTCGATGTTTGGCACGGTCCAGGACTATCCAGCATGCGGCACCAAGTTGTTACGGAGAATGGGTGCACTATTTACAAAATATGCGGGGAATGCATGAACACCAGGTGCAGTCACAGTAAGGCTTGTCCCAGAACCGTTCCTCGCGCAACCACCTCGTTCTGCTGTTTCACATGCACCACGCCACGCAGCGCAGCGTAATTGGCACTATCCCGTGGTCTCACACTCTAGAGAAGGGGGCTGTGCACAACTAAGTTTTTCGAAAAACCACTCAATGAGGGGGACATAACTGAACAAAATGCAAGTGAAAACATGCCAAAGCGTGCGTATATGCTACATCGGTTGATCGAACCAAGTGAAGTCAGGGAATCAAATATTTCTTTTTGACGCTGGCTGGTCATTTGGTAGACATCATGTCGTGCAATGCAGTCATGCTCTTTTTTTATCATGTCCGACTGGCCGTTTATACTTAGCATGGCGTTTTTGTTAACTCCCATTTGCTCAAATTGGGTTTTCAACCACAACCTGGTTGCTGTCAGTTGCCAATGGCTGAAGCCTGGGTCTGTTTTACTTTATTTTGCTCCACAAATGACAATCTACAGATGGCTCTCTGGATATGTGTGAGGATGAGGGAGTTGTTTTTGCTACAAAGGTGTGGGTTCCAATCATTGTCTGAGCAGGGGTCTAATGCCGTTCACAAAATGCTGTCAGGGCGAAAAAAAATCTTATAGCAGTGCTCAAGTACATTTGTTGGGTAGTGTTTATAATGAACAAGGAGTAAAGTAAACAGTGTACCCGAGTCAAATAAAGTATGGTTCGCGTGAAATGCACTCATTCATACAAGAGGTTCGCCATTAGTTAAAATTGTCTCATTAATTAACGCGATAGCTTTAAAGGTCTCGTGACTCGAACGTCCAGTTTCGGTGTTGTGAACGAAAACTCACGAGCGTGGCGCTGGCAGGTGGAATGACCGAACACACATTTTTGGATGGTTTGTGTTTTATCTGTTTCCGGCCATCATCACAGTGCTGTGCAAAAGATAGCTAGTGTGCAGGCATGTTGGCTACACCTTCCTTCATAGTATGATGTGGTAGCGGTGGTGCCCCTTCACAAGCAGGCTGCGTCACATCTTTGTTTATCTTTTATCCACAGCGCCATTTGACATTACAGTGGCTGTATGACTCGCTGAACGGTATGAACTTTAAAAGCATGCATTTTCAGAGCAGGGGAAGAACTATGACGATAGAAGGTTGGAAGCACGAAAGACAGCCAGTACCGCCAGTCCAAAACTGTGCGCACAACTGTGATTTGCTGCATGCCCGATAAGGTGCCGTCGCCGTGGGCTGCCGCAAAGCTCCTCAAAGCAAAACTGAAACTAAGCAATCAGCCTATTATTAGAAATGAAGAGATCTGTGTTTTGTCACGCTTTCCATGACGTACACGTGAGAGGTGCGCAGTCAACTCTGCAATATGCAGTTGAAATGTAAGCAATGTTACTTTGACGACTGCTGACAGTGCCAGTCATACCTGGATACAGCCCAACCAGTTCGAAACCTGCAGCAGCCGTCCGACGCCATAGCCTTACAGGGGCGTCGGCTGAGACCACGACGTTAGTGAGACTTATTTGCGTGTCTGAATTTGCGGGGGTCGAATTAACCAGTATTTAGATGCAAGTCCGTCTGCCGGGGCGAGAAAAACCGCGTCTGTCGGGGCGAGGGCCCCCAACGCCTCGAGCGCTAAAAATCCGCGAGGATGCAGAAAAGAAGGCAGGCAGCCGCCATGGATCCCAACCCCTTCTCTTACGAGCAGCTGGCTGCCGCGCTGGCCATAGCACCGGTTTGACTTAACGCATTCTTCTATGGATTTACCCAGGTTTGTCTTCTGTCCCCATTTTGGAAGCGCACAGCCTCATAACTAGGCCACACAGGCGTGGTGGCACGTAGGTCGAATTATCCACAATGAAACCGCCTTTTCTTCAAATTAACGGGCTTTATTATACACAGCCTTCTATGGAGCTTGGCCTGACCAAGTAGTACACTTACAATATTCCAAAATGTCAAATCATCATATTTAGAAGTAACAGGCTTTCACAGTAGTTGAAAATTGTTGAGAGGGGCACTTTTGCTGTAGTGATGTCTAAAGCTGTGATTGTTTGCTAATGTTTACTTTTCAGTTTTCTGTTTTCTTATGCCAAGGGTGCATATGTGGGCAAATACAAAACTGTCATAGAGTTTGTGTTTTTCTTTATTTTTGTGTTTTTTAAGTGTTGCTCAAGCAGTACTATTTGGTGCCATTTAGATGCACCTTGTCAATAGTGTTTTTATTACAAACACGTACAACGAACTTATGGCCGTCTCATTTTGTGAGGAAGGCCGCCACGGCCATATGGTCGACAGAGGTACTCGACAAAGGGAGTGTGACGGGGTCGGCCCAGCAGCCTTTGACACCCCGGAATCAGTGATGGCCAATTTCCTTTTTTTCGCCTGCTAGAAGTTCGCAGTTCTGAGAAAAACTAACATGGAGGTCCCTCTTTCCAGGTTAGGCCTTGTTCTGTCTCTGCCAGTGTTACCCCCATTTGGTGTGAGCGCCAAATGATTTGCGTTGGATGCAATATGCCGGAACCTCCATAATTATATAATTTCTACTGGTTGGTTCGATGGCTAACCCTTTAAAATTGTTTTTAGGGCTTTGTGCATGAAAATATTTTGCTCGCTATTTTACTTAGAAAGCCTTCTGTCGGTTTTCTCAATCCATTTTGTTTTTAATTTCGACATTGCCTCTAGGATTTTCTCGTAATTTTGTCTTGATATTTTCATGTATATACCACTACAACGTAAACAATGCTGTAATGGCGGCTAGTTGTTTTCCATCATCATGTAGGCGCGATGAACTTTAACTCGAGACAGTTTTCTAACACAAGACAAGATTGGTACGTGCGAGAACTTTCAAGTGTTTATTACAAGTACTTCTCTCCTTGTATACACACATACGAAGAAAACATGTACAAACACGCGTCAGAAACAAGTTTATAAGTGCAATTCATCAACCCGTACCACCTAAAGCACCGCTTTCCATCGCACTTCCTGTTAACAATTAGATCTCTGTGCTCATTAGCGTTATCGACGGATCGCTTACGCATTCCGTGGAACAACCCTGTGCCATTTCATATGCTTCAAAGATTATTCTTTCGCGCCGGTCTGTGAAATGTCCAATAACAGCAGTTTCTTCGAATATTGGGATGCATTTTGTACAGCTATTAACGTGTTTGGCGAGGTTGCTTGGGTCGTTATTTTTGCCGCAGAAAACAGGGTGCCCGCCCTGTAAAAATGAAAATGTTGAAGCCGACATTCACTACTTAAAGCCGACATTCCGACAAAATGCCGAAACAATGTTGAAACCCATCTTCACCAGCCGATATTCATGCCCAATCAGCCGTTCTTCTATTCACCACTTGTGGTGGGACTGCCCAGCATCGAAACCAGCATGAATGCGGCACCTGACGGTAGCTGGTCTTTCAGCAACCAATCCTGCCTCATATATTGCTTGGACGCAAAGAACTCCTCATTGCTCCACCTGTAATTCATAAAATCCGCCAACCTTTTCCATTTATTTAGTTCATCTCATACCCTACTGATGCCCTTTGGCAATAAATATCGTTAAACAGACTATGACTTGTACTGGCCACTACCACCAATAAGAATTTAGTGATGCATTTCGACAAAATCACCAGCCCACAAAATTACATGGATGATGTAAGTACAGGATAGGACATCCTCTGCCGTCGTTCTATCATCCCCTCCTTTTCTAGCATCAGGCTTCGTCGACATAGCAAATAACTGGTCTAAGACTGACTTGGCGATGTGCCATACAAAGTTCCTGTTGCGCCGCAGGGACATGGAGAGATTGGCAATCAAGACGCGACTTCCGAAAGCAGAACATTAATCGCAATACAACTGAAACCTCTTGATTCCTGTCTAAAGCAAAGATCTTTACAGGCTTAATTGAATATCACTACTTGGTACAGTCAAAACGAGCGCCGATGTACGTCAGCCATTCTTCTAATGACCTTTGAATGCTGTCGTTGATGATTAGGATGTCTTCCACCCGCGTTACGACCTAGAAGCAGTGCCTCCTGATCGGTAGCATCAGCTTCCTTTTCTGGGACGTCTGGACACGAACAGTGCTAAAAAACAGTGTGCGAAACATGGCAAGTGTGCTTGGAAGTCATTTTGACCTTTCAAAAAGGGCACTATTGATAGTTCTAAACTTCTGGCGCTGGTTTCAAAGCGGAGACAACAGCCCCTGCAATTACTAGCGTGACAGCCTTTCCTGATTATTAACTCTTGATATAATGTCCGCATGAGATGCTTACAACGGTCTGTCAGAGTGCTGTCCACGACAAAAAAACAAACATATGCGTAATTCCGTACAATTTATCTTATTTTAATTTTTCATTAAAATATTTTTTAGCACCTTCTACATTATGTAGTTTAAGAGATTGCATGATGGCTGCACGATTTCCACTGTTTTAGTTATTTTGTACAATTCACTTGGACACTCTATTGGAAGCGGTTCCTGCATGGGCCTTTCTTCACAACTCTAGAACTATATAAGAAATGGATTCTTTTAGAACATTTATGGGAACATGGGAAAATCTCATTCCGAGTAACAGAGTAGCATTTTAAAACAGACGTAGTAGCTATCGGCTGTAAAGATTTATATTTAGAGAAATTAGAGCCTACGCGCAGTAGGCTTTCAGTTGATTTTCAATAGGTCAAGCTGTTCGTATTCAGTTGATCTGTGTCGGAACGCTAAATAGGACGCAGTAATGAGGGCCAAGCTTCAATACTTGCTCTTGAACATCTTTTGACGAAAGACGAGAGTGAATCTCCGAATTTCGCGAGTAGCAGGCGGAAATTTCAATTTCGAAAATAAACTCTGTTTTATAAGTACAAGATCTGAGCGCGTTTTCAACGTTTCTATATTTCACGTGGCTTTTCTCATAACAATGACGTGATATTTAAGCTCACGGCAAAGATTCACATATCCCTGATTGTGGGAGCAATAAAGCTACAGCGGTCAACCTTTACTGATGCTTTTGTAAGCTTTGGTCTATGAAAACGAGCGCGTCGGAGTATTTTATAATTTTATATACAGCTCAGAATCAGTATGCGGCGCTGGACAGAAGTCAAAATTCCAAGAACACGAAAGCAACTAACGTAAAAGATAGATTATGGGTACGTATTGTGGTCGCCAATTTGGTAGTAAGGCATAGAAATGCTTGTAAAAGAAACTTTTGGGTAGACTTGCGCGGAAAACAGAATTAGAAGCTTATTGCCAACGGTTGGAGCTAGCGGGCTCCATGGCCGTCGAAGCACATGGTGCTAATTCTCTTGAAAGCCGTCTGTTTAAAGCCAGTCATGAGAAATTAGGATAACCTCACTCCACATAGACATGTAATGTTATAGGCATGTCTTTTTCTGCATACGACTGACGTAAATTGACTCATCGGCGTCTACGTTGCGGGGGTCGCAGCTCGAGGTTCAGTACGAACTTGGAAATGGTTACGGCTGCGCTTGGACATCGTGTCTGAGAAGCTAGAGTCAGCGTTAGCCGCTTGTTTCACATTGCGATGCAAAATGTTTTTGCCTTCATGGATGCTCGTTCCATTCTGAATGAAAAAAATATAAACATGCTATAAACAGGTCATCAATCATTATTTGCAGTTCATCCTCCGAGTTACTTAGCAAGGCAATGTCATCAGCAAATTGCAGATTATTGAGGTATTCTCCATCTACCCTTATCCCTAACTGCCGATTCTACATCTTTGTAGAAGCTTTCAACTGCCTGGTCCTCATAATTTCATGTAGATGCATAGGCCTGTACAACCTTCAGGTTATACCGATTATTAAGCCTGATTGCAATGCCTGCCACCCTCCCATTATTAATATAGAATTCATCTATATTGCCCGCTATATACTTATTGACAAGGAAGCCTACTCCTAGTTCTCGCCTCTCCGGTAAACCTCGATAACACAGTACACTTCCATCCTTCAGTACATTATATGCCTCATTCGGCCTCCTAACCTCACTAAGCCCTATGACATCCCATTTCATACCCTCTAGTTCCTCTAACAGCCCTGTAAACTAGCTTCACTAGCTTGGGTTCTAGCGTTAAACGTTGCCAGGGTCAATTTCTAATGGCGGCCTGTCGAGCGGAGCCAGGAATTCTTAGCACCCCCTGCTGCGTGACAGGTCTGACCGCGCAGTGGTCAGTTGTTCTGCAGCCGCTGGTGACTGAGGGCCGGTGTTTTAATGCACTTTTCATGAGAGGTTGCGGCCAATTACTGTACCAACGTATATTAGAAGAGAGTCAAACGTAATGTCAGTGTGCTTTACTTTAAGAAAGTAAACAAACTGCTTACACAATTTAAGCTGCACGATGATGTGGTAGATATACATAGGCGGTAAAATAGCTAGGACTAGAAAAAACATTGCGCGAAAAAACATAAAAGAACTGAAAACAAGGCTTCCCGAGCAAGAACGACTGCATGTTTAAAAGAATGAGAGGCGCTGCGGACTTGACGGAGAAATGTCACAGAGGGGTGCAAATATAATTAAGCGACAAATGACTTAAAAAACATGCAGGAAAAAGAAAAAGACATCAAGTCAACGATAATATGTTGGGCTGTCACAACATCCTCAGGGAGGAAACTGTGAAATGCTTCGGTGAAATATTATGGTATTTATAACGCATGCTTAAATTGTCGAAATTAATACAAGCAGCACTATTTACGCACTTAAATGACATAATCATACATAACAAGGGGCTGCAAGCATTTCACTATATGCTGGACATACGTTGACTGCTGCTAGGCAGGCACCATTTAAAGTCCTGCACTTGAGTATGCATTTTGGCAGCTGCTACCATTTCATGCAAACACTGTGCCTGCGCCTGCAATAGGTCAACTAGTTCGGCACTCACAGTACCACTGCGGGATTTTTCTAAACTGGAGCAACCAACACAAGACAAATTGGGACAAGCTCAACTGATCTAAAGCCCAAAATATATTGGGAATTTCAAGGCCAGTTTCTGATGCAACACGCCATTAGAGTAAAGAACACTAATGCATTTTATAGAATGTTTTCACCAAATCAGCATATTTACAAGGATCAAGCATTCGACTTTTTATTGACTGCAGCAGTTAGAAAAAACGGAAAACAACAATGCACTCAAAAACGTACACACAACTGCCACTTACCTCACAAGTTTAGGAATTCCAAATGGGAAGATTACAAGCCAAAACTGAGCCAGCGCCTTCTAAACAAAATGCTGTGTTAATAAGACATGTAAACAATTCTTACTAACCTCGTTTAAGGGACGAAGCGGAGCTAAAGGTCAACTGTCGAACCATTGCACAAATTTCAATAAAATTTTAGGGTTGTCTTATCTACCCATAATACAATATGTGCTCAAAATCACCACCATATTACAAATTGAAAAGACGTTGCAGCTATGCTAAATGAGTAATTATGCGTGTCAGGTTAGGAAACTATCATTTCAAAAAGCATAAAGATGTAATGATCGTTTATATTTCAATAAGCTCATTTTACTAGATAAGGCCAGTAGCAGGCACATTATATCATTTTGCTAAATATCTGACCACTTTAAAAAAACTTAATTTTTTTGTTTTCATTATATGTCTCATTATTGATACTTGTATTCCCTTAAATAATAATTTAAAATGTAGACTTTAGCTTATCGTTTTCCGAACACAAGTTTAGTCACGAAACCACCTTAAAAACAGCCCTTGGCGAAATAGTTTGGAAATGGTAGTTTTTCTACAGGTTGTGCTCGTACAAAAAGTTCAAACCGAGAAAAATCAGTTCAGAGATTTCAGAATATGTTGTTCAAACTTAGGACCTATAACAATAAATCAGAGTCATCTGGCCGCCCTTTTCAACGCGACACTGTTCTGTGGTGATTGCGTCGACTTGCCTCTTTTTTCAACTTTGCAGCTCTACAGCACTTTGTCCGCTCACGTGAAATGCATTCCTTGGTTACGGTCGCCTACTGGGCGTGCCGTTTCGTCTAGACCCCATATTCTGTCTGCAGCTTGTCGGCACTTTGGTTAACGAGGTTCCCACTGCTGCGAAAACAGCGTACGAAGTACTGCGTTTTAGTAGTCAATCCGAAATTCTATTTCGGTTTTAATTTCAACCCACTGTCTCCACGGACGACATGTTTATCGTCTCTCTGTATTGCCATTTTACGGCCATATTTACTCTCGATAGGTGGTCCGTTTTGGCCAGAGAGCCCGCCAAACAAGCCTTCTAACTTCGGCATAAATTCTGCGTTAAGGTCTCTGCCCCCTAAGCGGCTAGGTGGAAATCAGCGTTAATAGGCGCTTTCAGTGGTGAGCGTGCCCCATTTAACAAAAAAAAATAATTTCACTTTTTCTAATACTCAGATGAAAACCAAGCTTGGTGATAAGTTTCTTTAATGCATGCAAAAGACAAAACAACCAGATTTTGAAAACCAGTTTTTTTGGTCAAAATTGTCATTCGAGCCCCGCATCCCCCTTAAGTAAATACCATTTCGCCATTTGGACGCCTTGCATTCAACCATAGGTTATTATGTATTCAGTTTATATGAAACATGTGAAGTGACCAATTAAACTAGCCGAAATCACTACTAACGGCGACGACTTCATCTGCTCCTAGGGATATTGTGAGCTCTCCACGGATCTTCTTTGATTTGTACGTACCATGATCTTCTTCTTCCTCTTGTACATACCATCATCATCGTCCCGCGGCGCCGGCTCTGGCGCGCGCTTGGGTTTTCTCCATCAGATTAAACGCTGACACTGCATACCTTGCCTTGCCTTCACGACCTTGCCGTCTGGACCTGGCCTTCTTTCACAAGTGGTGGAGGTGAAATTTGATCCCCTTGCTGCCTTGTGTCCTGCCTCTCGCTGGAGCTACGTTCCGGTCGCCATTTAACAACTACCATCGTCATGTCAACCGAGAGCAGTCCCGACCCGGCCGGACCCTCTACCTCGGCTACACCGCCGTTATTGTGGAAGTCGAGGACATATATCTCGCTTTTGTCGCCGACGCATTCAGAATGAGCGACGTGGTTATGACGCCTTCGAAAGTGACATACCTGCATATTATCAGCGACGACCAATTCCCAACCAACCTCGTCGATTCTCTCCACCGCCGGTATCCTCGTCTGAACCAAGTGAGGCTCATGTATCCCGACGCCGGTCCCCTTCCCCATACCGCCACTCTATTTCGCCACTTCGGCCAGCAACAACTGTTCCTGTCCGTAATTCGGAAAACTAAGCGATGCAGTTTCCGGAGGAGAAACTGCACTTTGCGAACTTACAAAAAGTCCTCCTCATCGCCCGTACAATATGATTTCCGTTTTAGCTGAAGGATTCCCGGTCGAAGCTTTGATTGACACAGGAGCTGCACTTTCTGTTATTCATGCTGATTTGTGCCACCGTTTGCGGAAAGTAACGACACCATATAATGGACCTGAACTTCGTGGAGCAAATGGCGTCCCTCTGCACCCTTCAGCAAAATGTACAGTTCGTTTTGTTATAGACGGCGTCCGCCGCCATGTGCAGTTTGCTGTGCTTTCACCGTGTACGCATTTGATGATTTTAGGATGGGATTTTTTGTCAACCACTTCAGCGTTAATTTCTTGTGGCGACCGTGTCATCCATATGACAGACAGTGATTTTTCATCTGACATACCTGCACGGCATCATTTCCTCATTGCCGCAGCTCATACTGTATTACCTCCACAGTGCGAAACACTTATTACCGTTGTTTCCGAACACATCAGTGACGGGGATGTACTCATCGCACCATCTCATCCTCATCTTGCACGTGGAATCGCCTTCCCATCAAGTCTTGTACGATTCCGCAGCAGCTCAGCAATAGTAGCTGCCACGAACACTTCCCGTGAATCCCTCGTGCTGACTAAAGGAACTTCCCTGCCATGCATAGTGGATGCTAACCCTATATCCATGATGGTGCTCACTGCCCCGCTACCTCCGCAACGTGATTCATCGCAAGTCTCTTTTTCCATGCTGTCGAAGACAATCAATCCGAACCTCATGCCACACCAACGACAAGAATTGTTGCAATTGCTTCAAGCCCACCAAGCCATTCTTGATGCCACTTCCACACCACTGGGATGGACTAGTGTTGCACATCACCGCATACTTACCGAAGGTAACTCAATTGTACGCCGACGACCTTATCGAGTTTCTCTCTCGGAAAGAAAAGTAACTGAAGAAAATGTCAATGACATGCTCCGTCGCGATATTATTCGTCCATCAACAAGCCCATGGTCCTCCCCAGTAGTATTAGTTAAAGAAAAGGACGGATCGGTGCGATTTTGTGTTGATTATCGCGCACTAAACAAAATTACCCGCAAAGACGTCTACCCGATGCCGCGTATTGATGATGCCCTTGACTCTCTCCAAGGTGCCGAATATTTCTCGACATTGGACATCCGCTCAGGTTATTGGCAAATACCTATGCATGATGACGACAAAGAAAAAACCGCTTTCGCAACTTCCGACGGACTTTACGAGTTTAATGTTATGCCCTTCGGCCTTTGTAACGCACCCGCAACATTTGAAAGAATGATCGATACTGTACTTCGTGGTCTAAAATGGAGAACCTGTTTATGTTACTTGGATGACATTGTTATCTTTTCGTCAACTTTTACTGACCATCTCACGCGCCTGAATGAAGTCCTCACGTGTCATGCTTCAGCGGGCCTTCAGCTCAACACCAAGAAGTGCCACTTTGCAGAGAAGGAAAATAAAATATTAGGACATCTGGTTAGCCATGGCGGCATTCGCCCAGACCCTGAAAAAAATAACCGCGGTCTTGAACTTTCCTCGTCCGCAACGGACTACAGATTTGCGCAGTTTCCTCGGCCTGGCGTCCTATTTCCGGCGATTTATAAGACATTTTGCAACTATTGCTGCGCCACTTCATGAACTACTTAAAGCGCGCAGCCCTTTCGTGTGGACTGAACAGTGCAACACTGCTTTTAACGACCTAAAGCACGCCATCACATCAGATCCAGTTCTTGGCCACTTCAGCGACAGCGCTCCTACCATCCTGCACACTGATGCCAGGGTCACGGTCTTGGCGCTGTACTTCTGCAGCGCGATGCAACTTCACGTGAGAAAGTGATTGCCTTCGCTAGTCGGACCATGACTCCAGCTGAGAAAAACTACACCATTACCGATCAGGAATGTCTCGCCGTCGTCTGGGCTGTTCAAAAGTCTATAACTCTCTCTATCTCTAAGTATGTGTTTCATGTTAACGGTAAAAAAACAATAAATGATAGCTTTGAATATAGTGGGAAGAGGTTACACGGGCGCTTAGAGCAACACAGAATAGGACAAAATAGGAGTTACAGTGCTGAATGTCGTCAGTCTCTGTCATTAACCGGAGTTGGACGCAAACGTCCACAATAGGGCCTACTAAATGTACGTTTTGCAGGTCTTCTGAAGTCGACTTGACAGGAATGCGTGTATGAAACATGGCGCATCGTGCTGCAGTCATTTAAAGTGACGCCCAGTAAACAAAACACAAGCACCGCATGAGAACGCGTCAGAAATATATACTCCAAAAAGGAGTGCCTTAGTAAGAGTATTTAATATTTGTGCTTTCAATTTTTGATTGTGCTTGAATTTGCTTTCTTGATTATTTTTTGAAATGTTTATGTTTATTGATCGGACAAACAAACATATTATCAAGTGGTACGAGCCAGCAAGCTCTGAGCCGCTAGTTCGTGCATTTCGTTGTCCTCGGAGCTGTAAGAGCAACGTTGCTCGGAGCAGCTGTCCCCTCTTCTAGTAACACGTATGCGAAATTTGAAACCCATGACACTAGCACACATTACAAATAGAGAGTACGCATAACAATATTTGAAATGATATTTGCACCTGGAGTGCATCATGTTCGCGTTATACTACGCAACAACGAATTCAGAGAGTGTTACTGCACATCTCAATGTACCTGGCCCCCCTTGGAGTTCGTCTCGCATCTGAAAAGAGCTTGGCTATGGCTTTCGCAAGAAAAAGAATGACTCGATACCCACTCCTTCTATGTGGACGGTCACTATAGCATGTACTATCGCACCGATTCCTAGGTGTCATGATTCAGAATAATCTGTCCTGGGCACTTCTGATTAAAAAACTCCGAGAGAAAATTGCTGCAGCTTCACATGTTTTTAGATTCATGGCGGTGAAAATGCCTAAGTTGAAGGGGCGTGGCGCTACTATTTACCGGTGCTTCAACAATTACCTCTAACAAGTGAGAAAATTCTTGAAGCCTCGCGGAACAACTGCTTGCGAATATGCCTTAGCCTCCCAAAAGGATCCTCCGCATCAGGAACACTTGCAGAAGCAGGATATCTCCCGCTAGATGTGATCGCCGCCCAAGAATGTTTGCGCACCCATCTTCGATATATCCTTCATGAGAAGAAGCACTTCCTAAAACTTGTCCGCATAACTCAATGCAACTGTGGCATTGATCAAGCTGTACAGTTTCCGCCCCTCCCTACTATCATTGAGCCACAAAATCTACAAGCACTCACCTTTTGCCCACGGACATTAACGTCTCTAAAGGGGAATATGTATATTCCTGGCGTGAATGCGAACAGCCGCATGCCACAGGCAGCCCTTCTGCAAGCCGCTCTCGCCTTCTTAGCCAAGGAATACACACAGCACATCAACATATTTACCGATGGTTCAGCTAGTCAAGACACTTCTTCCCGTGGCATTTATGTACCCTGAGCAAGCCATGTCCTGTCTTACCGGCTGCAGCGGAAGACATCATCTACGACAACTAAGCTCCACGGCATTAAAGAAACTGTTCCTATATTCTGCGTCAGACCCCCGGCCGATGGGTTATCTTCCCAGATTCCAGACCATTTCTGCCAATCTTGTATAACCTGCGAAAGAAATCCAATCTTCCGCCTTTTTTTCCTTGACATCGGGTATCTGCATTATTTGGCTATTGCCGCAGGCCACTGCATAACATTTCAAAGCATACGAGCCCACTGTGGCATTAAAGCCAATGAAAAAGCCGATGAAGCGGTTAATAAAGGCCACCAAATCTGATGCATCTCAACTGGCTAAAATATTTGCTGCCAAAGCAAGGTATCGAGTTTGAAGATTGCCGACAAATCACGATCTATTTCTTTACTCGATTGACCCACATCTAAGATCAAGACTCCGTCCGAAATTTCCTCGATAGCTAAAACCTCTTTACCACCGATTTCGCTCGAACGGTGCATATAGAAATAGCTTGCGATACCGTTTTTGTCAAATATTGCAACAACTGGGGTTCGGTTGAAACTGTGCGACATATCCTGCTTCAGTGCCCTGCGTACGCTGACGAGCGTGTGAGATACAAACATAGAATAAAAAACCTCTCCCTAGTGTCTTTAACAATAGACATATTTTAGGTCCCTTAGCCTGCACTAGGCAACAGAGACTCGCAATGAACTTTTTATCTACGTATTTAAAAGAAATTGGACTTTTAGACAAACTTTAAGTTCACCTTGAATGTTACCCTCAGCATTTTTCATGCTATAAACTCTATGAGAGCACATTTCTCGGACTAATCATTTCATCATTTCATTTTATACCATTACTCCACGATGCACCTTACAACGAATTTAATGGCCACATTTTATCTTTCCCTTCAATTCTTTTAACTACCTCACGATTCTTTTTCAATTTTTTCCTCCGCAATACCCCTTCCTACACAGAGTAGCATGTCAGCGAAAATTACATGCCAGCTAAAATCTCTGTTCTTGATTAAATTGTTTCTCTCTCTGTCTCTCTCCCTCTCCAGCGCTCGAAATGATTTCGTAATAAGGTTGTTTTGTTCGTTTACGTGGAATGCTGTAGTTTGCAGTCCACAATGTAGGTTATTTCAGTGAACAGAAGGATATCAGGTTTGCAACGTGTCCGCTCGCCCTACTGCCATATGGAGTCTCAGGCACGGTTCTGCGGAGCCTTATTAGAGTGCAAGTACGTTATGCGTGAAAGAAAAAACGTATCACTTCAACTTGCTGATATATTTCGTGCTTCGGAAACAAAGCGCAATCAGGTGCAAACACCGCTCAGTACGCATGGGTACAGTTCACGTTACACGTAGCGTATTTGTGTGACTGCAGTAGCATATATTAATGTGTCCGCCTCCATTAGTACTACACACTTCCTTGGAAGGCGGTCTTGCCCTAAATTTAGCCTTGCATTAGAAAGAAGGCTGTCGTAGCCTTCCTAGACCCTCTACAAACTGGTGCACTTCTTTTCCGTTCCATTACAAACTTGATGACAGCAATGGAGATCGTTGCATGTGCGGTCTGACATTCGCAGACGGTAATATTTGCATGGCAGCGAACTTATATTTCATCCAACAGATTGAGATCAGGTTTCTCTCGGCGACGCAAAGGCCCTCATGGTTGCGATAAACGAGACTACATTTGCGCTTTCCTGCCCACTACATATTCAGACAATAATCAGTTTTATTCCACATTCTTTCCACTTGCGCGTGCGCGATGCATTGTAATATGCCAGTCTGATCAACGTTAAACATCACTGTAGTGGCAGAGGCCGCGTGCATAGGCAGACTGTGGTGGTTCTTCAATCTGACGGAGTTGTACGTTGTATGGTTGCATGCTCTGATCTGTAGAACAAAACCAGCGGCTTATAAATAATCAGGAAGACTTCGACTGGAGCACTCCTGAGCGTAACTGCATCCCTGCATCCTTTATCTACGACGTGGTTTTGCCCTGGATGTTGAAATCATTCGTTAAGGCATCTAATATAGGCATTGATACGGAACACTCGCCCGGCATCGCTATTCTTCCCAATTAAAGTGTATTGTTCATTGCTCAGTAAGCCAAAGAAGGAGAATTATAAAAAAAATGCAGTCGAACAAAGGTATAGCACCCGTTTATGCCGTGGTAAGAGCTCTCAAATGCAGCACAAGATTGGTAACGGATCTCCTGCAAAACGCGCGTGGCGCGTTTTTACAGTCGATTGCGATGTCGATTTCGTTTGAGATAGTCGGAAGAAGCCTGCAACTTGAAATAATGTATTTATTTCAAGCATATAATTGAATTTATCAATCTAAAAGCAGTGACACGCTTTGCCAAGAAACGGTAGCTGCATAGCTATTGTTAAAAAATAAAGCTCATAGCTGATTTTCTAGTACAGCAGTGAACGCGAATGATACAAGAAATTCGCTAAACATAAAGGTAATATAGCAGTAAATACTGAGGTGAACTCTACAATGTGTACCAGGCGCTTCACAAAACGTCTGCGAAGGGGTATGGGGGGTCGTTTACAAAAGATCGCGGTGTCGGTTTCGTTTGAGATATTGAGAAGTGTGGAGGTTGAAAAGACGTTTTTACATCATGCATATTTCATGGAAGTTGTATATCAGACATCAATACTACGTCTTCTTCCTAAACACCAGTTGCATCGCTTTGTTACACACATAAAGCGCATAGCTGATTTCCTAGGAGAGCAATGAACGTGAGCGAGCACGAAACGCGCTCGAATAGAGGTATTCCGTTCGTATGTGCCACGGAAAAATCTCCGAGGGGACCACGTTCCTCACAAAACGTCTCCACAATGCACACGGGTTGCCGTTTCATTGATCGCATTGTCGATTTTATATTCGACACTCGGAAGAAATTTGGAAGTTGGTGTAGCGCGCAATCAACAAATTACGCGCCTAATTTTTTTATTAGCATCAGCAAGCATTGGCCTTTAATTTCGAGCAATATGACACCTTCGAAGAACTCTTGTCTATTTTTTCGTTTCTTAGACTATTTGTAGTAATATACAATCAATTACACATTCTATATTTTCTCATTGGTACCATAGAGCGTTCGCTTTATATTCTGAGTATTTTCACACCATTGAGTTCGCTTTTACCCATTTTTTGATATCTCTAATTCGGAACTAATTATTACAGTGATTCACTCCGTCGTGATCGCCTATCACACACTGAGTTAAGTTCAGTCGTTCAGTCGTGTCCGACGCTTCGTCACATACTAACCAATAGCTAATCACTAGAACCACAACTTGCAAAACACGCAAACTGGGAGACCCTGCTGCACTCTGAGGACCCGGTTCGGCAGAGGATCGCCACAGACTGGGCTGCCGACGTCATGAACCATAGGAACATGAACGTTTAAGTGTAGTGGGGCCGTGCGGGGGCCCTGGGGCATGCATGCCCCAAACTCCTCGGTTTTTATAAAGTTATTACCACCCACCACACAGTACAGACAGCTACAACTACTACTGCTACTACGACGCCGACGGCCTCACAGCCGAACGAGCTATATAAGCTATAACTGAGAACAGTTGTGTGGAAGCGTGTTCCCTCATTTATTGTAGACGTCTTGCAGAGCACAGTGAGCGGCAGGCGCCTGCGGACACTGCAGCTCTCCCTTAAAATGCCTTGAACTTTTTATTGTACACTTGTAATGCACCTGTTATTTCTCCCATGCTCCAGCTCGTTCTATGCCGCTATATAGTCGCTCCCTCAATTAACATAAGTATTATTAATCAAGATGCTTCACGGGTTTCCTACCACTGAAATAATAATCCCTCTAGAGATTCCCTTTCTCCTTTTTATGATGTCATCCACCAGGTCTCAATCGTCCAGAGTGTTATGATGTTTCGAGGAACAACCCTACAGCCAGCAAGTTTTGAATTGAGCATGCTATAATATACTTCTGAATAGTTAGCGGTTGAGCCTTTGATTTAGGATGAAGGTCGTAATTAGGGCTCAGGAGGTCGGGCCTAAGGTCGGACGCTCTTTCACGAAGAAAAGTGTACCTGGCAGTGTTGCAGAAACAATAATTTTAGGCCCTTCTCACAAACACAGTTCTTGAGCTTCTGCTATGCTATAAATAGGGCAACTAAACTAAGGTTGCAATTGCAGCAATGATATTCATTCTGACCGTAACCTTAAACACACTTACTCCACAAGCATCGGCGGTGAATACCCGAATATACGTTGACATTTATGTATTGCGAATGTGCACTTATTCTTCGCGGATCACTCTCGAGGCTAAGGGCAATGCGCAAAAAGGTCAAATTAGCTGCGATTTCAAAACCGAAGGAACGCATTCTCTAAGAGGAAAACAAGCGGCAGCTACTACATCGTTCCTTTTTCGTTTCACACGAATTACCGTCGCGGGTTGTACAGCACAGTCGTATACATCAAGTACAGAATGCTGGTGCGGACGCTGGTGTGTTTTTTGTTCTTCTCTGGTAAGCTGTCTCATGCTGAGCTTTACATATAGGAATCTTTTAGTAGCGTTTGAGTGTTATGAGCCGTAATATTTAGCAGGACATCCTTCACACTTCTGTTCTGTTAATTTGACGTTATTGGCTATGGAAGCCAGTGGATACCATTGCTACTGGGCGAGTGATACCAATTTTATGCTTGACAATCAATTACATCTTGATTGAACATTGTGAGCACAGGTGCATTTATTTTAGACGCTCAACAACTCGGCTGCAAACGTTTTCGCTGAGACTCACGGCACCGCCGAAGCTCTCTTTCTGCCCAATGCTCCCGCTCAAGAATCCGCGGAACAAGGCAGTGATGTGAGACTATTCCTAAGCTTTATGCTCCTGACGGCGAGAGGCTTGCATTTCCTGACATAAATTTTGACAGCCCTTAAAATTGTCTACAGACTCTCTAAATGTTTTTGTAGAATATGTTGCAATCTTCTAGACCGATTGTCTTTGTCCTTAGACTGTCTATAGATTAAATATGTAAAATATTAATTGTAGACTCATCACAGAATAAAGTCTAAAACAAAGTAAATTCTTCGGCTCTATAGCGTGTTTATGAACAGTCTGATAGTCTATAGAGAATATAGTTTACATTGTGTATATACAGCGTACGTAACCTGTGTACAAATGTCAAATACTAGTTTACCTCCCCAAATCTAGAGATAGTATTAGACTTCATCGACCAAAGTGCATAGACAGTAAAGGAACTGTTTTAATATTCTGGCAATGGAATTGGCATAATTGTGATAAACACATTCTCTAATCTTGCTCTTGAACAACGTGTCCATGCCAACCCTGCCATCGCAACTGCGCAAATTGTAGGAAAACAGTCGACAATAAAAATAATGGTGAAAGTTCTATGCATGAGTAGAAAATTTCTTTAGATCAGTAAATTGTGTTACCTCCGAATATATCAACAAAATTGAAATGCCAGCACATTAGCAATTTTCTTTCTTCTTGAATATTATAACTCATTAAGTTATATATGCTCTGGAGAACAATAAAAAGGTGCTGAAATATAACAATCCGAATTGCAAGTCATATTTTCACGTCTCGATAGAACGCCAAGGAAGATCCAAAGATAGAACGGGTTTAATAATCAACCAGGACGAGTCTTGCGCTCAAACGTCCTTCTCTTCCAGTCTCGCGCTTGTGGGGCCAGTCATCATCTTTGCCGCTGTCTTCAAATGCGGCATATGCCCCCGTCCTCAGGAAGCATCGTCCCGATGAGCATTAAATGGAGTAGGAGGTCAAGGTTAGTCCGAGTTGTACGGCTTCACGCGTACAACGTGGATGACGTCGGCTTGCTGCTGGCGTCGCTTTGAGGTCGACACCTCGTCTGGTACCACCTCATAAGTGACGTCGGTTAAACGCCGCTGAACAACATAGGGCCCGAAATATCGCCGCAATAGTTTTTCATAGAGTCCACGGCGGCGAATAGGCGTCCAGACCCACACTTTGTCGCCAGGTTCGTACATGACATGGCGGCGTCTATGATTGTAGCGTCGTGCATCATGCTCTTGCTGATTTTTGATCCGCACGCGCGCTAGTTGGCGAGCTTCCTCTGCACGCTGAGAGATTTCCTCGGCGTCTTTATCGAGATCGTCGGTGTCGGCATTCGGGAGCAATATTGCATCCAGCATAGTTGCTACTGGTCGCCCGTGAAGGAGGCTGAATGGTGTCATACGAGTGGTGTCTTGGCGTGCCGTATTGTAGGCGAACGTGACGTAGGGAAGAATTTTGTCCCAATTCTTCTGGTTTACGTCAACGTACATGCAAAGCATGTCTGCGATGGTTTTATTGAGGCGTTCCGTCAACCCATTGGTTTGGGGGTGATAGGCTGTAGTTTTACGATGACTGGTACCACTGAGGCAGATAATGGTCTCCAAAAGTTCGGCCGTAAATGCAGTTCCTCGGTCAGTCTTAATGAGCGCCGGAGCGCCATGCCTCGGGACAATGCTCTCCACGAAGAACCGAACTGCTTCAGCGGCGGTACCCCTTGGCAGAGCCTTGGTCTCCGCGTAGCGGGTTAGATAATCGGTGACGACAATTGTCCATTTATTCCCGGCTGTGGACGTCGGAAATGGTCCTAGGAGGTCCATGCCGATTTGCTTAAAAGGTGTTGGCACTTGAAGAGGGTAGAATAGGCCAGCTGGTTTTACAGGGGGTGATTTATGGCGCTGGCAATCTATGCACGTACGTACATAGTGTTTCACTGTCGCCGGCAGTTTTGGCCAGTAGTATCTGCGCTGGACTCTAGCCAACGTGCGGGTGTAGCCTAGGTGACCGGCGGTTGGCTCGACGTGACACGCTTGCAAACCTTCACTGCGGAGAGCAGATGGGACGACGAGTAGATGACTGTTTCCCCCAGGGCGGAAGTTCTTCTTGTAAAGTACGTTGTTGCGAATAAAGAATCAAGGGATTACTCGGGTGAAAATCTTAGGCACAACGGTAGTTCGTTTTTCCAAGAAATCAATAAGAGGGAGCAATTCCTGGTCTTCTCGCTGCTGTTGGGAAAGCGTTGCGTCATCTATGACACCTAAAAACGCAGTGTCTTCATCGGTCATAGTGGAAGGTTCGACCGGCGCTCGCGAGAGGCAGACAGCATTCGTGTGCTTTTTTCCAGATTTGTAAATAACTGCCATGTCGAATTCTTTTAATCGAAGGCTCCAATGCGCGAGTCTCCTTGAAGGGTCCTTTAGATTTGTCAGCCAACAGAGCGAGTGATGGTCGCTAACGACATGAAAGGGACGAGCATACAAATAAGGGCGTGACCCACACCACTGCAAGGCATTCTTTTTCGGTTGCCGAGTAGTTCGCTTCTGCTTTAGACACGGTCCTGCTGGCGTAAGCAATTACTTTTTCCACACCACCCTGGCGCTGCACCAGCACAGCACCTAAGCCCACGTTGCTGGCATCCGTATGAAGTAGTGTAGGGGCGTCGTCATCAAACTGCGCCAGGACAGGTGGTTTCTGTAAACGCCTCCGCAGCTCATTAAAAGCTTGTTGCTGTTCTTCACCCCAGCGAAAGACAGCGTTGTCACGCGTCATCGAAGTTAATGGCTAGGCAATTCGTGAGAAACCAGCAATAAACCGGCGGTAATAGGCCCAAAGACCCAGGAAACGCCGCGATGTCTTTTTCTCCGTAGGTGTTGGGAACTTTGCGACTGCGGAGAGCTTTTCAGGATCAAGCCGGACACCTTCTTGGCTAACGACGTGGCCTAAGAACTGCAGGTCCTCGTAACCGAAGTGGCACTTCTCGGGTTTTAGTTTGAGGCCCGCAGATCGTATGGCCTGAAATACAGCGAGCAAACGGAGTAGATGCTCTTTAAATGTGGCCGAAAACACAATCACGTCGTCAAGATACACCAGGAATGTTTGCGTCTTAAGTCCCTAGAGCACAGTATCCATCAAATTCTGAAATGTTGCTGGTGCTGAGCAACGGAAGGACCTTAAACTCGTAGAATCCGTCGGGAGTGACGAATGCTGTCTTCTCCCGATCTTTTTCGTCTACTTCTATCTGCAAATATCCACTTTTAAAGTCCATTGATGAGAAGTAACGCGCATTTCGTAGGCGATCAAGGGAATCGTCGATGCGAGGAAGAGGGTACACGTCTTTTTTAGTCACTTGGTTGAGCTTGCGGTAATCTATGCAAAATCGTAAGCTGCCGTCTTTCTTTTTAACAAGTACCACGGGGGAAGCCCAAGGGTTCTGTGACGGCTGGATAACGTCGTCTCTAAGCATTTCGGCCACCTTGCGCTGAATGGTTTCACGTTCTTTCGGAACCACACGGTAAGGATTTTGTCGAATCGGGCGAATCGAGTCATCCGTGATGATTCGATGTTTTGTCAAAGGCGTTTGGCCGATCCGCGATTCGGAAGCAAAGCAGTCTCGAAATTGATCTATGAGATCCAAAAGACAGTCCCGTTGTGAAGAAGACAAATTTGGACTCACATCGACGATGGTTACGGGCGTCTTGCACATTGATCCTTCCTGTTGCAGTGAGAAGCAGTGCTGCGCATTTGGGAGGCTGTCGAAAAAGGCCACAGTAGTGCCTTTCGGAATTTTCTGACGCTCGTCGATAAACTTTGTCAGCAGCACTTCGGTCTGCCCATTAGTCAAGTTGACTAGCCCTCGAGCTATAGAAACACCTCGGCTTAGTACCAGGGCGACTGCCCTTTCGGCGATACTATCGCCGGTATGCACCATGTCGCGCTTCACTTCAACAAGAGAGCATGATCGCGGAGGTAATGTCACCGTCTCATTGGCGACGCATAAGGGCATCAGTGGTACTTCCGCATATTCAAGGTCTTCATGATTGTTGGTGAAGGCAACGACGCTATCACGAAGGCTGATTACAGCCCCATGAAGACCGCAGAAAGTGCATGCACAAGATGAGGTCTTGCAAAAGTCAGGGAGAGTAACGAAGCTGCCAACAAACACCACGTTTCCTATTCCCATCCGGGCAGTGCACATCCCTGTCGGTGCCAGTACCTGGCCCCCAGCACTTCTTATTACTGTTCCAGTCCATTCGGTTTTTACTTTGCGCAGCGTGTCAGCCAGTTTCTGGCTAATAATTGAAAAATCCGCCCCGGTATCCACCAGAGCATGTACCTCCAGCCCATCAATGGAAACTGCGAGGTCAGCGCTAACAACGTTATCTGGAAATAACGGCTTATCTGGGTTGCTGGTCTCTTTCGGTATTTGCGGCGGAAGTGCGGCAAGGTCGGCGGTGTCAGCTTCGTCGGCGGGGCTGCTCATCTGGTACGGCATTTTCGGCGGTAATGTAGGTGGCACTTTCGGCGGCAGTGCGGCAATGTCAATGCTAACGGTAGCGTCAGAAGCAGGGGTTGTCGGCAGTTGCGGCGGTGGTGAGGGTTTTGACACTTTTCAACTATGTGCAACCTCCCCTCGCGAGGTTGTGGCTGTTAGTTTCCCCGGTGGGGGCCAGGGGACCGCCGTCCGCCAACGTCAGCATCGCCACGACGCCTCGGCGCAGAATAACGCTGTGGCGATGGGGACGAGCGGCGGCGGAAGCCCGGGGATTCGGTTTCCCTGCTGACCGGAAGGCCGTCCTCGGTTTGGGCAGTGTCAGCGTCGAAGCGGCGGCGAGCAGAAGCAGACGAAAAGGCCTGCCCCTCTTCGCGGTAGCGGCAGTACCGATATACGTGGCAAGGTTGTCCGCAGTAGAAACAGAGTGGCCGGCTGTCATAACTCCGCCACCTGTCCATTCGGCGTGATTGAGAGCGCCTGGAATTCGCCCACTGAGGCCCTTGGAATAATCGCGTCTCCTGACGGCTTGGTGAGCTCGGTGGGGCGTGGTCTGGAGGCGGGCGACGTAGGACCGCGGCGTAGATCTCAGATCGTGGCTCGTGATGAGGTGTAGGAATGTTGGCCGTGTAGTTGACCGGTTGTGGAATGCGGTATGGTTCGGAAATGGCTGCCGCGTTGTCGACTGGATGAAACTCGTTGCACTGGGCAGACGGTGATATGGAGCACCCAAGTTCATTCCTTACAGCTTGCACGAGGGCCTCTGACAACTGAGCTTTCGTAACCGTAATTCGCTGCAGCTCCTCAAGGACAATTTCTCTAATTATGTCTCGAAGAGTGGTCTGATCTGTTGCAGTCAGCGCCGCCACAGTAGTCGGGGCACAGCTGACAGGTCGGTTGTACTGGCGGCACCTATCTTAAGAGCTCGCTCTATAGCCGTAGCGTCCTTAATGAACTCACTCACGGTTTTAGGTGGGTTGCTTACTAAGCCGGCAAACACCTGTTCTTTGACACCGTGCATGAGATGCCGTAACTTCTTTGGCTCACTCATATCAGGGTCGGCACTGCGAAAAAGGCGAGCCATGTCATCCGCAAACATAGCCACGCTCTCATCCGGCTTCTGGGCACGCACGTCAAGCAGGCGCAGCGCATTGTCTCGTCGATCAGTTCTCGCAAAGGTGTCTGCGAGCTGGCGGCGGAAGTAATTCCATGTGGATAAGCTGGCCTCGTGGTTTTCAAACCACGTTCTAGCATTATCCTGAAGGGCACAATAAACATTGCAAAGCCTGTGATCTGCGCTCCACTGAATAATCTTGGCCACTCGCTCAAACTGGTCAAGCCAGTTCTCAACATCTTCAAACGCTTCCCCGCGAAAGCACTCTGGCACCTTGGTGTTCTGAAGAGTCACCAGCGTAGGGTTGTGATGTGACATGGCTTGGGAGACCTGATGTATTTGAGCGTTTGAATAGTCGCTCGGCAGATAGTTGTATGATATTTTGCATGATATTTTGGGCATGATATTTTGTAGCTTTCTTGTCTCACTCATATCTAGGTCGGCACGACGAAAAAGGCGAGCCATGTCTTCCGAAATCATAACCACGCTCTCATTCGCCTTCTGGATGCGCACTTCAAGCAGGCGCAGTGCATTGTCTTGTCGATCAGTTCTCGCAAAAGTGTCTGCCAGCCGGCGGCGGATGCTATTCCACGTGGATAAGCTGGCCTCGTGGTTTTCAAACCACATTCTAGCATTATACTGAAGAGCAAAATAAATATTGGAAAGCTTCTGGTCTGCGCTTCATTGATTGATCTCTCCAACTCGCTGAAACTGGTCAAGCCAGTCCTCTACATCTTCAAACGCTTCCCCGCGAAACACTCTGGCACCTTGCTGTTCTGAAGAGTCACCGGCGTAAGGTTGGGATGTACCGTGGCTTGGGAGACCTGATGAACTCGGGTGTTTGAAGAGTCGTTCAGCAGATATGGCTGTACTCTGGGGCTATAGCCTAGAAGGCGGCGGCTAGCGCGATGGACAGGCCTGTCGATGTCTGGGATCCGCTGTGGACTGCCGGAAGGAGTCTTATGAACACCCAGCACCTCCACCAGTGTCACATCTCGAGAGAACGCCAAGGAAGATCCAAAGATAGGACGGGTTTAATAATCAGCCAGGACGAGTCTTGCGCACAAACGTCCTTCTCTTCCAGTCTCGCGCTTGTGGGGCCAGTCTTCTTTGGCGCCGTCTTCAAATGAGGCAATATCAAAAAAAGTGCAGTTTAAGAAAATTGCCTTGTGCCCTTAGTGGGTTGTTACATATGCAGTCAGGCGTTCAAAGCCTAAAACATGAAAACATTGAAACATCGTGTCATTTCACGGCATTATACCGTGAAGATCAATGCAAATACCAGGATATATGCAAGAGAACGATTCTGTGCTTTGAATAATAAAGCGTTACTCCGGCGATGCATCGTACCCACCTTTGATTGCAGTTCGGGCAGCCTCCATACATATAACCCTAAGTATAACTCGCGCTCCGCTGCTCAAATGTGATTTGCGATCAAATTGGAAGGAAAAGAGAAATTTGTTAAGGTATTTGTGACAAGTCGTGAACACCAGTGAAGCTGTTTCGTCAATCACTCAGCGGTGCAAATACTGTGGCATGATGAGTGGTGAGGGGCATGTATAAGTGCTGGGCATTAGAATTGCGAACGTAAGTCGATTGGCCTGAGGGAACGCTCGAAATGCGTACGTATCATCATGTTGGCGAATTCACAGGCGCTGGAAGTTCAAGCATATATGCAAGTTCCGCTCTAGTAGTATTTGAGACTGCTGTGCCAGCACTCATGCACACCAGTAAGCTATGGCAGCACGCAACTTATTGACTTCCCACCATGAAATGCTGCGTTCAGCAAGTGAAGTGGCAGCTGCAAGGATTGTCTTGATGCATGTCGCGAAGGTGCTCAGCTAGGACGGCGAGAAAAGTTCTATTCATTAGGGAATCAAATGCGTCTTTTCGAACTTATTTTGTGTTTTGTTCAATTTAGACAGATTTTGTACCGGATATACCGGAAGGGAATGCAAGGAACCAGTAGCACGCTATGGATGAGACGCCCAACGTTTTAGCGATGATGGCGCGCAGTATCTACTGCGGCTAGTGATATCCAGGGAGGTTTGGGACGACTTGCACGGAGTGAACTCTGGTGCGTCGCCGGGCAGAGACGAGATACCGATTCAGTTTTATCCAGCCAACTGGACTACTAAACCCAAAGCTCTCATCGCAAAGCTGAAAGCTGCACTTTCCAGAGAGTTTCTGCCGCGTACGTTAGACCACAGCGGCATGCTTTTAGTAAATAAATCAGATGGCGACGGGTGGAAACCGCCTGGCTGGCACCCAATTACCTTAGATAAAACTGATTATAACGTCTTCACGTCTCTTCTAGCGGAACGTATTTACCGGTTCCTTAGTCAGATTACTAGTCCAAACTAAGTTTCTTCGGTTCCTGGCCACAGCGTTTCACCCGGTTTATGCTCGCTTGTTACATAATCGCCTGCACAAATCACCAATACGCCAATGGTAGTGCGGTGAGCATGAGCCATTCAATGGGCTTGAATTCCTAGGGAACGTCAACCTAATCGAGGTCATTGGTATTTATGGCTTCTCCGCACCGCTCATTGCAAAGTTCGAGTGACGTTTTACTAACTTAAGAGGCGGAATTGTAATTCCCGACGCCGCCAAGCCACCTCTTTCATTCCCTAGGGATGTGAGACAAATATGCCAGCTCTCACCTTCACTCTTTGTAGTCGAAACTGAACCGTTGTTGCGTCATCTTGAAGGCTCGAGGTTGATGCGTTGAGTGTCAAACCCTGCGCTTCAAGTTTCGACGCGCCGTAGCGTGTGCTGACGATATCACGCTGCTGCTCCGTATCCCATCGCAGGTTAATCGCAAGATAACACCAAGTAAGCAGTCTTTTTCTTGTGGCAGCCTGAACGCCAGCAAATGGCAGGTACTTTCTATAGGTCGACACGTGCATGCGTTATCCGATGACATCGCACTTGCTGACTGTGCCATAAGCCTCAACATAACTTTCGTTGCGGGCAACGTCTCTCCACGTACGTGGCCGACGGCTGTCCGCAATTTACAAGAGAGAGTTGCAGCCGTCTGTGCGTCTTCTCCCTCTCAACTAAGCGCAAATGCTTATATGAATCAGAATATGTTATGCAGCAAACAGCGATTTCTGGAACATGGCATTCCCTGAACCATATTCGCCCAAGAAATGATTATCATCACTATGCGCTGGTTTGGGAAGTAAAAACAGATCATATGGCGCGTACTTACCTTGCATGCGAAAGTGGTGTTGGCAGGATAGAATGCATAATTCCATTCTGTCGGGCGCGCTGCGCGAAACGGATCGTCGAGTTAGTGAACAAATATGACCAATGTAGCAATGTGGCTGTAATCCTGTATTGGCTCGGACCTAGACGCTACAATATAGCTGTGATCCTGTAATGGCTTGGACCTAGGCGCCACATTTCGGAACTCTCACCTTTACCATTCACCGCCGCCGTGCTCCTGCTCCACACACTGTTGGGAGAGGTGTTAAAATAAATGACTATGTCGCTTTAAGCACGCATAAATGCTCTGAGTCGCTTTGTTTTGCCTCAGTGTGGATGTCTTTATATGCACCGAATGTATGCCGAGCGAAAATGGGTAGAGGCTCAGTTCTGTGATCTGACAGATGCAGTGAGGGTGTGCTGCCCTCTAAGACCCCCCCCCCCCCCCCCTCAACCGGAGCATCCTCCTCGCAGAGCTCTGCCCGAGTTCTGGCCAGAATGAGAGGCCAACTTATGTGCTGGAGCAGAATCCGTTCGAAACGTTCCCACTGATAACACGTCCCTGAGTGCTTTTGTAAAGTTTCCTAGGCCGTCGGCTCTCCACCATCGATGAACAGTATTTCCTCCGGAGGTGGTCGACTCCTCACATTCACATTTAAAAGGGTAGAAGTATACTACTGGCTCACCCTTGTGATTGGGCACTGCTTAGTTTTCGTGCCCTTTCTCCTGTTTCTCCCTCCAACCTTAATCTTCTACACGCGAGGTGGGGTGTTTCTGGCGTTTTTATGGACCTTTATCAACTATGTTCACACTAATTATTTCGCTATACGCCTACAAACGTTACCGTGTGACTCTAGCTGACACTCTCCTTGACCAAGGACCGACACTGCTATATGCTGAGCGGCCGGAGATCCCGATGAAGATTGTAAAGCGTGTACTAGCGCGTCTGCTGGAGGCAGATAACCTCCTCAGTTTAGCAGTTTTTCTCTGGTATGGAAATCAACAGTCTAGTGCTCTTTTAGCATTCAAATGCCATGAAAATGAAATATCATTGCATCACTTCGTACTACACTACTACTACTATAACACTGGTGTGTGCATTGCAGCCTTGCAGCCCACTCGGCACTTGTGTGTGCATTGCAGCCCACTCGGCACTTCGGTAGCTCAGCAATGGCTGGCATCACAGTTTTTATAAGACCTTTGACGACTGCAATCCAAGACCAATAGGTATCCAGGCACAGTGGGATTACGATCTTTATTAGCTCTCTAGGATATGTGGTGCCATTATCCGCTTTATACGTAGCTACCACAATCAAGTCTTGAGGTGTGTGCACTGATAAGACATCGGCCGTAGCTCATGGTCAACCATGCATTGCGATGTGACAGTCTGGGTTGTGCCTGAAGTAGTAGAACTTTCACTCCAACATCTGTTAATATCGCTGCTCCTTCAAACTCATTGGCATTCCTGTTCTTGAGTGAAGACGAAAGGCATGTGAGTGATCGTGTTGTAGTTTTTCCTCCTTCAGGTGACCCAAACATTAAGTCATAGCAATTTCGCCGCTGCTAAAGCCAAAACCGAAAAATGTGTTGAAAGCATTCATCTCAAAATAATTCCGTTGTATGCACAGAGCCCATGGCGATGCCTGTATACTTATCTCTGATGAAGTATAACATTCAATAAAGCATGAAACCAAAACCTAGTTGCCTCTACTCCATAAAAAAGGCACGAACATAATATTTTCCAGATAATATTTTGTACGGGGCAGCTGAAGAGTACACTGAATATAATTACATGATTTGCAGGTATCGACTCAAATCGCGATCCCGATGTGAATATTTACATACTTGTGGTTGTGGACAACGTCGACCATGATCGCGTCTTTATAGAAGAAAATGACAGTACAGATGAGTACTACAAGAAGTTTGTGTTTATGGTAAGTTGAAACCAACATTAATTACATTAGTAGCATACTCAATGGTGACAGGCAACAAATAACCAACAGTATACATCAATTTGAAATTAGCCGGCAGCTCTTTTTGCGCATGCGCCTGGTGCAGCCCATTCTTGTTAGAACGTGGCGGCAGCAGTTCTCATAACGCAACGTTCACGCTTTCACTGTTTCCCTATAAGAGTGAAACAGCCTATACATCAAGACTGATACACCGACAACATCAAAAGTATTCGCAATTTTCGCTTTGTTATGTCATTTACACTGCAGTGGCAGGAACTGCATCAGTGTTTTCGTAGGCATTTATTTTCAGTCAACCATGATCAGGTGTACAAAATTTTATGCCTGCATATCAGCCTGAGTCGTGATTATAGTACAAACGCTGCTTATTGGTAATGCTTTTTATAAGGTTCCATTTTCAAGAAAACCATTGCCAATCCCCTTTGAGATAAAAAACCACTAGCATGCTTAAATATTTTGTATATGACATAACTGTGCACTTTTTGGTAGGTTTGTGGCGAGATATCACGAGTCCTCATAGCATCAAAAGAGCTTCCAACACTGGTATACCCTAGCCACTTTGAAATGGTATCTGAACCTACTTGGTGCCCTCAGATTTCAGCTTAAACATGCTACATGGCCGCTCGCTGACCCGGCGGCAATGCGCAATGATTCTCTGTCCACACATTGGATGTGTGTGGCCTGGGGAACGAGGGATGCACCACGGCCTTGCCACCAGTGACGTGTGTAACGGCTGTGGCGCGGTAGAAACTCACGAACATCTTCTACTGCACTGCACCGCCCTAGGCGAACCACGACATGAGTTGCTGGCGGCTTACAGAGCTCAGGGGGTAATCCTGCACAGCATAGCTGCGCTCCTGTGACCGCCGGGCAGTGCGCGCATCCGCAAGCGAACAAACGTGAGCCTGCGTGAATATATCGAAGAGGCGGCCTTGATGACGCGCCTATTTCACCTCGCCAAATAGTGCACGCTTTTACCGAACGCTCCGCGTTTGCTACTTCGGATGATAACGGCCGATCGCCCCACGACGGCCGTCAGTGTTTTGTACAGTGTGCACGTGCGTGCGTCGTGAACAGTTTCATGGACGCAGAGCTATTGCGCAGGCCCGCCCGATGTGCCGAGTGCTCACTGACCTAAGACATTTGCGGGTGGGCCTTAATCAAACTTCTGTATACTGTACCATAGTGTATATATTGTTGCTGAGCGGTATTCGCTGGCCGTGCTGAAGAAAAAGAAGTGCGACAGACTCCCAGAAGAAGAAGACGCAGACGAGTGCTGTGCTGTGATCATCCTCAGTGGTGTGGACAACTGCCTTACTGTGAATATTTCCCGTAACATCTCTTGGTGGAGGTGAATCTTTCGATCCCCGTCACAAGCTGGATCTCCGCAGCGGCCGACGCATTATTACCACCACTATGACTCCTGACGCCGCTACATCGACTGCCGCCACACCTGCTGTCGTCATGGCCCATCTTCGTGACCCCGGAACCTTCTGTGGGACCGACGACGTTGATGTCGACGACTGGCTGGCTCTATACGAACGAGTCCGCAAGCACAACAGATGGGATCCCACACTTATGCTTTCTAATATCATCTTTTACTTGACTGGGACAGCACGGGTGTGGTTTGAGAACCATGAAGAGGACCTCACATCTTGGGACATCTGTGAGCAGAAGCTACACGACCTCTTCGGAAAGCCCATTGGCCGTCACCTTGCCGCGAAAAAGGCGCTCGCTTCTCGCGCGCAAACGTCTACAGAGTCTTACATCACTTACATACATACAGGACATCCTATCCCTGTGCCGCAAAGTCGACGACGCCATGCCTGAGGAGGATAAAGTCACATAGTAAAAGGCATTGCCGACGATGCTTTCAACCTCCTTTTATGCAGGGATTACTCCACCGTGGACTCTGTATTAGAAGTGTGCCGACGTTTCGAACAAACGAAACAGAGACGCATATCGCATCGTTTCGACCGTCTACTGAACACGGCTGCCAGCTCTTCCTGTGTCGATCTTCCGCCTCCTCGACCGCCAACTAATGACACTACTTTGACCCGCATCGTCCACCAAGAGCTAGAGGCAATGACTCCTGCAGCTTCACTCTCGCCAACCCCCGACAATACCTGGGCTACAATGTCACTCATTCAGGCTGTTGTTCGCCAAGAGGTTGCCAATATGGGTCTTCCTTCTACCTGCCGCACCGACACCGTGGATTCAGGACCTGCCCCTCCAGTAATTGCAGCTGCATAACCGACCGCCTGTTTCTCGCGCCGATATCGGTACCGCAATCCGAATGAGTGGCGTACCCACCACAATCGTCCCATCTGCTTTACTTGTTCCCGCGTTGGCCACATTTCCCGTCACTGCCGTAGCCGTTGGTACACGCCATCTCGTCAGTTCACCTAAGTCGACCGCCGCGGAGACTATGCCCCTCGCTATACCTCACCTCGCCCCGACCAGACCACTCAGACCGACCAGACCAGATTCTGCGTTGACTATCGTCATTTAAATAAGATAACCAGAAAAGATGTGTATTCTCTTCCGCGTATAGACGACGCGCTTGATATTTTGCACGGAGCCAGCTACTTTTCGTCCATCGACCTTCGTTCCGGCTACCGGCACATCTCTGTCGACGAGAGAGACCGTGAAAAAATAGCGTTCATCACCCCTGACGGCCTTTATCAATTCAAAGTCATGCCTTTAGGCCTTTTCAATGCCCCAGAAACCTTCGAACGTATGATGGACTCTTTGCTCCGAGGCTTCAAGTGGACCGCTTGTTTTTGTTATCTTGACGATGTAATGGTTTTCTCGTCGACATTTGAAAGCCATCTCCGTCGCCTTTCTACAATCCTAGCGCTTTTTCGCCGCGCGGGACTGCAACTAAGCTCCAAAAAGTGCAGCTTTGGTCACCGACGAATGAAAGTGCTTGGTCACTTGGTTAATGCTGCCGGCGTTCAGCCTGACCCCTACAACATTCGTGCCGTCAGAGATTTTCCCACTCCACGTTCGTCCAGGGATGTTCGAAGCTTTATTGGCCTATGTTCTTATTTCCGACTATTCGTCCCGAATTTCGCAGCGCTAGCTCGTCCTCTCACCAATGTCCTAAAGAAAGACGTTTCAATCGCCTGGGGGCCTGAACAAGTTGCAGCTTTCTCGGAACTTATTGCTGCTCTCACAACTCCACCCGTCTTGGCCCATTTCAACCCATCTGCCAATACTTAACTCCGCACCGACGCAAGTGGCCACGGCATTGGAGCTATACTTGCCCAGCGACAACACGGCCACACAAGTGTGATTGCGTATGCCATTTTACCATTTTATTCGCCCCCTCGAACTGAGAAAAAAAAACATAAAAAAATTGAGGGGGAGCCTGGACCAGCAAAAGCTTTGCCAGGCTTAAACCAATTAAAAATAAATAAAAACGAGCAGCAGCTCGAGATAAAAAAAAAAACACTTTTTAAAAGCGATAGAAGGTATTAAAAAAAAAAAAAAACGAAGTCCATGTCGAAATGTGGTCCACGCTGGTTTAAGAAGAATAAAAGGAAAACCCCAGAAGGTAGCATCCAGACCTGCAAGTGAAACAAAACACGAACCAGAACCAGAAAAGAAGAGAATAGCAGCAAAACCACCGTCACACAAAATGACAAATAACAATACGGAGAGAGAGGCAGACGTACGAAACTCAAAGCATAAAAAAAAGAGAGACTGGGGTAGAAAAGTAAACAGGACAGTCCCCAACAAAGACATAAAATCGGGTGAACAATAGAGAATTGCTGTCTCCTACGGCATTGTAATCGTTGGTCCACGAATTAAAGAGAGAAAATACTGATGTTAGGAATAGAAGAATCAAGCAAAAGAAAAAAAAATAACTTCCGTCACCACAGACAAGAGGTAGGGGATGAGAAAGAATGGCAAAACCTAGATAAAACATTAAGAGAGAGAAAAAAAATTATTAAATCTAGTCTGATGCGAAAAGACGTCCGTCACTATGCCAGATTATATTAACCGCAAAATGCACGGGTAAGAGAAACGATGGAGGAAGATTCATATAAAAAAAAAATAATAAAAAAAATAATAATAAAAAAAAAATTACAGCACCACTATACCGGACTCGTGTGACAACCGCAGCAGAAAAGGCAAAATAAGTAAAATTTCAGATATCACAGAGGAACAAGAGAACAAAAAATAACTCTACTCATTTCATAGCAGTATGCATGCTGCCCATACGGACCTGGCTCTGTAGGCAAGAGTGCCTGCAGTCACGAGCACATCCAGGAAAACTGAAAGGCATGCCTTAAGCACTCTGCTCAACACAGGAGCACGGAGCCCTCCCCTGTGCAGAGCGTGGCAGGGGGTCTTCAGGACCCTCCGACGAGACCCTCGCCCCCACCACCATCAGGCTCAAGCACAGGATCAGCAGGTCATCCGCTGGTGCTTGTAAAAACCAAGATGGAGAGTTGGCGGCATCGAAGGGCACGCCACGACGAAATACCAATGGACACGTAGAAACGTGATCCAGTAGGCATAAGTGACCTGCGCACTACAGCCATAGGCGCCTCCATGAAGGCACGTGGGCGTGTCCGTATCAGACAGGCTGAAAGGAAGAGCAATCTTCCTCCTCTGTACTGAGCGTGGTTGGGGGTCGGCAGGAAACTCCGAGGAGTCCCTCATCCCCAGTCTCAAGTACAGTACGGATCTAACGGAAATCCACTGGTGCTTGTAGAGCCAGGGATGGGCTGTTGGCAGCAGCAGCGTGCACGCCACAACAGGAAACAGGTCAAAATTGCACCCAAGGAATAAGGCAGCCAGAAAAAAAAAAAGAGAGAGAAATAAAGGGTACCTGAGAAGAAAAACAAAGAATTCAAGGAAAATATTAGAGAGAAGGAAATCAACTCTAAATGATTACGTACATAATTGGAACGCATGTTTCGAAAAGAATATATATATACATATATATATAAATTATTAGGACAGAAATAAAGAGAAAAAGAAAACGCATAGGTAACCTTTCAGAGGAGATACGTAGAAAAATAAACCCTGCGGCATATAATTTAAAGAATGCGAAATAACAAGCAAATAGTTTAACAGAATGATGTCAGCGACAATAGTCAGGTATAGTGCTGCTTATGTGTTTAACCATTTGAATTAAAATTGCACAAGCGACAGGATTTCGAAGCAACGTCGGGTATTGAGACGTTGTTATTTGTGATGAGCAAAAAGACTTCAGGCGAGAAACAAAAGGAGCAGTAAGGGAGCAGTCTTGGAAGTAGTGACGGAGGTCATTACACATCTTGCCACAGGAACAAAGTGAAGAGGAGGATAGACGTACTTTTTTAAAATAAAAAGGAAATCTGCCATGCCCTGTAATTAGAGTTGTAATCGCATTACGGGGCGGACAAATGCGTGGTATATTGAGGGTATCGGGTATCCAATTAAATAATTCTGTGCCGCCATTATTTTCGCGCCAATATGTGCTCCACAAAACAAGGGAAGAACGATGTAAGCGTGAACGGACATAACGTTTTGAAAGAGTAGAAGGATGTAAACAGCCGTACTGTCCTGCGGTACCAGCTGCTTGGTCGGCTAACTCATTGCCATAAATGCCGGAGTGGCCCCGGATATGGAATAACATGAATTGAGCGAGAGACGATAAGCGCGACAGGTTCTTTTTAATGATAAGAATTGTGGGGTTAAACGAATTTACTGAAGAGATGGCAGAGAGCAGAGACAGAGAATCTGTATAGAAATGAATAGGCGTAGTGGGAGGGTTGTTAAGAGCATATTCAACCGCAGAATTAAAGACTACAAGTTCCGCTTCATACGCACTGGAAGGTGGCTGCAAAGAAAGGCGATGAAAAAATAGTATGTTTTGGGTTGAGTTAAGTACTACAAAAGCTGCGCCCGCGGAGTGAAGTGTGAAGGACCCATCAGTATAGATATGCAGTGCGCGTTGGGAAGAACAAAACATGGCTTCCTGGTAGGTGAGTTTAATAAAATGAAATTTAAACTTCATTGAGGGATGATCAGCCCAGGGATTGAACAATGGCTGTATTTCAGCAGGGTTGTATGTAACGTTGCCATAAACTATAGGTTGCCGGAGTGTAAAAAGCTTGAACTCGGCACATAACTGGTCTAAATGAATAGGCAACGGAACAACATTTGCAAGCACGCAAAGTGCGGCTGTTCGCGTGGTAGCGTAGGCGCCAGTAAGAGCGAGGAGTGGTATTCGCTGTAGTGATAGGACGCGATCTCTTAGTCTAGAAAGAGGACAGTGATACCACCATGCAGGGGCAGCATACGTAATCGAGGGGAGAATGACTTGGTGATAAAGTTGACGCAAATGAGAAGGTGAAACGCGAAAGTGTAAATTAAACCAATTAAGGAGCTTAGTGGTAGAGGCCAAAGTTTTAGTTTGCAAGTGATTTACATGGGGAATAAAGGTAAGGTACGAATCAAAAACGACCCCTAATAATTTGATAGTTGGCTCGCACTTAAGGCTGTGAGTTCCAAGACGGATCGTGGGTTTACGCTTATGTAATGCTGGTACTCCATTATGAAACAAAACATAAGAGCATTTTTGTGCGTTTAACTGAACACGATTTTCGGTGCACCATTGCTGGACTAAAGTCAGAACGCTGGTTGCCCTTGTAGATAACTCGCGACTTGTCTTACCAGGTACAAGGATAATGGTGTCGTCGGCATATGCCTGAATGTGAATTGGGGAAGGGAGAGATATATTTAGGAGGTCATAAAGGACAATGTTCCAAAGTAATGGGGAAAGAGGTGAACCTTGCGGATTACCAAGAGTAGAAGGAGCCGAAATAGAACAAGAAGGAGATTGATATGTTAAATGCCGGTCATCTAAGAAGGAAGCTATAAGGGAATATATATTTTTTGGACATCGATGCTGCCTTAGAAAACGCAAGATTAAAGGGTGCCAAACACTATCAAATGCACCTTTAAAGTCCAGAGAAATTAAAACCACAGGGTGCTTCTGTTGTTTGTAGTCCTGTAATAATTCACGTAATTTATAAATGGCCTGGACAGAATTTCGGCCGTGAGTGAAACCATACTGATTCCTGTGAAGCAAGTTATTATTTGATAAAAAGTAGTACAGTCGACCATAAAGTAAGCGCTCGAGTACTTTACCAAACGAAGAATTAATACAAATCGGGCGGTATGAGCTCGGAAGGTCCGGTGGTCTGTTGGGTTTGGGAATAAAAATAACTCTGCCTATTTTCCATGGTTGAGGGAAGTGACCCAAAAACAGAGAAGAATTGAAAATTGAGGAAAAGAAGAAGGAATGAGCATTAAACAAGGAAACGACAAAACGAGGAGAGATAAGATCGGGGCCAGCAGAAGACGTTAAATCCATTGAAGTTATAACAGCCTCAATTTCTTCGAGAGTGAACGGTGGATCCTGGATCGAGTTATTATAAGGCTGCTTAATATCATCCCTAACGTGAGTATGTAAAGGTAGATCTAAAGAAGAATCGTCCGCAGCGATATGCGTATTCATCAGAAGCTTTATAGTGTCTTGAAACGTCTCTGTATAGGTACCGTCAGGGTATCTCAGCATAGGAATTATTGAAGGAGTACTGAGCTTTCCAAAAGCATACTTGTATGGTTTGCCAAAAAGGAATTTCCTTGTAGCATTTGAGCAAAGTTCCTTTAAATAATTGTCGTGTGTACGCCTGATGTTAGCTCTATAGACAGCAAGAGCTTTATAATAAATTGAGCGGTGGTAAATTCTCTGTGTAGGATCGGAAATACGTTGAAAACGACGTCGAAGAGCCCGAACACGTGAGCGCTCCATGCGCAAATCAACCGACCACCAAACAGATCCCTCAGGAAATGTAGATTTAACAGAACGTAGGTTTTCGTTGTAGAGTTTCATAAATATCTGATTAAATTTTGAAAGGACGCTATCTAGGGCAGGCGCTGAATAGATCTGATGATTGTAAAAATGCTGAAACCAATTCAGAGACGCTAACTGGGAAATTAAGCGACATGAGCTGGCTCTAGTAAGCCTCTTAAACTGTGATGAAGGTTGAGAAATGAAAGAAAAAGAAATAAATCTGTGCTCTGAAAGGGATGAATCTGGCAAAACGTCCCAAAAATAAGCCTCGCTTAGTAAGTTTGGGGAAGCCAATGTGATGTCAATCCAACTTGAAGCGTACGGAGTTTCATATGTTGGCAAGGAATTTGGATTATTAATAACAACCAAGTTATTGGATGCAGCAAATGCTTGAACGTGAGTTCCTCTCAGGTCCGTAACACTTCCGCCCCAAAGGATGTTTTTTGCGTTAAAGTCACCACAAATGATAATATTATCTGTAGGTGAAGTCTGTACACAAGTTGCCAGTAAAGCAAGAAAGCTTTCGATGTCTGCGCGAGGTGGTATATATACTGCTATGAAAAGAAATTGATAAGTCGATGTCGAACACAAAATGGCAACAAGCTCAGGTGAAATGAAAGTAGGAAAAACATCAAAATTAGGATTGTGGAGCAATACAACGCAGCGGGGATTTTCAGTACAGTAAATTTTATGAAATGAAGGAGGAATTCCTGCAAATTCTTTTTTAGGGGTAATGTATGGATCGCAGACAGCAGTTACTGTGATGTCATTATCTTGAATGCATTTAACCATGGGGGCAGTCGCGCAGCGTGTGTGATCCAAATTTACTTGTAAGAAATTAACATTAAGGTTGGGACGAGGGGTAGCCGTGGTCCTAAAAGCCATAGTTGGTTCTAGCCCGTATTCGAGCCTCTCGATCCTGCAAGATAGTGCAGGTGACGTCACCAGCAGGATGCGCACAAGGGCGGCCTGCCGTTGCGCATGGGGCGCATTTTACGTTTGGGTCCTTAATCGATCTGGGACACTGTGCAAGGGGGTGCGAACCGGAGCATCGAGTACAACACGCCTTATCCGGGGAAGTTTTTTGTGTACAAGCTCGAAGGGCATGACCGTACTGTGCACAAAAGGTACACAAAGGCACATGTAGATCCTCTTGGACTTCTACTGAAGTCCAACCGATCGTGACCCTACGTGCGGCGCGAAGTCGGGAGAAGGCGGGAGGGTCGACCTCAATGATGTGCACTCGCTGCCCATATCGCTGAGTAAAAGAAAGTCTGACCTTGCATGTTTCTGGATCGAGGCATAATCCGGGGTTCCTGCGGTTGACGACCGCCACCAAATCATCCGGGAGGACGTCCGGGTCAACACCTGATAGCCGAACGTGCGGGTTCCTCCTCGCAGGAACCCGGACTTTAATTGAGGCATTGGTGGCCTCAATGCGGGTGATGGCTGCCCTCAAACGCTCAAGATCTCCTGGGTCCTTGGAAGTTACTACCAAGGCACGACGCGTGGGCCGGAGGATGAGAGCGCCAATCCCCTCGGATTCTGGGTCTATTGATGCCTTGAGCAGAGTTGCAACTTCCTGCCCCACATGATTTGTAGCGGCCGCAGACGTTAAGACCATCTGGTGAGGTTCCACAGTATGATGCTCGTGAGGCCTTATAAAGTCCTGAATACCATCCGTGGATCTGCGAATTGCTTCGCGAGGTGCCAGATCGAGTATGCGTATGCCAGCCGCCTCTTATCTACGTCCGAACAAAATTACTCTATCACAGAGCGAGAGTGCCTGGCACTTGTTTGGGCTATTACAAAATTCCGCCCTTATTTGTTTGGCCGGCATTTTACTGTTATAACAGACCATCATGCCTTGTGTTGGATTTCCTCCCTCAAAGATCCTACAGGCCGTTTGGGGCGCTGGGCGCTTCGATTACAAGAGATACATTTTCCGTCGTGTACAAGTCCGGCCGACTTCACCAAGATGCAGACTGCTTGTCCCGTCATCCCGTCGACTCCCCTAGCCCTACCGACTCTGACAATGACGCATGTGTCTTGTCTGTGTCGGCCTTTTCTAATATTGCCGACGAACAACACTTAGATCCTTTTCTCCATTCCATTATCCTCCGTCTGACCTGCGACCGACCTGATCCATCTCTTGCTTTATATGTACTCCACGAGAACACCCTATACCGACGCAATATGCGACCAGACGGCGCAGACCTTTTTCTCGTCGTTCCTCAACATCTGCGTTCCACCATCCTTGACCAGTTTCATGATGCTCCAACAGCTGGCCACCTGGGTGTCTCTCGTACATACGACAGCCTGCGCTGACGCTTCTACTGGCCGGGGCTCTATCGCTCCGTCCAGCAATACATTGCCGCATGTGAATTGTGTCAGCGTCGAAAGAAACCCACAATTTTGCCTTCAGACCATTTGCAGCCGATCCCCATACCCACTGACCCGTTTGCCCGTGTAGGTGTTGACCTTCTTGGGCCCTTTCGAGTTTCCGCCTCAGGGAACAAATAGACCGCTGTCGCCACCGATTATGCTACGCGGTATGCTATTACCAGAGGCATCCCGGCCAGCTGCGCCACAGACGTCGCTGACTTCCTCCTAGAAAACGTGATTCTACATCATGGTGCCCCTCGTGAACTACTAACTGACCGTGGCCGCCGCTTTCTGTCGCGAGTGGTTGACGAAATTCTCCGTTCGCGCTCCGTCCGTCACAAATTCACTACAGCCTATCACCCCCAGACCAACGGCCTCACGGAACGCCTAACCGTACCCTCACAGACATGCTGTCCATGTATGTGTCTGACGACCACCGGGATTGGAACGTTCATTTACCCTCTGTGACATTCGCCTACAATTCATCAGTCCACTCTACCGCTGGATACTCCCCATTTTATCTGTTATTTGGCCGACACCCGTTACTGCCCTTCGACACCTCACTACCCGCGGCAGACGCCACCAGAATTACGCCAGTGATGCCGTAGCCCGCGCTCATGATGCCCGCCGGATAGCTCATGCAAGGCTCTCTGCATCCCAAGACTCTCAAAAGTTCCGGTACGACAGTCGCCACCGTGATGTCCACTACACTCCTGGGTCACTCGTCTTGCTGGTGATCCCGTGCCGTCGCGTGGGCTTGTGTGAAAAACGTTTGCCCCGTTACACAGGCCCTTACCGAGTTCTGCGCCCCGTGACAGACGTCAGATACAAAGTCGAATCTGTGCCCCCGAAATCCTCATCCATAGCGCCATCCTCTGAAATAGTGCATGTGTCCCGCTTAAAGCCCTACTATGCACGTTCTGTTTCACAAACGTAGAACGCACCGGGACTGTGCTTTTCCCGAGGGGGGGGGGGGGGCGTAGTGTTACTGAGCGGTATTCGCTGGCCGTGCTGACGAAAAAGAGGTGCGACAGACTCCCAGAAGAAGAAGACGCAGACGAGTGCTGTGCTGTGATCATCCTCAGTGGTGTGGACAACTGCCTTAGTGTAAATATTTCCCGTAACAATAATTTTTTATTTTTACCTACCCTTTTCTTTCTCCCTATCGCTCACCTCTTTGATTTCCTCTACGTCTTCCTCGCTATCCCTTTATTTTTACCTCCCCACATCAGGTGCTTCAGATATCAGATAGCAGATACCGGAGCTGGCAAACATATTTTCCTTGCTTTTGTATATACAATAAATAACCAGAATGCAAGCTTCACAAGACTGCTATCGCACTAATATCAAAATACCTGCTCAGTTCCTCAAGAGCACGCGGCACTGAGCCTTACAGCAAAGTAAAAATGGAGAGGGGCCATCGTGTGATTAACATGTAGTATATGAAATGGAAAGCCACAAAAGAAATTCCAGATTCAATTCTATGTAGCCAAGTGCTCACAAAATGGTTCGTATGAAGAACGCATTCCTAAAGAAATTGTTCGCTAGGCTTCTTGTGGAAGCTTTGTAACCATAGCTTCAAATCAATGTGAAGTTCTGACAAGGCCAGCTGCCAAGACAGCGGAGTTTCAATAAATCCGTGTTGTCGCATTTGTTGAAGCCCTTTCAGAGAGAACTGCGATATAGGTACCACTGAAAGGTCTAGAAAGTGTGGTAAAATTGTCCAGCCTCGCTAATAATATTACCGCCTTTATTACATTAGGATTTGAGAAATGTATCGAAGTATCGAAGATACATTATCGAGTGCAGCGGTGGCGTAGCGGTAGAACATCCGCCTCGCATGCAAGAGGACCGGGGTTCAAATCCCGGTGCCGCGCATTTCTCCACCGGATGAAAGAAAAAAAAATCCGCGTGTTGATGGAATTGCATAAACAGGTTTGGGGTGCTACCTGATGCCGGTGAACACCTCCGGCAACGCACTCCCTCACCAGAACAGGAGTTGGCCACCCTGGTGCAGTAATTGGCCGCAACCTCCTATGATAAGCTCCATAAAACCCCGGCCCTCAGTCACCAGCAGCTGCGGAACAACTGACCACGGCGGCGGTCAGACCTGTGACGCAGCAGGGGGTGCTAAGAAAGTCTGGCTCCGCTGGACAGGCCGCCATTGGAAACTGACCCTGGCAACGTTTAATGCTAGAACCCTAGCTAGTGAAGCTAGCTTAGCAGTGCTGTTAGAGGAACTAGAGGGCATGAAATGGGATGTCATAGGGCTTAGTGAGGTTAGGAGGCCGAATGAGGCATATACTGTACTGAAAGATGGTCATGTACTGTGTTATCGAGGCTTACCAGAGAGGCGACAACTAGGAGTAGGTTTCCTTGTCAATAAGTATATAGCGGGTAATATAGATGAATTCTATAGTATTAATGAGAGGGTTGCAGGCATCGTAATTCGGCTTATAAGCGGTATAAACTGAAGGTTGTACAGGCCTATGCACCTACAGGTAGTTATGATGACCAGGCAGTTGAAAGCTTCTACGAAGATGTAGAATCGGCATTGCGAAAAGTAAAGACGCAGTATACTGTACTAATGGGCGATTTCAATGCCAAGGTAGGGAAAAAACAGGCAGGAGACAAGGTAGTAGGTGACTATGGCATTTGCTCTAGGAATAGCAGGGGGGAGTTACTAGTTGAGTTTGCAGAGCGCAATAACTTACGAATAATGAATACCTTCTTCAGCAAACGGAAGAACCGGAAATGGACCTGGAAAAGTCCTAACGGAGAGACTAAAAATGAAATCGACTTCATAATGTGTTCTACCCCCGCCATTATGCAAGATGTAGAGGTAATCGGGAAAGTGCGATGCAGTGACCACAGGATGGTGAGGTCCCGAATTAGCCTAAATCTGAAGAAGGAACGCAACAGATTAGTAAGAAAGAAACCCATCAACGAATTAGCGGTGAGGGGGAGGGCAGAAGAGTTCAGGATCTCGCTACAGAATAGGTTTTCAGCTCTAACTGAGGATGGCGACATTACCCTAGAGGCAAGGAACAATAATTTCAGAGATATCATTACTGAGTGCGCGGTAGAAGTAGGCGGTAGGATAGTTAGAGAGGATACCGGTAAGCTGTCTAAGGAGACGAAAGATTTGATTAAGAAACGCCAGAGTATAAAAGCTTCCAAGCCAACAGACCAGATCATATTGGCCGAGATATCAAAGCTAATCAATAAGCGCAAGGTGGCCGATATTAGGAAGTATAACATGGAGAAAATTGAGCGTGCTGTAAAGAACGGGGGAAGCCTTAAAGCGGTAAAGAAGAAATTGGGCATAGGCAAAAACCAGATGTATGCGATAAGGGACAAGGCGGGCAACGTCATCACTAATATGGAAAAGATAGTCAAAGTAGCCGAGGAGTTCTATACAGATCTCTACAGTAGCCAAAGTAGTCAGGACCGTAATAAGATTGGCGGTAGGGAAAAACAGTCAGACGTTCCACCAGTGACGAAGGACGAGGTCAAGAAAGCACTAGAAACTATGAAAAGGGGGAAATCAGCTGGAGAGGATCAGATAACTACAGATTTGCTGAAGGACGGGGGGGATATCGTGCTAGAAAACCTGGCCACCCTGTATACGCAGTGCCTGGTGTCATCGACGGTACCGGAACCATGGAAGAATGCAAACATTATCCTCATTCACAAGAAAGGGGACTCTAAGGACCTTAAAAATGACAGACCAACCAGCTTACTGTCTGTTACGTATAAGGTATTTACTAAGGTAATCGCAAATAGAATCAGGACAACCTTACACTGCAATCAAGCAAAGGATCAAGCAGGGTTTCGGAAACGGTACTCTACTATCGATCATATCCGTACCATCAATCAGGTGATAGAAAAATGCTCGGAATATAACCAGCCCTTATACATAGCATTCATTGATTACGAAAAAGCATTTGACTCAGTTGAAACCTCGGCGGTGCTGCAGGCATTACGAAATCAGGGGTAGACGGACCATACGTGAAAGTGCTGGAAGATATATATAGCGGCTGCACAGCAACCATAGTTCTGCATAAAGAAAGTAACAAAATTCCCATAAAGAGAGGTGTTAGGCAAGGAGACACAATATCCCCAGTACTATTCACAGCTTGTTTAGAGGAAGTATTCAGAGACTTGGAATGGGAGCAGTTAGGGATAAGGGTAGATGGAGAATATCTCAGTAATCTGCGATTTGCTGATGACATTGCCTTGCTAAGCAACTCGGGGGATGAACTGCAAATAATGATTGATGACAAAGACAGGAAAAGTAGAAAGGTAGGCTTGAAAATCAATATGCAGAAGACTAAGGTAATGTTCAACAGCCTCGGGAAGGAACAGCAGTTTACATTAGGTACCGAAATACTGGAAGTAGTAGGCGAATATGTCTACTTAGGACAGGTAGTAACCGCAGACCCGGACCACGAAAAGGAAATAACAAGAAGAATACGATTGGGATGGAGCGCATTTGGCAAGCACTCGCAGATTATGACTAGCAGATTACCGGTATCGCTCAAGAGGAAAGTATACAACAGTTGCATCTTACCTGTACTCACCTATGGGGCTGGAACGTGGAGGCTAACCAAGAGAGTTATACTTAAGTTGAGGACAACCCAGAGGGCTATGGAACGAAAAATGGTAGGGGTAACATTAAGAGATAGAAAGCGTGCAGAGTGGGTCAGAGAAATAACTCAAGTTACCGACATTCTAGTAGAAATTAAGAAGAAGAAATGGACGTGGGCAGGACATGTAGTGCGAAGAGAGGATAACCGATGGTCGCTGAGGGTAACAAATGGATTCCAAGGGAAGGAAAGCGTAGCAGGGGGCGGGAGAAAGTTAGGTGGGCGGATGAGATTAAGTTCGCAGGGGTCAAGTGGATACAGCTAGCACAGAACCGGGTTAAGTGGAGAAATATGGGAGAGGCCTTCGCCCTGCAGTGGGTATAATCAGGCTGATGATGATGATGTATAGGAAATCAGTTTCCGTTCGGTATCTTGTATCGGTATCGGAAATACAATTTTTCAAGGTACCGGGTATCGGTATCGAAGATATTTTTTCAAGTATCTTGCCCAGCCCTGCTTCTTATACAGCAAAAGCTTTCCGGAACAGATAGCCCCCATGTGTAAACACTGCTCAACTCCGGCTACTCTCATACACATGGCGTGCACTTGTACACACTACAACAGAGACAACTCAAACAACCCAGAGACGTGGGAGTCTGCTGCGTGCTTCCGAGCCAGCAGTCCAACGCTCGCTTATCCAGCGCGCAGTGGAGGCCGCGGCATCCCATGTAATATCCGCCGACCACCTCTAAGCCAGCGCAATTGGTCATTTGACTGGTCCCCTGTTTTTGGGCGGAATAAAAGAATTCAACACCACCGCATGAACACACTATCACCAGAGCTTGCGCAAACGTAGTACAGCAAGTCTGCTGAAAGTCACGACAACCTGATATTCCCACAGTAATGCGCTATCCAACGCAAACCGCTGAACACCCATATCTACACACCACCAAACATCTCGCAAAGGAAGAAAGCAATACATTAGAAACAGGTCAAACTAGTGTTTTATAAACTTTTTATCCCCCTTCAGGTCAGGGGTTTCACACTTTTATCCAACAAACCTGTATTCTTTTTTTTTTCGAAAATTTTTCCACAAGGCATAAGTTGAGAAAGGGGGAATGGGATGCAGGAGATAGAAAGTTAAAAGAAGGAGTGAAGTCCAGTTGCGCTTATGCATTCGAAAAGGTTAGCAGTGTAGCGATTGTCCATTGTCCATTTATCATAATCACTATCGCGATTCCACCGCAGGCCCACCTTTATGATTATCTGTTGCCTAATGTGAGTCGTTGATGGACACGTCCACAACAAGTGACGCACATCACAGACGTCAGGTGGAGTGTGACAGTGAGGGCACCGGTCAGTCACTGGTAGACCTTTTCCCACCATCGATGTCGAACAGATGGGGTCAGAGCCGCCCCTGCCCGGATCCGGCGCACTGTTACCTCCTCCTGCCGAGTAAGACGACGGTGGAGAGGGTTCGAACACGGAGGAATGAGAGCGCGTGTTCGCTGGCGCAGAACTTGCGAATCGGAAACGTGGGACAGGAACGAATCTGGGGGAAGAGGGGAAGGTGGTGGATCGCCTGATGTGTTTATGTGCGTCATAGCATCCGCTTGAATATTATGTGGATCGCTAGCATGGCCGCGAATCCAGTGTATGCGCACAGGACATGGGTACTTTGAACAGAGCAAATGTATGGACTGTGTTATTTGGAATGTTGTCGAACGGCCTTAAGCTGTTTAAGGGCAGTGAGAGAGTCAGTGTAAATATGAACTGCATTGAATGTAGGAACTGGTGGAAGGGAATGTATTGCATTGTAAATGGCTTGAAGTTCCAGTGCCGGAGGGGGCACGTATCCGCGGTATATGTCACGTGAGTGTTGAGATGCGGATGAGAGGGACTATACACAGAAGTAACTCCTCGCTCTGCAGTATGTGATGCATCGTTATATAATATGCACCCTTCAGGCAGATGTGCTGATAATACCGACGGGGAAGTAGTGGGGCGATTGTCCGTGAGCTGACAGTACGACCATGGAGGTAGTGTCTTTAAATGATGTAGTTGTAAAGACTGTTTGCGAGCTCTGTTTGCCATTAGCTGATCAACGAGTTCAGTGTATTCAACACGCCGCACAGACATCCCGAAATAAAATACTGTTACGGAGCACAGTATATCGAGACGACGACGTCATCCAAGTAGCATAAACATGTCCATTTAAAGCCACGGAGGAGTGAGTCCATCATACGCTCGAATGTCGCAGGAGCGTTACAGAGTCCAAATGGCATCACCTGGAATTGATAGAGTCCGTCGGGGGTGACAAATGCAGTTTTCTCGCGATCCCGTTCGTCGACAGCAATTTGCCAGTAGCCTGAATGCATGTCGACGGAAGAAAAATAGCAGGCACCATGCAAGCAGTCAAGCGCGTCATCAATTCGTGGAAGAGAGTAAACATCCTTATTTGTTGTTTGATTTAGGTGGCAATAGTCGACACAAAATCTCCAACTTTGGTCTTTCTTTTTGACCAATACGACAGGAGACGCCCAGGGACTGCAGGAAGGCTCAATAATTTTTGCGCCAGCATCTTGTCCACTTCTTTCTGTATAACATGCCGCTCAGTAAGGGAAATACGATCAGGCCGTCTGTGGATGGGACTGGCGTCACCCGTATTGATTCGATGGGTCACAACGGATGTTTGGCCCAATGGTCGGTCCCCGAAACTAAATATATCACTGTACGACAGCAAAAGGTCGGAGAGAGCTCTGGCTTGGTTATCTTGCAGATCCGCGGCTGAGAAGCGAACGCAACGGGTGTCATAGTTTCTATCTCTCGGCGAACAATCCTGGTCAAGTTGGAGGGATGAGATGGCTGCTGTAAGGTTGGACTATCTTCGAACGAGGACGTAGCAGCTGTGTTTGGCAAGCGTTCGAATCGGTGAGTAATACGGCGGTGTTTTTCTTGTTCAAACTGGCGGCAAACTTGGATAACTGTGTCGACCGTCGGACAATCTTTGCAAAGCAGCAGATTATAAACATCGTCTGCAATTCCCTTTAATATGTGGCCCACCTTGTCTAAATCGGACATGGCGCTGTCCACCTTTCGGCATAGGGCTAGAATGTCTTGCATTTAAGACAAGTACGATACCGTCGAAGACTGGGCATGGGATGCGAGGTCTTTTTATGCGCCAAGCTTGCGTCCGATCGGCTTGCTAAATAGATCTCGCAGCTTCTCTTTGCACATTTCCCATGATGTAATATCGTCTTCATGCGTCTCGAATCAGACGTGCGCCGTACCTGCCAGATAGAAGATTACGTTGGCGAGCATGAGGGTCGCGTTCAAACGGTTGGGCTTGCTGACCCGCTCGTACATGGCAAGCCAGTCTTCTACGTCGATGTGGTCGGTGCCGCAAAAGGTGCCTGGATCGCGAGGCTGTGTCATGACGACGGTGGGAGCTGAAGGTGTCGCGTAGGATGGCATAGTGATAGTACTAATCGGGAGGCCACTACTGAGGTCCAGGTTTGGCGACTTACGTACTTGCAGCAATCCTGCACCAAATGTTAAAGAAAGAACACAGTGGTAAACGCTAGTTCACTGTTAGACGCACACGACACACCGCACACCACAGAACGAAGTCAGCTAGGCCTGAGCGTCGTCTTCTTTCCTACTTCACATCAGCACGTCATCGTCGTCTCGATATACTGTGCTCCGTACTATGCTCCCAAATTCCTCCCTCCAACCTTGAGGAACGGCAGGTAGCTACAGTCCCTAAGTCCAGCCGCAGCTGGTGAACCATGCTAATCCTAGAGGAAAAGAAACAACCTACCTGCAAAAAGGACGCCCATTTCAGCTAACTAGCTCTCCACCACTGCCATTATGCGTGGCTATTTCATACTCGGTGAAAACTCCAGTCCTGGACCTAAGTCTGTTTAGGTCCAGTACAGTGAAATCGTTGCCTCTTCAGTCAGCCCGGTGGATTCGCGCGACACGACGCTCGCGGAATTAACCGCAATCGGCCAGGTGGCGTATGTGTATGGCGCATTTATTTTGGTTAAATGAAGGACCGATGTAGATGCAAGATCAAGAAGATGACTATATCCACTTCACCGCACGAGAGGGTTTTGCCCTTGGAATTCAATAAAGAGGTCAGTATTTACTGCGCGCAGCATGCTAGCGTTGCAATTTTAGATGAGGCGGGATCGATGCAGCGAAATGCAGTGCTCTCGTGTTTGGGCCAAGGAAGCTGATCGTTTCCGATGCCAGTTCAATTCCAGGCGGTGACACGATCTTTATTAGGTGTCAGTTCGTGCGGACAGGCTCTGATGAGAGGCTGTCTACGCCACCCTTGAGTGAGTGAATGAGTCAGTGTGTGATTGATTAGTACATTTATTTAGTGTCCATCATAGTTCTAATGCGACCAGGCCTGAATCTACTACTTGGGAACTTATAGAGCTTATCTCTTCGCTGTCTTGCGAGCCTGCTGCACAGCGCAGGGTTCGTCGTTGATGCTGGAGCCGAGGCAAAAATAGTATTGCCTTAATAAAACAACCGTTCGAGCGTGCGCCTTCTTCGCCACGCAGACTTACGCCTGTCTGATTCCCTGTCGACAGCCAGTCGAATATTAGAGCTGTTCTTATATGTGAACATACAACCAGTGGCTAGCAAGACATCCCTATGTTAGGCGCACTGAATACAGACACCAAAGCCACAAAAACGAAGCATGAATGCTGCCGCGGGGAGCATCCATTCCAACTGTCCTGATGCATATGAGAGGACAGTTGACAAATAATACGTTTCAGACAGTGGCTTTATTGCAGGACTTCGTATCTCGGGCCAGTACTGAAGCGAAAATTGAATAAAGTCCCTATGTTGTTTTCGCTCTGACAGATATTTTGGTAGTTGTGAACGAAGGATGATTGTTTTTCAGGTGAAAAGGTTTTGATTCCCTACAAATACCTACAATGTCTAATCCCATTCGTACTGATTTTAGGTGCAAAACAGAATAAATATGTTGGAGTTAGGGATACGGCTCGTGCTGATGGACGTGATTACAGTAAGTATACCTAAGTACCTACCTAACCATGCAACCTCTCATAAAGCAGAAAGAGCATTCTAACGCAGGGAATAATAGTCTTTCGAGCACTATTACCTTTCCATTCAGTATTACGTGTTTTAACCAAGTATAAAAATCACACCCAAGAAATATTTTTTTTGAATCAACGTTCGATCAATAAACATTTCAATGCAGAGGAACACCACTCCACGCATTCAAAATACCAATAATTCTCTAAATCTCTAAAATCATTTCAGATTCACATTACTTAAGACACTGACATGAAAGCACGTAGCGCGTGTAACTAACGCAATCACGCGACAAATAATATGCATGCGCAAGATATGGTAATTGATAACATTTTACCTAGTTATTTTTATTTATTTATAGATACTGCGATCCAGTACATATCACAGCAAGGTGGGGACAAAACAAAATACAAGCATATAAACACAACTCAAATTCTCAAAAATCATAACATTTGCAGGCACTTTTCAAATATTACTATACTATTCTGAGTAACAGTCTCGCTGTTAAGTTCGTTACATTGAGTAATTATTCTAGGAAAATAAGAATATGTAAAGCAGTTATTTCGCGCATTCAAGGAAGTTATTGTCAGATCGTGCCTTTGTCTCATGTTGTAACCTGAGGAGTAAACAAAATAATTTGAAGTAATAATATTTAGTGACCTTTTATGAGCTGAAATAAAAACTTAATTCGGCAGACCCGATTGTGCTCCTTAACTGGGGGTGATCCGTTGCGTTTCACGAGCTCACTGACAGATGCACGGCCGTATGAACATTGGAGCGGGCAGACTTAAGTGAGTGCCTAAAAAAAAGTTTGCGTATTGAATGTGCTACAACAGTATGTGCTTTGTCCAGAAAAGGTTGTTAGTAATCCATAGGCCCAAATATTTATACTCTATTACCTCCATCAACGACATGTTGCTAGTACGGTACACAAAGTGAAGAGACCTTTTCTTATGTGTAATTTTCATAACTTTTTTTGCAAAATTTAACACACATATGGCATTCATTGCACCACACAATCACTTTCGCAAAATCATTATTTAGACACATTTGGTCATGAACTGAAGACACCGCTTTATTGTACAAAATACAATCATACGCGCACAGCTTCACACTGACTGAAAGACCCGTAACAATGTCATTAATAAATATTACAAATAAAAGTGCACCCAATACAGATCCCTGGGGGACGCCAGATACAGCATCGATACTGTTAGATGAAATGTTATTTACAGTGACAAATTGACACCTTTTCGAGAGGTCTGCCCTTATCCATGTAAGTATCTAGTCGTTTTTGAAATAAAAACTGAGTTTATGCTCTAGCTTGCTTTGTGAAACCTTGTCAATGCTTTGCGAAAGTCTATAAATACGGCATCTGTTTGCTTTCGCTTGTTAATCAGCTGAGCGAAGTCATGCCCAGTCTCAACTAATTCTGTACCTGTGGAAAATACAGACCTGAAACCGTGCTGAAAATCTGTAAGAACTTTGTTCTCTTCCAAGAAAGCTAATATATGTTTATGAATTGTGTTCTAAAACTTTAAATGAAGTCGACGTTAGTGAAATTTGTCGGTAGTTCTCGAAGTGCGTTTTTTTCCCAGTTTTTTATAAAGGTTTTATCGCTGCTGTCCTCGAGTCATCAGGTAAAGAACCTTCACGTACTTACCTGGTGAATACAACCGATAAGTATTTCGCGCACCATTCTGCATAGCGCTTCAAAAAAGCGTTTGGTATATTATCGGGGCCTGGCCATTTTTTAACGTCAAGGTTCAAGAGCAAATCAAGAATACCAGTCTCCAAAATAACCAAATCAGATATGGCAGGAAACGCTACCGAAAAGTTGGAGAGACAACCATTGCCCTTTGTAAATACCGATTTAAAGAATATGTTGAACGCAACACCCTCATCACATACACATTTCCCGTTTACTATGAATTCATTCGTGGAAAAAGACTTTGGTAGTATTTGACGCCAGAATCTCTCGGGAGAATTTCTAATGAACGAAGGCAGCAAAGGTCCGTAATACTTTTCTTTGTCGCAAGTTATTTTCCGCTTTAATTGTTCGGAAATTTTTTCCACGACTGGTTTTAAGGATACGTTTTTTGCTGAACTTCTTTAATCTTTATTTACTTAGCTATAGGTCGTTAAAAAATAACGAATGTATATGTCTCATAATATCTGGTTCCATATACTTTTACTGACATTCCCGGCACAAGATGTTTTAATTTTGCGTCAATCGAAAAGCGCCGAATGAGCCATGAATCTGATTCTGCAAACCTGATCGAAGCCAAGCGCCCAATACACTGATGCGCCACAGTGAATATTTGTAATTGACGTTTTGTAATACAAATGGTGGAAATGAAAGTACGATGATAATCCTTACTTTTACTCCTCAGCTCAGTGAGCAGGAAAACAGCAGAGTCTTCGTCAAGCACAGAGGAGTCTGGGATCCAAATGCCTTTATAATACGATTGCGATTAATACTGAGTAATACATATAAAAAAAAATGGGAAGACTGTAGCATTGCCATTTTATTTACAAGGTAAGTATTTTTGTCAACATTCCAAAAACGCATTAGCACCTATGTAGACCGTATCACAGTGCCCTATTCGGCAAAAGTGCAATTGTAATGCGCAAAACTACTACAGTTGTGACTAAAAATTACCATCTTATGTGCGCGGCGGGGTACTAGAAAATTAGCTCATCACAGTAATTTTCATTTCTTTGGTAGTGGGTGAGAAACTGACGTGGAGTACCGATGAAGACATGAGCAGTTTTCCACAGCATCACTGGGCTAGCTGCGGCGCATTTCGCGTACGACACAGTTTGCCTTCAGCCGATCTGCAGCAGCGTGCCTTGCGGTGCGCGACATGATTGCCTCCCGCTTCTTTTTGCACGGTGTGGTGCACGGTGCGGGCGGCGCTCCATTCTTCTTTTTATTGCTCAAGCGATATTCATCATCATCATCATCAGCCTGATTATACCCACTGCAGGGCGAAGGCCTCTCCCATATTTCTCCACTTAACCCGGTTCTATGCTAGCTGCATCCACTTGACCCCTGCGAACTTCTTAATCTCATCCGCCCACCTAACTTTCTGCCGCCCCCTGCTACGCTTTCCTCCCCTTGGAATCCAGTTTGTTACCCTCAGCGACCATCGGTTATCCTCTCTTCGCACTACATGTCCTGCCCACGTCCATTTCTTCTTCTTAATTTCTACTAGAATGTCGGTAACTTGAGTTATTTCTCTGACCCACTCTGCACGCTTTCTATCTCTTTATGTTACCTCTACCATTTTTCGTTCCATAGCCCTCTGGGTTGCCCTCAACTTAAGCAGAACTCTCTTGGTTAGCCTCCACATTTCAGCCCCATAGATGAGTACAGGCAAGATGCAACTGTTATATACTTTCCTCTTGCGCGATAGCAATAAGCTGCTAGTCATAATCTGCGAGTGCTTGCCAAATGCACTCCATCCCAGTCTTATTCTTCTTGTTATTTCCTTTTCATGGTCCGGATCTGCGGTTACTACCTGTCCTAAGTAGACATATTCGCCTACTACTTCCAGTATTTCGCTACCTAATGTAAACTGCTGTTCCTTCCCGAGGCTGTTGAACAAGCGATATTACGCCAGGTGTAACCGCTCGTCGCAGTGTGCTGTGTCCGTGGAAGAAGAGCAACGCTCGCTCATATGCAGCTTATGCTTTCGCTCCATATTCGGTTCAGCAGCGTTGAACCCTTCTAATCGTTTTTTCTTCACATGCGTGGAAAACGTCATTCGTACCGATACATAACAACTTTTAATGTCCACCGAGCGCCACGTTTGACGTCGTCACTATGCGCATGCGCGGTCAGAAGATAACATAAGCCGTAGAGCAGCCGCTCATTTACCAAGGCATTTATATACGCGGAGAATTTTGGCGTCTTTAGTGCTGTGCAACAACGCTTAGTGCGAGCGCTCACTACTCTATCCTAAAAGCCGAATCTATTCATCCTGCGGACATAGTTCGCGTAGAAAAAGCCGCACGCAGAGAAATGGAAGCTGAAAGAGCTAAACGAACGATAGAAACTTCCTAAAAGCGAGAAGAGAGATTTTCAAAGCGAGGACCCAAGGCGGCGAGAAGAAGGTGCGGCAAGAACAACAAATAAACAATTCGGTCTCATTAACGACTACTAATGCTTTCGCTTTGTACATCCAGGCTTAGCTAAGTTAAGCCACTGAGAATATGTTTCTCGAAATGCGGCAGTGTGCCCCTACAAGCGTCCTAATGAACTATGAATTCAAGCAGAAAAACAAGGCAAAAAGAGAGATGAAGAGATAGTATTGTGCTTGGACAGAAAGATTGGGAGAAACAAGTCGAGAGCAGGCGCGAAAGGCAGAACATTCTCCGAGTATATTACGCGTTGCTCCAGATTACAAAAGAATCTCTCAAAATTAAGATCACGCTGAGGTTTGGATTTGTCAGAGTTCGCGAATTTAGGGTTATAGAGGTCCGGCAGACCGAAAGTCATATAAAGTTTTCCGCTTCAAATGGAGACTCTCGAACACTGCGAGCGTCAAAGCGCCTCCTCAACAAAGAAAATTAGTGCATTAGACAAGCAGCGAACTTCATTCTTCACGTTCATATCTGTGAGCTGACTGAATTGCTGACATCTTAGGCATCCTTTCTCATCGCACTTTATGCGCAGTATGAATGTGAAAATAAAGATTTCAGTGACACGTCCGCAGGTGTATCCACGAATGTGACGAACGCCTAACAGCTAATGTTGCAAATACAGAAACTGCTTCACTAATGCACTCACCCACTCCTGTAAGAGCCTACCAAGGCTTACAGTATGCTTAAATAAAATAAAAATAAATAAAGTCGGTAATGCAATAGCCTCACGTTCCCTCGCCGAAACGGAGTAGTGGTGTTCCACCAAATATAACGCAATGATTTGCCAGTGACATCTATTTAACCTTGGATGGGATGGAAAAGTAGTCATGGTAAGAGTCAAGAATAGCTTCTCGAGGTGGGGCTGGAGGGGTGGTTGATCGGCAATATGGTGTAGTAAGCGAAGGAATCACTGACATCATCAAAAGAAGCGATGGTGGTACCTACCGGAAAATGGCGGTATTTGACGCTAACGCCAGTTAAGAGTTGGTCAGTTCGCTTGTTGCGGAAGGAAAAGATCCACCGAGCGCGCAACATTTCTTTAAAAACAATCATTTTACGTTCGTTTCGGCAATGCCTTGAATAGCGGGAGGGTTGTCAAACTGTACCGCAACAAACAAGCTGTTGCTTGGAGGTTCAGTCACATGGGCATCGTAAACTTGGAAAAGTGGCCTGCTTGGGGTGCAGTCGTCGGAAATTGAGCATAGGGTGGAATCTCACCATGAGGTAACGGAGGTAGATGATTGCGCCATTTTCCTAAAGAAAACCAAGACCGACGATCAGGTCATTGAAGCCCTCTGCGAGTACAGCAAAGCAATATGAAAAAGTTACGCGACCAATCTTGACTGGAGTGGCGCAGACTTCAAGCGGTGTCACCACATGTACTTGGGCTGTCCGTATCGCGGTCCGTGCAAAAACTTCAGGACTTTGCGTAGGATGGCAACAAGGCCGCGACGCATAGCGCAAAAATCAGCACCAGTTCTGCAAGGGCAGCCACATGGGGGCTGTCAATGATGACCGGTATCTCAGCAGAAAGGAGCTGTATCATGGGTAGTCAGACTGGCGGGTCGTTCGGTGCGTCGAATTGCGGCATCGCAGTTAAGCTTCTGTTATCACCGGGAGGTCATCGGGCTCGTGGATCGTCCGATTCGTCGATTACGGGCGTCGGAAGAAACATTCTGTGATCGATGGAAGGTGGTCGGACAGCTGGGTGGAGCGGACGGTCACAGGTTGGACTGTTTGATCGGATCGGCAAGTGGAGGATATTGGTAGTAGTGCTAATAGACGGCAGCCCTACCCCCAAGGTTCGCCACCCTCAGTTTTCCCGGCATAGACTTGAGGACTGCCTGAAGGAAGATCAGCGACTGGAGGAACATTGTCGTTGGGATGGTGACCTTTACTGGAGTCGCGGTAGGGACGCTAGTGGGACGTTGTCGCTGAGATAGTGGTCGATGTCACGAGGCCGTTCACCATAGCCCGGCCCTGGGGCAACCGATGAAAATCCGCGCAAGTCTGATTAACTGTGCTTTCAGTGGCGCACTAGGGGACCGGCTTCGTCGCAGTGGAATCACGGGAGCGGATGATTTGGCGTGCGCCAAGCGTGTACTTTTCTAACTGGCGGTACGCTCAGGCACAGCAGTGTCACCCGTTAATAATTATACGTTATTTAACGATGCGCCCTTAACGGTGCGCACACTCCCAGACACCCTTAGAATGAGTGGGGGTAGCTGTTCCGGTCGCAAATGAGATCTCCTCGACTTGCGTGAAAAGCTCATCCAGAATTCAACTACCTTGTAGTCACAGAAGGGAATGGCCGTTTGGTGTCCAGCTTTCGCCGTTTCACACTAGAGTAAGGGTCGGAGTCAGAAGTAACAAACAAGAAACACTTCACACACAGCAAGAGACGATACAGAGGAATACACATGATCACCTAAAATGTACAGACGAGAGGTTCACAGAAAACAACGCTATAAGCATGCAACAAACAAGGTATTAAATAACACAGAGGCTTACAATACGGAACAATACACGAGAGATCACCTAAAATGTACAGACGAGAGGTTCACAGAAAACAACGCTAAGCATGCAACAAACAAGGTATTAAATAACACAGAGGCTTACAATACAGAACAATACACGAGAGAGTCAATAAACTAACACCAAATTTTTCACCGGGCACTGTCTTAGTCCAACGCCTCGAGAGTCATGATGTGGCTGCCATGCAAGACGAGCGCTCTCCCTCGCAGGTCCGTGGGCTTACCGGCCGCGGGTGACCCCCGGGAGTCCAGCTGTATCACTTGCGAACACGCCGCAATATACCTATCCCTGTTTGCAAACAATGTGACGTCACGGAGACACGTGACCACCCGGTTTGGTGGGCAACAGCGCTCCTGTCAACCGGGTCTCCCTGCTGCAAGGAGCGGCGGGAAGCTGCCCGCTGCTTTGCAATTTTTGCTTCAAATCTTGCGATAGCCATATTCGCATCCGGTACTATACGCGGCGCTCCTTAGTACACGCACCTATTAACAATTTTTGCTTGAAAAAGATGACAGTCTCAGCAAGCATGCAAGAAATCCTTTGTGCTCAATGAACTGGCACGGCCGCTTGCGGATGACTTGAAGTCCTACCAAACGCTTCTAACTCATAGAACTTAAGCATGCTGGAAAATGGGTCAATGCAGGCGTATTACAGACATCATTTTCTATTCTTTTTTTTTAATATTCCCAAAATCGACTGTGAGCCCCACGAAGCGTAGGCAGTTATGAGCGAAAACAGCAGCGCACGTGCGAGCTTCGTGCTTGGCTGGATTATTTCTAACCGAAGTACAGACGTTTTTAGTTTTTGTTATGTTTGGCCAGACAAAAAAAATTATTTCCCCCTAGTCGTGCAGTACTGTCACCTAAACTGTGTTACAAAGAAGCTAGCAATAACACGCGAATGCGCCCTGTGGTATAAAAAGTAAAAAAGCGCGATTTGTACCACAAAATACTATTCATGCAAGGCGCACAAATATTCATAAGGGCGCTTGAATGATTTCAGTAAAAACACTTTTCGCTAGGGACACGATAGTTTTGAACAAGCTATATAACAATTCCGTCAAGGGATGCTGCTGTACTTCTGCAATCATGCCGCTGGCATGACCTTGGCAGCCGTTTGGACAGAGCTAACTCCTTCATCATGGCCTACTGGACTGGAATAAATTCAATGGCGAGCAAGAATCTCTAAACGTGCTGCAATAGATCGCATGTCGGCCGGGCCTTTTAGAGTGAGATTGGCCAGCATTCAGCACGATTCGTTCGGAAGGACAACAAAGCAAACTAATAAGTGCTTCTTCTTTTCCCCAGAATTACGCGAGCGCACTTGTATACCAGAGCTTACGATCGAGAACAATGTCGAGGGCTGCCGGTGCACGACGTTTCTCGCTTGGTTCTTTGCCCAGCTGAAAAACACATCTATACTACGTGTAGAATGGAAGAACGATGTAGTTGGTCATCTGAGATCAAATATCGCATCACACCAGGCGAGATCTTGGCGGCGTTGCGAAAAACACAGCAAGTTGTCACTACACGAAACCAAATCCTCCGCACCATGCCACGAGCAGCGGAATGTTTTGCCCACCAAGGGGCGGCCGCCCCTTCGCCCCCTCCTCTGAAACGTCATTCGTGATGTAGGCCGGGAGAGGCCTATCACTGCCTGACTACACAAGCATGGAGGAAGAAAAAAAACTTGGAGGGAGCGCCGCGGCGGAAAAGTGAAGCCTAGTCATAAAAAATATAATGGCAAGAATCATGGGAAATTAGCCGTCACGTGATACGGCAAAGGCTATCCGATAGCTTTTTTTGGTTGCGGTTTCGCAAGCTTCGCTCTGAAGGAATGCCTTCGCGTGGCCTTCGCTACACGACGCCTGCACTAAAAACCTGAGGCGCGCGCTGCGAGCAGGCGGTAGATGGAACTTTGGACTTTTAGACGGGCTGATCCCGTGGGGGCTGCCGCCACCGCGCAGTACACCCGTGTACTTCGCGAAGTATGGCTGGGTTCTCTCAGCTGCGGCATATGAAATGCTTGCGGGGCTCAGCGATCAGACGAAGCACGCGAGAACAAGAAGGACGAGCGGACGAAGCGCTGATCATCGCTTCGTCCTGTCGTCCGCTGTGTTCTTGTGCTCTGCCTTTGTGCGCTGAGTCCCGCAAGCTCGGAATCAAACCAACTAGCCGAACAAGAAGTACTGCCATATGAAATGCTGGGTGCCGGGATGCAAGAGCTACACGGATATACCTCTCGGGGCTGTCGCTCCAACGGTGAGTATCCTGTTATGCGCACTCCTCGAGAAACGAAACGCTTGTCTGTCAGGGCAGGTGCATGTATTGTTCGAGACGAAAATCGTTTGACTCATTTAGGAAATGCAGACCTCAAATACACATTGTTACGCTGAAGGCTGTTCCCCAGGCATGCAACGTTATGTCGAATTCATAGTCTCCCTAACGAAACCAAACATGAAAAGGTCACCTGAAGTTCTCACTAGTGTGTTTATAAACACGGAGTAAAATGCAACAATTGCAAATAAAGAAACGTATGTGTTACGACGAGATGCGCAACTTTCGGCAGACCACTTCGGTAGGCTTTCCGTGGGGACATCCAAAGTCACTAAAAAATACCATGTACCCTGCTGCTTTTGAGTCTGGCAACTATGTTGGCGAAATTTCCAAGACTCGTTGCGCATAAGAGAGAGAAGGGAGTGGCGTCAGAGGAGGTTGGCTTGCGGAGGCTGCGCGCGCTCCTTCCTAGTTTTTTCTTCCTCCATATACACAAGGGACGCCGTCTCCATGAACAGGGCGCGCCGTGTCTGTCTGTTAAGACACGCCAAGGCTAGCGCGCACACACACTTAGCTTCGCTTGTTGAAGCGTTCCCTTTTCCTCCCGTCGAGTCGCGCGTCGTCATTGGTCAGATGCCATCGAATGTTCTGGAGACGGCTGGCATTTTCCGGACTGATGAATCACCGTCATCGCCGGGTGACGAGAAAGAGGTTGCCGCCGACGCGTACAAAGCTACGCGCTCTCTCGCGCGGGGAAGGAGACTTTCGAGAAAGACGTAAATCCTTCGGTGCGATGGTGCCAGCCTATTAAAAACGTGCGCCGATTTATTTTCAGCCAGTCGAAACAGGATATAGGTACAAGGATGTTTTGGTGCGAGGGTGTTGGAAGAGGGGATGTGCATGGCTGCAGGATGCCGGTTGTGCTGTCGTCGGATCGCGCAACGCGTCGCTGTAGGTCACTATATGCGGCGCAGGTGGCTGGGGAATGCACTGTTGGCACTTCTTGGAGGAGTTCTCACGCATAAGATCCTAGATGCCTCCAACATGCGGGTGTTTCTCAAGAGAGGGCAGCTTGTGCAGCTCTTCGCGCATTGTACTTCTGATAAGTCTACAAAGGTCTTCACTCTCATTCCCAGACAACGTCACGTGGGAGTTCATGGCAGTGATGTTCGCTGGACGATCAAAGTGCACAAATCGCTGCTGTAGGACAACCTCCATTCTTGCTGCTTTCCGATCAGCTGCTCCTTGACATCTGGCACAAGGTGTCGGACTATATGTGCCTCTGTCAAGAACGGACATGCCCGGTTGGACAGTCAAATCATCCCTTCCACGAACATGGCGCCGCTCTCATTAAGCCGCTGCGCTAAGCACTGTAGAGTCAGTTAGCCATGTCTTTCCTTGAATTGGTATCGAAAGGTCTTAGCTGCTGTCGCCTGAAATCTTGCCGGTTGGTGATAGTAGTCTTGTGCTTTTCGAAGCACATCGTGGAGGCGTCTTCAAGTGCAAAATTAACATTTCGAAGCTTGGACTCCTCGTTCCACGCTTTAAACGCCGCGACCAGCTCGTAGCTGGTCGTCGAGTCCTCAACGTCGTCAAAATTGTGGCCATGAAATGGCGTGGGCATACGCTGAGTATAGAATAGCATAGGGCGGACACTCACAGGAAGCTGCACGGTCTGACTTGGCGCCGCGGTCATCATGATTCGTGGCGGGGAGGTTAGGGGACTGCACTCCGAAGCTAAGCCTTTCAATTGGTGGCTCACCTTGCACACAGGTGTCGTGACCACGGTGTGTATATCTGGGCGTTGGAGGCACTCAGAAGTGTTTCGTTCATAAAATGTACTCAGCAATTCCCACCAAAATATATCAGGAGCCGGTACAGCTAAGCAGGAACACACGGAATCACAGCGCCGGCGAAAGAAGGCAAAATTGACTAACACACCCGCGAGCCAGCTCCCCGAGCCAAGAAGACGATCGAGTGCCAATCTTCCGAGCTCGACCACATGGCGGTGCCAGTAAGTAATTAACATTGCTGCAATATGCAAGCACACCTAACCTTTAATACTCTCTTCCGTCGGCTGAGATCTTTTTTGAAGCGCATCCTGAATATAAATTCTTAGAGTATCTCATCGAGACAGATTCTTATACCCATCCTCGGCGGACAGCCAATGTGGCTCTGAAATACCAGCGTCAATTCTTGTGATATCGTGCGCGCTACTGCCACGTCGAATAATGGGCGATAGCGTTCATGGCTCATTCGAAGGCGTCACTGCCGCATTTTCTCAGCATTCACAAAAACGTGTAAGAGAAATCTTGACGTAGGAGCATTTAGCGGCCAACGGAACTCGATCGAGATCTTACACGTCGTTGCCGAGAAAGAGAGAGCATCTGTTACCAGCTCCCTCTTTCCCTCCACCGCAATTTATTGCTGGAAAACCTGAAATATGGCACAGCTGATCCCTTCGCAGCCACCTAAATCCCGATTTGTCATTTCCATGCGATAATTTGAGAGTAGCCTAGCAGCTTTCTGTTTTATAGAGTGCGGGTGCAATAGTATGCAGCTCAGAAAAGATGTTCTATCTAAAAAAAAATGCAGTTGCTTTTGATATTTATGGCCTCTTACACTAGGCCACAATTTGAAATTCGTGCCTTGTTATCGTTTATGTGACACAGAAATAAGCCCACGAAACTAAGTTGATTACAAAAAGATGAAGTTGCTTGAATAAATATTTGGTATGCTTATTGTGAAGCTCTGGAATAAATATAACTAAATACATTACATAGAATCCTCTCATTACATGGTATGCTAAATATTGTGAGAAAACGCATTCGCTTAACTAATTAGCTTTACAGCAGTACACAATAACATTACTAACTACTTGACATGATGCGGTCTTGCAAAGCCTTTAAACTCTCATGCTAAATTTCTTCAGTGTCATAAGTAAGCAGTGGTCAGATTCATACTTCTAGCATTTTGATTTTCAACGCAACTGCTTTTCCTCCTTGAAATTTCATCCACTCCTTCACTGGAATGAAATCTCTGTCATGTGCTTGTTTAATTAATTGTCTATAGCATCATCAGTGATGACATTTTTGTTTAATCGGGCAGTTTGAATTACCAGCACAAGGTTTATGTTGTAACGACTGCACATCGTCCTTGGCCATTGAGGTACTTTTTTTAGCGCGGGAGGTATCCTTCGGAAATCTACGCTCTATTAGGCGCGCGTTAAAATTGCACAAGGAAACCCAGCTCATAAGCATGACGTTGTAAGCATCACCTTGGAAAATAATGGTCATTATGAAAAAAAAAAATTAAGGTGAAATTTTTGCAACATAAGACATTAGCCAGATAAAGCTGAAGAGTGCAGCGGTGAGCGCCATTCACGTCTTGCACTGCAGCCCCGTGCCACGCTATGCTATGTCATAAGAACCAATTCACCCAAAGCCCCTGAGGCCATAGGGCTAACTGGTTCTTTTGACATCTCGGTTAATCACGCAGCGCGTAGATGAAAGTCCATTTATCCGCGAGAAGAAACTAATTTTGAGGAATGGTCAGTTGCGAAATGAGATTAAGTCACGACGATCAGCCGACATGATTGGCTGGAAGGCTCCTTCGAGGGCAATTAACCGTTAAGCTTTCACTTGACCTCTATCCTTATTAAATGTATTATTCAGCTCACGAACGCAGCTCCGCCTTCAGCGCGGGGTTTTGAGAAATGTTAGGGAAGCTCCTCTTATAATATTCTCTTTCAGTTGTGGATGAATACGCTGGTAAGGCCAACTTTCACTCTAAAACACTTCAAACGCATTCACACAAATGTTTTAGCAAAGCAAGCGCCTACCTTAACTTCAGGAGTATAAAACGAGATAGGTTTAGATAAACCTTCAGTGCCGCTAAGAGAAAATCTAGTCTACCACTTCGCAAAGCAATACATTATTTTCGCTGGTACACGGCAGCAGTGTACTCAAAGACGTGGCTTTTTTGGCTTTAGTATCCCATGCTGCTTATGGCAACGAAAGGGAGACTTAAAATAACACAGATGCAGTGACCTCTCCTGAAAAACTCGTGTTATACGAAAGCGATCAGCTCATATACGAGACCACGACACTGATACAAAATGTCACCATTTACTACAGCATACTGAAGTTCTTTTAAATATGTAAGGGCAGCTTGTCTACCAGTTAACCAAGGGTAAAAGCTACGATTTCCGCTTGCAGCTGTCGTTAATTGAGAAGTCACCGGCACGATGGACACCAGAGCGTTTTCGCCAGATTGGCAGTTGTATCGCTTTCATGGTGAAAATTTCCAAAGATCACCAAGCTTACTAGCCTCTGCACGCGATTTGATGCAATGTCTCCACAGTCTTTGTTTTCCTTCGCTAGAGAGTATCCAGTGCCACCCTAGAGAGGTAGACTGTCGTAATGAAAAGGACTCGGGAAGCCTAGAGCTCCTCATGTATATGACGTGACATCAATGCTAGGTACTGGCTGCGGTTCTTCTTGCGAATTCACGTGCGCATACAATCGCTTCTTTTTTCCCCTAATCACGTACCCCTTAATAATGCCTATACTATTTCATACATACTCATTAGCATAGCCATAAGCTGTAGCGTAAGCTGTATTATGACTATGCATAATAAGCTATTGGTTCTGCAGCTTCCGACTATCCACCACCTTAACGAAGCAGAACGAAAATGCATGTTTGGCTTTGGACAGCGTGCCTAACAACGGGACCTAAACATCCCATTTCCGATTCCCATGTCCTCTCTCACAAGCTACACGAGATGGCGGCTCTTGCCAACTTGGACATGCCATGTAGCCTCGTGACGACCGAAAACAACCAATTAACCACTGCCTGGCCATTTCCCGTGCCATCTGCCGCCTTGAAAAGGGGCGGGTGTGAGCAAATTCTGAAGTGACATTTCTACCTGACCGGTATTCTCATCTCTTGTTTCAGTATAATACCGTGACGTTTTTCTCATATTCAATTAACTATAACGAGTTTACATATCAGATTTCACGGAATTTTGTCACGATATTACTCAGTCCAGTATGGTAGCTAAGTTTTGACACTCCAGTGTGGATGACGGTGGGACCAATTTAGCTGGAAAAAAGCATGAAGGATAGCTGCATTATGGATTTTATATCACGCATTGAATGTAGCCTTGAGGGACGAGTCATGGGTCAGTTTTTTGGGTCATGGTGAAAATCTAGCAGCCGCAACATCTTTTCACGAGATCTGTCCGGGAGATTCCGCGTGACGTATTGTCCTCGGCTAACGCCACTGCTGTCTTCATGGCAACGTAAGGAGCGCGACGAAGCCAGGCGACAGGAGCCACAGTATGCCATTCAATGCCACACTAGCAGGACCACTGCAACCTTTGCATCCAAAGAAAATAAAATTTCCATTATGCGGAACGAGCCATACCCTTGCTAGCAAAATCTAAGAATGAGCGATGTACCCAATGCAGCAGCAACGGTTAGGCTTTCGCATTTTTCCTGTGCAGATTCTGCAGTGCTCTTAGAAGTTTTTTAGTTGTGGAGAAAGATTTCTCGACTATATACCCAAAATATATATTTTTTTCATTCTGTACTGTTTCAGAAAAAAGCTACAGCTCCCGGCAATGAAAAACAAACAGACCGCAGGTAGGTTTTATTGAACATCGCAGGGTATTTGTGACATCCTGTCGTATGTCTGAGGTTCGCTCTTTACGAAATAAAGGCAAGGATCTAACACAAATAATTTCGTTTTAAATAAAAAATACCTTTCCTTTCGGGTAAAACATTTGTTCTTACAGAAATTAAAGCGTAAATAAATGACTTGGGCAGAGTTACACATGCCACAGAAACGCGCAATTTCGGAACGCATACTTAGTATACATTTACAAGAATTAAGTGAAATAAGAGATGCAGAGATAAAGAGTGGACTATATGTACCAAGAGCGCCTACTAAATATTATTTGTTAGATTTCAGCCATCCGTAGGCATGAACACCTTGCCTGATGCAGTGCCGCTAGGCAACGCTCTGCCTTTTATGACGTAGAGTCAGAGGCTCCGCCTTAATTGTGAGATAATCGCGATTCTAATGCTGCATCACTTAAATCTCTATAAGAAAAAGCCCCGCTTGAGGAACTGAATAACCAGAGCAAAGATGAAAGTCGACAAGGCACTTCCTTAGCACAACAGCATTGGGTCACCTTAAAGGGAACTGCACCGGTTTTAGATTTCGTTGAATGTCGAGCGGGTGAATGAATATAGCTTCCACCTAAAGCATGCGAAATATCTTGGCGCTAGCATTTGAAACAATGGCACAATTAACGATTGAAACCCCGACGGCTGTCAGGCTTAACCTCACTGCACAGCGATGGGTGGGGGACGCATGATAACGTCATAGACGGTGCCGGTACGTGTTCCGCACAATCACACTTTGTTTGAAGAAATAAAAACAAGGCTACTGAAAGCAAAGCCCTAGAAATGTTGATTAACACTGCCAGAAAAGACACAGCAGGGCGTGGACGAAGGCAACGAATATCACAAATAGTACCGTCCGTGACTTCATCACCGAGCTTCTCCGCATTACTCCATCAGTTTGAATGCTAGCGCAAAAACATTTTGCACGCATTACCTATAACCAATGTAGGTATGAATCCTTGAAGATCGCGAAATTCTCAAAAAGTGGTGCAGCTGCTCTTTAAAGTGAATTTTAGCCGGAGGAAAGCTGCAAGTTACAGGCTTCATGTTGGCTCGTTGCTACACAACTGTGTTAACATGACAAAGACACAAGAAGTAGAGAATATGCACAGACAAGCATGTACCATTACTGGGAAATTTGTTAACAATATATGCATACTCGCCAAAAGAAAAAAAACAAACCCAAAGCAGAAACACAAAAAAGAGTGTTCATAGCACCATATTAATTCAAGTGGTCCCCAAATAGTAAACTTCACAGAGAGCAAGTGGTACACAAAGCTTATATAGAGTTTTCTGATTTGAAAATAAAATATGCTTCCATTATTCTTCAATGTCTGCGTTTGTTGCGTAATATTTTCTTTTTTTTTTTCATTTCTTTCTCGGTAACATGAATGGTCAACATGAAAACGCTCTTCTTGAAATAACAAACTAGAAAGGTCTTTAAATCCTTTATAATTTCGAGACTGTTCATCCGCTAGGTTCTTTGCGGCTAAAGGATAGCAGCTCAAACAGAACCGCACGAAGGCAGCTTAGATACCGCCAATTCCAATTACTTGGAGAGATATTAGAGCTAGGAGCGAATTCGATTTTCATGTGGATTCAAGGACACAGTCTGCCCAGCTTTAAAAGGGGCGATAAAAACCGTTTCAATCATATACAGCTTCTCAACATTGTTTTTAAATTGTGAGAATAATTATGGTCATATAATACCGCGTAAACATTCATATCAATAATAAAATGTTCACTAGAACGCCCTTTAACATAGAATTTACACCTCCTATTAATTTTCTGGACAAGCTGCAGTCGACAAGGGATTGTCCTTCTAGTCAAACTATCCGACCAATCCTAACGCCAGATGCTGATTTCCGAGACCTAGCTTGGTGGACTTTATAGCTATTATTGCACAAGTTTTAACTATCTCTAACATCACTCCAAATATTTGCCGCTCTTTGTTAGTTTGCTGCTCTGGTTGACATCATTCCTCTCTGAAAAAAAAACGCACAATGCACAAAACGTTGTCGTAGCCTAGGAATATGAGTGTTCTTGTAGGTATATGATAACGTTAGGATTATTATGCGGTGATAGAGAATTATTGTCTTTCATCAGTTGCCTAGAAAAACAATGGCACTGCCACGATCTTTTGTCCCCCACTCCTAAGTGTAAGGGAATTGTAATGTAAACAATATAAGAAGATAGTTTATTTCTAATGAAAATTTATGTTTGTAACAAGTTTAATTTCTCTGTCATTTAGTCTGCCTTTCATATCCGTGTATGAATTATGTACAGAGTTAAAAATTTTCTTTTTGCTCTCGATGCGAGCAATAAGCATGGATATAAATCAAGTGTACAAAAACGTACAGTCAGGACCCTCACATCATGCATCACTTTTAACTATCAAAATGCCCTTGTGACATTGTCGTTAAAAAGTTACCTTGGTTCGAGCCTAGCGAAATGAAAGTAATTGAACTGCGTAACCTAAATTTAGCAAGGTATTTACTTCTCCGCCATAGTACCCAGAAATGTGGCGCAACAAACACAATCACATGCGAAGAAGCACCAACTTGCCCCTCGAGCTATTATTTCTCCTCCTGATTGCGGCACAGTGGCCAACTGTGCTCAGTACTAATATTTGCCTGCATTATCATGGGTATAGCTGCTCCCTATTTATTACACTTGATTTCAAATTTTTTCAATAGACAATATTTTACCGGCACAAAATATCCGAGGTATCTTTTATCTACTCCGTATTTCCATAATGCCTGAAAGTATCGAAGAGCAACGGCAGTGGAAGTATAAAATTAGATAGAATATGGCAGTATGATGCTCTGTGCAACGTTAGGTTGAATGTTTGAGCAACCAACACGAAACACTTACAGAACAATGATCTTTCTCCTGTGCCATGACATCGCAGCCTAGAAGCAAAGCATGCGATTACAATGCATATGCAAATATATTTAAACTGATAAACAAACCTGGTACTTAATGACCTGTCAATTTATCACTTCGACAATGCAAAACTGAACATCATGCGTATTGTTTTGCTAGACATGTGTTTTATAGCATGGAAAGAATTCGGATTTATTATTATGTAATGAAATGGTAGCTACAAATGCAATTAGTGCATGCTAGACTGTGTTGAGCAGCAGTATTAACGCATCGGAACGTTCTACCAAGAGAAGTAGGTAGAGAAAAGGCCGAAACGCAAATTAAGGAATTTATTTGATCATTATTCTTTCATACTGAAGGTACGACAAGCATCGGAAGCATGTGTGGAACACTGAAGATCGCCGTTCTACAAGACGATGGAGCTTATATTGAAGTCAACACAATGGTTGTTCTTATTTTGCAGTCGTATGTAATGCTGTTTGCTTCAATTTTTGATCGGATTGATTTCATGTTTACCCCATTTTTATGACTTCGCCAAGCTTACTTACATTGTTATCACCTCTGCCTTATTAATCAAGAACCATGTTCAGCTCTAAGCAACGAAGAGTTCTTCCTAAAAAAATTATGTATCGCTTCATACCGGGCTCCGCCAGACACGTATGATCCAGCATAAATCTGATGCTACTATGACTCGTCTGTGTAAAGTATGAGCAGTTTTTTACCGGACCGGTATAAGCCACGAACACAACAGAGCAGACCGTATGGAGTGCATATCGGCCAGTTACTTCGGCAAATTACTATAGTCGCGAAAAAGATACAAAATGCGAAACAGCAAAGTTACGCTAAATAAAGATAAACACAGTTAGGCTTATCAAAAGCTGTCCTATATTCTTTTTTTTTGCTTTTGGTTTGGTTTGGTTTGTGGGGTTTAACGTCCCAAAGCAACTCAGGCTATGAGAGACGCCGTAGTGGAGGACTCCGGAAATTTCGACCACCTGGGGTTCTTTAACGTGCACTGACATCGCACAGCACATGGGTGCCTTGCCTTTCGCCTCCATCGAAAAGCGGCCGCCGAGGCCGGGATTCGATCCCGCGTCCTTGGGAACAGTAGTCAAGCGCCGTAACCACTGCGCCACCCTGGCGGTTTTTTTTTTTTTATTTCACACTTAACATGCATGGTAGTGGTCCGGATAAATGGTAGTTCGCATACAGCGTGTGCACGTTTTTTAGTTTCCCTTTCTTTTTTATACTAAGTCGTTTGATTTCATTGCACATTTTTCCACCCCTGGGCTGCCCACTCACACAGAAAATTACAGTATCACAGCACCGCCGAGTTTTATACCGGAACAACCTGTACAATCAACCGACTTACCGAATGCAGTATACCCGGCACCCGGTGGGCCAGGTCGTCGCCAGCCTCATCTGCGCCGGTTTTAAACTGAACGTCAAAAAGTGCCGCTTCTGTGCCCACCAGCTCGTTACACGGACACGCCGTGTGTAAAGATAGAGTTCAGCATGATCCTGACAATCTACGCGCCGTTGCTGACTTGCCGAAACCGTCCTCGTTAAAATAACTGCGAAGGTTGGTGCGCATCCGCTCGTACTTTCGTCACATTGTTCGAAATTTCACAGTATTCATTATAATCATCTTACCAGCTCCTGAAAGGCACTCCTAACCCCTCCTCTTGGACGCCAACTTGCGATGGTGCATTCGCGACGCTTTACCATGCTCTAACGTCACCGCCTATCCTTCGTCATTACGACCCTACTGCCCTTCAGAACTCAACACAGATGCCAGTGGTGTCTGCCTTAGTGCAGTCCTCGTCCAACGCACGCCTGGCTACTCCGAACACGTTCTCGCCTACACAAGCTGTGCTTTTACCGAAGCGGAGTCCAATTACTTCGTTATCGGAAAGGAGTGCTTAGCTATCGTGTGGGCTATCACGAAGTTCCAACTTTAGTTATACGGCCACGTTTTCGAGATAGTTACAGATCATCACGCTCTCTGCTGGCTCGCATCTCTCAAGGATCCGTCTGGCCGTCTCTACCTCTGGGCTGCCAGGCTTCAGTGTTACGTGTAGTGTTACGCTCAGGCCGCAAGCACTCTGACGCCGACGCTCTTTCTCGCTCATCAGTGTGCTCTCCTGCATCGCGGTCCCCGCCTCACCATTGAGGATATGCCTTCTGAGCAACGATGGGATCCTTGGGTTTCCACTCTGCTAGATATCCTTAGCACATCCACTTCCGCAGCTGAGCATTTTCGGGCACTCCGTCGGGCACTCTGTCGACAAGCCTCCCGTTTCACCACTAGGGACGGCCTCCTCTGCCTAAGAAGCTACTACTCAGAGGGTAAAGAAAGACTCCTTGCCCTTTCGCGCCACATCCGCTCCGATGTTTGTGCCCATCATCATAATGACCAGCTGAGCACTCATGCCGGCGTCCTAAAAACCTATGATCGGATTCGTCATAGATATTCCTAGCGTGGAATGTACAATTTCGTACGGCGCTACATTTGCTCTTTTGTCGCCTGCCAAGAACGGCAGATTCCTCGCCTCTCCGCTGGTTCTCTGCAGCCTTTGCAATATCCAGCTCCCCTGTTTTATCCTGTGGGAATCGATCTTTATGATAAGCTACCGTACAGGCCGCTAGTAATCGATGTGTCATCGTCGCCGTTGATCACCTGACCCGTTACGTGAAGACTGCCCCAGTTCCAGCGGTCACAGCACGAGACGTAGCCCATTTTCGTCTCCATAACTTCGCTCTTCCACACGGGGCCCCAAAAGAGGTACTTACTGACATAGGTCGTGCCTTTCTGTCCGATGTAGTCCAAGAGCTCCTCTCCTCTTGCAAATCTATCCTTCATGCTACAACCACATAGAACCCGCAAACGAACGGTCTCACGAATGGTACAACCTTACGCTTCGGGACATGCTCGCAATTTATGTCACACCTGCCTCTGGAAGCTCTAATTGGGAACAGGCACTTCCATTTGTAACATTCGCGTACAACACAGCCACCCAAACAACAACTGACGTTTGGCCCTTCTTCCTCTTATACCGCCGTGAACATCTTGTGCCATCGACAGGGTTTTGCTATACCAACCAGATGTCTCTGCGTACATTGTATTTTCAGATACCGTACAGAAAAGCCGAGATATTCCATCCGATAGCTCGCACGTTTACTCCCAGCACTCGAGGCTATCGAAAAGATTGGCAAGAAAGAGGCACGCTTGCTCCGAAGTTCCTCGCCTACAGCTTCGTTTGGCTATGCGTTCCCGCCGCTATCAAATTTGAAACCAAGTAGCATTCTCCTTATCGCGCATTGAAACGTACATCCCCTGTCAACTACGTGATCGAGCCAGTATACCAATCTTCCGGCCAACGTCCTCAAGGCCGCGAGGTTGTTCTTGTTAGCCGCTTTAAGTCGTATTCTAATACTCTTTTTGTCCCTTCACCATGAGTCGCCAGGGTGGCGACTTCTTGAGGGGCATTGTAAAGAAGACAATGAACACATAACGCCGCGGCATCGCGATCGCCATCGCTTACCTACGGCGTCCATCTCTCGCGCTGAAGCTGTGTCCTGCGGCTGGTAATTCCACCCTGCAGTGTACGAAGTACTGGCAGGGGTAGCCGTCGGACCAACTCATTAAATCCACTCTTTACAGGTATCTTTTGCGCATTATCAGTGTAGTAACTTTAGAAGCCTGTTTATAATGTTTTATATTTACTCCTTTGTTTCTGTGATTTTTACTGCACCCCACTCCTGCAATAGCCTGGCCGAGGCTGCAGTATATAAAATTATTACAAAAAATGCGACTTGGCGGTAGTAACGAAGGAGGAATATACAAAGCCTTCAAGGAAATAAAAATGGGAAGTAGCTGGGGTGGATTAGGTGACTGCAGATTTTATGAAGGACGCAGAATAGGTATCGGAATAAAAAAACTGGCCACACTTCATGCGCAATTATTGACCTCCTGTGTAATCAAATTTGGAAGAATGTTAACAAGTAAGTTCATAAGGGGACGTCAGGGACTAGCAAACATTAGAGTGGTCAGCTTCTGAAATGATATCTGCTGGGACATATTTACAAAGGAAATAGCTTATAGAGTTTGTACCCCTTCATGGATCACTGCCTTGTCGTGGCGGAGGGGCTTGCGAAACTCGATGAAGTCGTGAGCTCTGCTGTGTAGGGTACCCAAGAAAGACAGGTCTGGAGAAGGTAATGGCAACCCACTCCAGTATTTCCTGCCTAGAAAACCCTATGATCAGTCACAATAGCATTCTTGATATGGCACCGGAAGATGAGCCCCCCAGGTTGGAAGGTGTCCCACATGTTACTGGGGATGAAAAAAAGGTGATTCCTAGTAGCTACAAGACGAATCAAGCGGCTGGGCTAAAGCCAAAAGGATGCTCAATTGTGGATGTGTCGGGAAGCGACCGGAAAATCCGATGTTGCAAGGGGATATATCACATAGCAACTTTATTTAAGAAGAGCCTAAGCATTTAAATCTTTTCCAGAATGGGTGTGCATTTAGATGGAATGGAAGAAAATGCACGTTGTAGAGCCAGTGGAAATTACATCATGGGCAACAAGCCAAAAGGCTATCCTACAGATTTCGAATTTTCACAGTGCACAAAGAGCAGCGCCATTCAAAAAGTCAGGTATTGTGTGGAATTTATATTTTCAAACGAAAGAGCTCAGTACGCTTCATTGCGTTGAACACTTTGAATCAGACAAGGATTATCTTTTTAGTGCATTTAGACTTCATGTGGCGTTGTAGTTTCTGAGCCCCTTCAGCAAAATTACGTCTGGTGCATGGTTAGCCATAAGCCTTCGCGGACATAAAACAACACTACCGGCAATAATATATTTAGAGACATTCTCACGTTATCCGTACGTGTATGATGATATCTGAAAGGAAAATTAGTCGAAAGGGTTATCGCAACAGGGAGTTAGACATAGGCGAAGGGAAAAGGGGTGATGTGTTTAGACGTGGACATAAAAGGCGCTCCCAGCATAATAATTTACCGCAAAACGAACGTGTGTACACGCATGATCTAATGAATGTGCCACAAAGAGTGCAATATTGACAGATTTTGTTCTTGAGTTCCAAGGTAAACAAAATGACATTTTTTTACTACGCATTGGGGAAAGCAAGGTTCCTCGTTAGAACAAGAACGATATGAATGTATGAGCTCTCGTTAAGGAATGAGTAAGAAATTACTCTAGCAAGGTAAGCTCCTAGCAAGCCTGCCAATGTTTATCATGCGCTCTTATCTAGAAAATGTGTTCCATGAAAGTGTGCATTATACTCAAGTATATCCTAATATGTTATATAGGTGTCCTTATTTGTTTCATTAGTACCACTACTCCTAACAATTACGTAACATACTTTAGAATATAGTAGTGATATTTTACACATATTGAAGTGATCCTGTTTTTTGACTCAATGAGCTCCCGCTTTCTAAAAAAAAATAATTTCTGAGAGAACAAGGTCTTATTGTAAGGGTTGCGGAGGCGTCAAGATGAGCAAGGAGAATAGACGGTAGAAGACGTTAACGCTAGGAGAATTCGCACACTTCCAGGATTCACTCTGCCGACCGCAATGACAAATAGTCTTGGAATGATGTCTTAATACGCAAATCTACTGATGTTTCGTTACACGCCGATGGTGCTGAGCAAAATGCGCGCACAAAATAAATTCGTTGTTTTAACATTGGATGGCTGCTACAAAGTTTCAGAAAGTTCATGTAAAACGTTTATGTCATGTTGTATAATTAATAACGAAAAATAAAGACCGAATCCACTTGACAAAGGGCTACCCTACTGCTACTCTTCTGCTATAAATTACCATGCATAAAATGAAGCCATGGGTAGAACAAGGCATAGCAAAGAACACCGCTCAAAACAGGCTCCACATTATTGAAGAAGGCGTTCGTACTCAAGGTCCTATTACTACCCTCCCCACTCCTCTTCTCCACAGCAGCTGGCACGCGGCGAGGTACGCGCATAGCAACACCGGCTGTTCAAGGTCACATTGCAGCCTAAAATGACTTTAACGAATACATCTGATATAATTTTCCCATCAACATTCTTTTTCGAGCCTCTAAGCTCTGGGTAATATAGAAAAGCCGTTGTCCTCTGTCACTCCCATTTGCGCATTGCACTATTATTTTCTTTGAAGTTGCGAATGTGGAAATATTGCCTGCATTATTATTGCTTCCCGCTAAGAAAAGCATACTAAGCCGCTAGCACAGGTAAGAAATACAGCTTATGATTCAAAGGTATTGATATGCACACAGCTCGACTAAGGAGGAGGAAACAACATTATTCAACGTACTATTAAGCGTCGAGACTGTCCTGGGCCAGAGTCAACAAGGCCAACTGGTCCTTCAGCTGGTCAGAGGCTAACCAAGCCCGCCAGGTTGGGGGAGGAGGGTGTGGAAAGTGAGGTGACTATATTGCAGCAGGGCAGGAAAACATGCAGTATTCTAAGTTTGCATAATGTTCAGAACAATTCGGGCATGGGGGGAATATCTAATTTGGTATATAAATGATCGCGCAGGAGTAAGGATTGTATTTAGTTGTATGCGTCCAAGTATGCGTATTTGCGTGGTAGTGAGGGATTTATCAAGAAGAGGCAGTGTACGAAGAGTTTCCCTAATGTTGTCTTAGTGAGTGTTGATTTCTTTTTTGTAGTGAAGAGTAGCGTCCCACGTGGGTGAATAAAGCCACGATCCCAGACGCCCGGTGCTGAAGTTCGCGGGCGAGGCGATGGACTACCTCACTGCCTGGGATTCCAGCGTGACCAGGAATCCATCTCAGGGTGACAGTGTTGGGGCGTAGTTTGGTGACAGCTCTGTGTAGATCATCTTGCAGTTCATCAGGAATGCGACCCGTGTGAATGTGACCCGTGTGAATAGCCTGTATTGAATCAGTGTGTATTGTATATCCCGAAGGGTTAGGGGGTGCTTGTGCGAGGTCTGGGTGGCACATTTCACCCAGCCTTCTTTTCAGGGTTTGGGAACAATTGTTAGTTCTGCCTTCTCCATCAGGCATATCCTAGATGCACAGCCCACATCGCCGGAGAAACGTTGAAGGCGTTCACCAGCGGGTTACATTGTCGTCTACGGTAGTGTCACCCCCACGTGACAGTAAATGAATAGGAAGTTGCCAGACAGCTCTTTATTGGGCCGACTGTGCCCGCAAAATAACTAAGCGAATAGATGACGGCGATAGCAGCAAGCGTGCTCGGATGCCGTCGAATATTCAATTCCCGCTGCATTCGGCAGTGCTCATTTTGAAGTCGGTGCAAAAACATCTGGATAAACCACCCAAGGGATACTGGAAAACTGGTTGGTTGGTTGGTTTGTGGGGTTTAACGTCCCAAAGCAACTCAGGCTATGAGAGACGCCGTAGTGGAGGACTCCGGAAATTTCGACCACCTGGGGTTCTTTAACGTGCACTGACATCGCACAGCACACGGGCGCCTTGCTTTTCGCCTCCATCGAAAAGCTGCCGCCTGTGCAATAATATGAAAACAGTTGTGCTTGCCAGCGGTTATTCCAGATTATTCTCGGCTCATCTGGCGCTGGAACGAAAGTCATAAATGTGCGTTTCGCAATAACTGGCATGATCAAAAAGCACAAGCTGGGTCCGTGCGCCTAATAAAACTGACAAGGTCGCATGCAGGCTGCTGTTGAATAACAATTAAAGATTTAATTGGGCCGCGGAAACATTTCTAGTCCTCCTGACTCACATGTAGATACCAGAAATTCCCTGGGACAATAAATCCCTGTCTTTAGTGTTATTTGACAGAAAGAGCTAAATATCCCATCTGCGGCTCCCATCATGCATCTCCGTTCTTGTTCATGCAATTGTCTACTTAATATTTATTTCATCATTTTTGTGCTGCTATTATTTTACACATACTCATTAGCATACAGTAGCAAATCTAGATATTTACGGTCATTACATACGGACAGAAATCCTAGCTTTAACTAAGTCACATTAGGAAATGAACGTGCTGCATCTGCTAGAAAGGTCGGGCTCAAGATTCTATAGGTCTTAAGATTTGATTCTAATTTCTGCTTTCCATAGCGCCAGGTGTCCAAGGTGCGGACTTTGCCCCAGATGAGATGTCATGTGATTTTGTGGGGTGACACAACCTGCTGACGAATCGGCGCCTGCCAACGACCTCCTCCGAGAGGCCTAGAGAACTGCTTTTTGCTCATAGCGCCGGCAACTTGCTTGAAAAGAAGATCAGGATCATTACCCCACTAGCATATGCTGAAATAAAATAGCGTAGTGTTTACCGATATACCATCCGGCATTAGAAGTAGTAAAAACAATACTTCGCCATCTAGCCGTCAAGCAGCAGGAATGCAAGAACAGGCAGCATTCCTGTAAATGCAACAAAATTGTTAAGCTGGTATATACATGTGCACTAAAACAGATATTCATGTTTCGGCCAGATGCATAGGACCAAAGACCAAATGCGCCTTTATAATAAAATTTTTGTGGATTGTTTTGAGAGCTGTGATGGCCATTCTTTTAAAGCTATAGAGTTTATAAACAATGAAGCGCCAAACTCTACGCATAAAAAAATGTTTAAAAAATTACTGTTGATATCAATTGCACGGTGATGACATTCGATTTGTCAATTTACTTTAAAGCTTTATTTTTGAGTGAATGTCAGCATGAAATCAAAGGTGAATAAACATTAAATTAACAGCTGTACTTCGTTTTGTTGAGCAAATCACTGAATAAAGTTTCACACACAATTTCGCACTACAAAAAAGGAGCTGCGGCGCTGTGGAGTGGAATGCAGGCCAATGTACTTGTTTAAAAAAAAACAAAAACAATTTCTAAACTGGAAGTTCTTTTCTACGATATTTAATGTCTGTTGCAGCTGGTCGAATGGGTAGACTATTGCAAACATATGAAAAGGGTGCATGAGGAGCAAATCAGCCAAGCTGTGCTTTCGTAACCACGCCAAAGTATGCAGTGATTGCATAATTTTTGTTATCTCTATGTCTTGCAGATGGCTGAAGGAGGAGCACTATGATTGCATAAGGTTTAAAGAAGAACAAGGATATTACGAAGATCAAAAGCCCTACTATGGCTTTAATGGCAAGCTCAGCAGGAATCAATTCTGCGACTTTGTGTCCAACGAAGCACGCTGCTACGTAAGAATTCTTTTGGGCACAGTTGTGTGATGCGTATTATTGAGTTTCTCGTCTTAAACACGGGACCACAGGTTGTTAACGCGTTGCCTACAATGCGACGTATCACAAAGGAGCCCCGTTTCTCAATTAAAAACAAATTCAGAACAGACTTCACTGAGCCACCTGCTAGCAAGGCAGGTCATCTCTGCGGCAGGTTTATTCAAACTGTGCAGTATAAACATGCGTGCGACAATATATCCGACTACGCTCGCATGGCGAATAACCTGTTTGCTTTAACTGGCTAGTTACGATTTGCAAAGCGACAATTTTGAGTGGGCCACCATATCTGCAGTTCCTTTTTTATACTCTGGTCGTACTGGGTCTGCAGGTCAGCCTACAATCGCCGGCGTAGTCCAGCATTTCAAATAAACGTTTTTGGTGACTAACAGAAAAACTTCTGTGAAGTATAAAAAGAATTGTCGTGCTGTAATGCACCTGCCAGTCGCTGCATTATATGATCGTATGTTTCTTCGACCTTGTGTGCTATCAAGTTACGCTTGCAATAAATTGCCCATCCCGTACCATACCTTGCTATAACTAACAATACCATTCCAAACCCTAGTATACCATACAGTTCGTTATGATACAATACCATACAATGCCATGCTAGCATAACACCCATTTCATACCATGCCTATCATGGCAAATATCATAGTTACCTTTCTCTTTGATTCATTTCGCTTTATAATAATCAGGTAACTTTGAAAAAGTGCCCACAATTTTCCTACTGCTATGTACTGTTAAGAACAGTTCGCAAACATGTGGAAGCATAATTTATAAATGCCATTGCTTCGCTAGCAAGGCCTGAAGAGATGTGTGGAGAAACTATAGCATTTATCCATGATACAACATTTCAGTCATGCTCAGGTGCGAGTCACTGAAGTTCTCCGAGCTGTTGTTTGGGCCATTGTTCTCTGCCTTCCGACATCTTTTAGTAAAGGGACAAATTGTACTTGCAATCATAGTTCGCATAAATTCAGTGAGGGAAATAATTGGTGAATTTCAAATTTTATTGTTTTATTGGCTTTACCTCTGTTATCAGAAGCAGGAAAAACGTGTGTGCTGCATGCCACATAAAAACTTTCGATTAATTCGCCCATCCCGCATGGCGAGGGGTAATCTCACCGTGAGGAAAGGCCTGTTGGCCATCTCCAGCGGTTTCGTCTCTTTGACCATTGTTAGACGGTTAGATTTCTTTGACTTGAAGTTAGCCGCTATGGAACTTTAATAAAGCCGTGCATGACATTGAACTTTTGGATTGAACTTAAAATTTATTATCGTGACATTCAAATCAGTTTGTGCAATATTCATTATAAACCATAGCGAACACGTTTGAAGGCGCATTTGCCCCGCAGAAACCTGAAAACAGTTTGGTTGACGTATTCAACCAGCCTGTCTCCGGCATTATTCCACGAAGTGACATTCCGTATTCATGAAGATCTCCTGCGTTCGATATTTCCTGCTCTACTTCTTCATAATTCAGTTCATGTCACCCGGCCGATTGCAATGAGTCGCTGTATGAAAGCTTGAGTTTCGTGCCGGCCTCTATGAAATTCGCTGTTTGTGTAGCGACAGTATTTTGAAAATAACAGAAATGGTTAGGGAACAATCGCATTCAAGAAAGAGAGGGAAGACGAGAGGAAGCCGTGTACAGAGGTGGTCGGCAGGCTCTTGCTAGCAGCACACTTTTCGCGATAGCTTTTTACCGCGGCAGGAATAGAATTCGGCGGCATAAGATCGGAAACCATAAATTTCTTGTTCTATTTGTTTAGCACTGCTTTGTGGAATGAATGGCATTTTTATTTGGCCTGGGGTAGCCCACCACTTGTTTCGCGCTATATACGTAGGCATGTTTGTCTAAAATAAGAACCTTCCTGATGTAACGATTAACTATTAATGACACGGGCTGACTCGCGTTCTTCAGACACTGCACCTGGATCAAACGAGATTGGTAACCGGCGCTATTGGCCCTGCACGACTGAGGAACAGCTACTACAGCCACCATCTTCAAGTCGAATATGCACACGGCTCTCGTTTTTCTTTTTTGCTGCGGCTTCCGTCCCGTCGCATCAGCCTAAGGGAAAAGCTCTTGCCGCGGTACAAAATGACCTTATCGCGTTGTTCGCCGAGTGACAGATGTTACTTCCGAGATCGAACTTTTGGTACCTAATTCCTTGCCACCCGCACCACTGTCGGAGATTGTCCAGTTTCAAGTTTTACCAGCCGCCTTCTGTATTGCCACCGTAGCAAGCACCGGGACTGTGCTTCCAAGGAGCGGGGCCATGTGACGAAGAAGAATTGAGGAATTGTGCATAGAGACGATGACCCTGAAGTGTGTGCTGTTAACTGCGCTGTAGTATACTTCCCACTATTCAAGGAGGGGGGCCATGTGACGAAGACGAATCGAGGAATTGTGCATAGAGACAATGACCCTGAAGTGTGTGCGGTTAACTTCCCACTTTACCAGATAAATAAGCTGGGGTAACTGGCCGTATCAAGGCCCCGCTCAACAATATAAAAGCCTCTGTGTACGCCCCACTGAGATTGAGCACTAAATGAAATAGAAAAAAAATTGACCAGTGCTTGCTGCGGGACGTGTGGAACTCTGCACTACATATGATAACTGTACTCTGACTTTTTGTTTCACTTCAGTAACCTGTGGCTGTGTATCCCAGAATCATCTGGGACTTTCCTAGTTGTTTTCATACACTTCGCGTCTGCCTAATCTAAATCTGGAGGAGATTGGTACATCATAACTGGCTATTTGCTATTTCATATAGTTATGCTATACATAAATGCATGAAGTAGCCGTTTAATGTATAAAAATAGTTGACTGAAGATAGGGTCATACCTGTATCGGTACAGTGTACTAAAACTTTTATTGACCATAAAAAAGTGTGTGGGCATTGCATGTCAGCAGGCGAAAATACATATTACCAATAAATCATGGAGAGCAGATTTCATATGCATTTGGCGCATTGTGCAGCATACGTATTGCATTCCTCAGCTATTGTAGCAACCTATTGAACATTTGCATACTCCCGTGTTGTATAAACTTGCCCATCAGGTTTTTGTTTATCATGTAAATAACTTCTTATTCATTATTGCCTATAGAGGCGACCCCTTCGTCCCTTTTTAAATGCAGGCGTTCTTTATTTGTATACGACTAACTTTCAAATTTATGCATGTCAGAGCAATGAAATCTCTGAGCTATTCAGTATATGTCAGTGTGATACCTTCCTTCTAATAGAAGAAGTAAACTGCCATCTTTTTCAGACCGAAACAGCAAGTGACTGCGCAGTCGCCTGTTGCAGAAATTTTATCATATTTCACAAATTATTTGGGAAGTACTTGCCTCTTCCTGATGGCACGCCTTGTGGCGGTAACCACGTGAGTAAGAAAACAACATTTTAGCTAATGCTTTTATTACACTGCGCCATCCACGGCAATAGTTGCCGCATTTTTCTCAATCCACGAGAGGTAATTACTCCCAGTTCAACGGCCTTATCTTCCAGAGATACAGAGGCGTATGTCACAGCACGCCGCGCTATAACAAGTTACCTATCATATACAGGCGAACTAGATCCTGCAGTGGTTACTGGCAGCCGACCCTCGCCCGTCCTCTTCATCAACGCCGCTGTGACATCAGTTTCGAAAAAGTCAGGAGAAACATTTTAAAGGAGTGCATATCGCCTGGAGATAACAGTTTAACGACCAAAAGCCAAACCTTGATACATGGATTATCTAAACATTTTGTAGATGCAGTTGTATGATAAGGATCATATGACCCACACTGAAAGAATTACATTCCTAAACGTTTGAAAAGCGGCATGCGTTTTAGTTTCTTTAAATAGTTTATAAGACTGCTTTTGATAAATTCCGTTATATATAGCTAGCAGAGTATGCAGTGAAATTAAACAATACCTGTAATGAATATGATGTACCAATATACTGCTAAAACAGAATGGGTTCACTAGCTGCAGGCACCATGATATTAGTCGATTCTAACATGTCTAATGTATAAAAATAGTTGACTGAAGATAGGGTCATACCTGTATCGGTACAGCGTACTCAAACTTTTATTGGCTCTAAAAAAGTGTGTGGGCATCCGGACGCGCTATTAGAAAAAAAAATCCACAAACCTAGCTGAGCGGGAAAAATACTAAAGTATAGACACAGTGGGATGGAAATGGTGTGGGTTTATTACCCTATAGACTCACAGTTTCCCACATTTTAAAGAGAGTGGCAAAAAAGACGTTAAGTTCCGCTTTGAAAAAAGAAATTATAAAAATCGTATTTTATGTGATTTAGGATCAGCAAAATTATCTTGGCTTGGCAGGATTGTTGTTCGTAACAGCTAGAAACAGTGTGAAATCAAAGCATAATCTCACTGTTTTGTGGAAGTTTGAATTTTGGGCCTTTCTTCCGTTGTTTTGGTTTCACGCAGATATTTGCAGAAGGAAAGAAAGCCATTAATAATACTCAAATGACATAGTATAGGAAATGTGAACTGTGATTCAGGTATTCGTTACAATCGTCATTTGCTATGCCGAAACGCTAATAGGCCAGTCTTTAGGCGTCCCATGAAAACGTTAAGCCAGTATTGCCATAACCTGTATCGGTATTCCGACATTTATGGCTTTGAGAATTGTCATTTTGAGCATGACCCGGTTGTCGGAAGCAGATGTGCTTCTCGGCCGCAGCAAGAACTTTCGAGAAAAGCGGACGGTTGAAGCATCGCCATATCGCACACTCTCACAGCAAATGTAAGATGCTGCAGGACTCTGAGGGAAAGCAGCAAGCATGATGGCGCGCTCTGGAGGGAGGTATATTATTTAGGACTTAAGTTATCATTGTTACTGCATGTCTGCGCAGTGAACACACAATTAAAAACGTAAAGAGCTTTCGCATCGTCTACTCATGTTGATAACAAATAGAAAGAATAAAATACAGCATCTTGTGTATATTTTGTTGAACGAGCAGGTAGCTCCTCGTCTTAAGGGCAAACACATGCTTATTTCCAAATATTTAAGTGCATGAATGCCAGAAGGTGACACCGTTACGAAAATTACCGAGTTCTGACAAACCGTATAGGGTACCGTAAAATAACCATGTTACAGTATGCGCACATGAATTACCAAATTAGAATTCTGTACTTTCTGAAGAAGCACTCCGAATGACAATCGCAGGCAGCGTCTGGCAGTACGACTGTAATGTGGATGGTCAATCGCTATCGAAGCGTAACTGAACCTACGCTTCGGACGAGGTGGATCTGGTTTTTGGCGGCCCTTAAGATTCTAAATGTGTGCGGTGTGCTTGCCGTGAGCTGAACTAGTGAGTGATCTTGTAAGTTAGTTTTCAGGCGTGCATGGCGCTGCGCGCTGTGGCAATCCTCCGAAAACTTTGTCTTCGTAGTCAACCAGCGCTTATGTGATGAGCGCAGGATCTGGCTGTTCTTGCAGCACCTGCATATAAACAGTAGAAAGCAGCACGTTGCCTCTAACGATGTTACAGGCGGCATTTACCACTGAGACTTGCTGCTGCTACGCAGCAGAAAAAATGGTTTTGTGTATCGCGAGTCACCCGCGCAAGATGTATATTTATCTGCATTTCAACCTTTTGGTACATATAAAACGGCGGGTTGTGCGTTCATCAGCGACTGTGATCTGTCAGTATATATCCATGCGTAGTTACTTTCTCTGTTTCAATATTTAGCAGTGCCCTATGTTATACGGGGAAGAAAAATATCATTTAAATATTTTGCTCATATTTAAGTTAAATGTTTGGAAAGCGTATTGTTTTATTCACTCTTTAATGTGGCACATAATGCAAAATCTAAAACAATGCTGTTATCATCTCGTGTTGCATTTAGTGGCCAAGAGCAATAGACGTAATAGCGTTTCTAGGCGTTTCGCTGCAGCGTCTAGAATGATGTAAGATTCAACCTCCACTCACATTCGCAATCGAACTGACGTCCGCTTCCAGCTGTTCCCGAGGTCAGGTGAGTAAGGAAGGGCACTTCTTAAAGTAATGCAACTCAGAATACGGCGACCTGAATCAATCACTGAACATGGCTCATTGCTTCCATTACAACTGCGCGCGTTGCTTGGGGAAAAATACGATTATGGCCGCTGGGAACGACCCAAAGAGGAAAGTAGAAAAAAAAAGAGTATTTTAGAGTTTTCCATGCCAGCTTGCTAGTGGGCGTAGGCCTAATCGCTTTGTATATATAACAGAAACAAAAAAAAAATTGTGGCTCTCTTCCTGCCACTTTTTGTTATGTATGTTATTCAGCCACAAATGGACTACACCATTATTTGCCATTTCTCAACACCAAAAGTAAAGAAAGCCTTCCCGATGCTTGACTTTTTAAAAAGATTGAATTCAAGCTTTTCTTTACACATGTGCCAATCGAGTCCTCTCATTTTTCAGTATATCTTTTCAGCTAGCTTAAAAAAGTATGGGAATCTCGTATATTGATACTACCATACGTAGTATGAGAGCATAGTTGTTCAACTAGGATACGGCCAATACGGTTTCCTCCCTTGCGATTCGACGACGTTGCCAGTGACATCAGGCGTAGTGAAAGACGTATCACATTTGGCCTTGTAAACTAGAGCAGCTCTGATGACTGCTGTCGTATTTACTTTACAAGCAAATTAAAACTTTAAAATTAAATTGTTGAATATTTACTGCAGCAGTTAGCTCGGTCGAGAATCATACGCGAAATTTCGAGGTCTTGGTTTCGCATCTCAAACGAGCCAATCGGTTGATTTTTCTTCTGCATAGTATTGAAATATAAAATATTTTCAGCGTAAAATTACTGCCCCTATATTTTCAATTGATCAAGACTGCAATTATTAGAGCAGTATAGACACTAAATTGCAGGGTCATATTTCTTGTTTTGATGCTTAACGCATTGCTCCATGCCGAAACATACGTGGACTACGCCTACGACCGCTGAATAATTTTAGTCCTATTCTTTTTCTTCTGTTTCGGATTCGGTTTCAGTAGCTGAGTGATAGCTGTGTCGTCACAATCAAATCTAGATCACACGTAGCATGCGAAAGCAGCGATATAATCGCTGACTCTTGACTTTTTGTGATTGCTGCAGAGGCAAGCGGGTTTTAGCGCTTTTATGCATTCGAATTAGAAGAAAAATTTTATTACAGTTTTTTTTTTCATCTAAAACGTTACCTAAATGTTATTGTGACGTCCCAGCCATCACTCAGTTGTTGAAACCGAAACCAAAAAGATGAAAAAGTAAATTTATTATGAATTATTCCGCGTTCATTGGCAAATGTCACGTTGTGACCTATGTACACTAATGACACATCATCACAAAATATAAAATACGAACATCAATTTTTGGTGTCTATACTACTTTTAAATATTTTCTTATGCTTTCCATAGTTTAAGCGGTGACTTCATTTTTTTGTAGCAGTATCATAACATGACTTTCATTTCGCTCTCCTCTATGCCTATCAGTTGTAATAATAATCGTTATGGTGCATTGAAACGGATGAATACAAGAACCGTTAAATATGCCCTCTTTTTATTTGTCTGCATTAAACGCACTCGTCAGTACGACCTTCCCTCTTTACCTCAGTATTTTTCTTGGGGAGTTGGTAGTAGCAGAAGTGTATTAGCAATCTTAGTATATAAAACCAACAATCCGAAATTGTCGCCTTGCCTTTGAGTTTATTTCTGCAAATATCAGCTTCCTCCTGGTCATGCTCGTACGCTCCTCGTATACTTTGAAATTTTGGTTTAATTTCAGAAATGAATATAATCGATCGAAAAGGGAAACTTATTTAGGTAAACTGCACCCCCAAAGTGGTGATGAAAGCTGAGTGTTTACTACATAGCTTAAAAAATACGTCCATTCACGTATACGCTAACGCAAAAAAATAAGGTTTACAAATAACTGTAAGCCGCATGAACGACCACAGCTCTTGCCGCAAAAAAAGAGAGAAAGATCCAAAGGGAACGTTTGTGCATTATGAACCGATGTATCGTTTGAAAGGTTGAGTTACTTGTGCTTCGCACACGCATATGTACAGTCTCATAGAGTTTGTTGATTCACAAGTTTTTGTGGTGATTACTTTTTGTATATGCATATCCCTCTGCGCCTTTCTGGTATAAATTCCAACTGAGCTTCTAGTGAAGCCGTCAGCCTACTTTGCAATGACAGCGCCGTAGAATAATAAAACAATGCTCTATTTCAGGTATGCGTAAATGGAAGATGTACACCGAACCGATATCCCAAGTGAGGTTGTTTCTTTTCACTCTCTTATTCGTGAAATTGATGCCGTCAGTAAATATCAGATTCATCATCATCATTAGCCGGGCTATACCCACTGCAGGGCGAAGGCCTCTCCCATTTTCCTCCAATTTACATGGCCCTGTGCTTGCTGCATCCACTTGACCAGTGCGAATTTCTTAAACTCATCCACCCACAAGTTTTCTGCTGCCCCCTGCTACGCTTACCGCCCCGCGGAATCAAACTTGTCACTCCCTGAGACTATTGGTAGCCCTCTAACCGTGCAACATGTCCTGCCCATGCGAAGTTCTGAATTTCAACTAGAATATCGGTGACTTGAGTTATTTCACTTATCCACTATGCACACTTCCTATCTTTTAACGATATATACCTGCTATTTCTTGTTCCATAGCCCTCTGCGTTGTCCTCAACTTAGGTATAACCATTTTCGTTAACCTCCATGTTTCAGTCCTATAGGCCAGTAGCAGCGGGATGCAACTGTTATACACATTTATATTGAGGGATGCCAGTAGGCTGCCAATCATAATGTTTAAGTACTTTCGAAATGCGCTCCGTACCTACCATTTTTTCCTAGTTATTTCCCTTTAGTGGTCCGGATCAGCGGTTGCTACCAATTCATCCAACCACTTACAGCTCTTCACTACATATTTTAAATAGCTGTTCAATTCTCAGGCTGTTCAACGTTGCCTTATTCTTCTAGATAATAATTTTAGGCCTACCTTACTACTTCTTCTGTCTAGATCATTACCAATGGGCTACTTAACAAGGCAATGCCGACAGGGAATCGAAGATTACTGAGGTATCCTCTATCGACCCTAAGGCCTACCTGCTCCCATTCCATTTCGTCAATTATACCCTATAAGCAAGCTGTAAATAACAGGGGGCAAATTGTGTCTCCTCGCCAGCACCCTTCTTATTTTCAATTTTGTCACTTTATGCGGAACTAAGGTTGCTGTGCAGCCACTACAGGTACCTTCGACTACTTTCACATATGGCTCACCTACACTCTGAGCTCGCAATATCTGTAAAACTGCTAATGTTTCGACCGAGTCGAATGTTTCCTCGTAGTCAATTATTGATATGTATAGGAGCTGGCTATATTCCGAGCACCTTTCTGTTGCCTGGTTGATAGCGTGGATGTAATCGATCGTTGAGTACCGTTTCCGAAATCCTGCTTGATCATTTGGTTGATTATAGTGTAAGGTTGTCCTGATCCTTTTAGCGATTACCTTAGTAATTATACCATTATGTTAAAGAAAGAAATACATCGTCTGCTGTATTTATGTTTATTTGATTCTTTGTAACTTCAAGTTAGCGGTACGGAGTTCCTGAAACGAAAGTTAGGCTGAGTCCTTAATATATTTTATTACGTTAATTTCCTGGCATCTGGTGTTGAGATTTATCAGAAAATACGCCTTTTGCTTGTAGGCTTTACTAATTAAACATAATGGGGGACTTATGCAAGAAAATACATTATGAGTATTGCGCGTAAAAGAGCCCGCATTATTGAATAGACAAAAAGCATTGCTGGGTTTTGCGAGTGCGGTGAAATGTAATAGAGCAGAATTAGGTGGAGTTCGAGGTGAATTAAGCTGATTGAGAAGAATAATCCGAACCAGAGCGCTGTGTGGGACTTACGAACCCGTGTCATTGCCTAAAAGACTTATTCACGCGTAGGGAACAGTAGAGCGCTTCTCAACGACAGCCAAATGGTTGTAGCTTAATGCCAGAAAAGCGTCGAACTTATCAAGAAGAAGCATCAGCGGAATCAGCTAGGAATACCACTAAAACTTGAAGCTTTTTTATTTTCAACACAAAACTTCACTGAAAACCCGAACAACGTTTTAAATGTAGCCCTTCGGGTCGTTAAAACTGAGGCATAACTCATTTCTTATAGTAGACACCAAACTAACCGTTCTCAGTGTATTTTGCTAGCCAAGCGCTGCGAAACATTTGCAATAGATTTAGAACTCGTAAATGATACAGAATATATCCTTTATTCAACTATTACAAACTACGTGCATACACAAAAGCAGGTGTGTGGTAAATATTCATAAGCGAGCGCAGCATCGCATTGCGACCTTTGACGAGATCTTTCATAAGCCGCAGTTATGGCGAAAGCAGATCCACTCGTTATAGCCGGGGATTTTAACGCACATGGATTCTATGGTCCCGACGTGTATGTGCATGAGAAGGGGCCCGACCAGCTGTTCAAGCTAGCTGTGGACGCACGAAGTTGCTCACTGATGTGATGTTCTTGCCACCTGCGGCATTGTGCGGTCGGACTGCACTAACAGCTTGCAAGGGCTTGCAATGAGAGAGCGACGGTGTGATGATCGGGACGCTTATTCGACGAAGATGGCTTGTTCTGCTGGTGATGAATTTCTCAAGCGGGAAGCGCGAGTATTCTGCCCTGGTGAATGCACCAATTTGTTGGCCACGCTGATGGCGAACTTTCCTTTACAGCCTTATTATGTAGTGATGGAAAGAGCGAAGACTTCCTTTTAAGAAATTTTTTAATCTCTTACCTAGAGCGTTTAACATAGCCCGAAACTAGCAAAAATGCTCAGTACGTGAGAATTGAGCAGGCGCGATTCGGTAGAGCATGAACTAATAGCGTTCAAGTTTAAACACTGTTAAAAATAAGTTCGCAGGGGTCAAGTGGATGCAGCTAGCACAGAACCCGGTTAATTGGAGAAATATGAGAGAGGCCTTCGCCCTGCAGTGGGTACAGTCAGGCTGATGATGATGATGATGAAAAAGAACTGAGCGAGTTATGTTGCAATATTTGTTATCTCGGTGGTTATCCTTCATTGGGTTTTGGAACGCTATTGCGAAAGGGCTCTTGAGGGACACGAAGGGGTTTCGGGTACCGTAAAATAACCATGTTACAGTATGCGCACATGAATTACCAAATTAGAATTCTGTACTTTCGGAAGAAGCACTCCGAATGACAATCGCAGGCAGCGTCTGGCAGTACGACTGTAATGTGGATGGTCAATCGCTATAGAAGCGTAACTGAACCTACGCTTCGGACGAGGTGGATCTGGTTTTTCGCGGCCCTTAGGATTCTAAATGTGTGCGGTGTGCTTGCCGGGAGCTGAACTAGTGAGTGAACTTGTAAGTTAGTTTTCAGGCGTGCATGGCGTTGCTCGCTGTGGCAACCCTCCGAAAACTTTGTCTTCGTAGTCAACCAGCGCTTATGTGATGACAAAGAGAAGAGAATGATTTTTCGCTCAATCACTGCATTGTTTACTCGACAAAAAGGCAGCGGCCAAGTGCAGCATCTCGCTGTTCTTGCAGCACCTGCATATAAACAGTAGAAAACAGCACGTCGCCTCTAACGATGTTACAGGCGGCATTTACCACAGAGACGTGCTGGTGCTACGCAGCAGCAAAAATGGTTTTGTGTATAGCGAGTCACCCCGCACAAGAGGTATATTTATCTGCATTTCAACCTCTTGGCACATATAAAACGGCGTGTTGTGCGTTCAAACCATATTTCATCAGCGACCATGATCTATCAGTATATATCCAAGCGTAGTTACTTTGTCTGTTTCAATATTCATCAGTGCCCCATGTTTTACGGTGAAGAAAATTACCATTAAAATATTTTTATTATATATAAGTTAAATTGTTGGAAAGTGTGTTGTTTTATTCACGCTTTAATGTGCCACATAATGCAAAACCTAAAACAATGCTGTTATATTCTCGTGTTGCATTTAGTGGCCAAGAGCAATAGGCTTAATAGCGTTTCTAGGTGTTTCGCTGCAACGTCTAGAATGATTCAATCTCCACTCACATTCGCAATTGAATTTACGTCCGCTTCTAGCTATTCCCGAGGTCATGTGAGTAAGGAAGGGCAAGTAATGTAACTCAAAATACGGTGACCTGAATCAATCGCTGAACATGGCTCATTGCTTCCATTACAACTGCGCACGTTGCTTGGGGAAAAAAACACGATTATGGCAGCTGGGAACGACCGAAAGAGGAAAGCAGAAAAAAGGAGTATTTTAGTGTTTTCGACGCCAGCTTGCTAGTGTGCATATGCCTAATCTCTTTGTACATATAACAGAAACAAAAAACAAATTATGGCTCTCTTCCTGCCACTTTGTGTTATGTATGTTATTCAGCCACAAATGCATTACACCATTATTTGCCATTTATTAACACCAAAAATAAAGAAAGCATTGCCGATGCTTGACTTCTTAAACAAGATTTATTTCAAGCTTTTCTTTACACGTGTGCCAACCGAGTCCTTTCATTTTTCAGTATATCTTTTCAGCTAGCTTAAGAAAGTCTGGGAATCTCGTATATTGATGCTATCATACGTAGTATGAGAGCATAGTTTTAAACTATGATACGTCCAATACGGTTTCCTGCCTTGCGATTCGACGACGTTGCTAGTGACATTAGGCGTAGTGAAAGACGTTTCACATTTGGCCTGGTGAGCTAGAGCAGCTCTGATGACTGCTGTCATGTTTACTTTAGAAGCAAATTAAATTAAAACTTTAAAATAAATTGTTGAATATTTACTGCAGCAGTTAGCTTGGTCGAGAATCATACGCGAAATTTCGAGGTCTTGGTTTCGCATCTCAAACCAGCCAATCGGTTGATTTTTCTTCTGCATAGTATTGAAATATAAAATATTTTCAGCGTAAAATTACTGCCCCTATATTTTCAATTGATCAAGACTGCAATTATTAGAGCAGTATAGACACTAAATTGCAGGGTCATATTTCTTGTTTTTATGCTTAACGCATTGCTCCATACCGAAACATACGTGGACTACGCCTACGACCGATGAATAATTTTAGTCCTATTCTTTTTCTTCTGTTTCGGTTTCGGTTTCAGTAGCTGAGCGATAGCTGTGTCGTGACAATCAAATCTAGATCACACGTAGCATGCGAAAGCAGCGATATAATCGCTGACTCTTGACTTTTTGTGAGTTCTGCAGAGGCAAGCGGCTTTTAGCGCTTTTGTGCATTCGAATTAGAAGAACAATTTTATTCCAGTTTTTTTTTCATCTAAAACGTTACCTAAACGTCATTGTGACGTCCCAGCCATCACTCAGTTGTTGAAACCAAAACCGAAAAGATGGAAAAGTAAATTTATTATGAATTATTCAGCGTTCATTGGCAAATGTCACGTTGTGACCCATGTACACTAATGACATCATCATCACAAAAAAATAAAATACGAACATCAATTTTAGGTGTCTATACTACTTTTAAATATTTTCTTATGCTTTCCATAGTTTCCGCGGTGACTTCATTCTTTTGTAGCAGTATCATAACATGACTTTCATTTCGCTCTCCTCTATGCTTATCAGTTGTAATAATAATCGTTATGGTGCATTGAAACGGATGAATACAAGAACCGTTAAATATGCCCTCTTTTTATTTGTCTGCATTAAACGCACTCGTCAGTACGACCTTCCCTCTTTACCTCAGTATTTTTCTTGGGGAGTTGGTAGTAGCAGAAGTGTATTAGCAATCTTAGTATATAAAACCAACAATCCGAAATTGTCGCCTTGCCTTTGAGTTTATTTCTGCAAATATCAGCTTCCTCCTGGTCATGCTCGTACGCTCCTCGTATACTTTGAAATTTTGGTTTAATTTCAGAAATGAATATAATCGATCGAAAAGGGAAACTTATTTAGGTAAACTGCACCCCCAAAGTGGTGATGAAAGCTGAGTGTTTACTACATAGCTTAAAAAATACGTCCATTCACGTATACGCTAACGCAAAAAAATAAGGTTTACAAATAACTGTAAGCCGCATGAACGACCACAGCTCTTGCCGCAAAAAAAGAGAGAAAGATCCAAAGGGAACGTTTGTGCATTATGAACCGATGTATCGTTTGAAAGGTTGAGTTACTTGTGCTTCGCACACGCATATGTACAGTCTCATAGAGTTTGTTGATTCACAAGTTTTTGTGGTGATTACTTTTTGTATATGCATATCCCTCTGCGCCTTTCTGGTATAAATTCCAACTGAGCTTCTAGTGAAGCCGTCAGCCTACTTTGCAATGACAGCGCCGTAGAATAATAAAACAATGCTCTATTTCAGGTATGCGTAAATGGAAGATGTACACCGAACCGATATCCCAAGTGAGGTTGTTTCTTTTCACTCTCTTATTCGTGAAATTGATGCCGTCAGTAAATATCAGATTCATCATCATCATTAGCCGGGCTATACCCACTGCAGGGCGAAGGCCTCTCCCATTTTCCTCCAATTTACATGGCCCTGTGCTTGCTGCATCCACTTGACCAGTGCGAATTTCTTAAACTCATCCACCCACAAGTTTTCTGCTGCCCCCTGCTACGCTTACCGCCCCGCGGAATCAAACTTGTCACTCCCTGAGACTATTGGTAGCCCTCTAACCGTGCAACATGTCCTGCCCATGCGAAGTTCTGAATTTCAACTAGAATATCGGTGACTTGAGTTATTTCACTTATCCACTATGCACACTTCCTATCTTTTAACGATATATACCTGCTATTTCTTGTTCCATAGCCCTCTGCGTTGTCCTCAACTTAGGTATAACCATTTTCGTTAACCTCCATGTTTCAGTCCTATAGGCCAGTAGCAGCGGGATGCAACTGTTATACACATTTATATTGAGGGATGCCAGTAGGCTGCCAATCATAATGTTTAAGTACTTTCGAAATGCGCTCCGTACCTACCATTTTTTCCTAGTTATTTCCCTTTAGTGGTCCGGATCAGCGGTTGCTACCAATTCATCCAACCACTTACAGCTCTTCACTACATATTTTAAATAGCTGTTCAATTCTCAGGCTGTTCAACGTTGCCTTATTCTTCTAGATAATAATTTTAGGCCTACCTTACTACTTCTTCTGTCTAGATCATTACCAATGGGCTACTTAACAAGGCAATGCCGACAGGGAATCGAAGATTACTGAGGTATCCTCTATCGACCCTAAGGCCTACCTGCTCCCATTCCATTTCGTCAATTATACCCTATAAGCAAGCTGTAAATAACAGGGGGCAAATTGTGTCTCCTCGCCAGCACCCTTCTTATTTTCAATTTTGTCACTTTATGCGGAACTAAGGTTGCTGTGCAGCCACTACAGGTACCTTCGACTACTTTCACATATGGCTCACCTACACTCTGAGCTCGCAATATCTGTAAAACTGCTAATGTTTCGACCGAGTCGAATGTTTCCTCGTAGTCAATTATTGATATGTATAGGAGCTGGCTATATTCCGAGCACCTTTCTGTTGCCTGGTTGATAGCGTGGATGTAATCGATCGTTGAGTACCGTTTCCGAAATCCTGCTTGATCATTTGGTTGATTATAGTGTAAGGTTGTCCTGATCCTTTTAGCGATTACCTTAGTAATTATACCATTATGTTAAAGAAAGAAATACATCGTCTGCTGTATTTATGTTTATTTGATTCTTTGTAACTTCAAGTTAGCGGTACGGAGTTCCTGAAACGAAAGTTAGGCTGAGTCCTTAATATATTTTATTACGTTAATTTCCTGGCATCTGGTGTTGAGATTTATCAGAAAATACGCCTTTTGCTTGTAGGCTTTACTAATTAAACATAATGGGGGACTTATGCAAGAAAATACATTATGAGTATTGCGCGTAAAAGAGCCCGCATTATTGAATAGACAAAAAGCATTGCTGGGTTTTGCGAGTGCGGTGAAATGTAATAGAGCAGAATTAGGTGGAGTTCGAGGTGAATTAAGCTGATTGAGAAGAATAATCCGAACCAGAGCGCTGTGTGGGACTTACGAACCCGTGTCATTGCCTAAAAGACTTATTCACGCGTAGGGAACAGTAGAGCGCTTCTCAACGACAGCCAAATGGTTGTAGCTTAATGCCAGAAAAGCGTCGAACTTATCAAGAAGAAGCATCAGCGGAATCAGCTAGGAATACCACTAAAACTTGAAGCTTTTTTATTTTCAACACAAAACTTCACTGAAAACCCGAACAACGTTTTAAATGTAGCCCTTCGGGTCGTTAAAACTGAGGCATAACTCATTTCTTATAGTAGACACCAAACTAACCGTTCTCAGTGTATTTTGCTAGCCAAGCGCTGCGAAACATTTGCAATAGATTTAGAACTCGTAAATGATACAGAATATATCCTTTATTCAACTATTACAAACTACGTGCATACACAAAAGCAGGTGTGTGGTAAATATTCATAAGCGAGCGCAGCATCGCATTGCGACCTTTGACGAGATCTTTCATAAGCCGCAGTTATGGCGAAAGCAGATCCACTCGTTATAGCCGGGGATTTCAACGCACATGGATTTCTGACGTCGTCCGAAATTAGTCACGGACCCGTAACATCCCCCGCGAATCGGAGTCTTTCGTTAGTAAAGAACGCCAAAGATTACGAAGAGAACAATACGCAGGAAACTGTGGGTAGCGATCATCACATACTCATTAGATTTGAGTCTAAGAAACACCGCAGACGCCAGGGACAAGCTCGCATCATAGATTGGATATGGTTCCTGCCGCGGAGAAGCACACTCTTACAACAAAAATTGCAAACTACAAAATACGAACCCCAACCCTCATCAACACCAAAAATTTCAGAAGACACCCCGGCGATTGAATTAACTCCTCCATCTCTGGTAAGCCAGACAAGGTCTCACACGGCTGTGTAAAAAGCACCGACAAAACCGCAAGGATGAACTAAAATAGCATGTCAAACCCAACGAGCTCAAGAGTATGCTTGGTCTCTAGCTAAAACTAACTGGCGCACCAAATGTGACTCACTCAAAGGAAGCCTTGGCACTAAAGCAACGTGGGAGCTCCTCAAATGCCTGATGGATCCTCCTAAATATCGATAAGACCATCAGCGTAACGTCAGAAAGGCGCTCCATGGGTTCTTAGGGACAGATGAGCAGTTAATAGGGACAATACTGGACTCGATCTCGACTTCGATGTCAGCGAAATACAAGCCCCACTCATGGCGATGCGGCATGGTATTGCCTCAGGAAATGACATCATCAAGGTAGGCCTACTTGCTAATCTGCCCAGCGAAGCAATCGAGAACCTCGCATATTTACCAACGAGTGCTGATGCTCCGGGACGCTACCGCAAGAATGGAAGCCAGCAGACGTAAGCTTTATTCCGACATCCGGCAAGGAAATCAGCATCGCTAATATCAGCCCGATAAACCTCACGTCCTGCACGGGCAAGCTCATGGAGAAAAGGGTACAGCTCCGCCTCCCTCTACCTTGAAGACAACCTACTGCCGCAGTCTTTGCCTTCTGGAGCAACCTATCAACCCAAGATGTCCTCCTTCCGCTCCAACATTAGGTCATCGACTCATCGTAAACGAGGCTTACGCGTCATACTGGCACTCGCTTAAAAGGAGCATTCGATAATGTTGGGCGCTCTAATATCTTGGACAACCTTCAAAGCACACAGTACGGAGTCCGCACCTGGAAATACGTCAAGGAATTTTCGCAACATCATCAAGTGCACATCAGAGTGGGTGATACAAGATCCACCAACATGTAAATGGGCACTAGGTGCACACCACAAGGAGAGGTACTCTCCGCGGTTCTTTTGAACATAGCCCTTTTGCTCCATCCAGATCGACTACGCCATTGAAGTCATACGCAATGCCCGTATGCAGATGCCCATAAAACGCCGGCACATTTGACGGCGCATTACGACTCATTCTGTGGTCCCGGCGCATATGCGCATGAGAAGGGGCGCGACCAGCTGTTCAAGCTAGCTGTGGACGCACGAAGTTGCTCGCTGATGTGATGTTCTTGCCACCTGCGGCATTGGGCGGTCAGACTGCACTAACAGCTTGCAAGGGCTTGCAATGAGAGAGCGACGGTGTGATGATCGGGACGCTTATTCGACGAAGATGGCTTGTTCTGCTGGTGATGAATTTCTCAAGCGGGAAGCGCGAGTATTCTGCCCTGGTGAATGCACCAATTTGTTGGCCACGCTGATGGCGAACTTTCCTTTACAGCCTTATTATGTAGTGATGGGAAGAGCGAAGACTTCCTTTTAAGAAATTTTTTAATCTCTTACCTAGAGCGTTTAACATAGCCCGAAACTAGCAAAAAATGCTCAGTACGTGAGAATTGAGCAGGCGCGATTCGGTAGAGCATGAACTAATAGCGTTCAAGTTTAAACACTGTTAAAAAGAAGTTCGCAGGGGTCAAGTGGATGCAGCTAGCACAGAACCCGGTTAATTGGAGAAATATGAGAGAGGCCTTCGCCCTGCAGTGGGTACAGTCAGGCTGATGATGATGATGAAAAAGAACTGAGCGAGTTATGTTGCAATATTTGTTATCTCGGTGGTTATCGTTCATTGGGTTTTGGAACGCTATTGCGAATGGGCTCTTGAGGGACACGAAGGGGTTTCGGACAGCAATAAACGACTACGCGCTTTGTTTTTCTTTTGAACATTTTAGTGGGCTTGTGCTAATAACTTTGAGATGGAGTGTGTGGTTGCATTGTGTCAGTGTGTCGGAGTTTTGTCACAGTAAGGGGTGACGTCAGGGCTGTGCGTCTAGAACTTCGAGATGCAACCGTGACCTTCTCGCGTTTAACTCACCAGTTGATGCAGATGAAGAAGATCGACTCCGATTATGTTTTCAGCGAAGTGAGACGAAGTCTCAACAAGACCGTCGTGCCAGGGAGCAGGACTCCAAAGAGCGATGTCATCCATGTAGCTGATTTAACCCTTTATTTCATCGTACCACGTCACCTGGAAGCAAAGCAAGTGGTGTCACAGCCGATACCCGGAGCGCCGTTGCCCCGCTCGTCGCCCAAACGAACCGGACCCCGTGCACATCGTGCAACATTTATGAGGGTCCCATAACTGCGATCACGGTAAAGCTGATAAGCGATAATATCGAACACCAGGTGGACCACGACGCAAAATTGAAGTAGAATGCTCGACGACTACCAGCAAGGTCTAATGTAAAACTCTATGAAGGCATCTTAGACGCCACTGACCAGTCGCTGGTGGTCATCTAAGGTATGCCACAGACTGCAGGAAGCCTACCCAAGCGATGGAATAGCATATACTTGGCTCCTTCATGAACCAATCAGGAACTGATGTTGAGGTTTGTACTGTGGTCACTCAGGTGACGAATGAGTGTTGTCTGTTGCAGTGCGTATAGCAGAAGAATGCTGAAACGAACTTGGACAGAGTGTGGACTAATGTGTGTTATTCGAATTTGTGCTGCGACGCCCCTAGAGATCCATCCTGTTCTGCACTGCTGGTGTCCAATTGCGGATGATGAAAGCTGGTTTTCGCAGAGTATATTGTCATCATTGACAAGCTTCACGAGCGAGATGTCCTCATCGACAGTGTTGCAGCATGTATAAATAAATAAATAAATGAGCCCTGTACCGAACTATACGTCACCGAGTTGGGACACATCTATGCAACCAGGTAAGAAATTCTAGTCATTCGTCCCCGTGGCAGGAAAGAACCGATCGAAATTGAGATCCACGATTCACCCATTCCCGAAGCAAACATCGTTCGAATCTTAGGCCTGTGCATTAGACATAACAGGGTCAATGTGACAGCTACTGCTAAGCCCCGGATGACGTGCCAACAAGGCAGCAGAATTATCTCACCTATTACGACAAAGAAGAATGGTATGAGAGAGAATAACATGCTGAACATAATCCAGGGCTTTATTGTCAGCAGCACAACCTACCTAACCCCGTACCTCAAGCTTCGAAGAACAAACTCCAGGCACTCTACACCATACTTCGCGTGGCCTACAAGCGGGCGCTAGAGCTACCCCTCATCGTGTCTGCCAACCGGCTTCCTAAACTTGGCGCCCAAAAACCTTCCACCTCTCAGGTACCGCTATCAGGCAGCAAATACTTCAACAGCTCGGCATTTGCCTTCCCAGCAACACAGCAGAGACAGGCCATAAATTATGAATGTATATGCAAACTCCACACAATGCCCCTGCCATGCTATATGCATCCCGAATATCACAAAACACAACGCAAAGCACGAGCCAGGACAATAGACAAGAACTACTTCAAGGACAAAGGAGCCTTCCTTGTGGAAGATACGGATTCCTGCGAAGTCATCACAACAGTAGCTGTCATTCGTCAAGGCCATACGGTAGCGGGGCTAATGACTAGAATTTCAAACGTAGCGCAAATGGAGGAGGTAACGATTGCATAAGCCGCAACACAACGATTTCATATACATCCTCATCGATTCTCAAACAGCCTACAGAAACTACACGTGAGGTCGACTTTCTTCCTTACTCTGTAAAAGTTATACCAAGCCAGACCCCAAAAATCAGCCAAATAAGTAATATGGGTTCCTGGTCATCTAGGGGTAAAGGGAAACGAGTGTGCCACACCGAAGCCCGCGCATTCCTCCCCCGGGACACCTTATCACTCCCATCACATGACCACCCCAGCAGCTCACTGAATATCGCGAGATTCAGAAACGTTGTCCTACAAGCGTTCAGTTATACTGCACAAAATTAGTCCAGGTACTTCCTGAGTTCAATGCAGATTTTGCGGCCAGAAAACAGACCTTTACCATATTGTATGAGCTTGCCAATAAACACAAGTCATACCTCGTGAAGAAAGCCCCACGTGGCCGCTTCTAGAGGTGGGCCTGCTCAGCTCTATTCTTGCAGCACAATGAACCTTGCTTGCGAAAGCTCGGGCAGAGCAGCATCAGTCAACGGAGTCCCGGACTGAAGACCCGACCAACCCCGCCCTGAAACCAGAACCAAATTTCCAAAATAAATATTTTACACCACTATACTTCACATTTTGAAGCGCGGTAAATTCCAGAACACACACTCTTTTCTATGAATGCATATTTATTGCGATGGAACTGTGATGCGTGCAAGGCATTCTACTGCAAGGTGACAATGCCATTAAAAAAAATCTGTGTACGTATGTACAGTATAGGTGCCGGATTAGAGTTTTAAAGTAACTCAGAATAGTAACTTAAGGCTGTTGGACACGCAAAGCAAAGCTACCGTTCATAATAGCCATACGTCATGCTGCTCCACTGGCAACCCCCTCATGTTCATTCTTTTCCCCTTCCCAGAAACTTTTCCGTCTGTGACAGACACCGCTCTACCCAGGCAGCACAGGACGTTGGCCCAATATTGGAAAACTACTGGCAAAGCACCGGCCTGTGTACGCCCTACATAGCCAGTGTGTTCCTTATATTGGCTGCACCAGTCCTAACGTTCCTAGTTTTGGCCCTGCTTTCCCCTTCTTTATCAAGTGTTGACTGTGCCATCGCTAAATTATGCAATCATGGGCCTAGCTAGCCAGAGTTCCCCCACGTTTTGCCACTATTGGCTACACTGCTCTAAAACGTTGGCAGACTTGGTCTTCGTTTGCCATTTCTCATCCAGTACTGAAATTGTACTGGCAAGCACTGGTCAACGTTGTTCCGTGTATTCAAATGACATGCCAACATTCGATGTTGCGATGACACAGATAAAATTAATTATATTCTGACGAGTACGTACCAATTAGGCAGTTTGAAATTTTCGAACTATTTAAAACTCATCCAGTACTGAAATTGTACTGGCAAGCACTGGTCAACGTTGTTCCGTGTATTCAAATGACATGCCAACATTCGATGTTGCGACGACACAGATAAAATTAATTATATTCTGACGAGTACGTGCCAATTAGGCAGTTTGAAATTTTCGAACTATTTAAAACTCGCTCGAGCTCTGTAGGAGGCACTCGTGCTAGCAAAACTGATTTTAAAAATTTCAAATTTTTTACTTCATTTTTGTACAATATGTGCGGCCTTTAACATCGTCGCAATGCCGTCTTGCATTATTTTCAAAACGCACATATACACTAGAAACCAACCAGAAACCAATGCCCCGCTGCGGGTATGTGCCACATATGTGTGCTGAGGGGAGAAGAAGTAGTAGTCACCGATTGCGCCGGCTAGATCTACGGGCTGCCGTATGCAAAAAAAAACGAGAGCCACGCTTGAGGCAGCGCGGCGAAGGCAGCCGCCGTCCTTCGTTGCGTAGTAGGTTGGGCAAATGCGCAACCCGCATGCACATGTACAGCGGGCACCAGGGGCTTTACGTGCACCAGCGGATATGTGTTTTTGTTCGGTACCTCCGGCTTGGTAAACATTCCTGCAGTCTGCGTCTAGATCATCTTGTAAATGAGCAAACTAAGCGCGAGCAGACTGGGCCGCGAATGAATTTGTATCGATTGCTGAAGCGCAACAGCACAGGTAGATTGAGCGCCCGTACACGCGGCTGGACGAGTTTCTCGGCTTGCAATCTACCCGCCCGTAACCCACCGTGCGATACCGACAAGCACACTGTTTTGACGCGCCTGCCTCAGACTCACGGCAAAACGTATATGGAAGCAACGCGGCAAAACACTTCGCTCGAGCGAAGCGACGGCCGTCAATTGCCGATGTCGTTTATTCGACCATACCTTCTCGTGAAATATTGCATGCATGGAAAGTTTAGCCTTTATGAAAATCAGAGAAGGGCATGATGACCGGTCGAGTCGATCGCTTCGTGACGCAAATGTTGCTTGAGAAAAAACGTTTATTCGTTGTTTAATCTGACATTGTAGAAACTTTCTATGACCCTCCATGCAAGCGGAAAATATTTAAATCCTTCCGGGCTTACAGTGCTCTATGAAAATAGCACCATATTGGTACATAATTTCACGAATGGGAAGTTCTTCCGGCAAAGTATGTGAAGCATAAGAAATACCGCGAAATCTTAAATGGCCAAGGTGACTATAGTAGTCTAATTGATGTCGCTCTGTTTCATTCATTGCTGACGTCAGGCAACGCACACATTTAAATAATGTCTGCCATGCTGGCGGTCATTCTGTGAAACGCTTGATCCCCGCAAGCCTTTATCACGCATCTGGAATGTCGTTCGTGGTCTCCGAACATCCCCTAAACAGCTCTACTCATTCAAATCTCTCTCACTCTATCAAAGACGTAGTGAGGTCGAGGTAGCAGAAAATTTCTGCGCTAGGGTAGCACGCCAGTCGACTCCAAAGGCAACTCTACATTTCAGCGATGTTCCAGCTTCACGGGATTCACGAATGGAGCTTCCCTTCTCCCTGGATGTTCCAGCTTCACGGGATTCACGAATGGACCTTCCCTTTTCCCTGGAGGAACTTGACGCTGCGCTGGCTTCTTGCAGACGGTCATCATCGCCGGGTCCCGACGTTGTAACATACGCTGCGCTTGCAAATCTTGGACAAGAAGCAAGGCACGCTCTTTTAGAATATTACAATAAATCATGGAGCGAGGGTACAGTTCCAGACGAGGGGAAGTGCAATCATTTAGTTCTGCTCCTGAAAACTGGCAAATCACCTCTGGACTTGACTTCACACCGTCCAATTGCACTGGCTAGTTGCGTTGGTAAAGTACCTAAAATAATGCTGCTTACACGCATTGAATGGTACCTAGAGCGCTACCGCATATATCCGGATATTAAATCAGGGTTTCGACGTGGACGCTCTTCGATTGACAGCGGGGTGGACCTGGTATCATCTGTACAACATCAAAAAATTTGGAATGCTTACCCGCGGCTTTGTTCCTGGATATAAAGTGCGCATATGATAACGTCACTCACCAGGCCCTTTTGGATGCTCTGGAAGCTGCCGAGCTTGGCGGTCGTGTTTTTTTGCTGGATACGCAGTTATTTATCTAACAGATTTCACTTTATGCAGACTGAGGATGGCCCAACATCTTCCCATTTCCCTTCCCGTAGAGTCCCACAGGGCGGAGTACTAAGCCCAACGCTTTTCAATCTTACTCTTGTCGGGCTTGTCGAGTTAATACCACAATCGGCGCAACTTTCAATATATGCAGACGACATCTGTATTTGGGCATCAGGAGTTACGCGCCCACAGGTTAGAGCGAGGCTTCAAAAGGTGGCAACTATAGTTGCGACCTACCTCCACCTGCGTGGTCTACAAATATCAACTGAAAGTGTTCGCTAGTTGCATTTACACACAAGAACATGTCCCCTTACACCGTACGCATTGATGGAAAAACAATACCCTACGAAAGCAGCTATCACTTTCTGGGAATTATCATCAACCGAAATCTTTCGTGCACTCCCCATATTTCATTCATGAAAAAGAGGCTGACAGCAATTACTCACGTACTTGCCTTTATTGGGGGAAAGTCATGGAGAGCGTCGGTGAGGTCGATGCTCCAACTATACAGTGCATTATTTATGCGATTTCTTCGGTGCAGCTTACCTGCACTTGGAAATATAAAAAAAACCAACTTAGGAATTCTACAGAGAGTTCAAGCTCATGCTCTGTCAACCTGCCTGGGATTGCCGAAATGTGCCTCTACGGCTGCTACCATTGTAATTGCACAGGAGCATCCAGTATCTACCTACTTAACAGTTGACTCCATGAGGGCACATTTCCAACACATCTCTCGGGTTTCCTGTCATCATTTGGCCAGTCTTCCCATTACCAGGCCGCGTACAACGTTTACAAAGACAGTTGATGCGCATTGCGCTATATTGCCGTCCCAGTTTACACCCGCATTTAGACCGTCCTCTCCACTATGGAGCCTGCATAAACCACACGTGCTTCGTTCAATACTCGGCGTCAGGAAGAAGTTCGAGCTATCGACGACAGATTTGAAATAAATCAATCTTGAATACTTCCATGAGTAGCATGGAAATCGTTGGCACGTCTACGCCGGTGGTTGAGTGAATGCCGTGAGTTCTTCAGGCTCCATGGTCATACCCTCAGTTAATACAGAAATAAAAGTTAGGACAATTGACCAGACGTCTTCCACAGCTGCAGAGCTAACCGCTCTTCGTATCGTAATTAAGCATATTACTCAGCAGCGCTCCCACCGGTGGTCTATTTTCACAGATTCAAAAGTAGCCCTGCAAGCATTAAAAGCGGCTCTTTGCCGTAGAGCGCATGAACAACTCTTTGCGGAAATACGGCTAATTCATCACTGTGCAATTAATAGAGGACGTGACATCATCTTCCAGTGGCTTCCAGGACACAGCGGCATAGCAGGCAATCTTCGGGCGGACGAATTCGCACGAACAGCCCACCATGACGGCGATTGTGTGTTGATTCGCTTTTCCAGGGCAGATGCACCGGGCAGGCTTTGCGCATTTGCGCGGGAACTCACACTCGCCTTGTGGTCTGGCCAGTTTGCGAACTGTCGCTTAAAATCCCTGGACCCAGACCTGAAGCTCCGCCTTCCACCTGGCCTACCCCGACGCGAAGAAACATTGCTGTGCCGCCTGTGGGCTGGTGTAGCATTCACAAACTCGTATTATGTTATGATAGGCATGACAAACAGCCCTGCATGTACAAACTGTGGACGTGACGAGTCTATAAGCTACATTCTTTGTGAGTGCCCGATATACAGTGAGGAAAGGTAGTGTCTGTGCCGTTCACTGGAGCATCTAGATGGACGCCCATTGAGTGAAACTAAGATTTAGGCCCCTGGCCACGGCGATCGTCTGCAGTGAAGGCCTCCCAGGCACTGTTCCGCTTATGAGAAGCACAGGCCTAATCGAAAGACTATGAGTTTGCTATGACATGACTGTAACGTGATGTGATGTGGCGTGTCTGCTATGTGACTGTATAAACTTCAACTATCCCTCTCTCACAACTTTTATATCCACTCATCCCCTTCCCGCAGTGCAGGGTAGCAAACCGGTTGCTTTTACTGGTTAACCTCCGTGCCTTTCTTCCTCCTCCTCCTGCCATGCTGTGGGGATTCTCAGCTGCTATTCAAAGCAGCCACCATTCATTTTATGGACGAATTTCAACTTCATGTAATCTGAAAGAGGCTCTTAATGTTTAGCTAAGCCTGCATATTTTGTAATTGTTATAAACATATGGAACAGGCAAATCATATCTGCGTGTAATGACTAGGCAAAGCAATCTGACTGGCAAAGCATATCTGCGTGTGTTGACGTGTGATGACGAGTTTTAAACGCATGCCTGCAGCTCTTGCTGTGCGTCAGCTAACTTGCGTGCACATCTTGAAGTTGAATGTCATAAAGATGATGTAATGATAAGTTGCAGAATCACTCATGAGTCGACTCACTCGGGCTCACTTAAGCTCGCATTCTGATCATGATCAGAGTTGTGAGTCCTAACTAGCATTGACATGATCAGCTGAGTTTTGACATGTTTTGGCAAAACCTCAGATCATGATCTGTTTTTGTGATGATGATGATGTGCACGTTTTGTTTCCTGATTTGCTGACAGTGGATGGGAGGAAAGTTATCTTGCCACAACCTTAAACACTTCAGAGCGGCAACTTGGTGATGTTTCTGGGAGATTGAAAACAAGCATCCTGTGGAAATTCTTTCTGCGTGTGCACCCGGGCATACTCTTTGCATCTTCCACGCAATGAATGTTGCCAATGTTATATGGCATAAATGGGCAGACACTTAGCCAAGCCTTCTTTTGGCTTTTTTATTATTGCACTTATTAAAATGTTACAGGCATGTGTGCCACCTCACTCAGATTTTGAAAAACCATAAGGCAAATCACATGAAGTGCAAAAACATAACATCATGACTAAAAATACTTGGAGTTTGTTGGTGCCACTTAGCAAACTAATCCTTCAGCTCAATGAGTCCCTATGTGCCGTGGGTAAAAGCAAGTGGGTGCAGCTCAAATAACTCATTTGTCGAGATAAGAGCTTCGAAATGAGTCATGACTCACACAAGTAGTTGATTCTAGATGGGTTGTGAGTCCCAGTGAGTTGTGAGTCTGTCAAATCAGTTTGAGCTCATGAGTTTGGTGAGCCCGAGCATGAGCGAGCCTGAGTTTGAATGAGCCCATAGGTTGACCTAACTTGTGAGAAATCCATAGTGAGTACTCGTGAATTTGCTAAATTATTGATGAGATAGCTTACAGACTCGTGTGGGTTCGAAGCCGTATAAGAACGGCACATACACTGGTGAGCTAAAATGTGCCATGTTGCGCACTGTAATAAATTGCCATGGCTGCCACACGACCCATATATTATACAAGCTGGCTGCTATAAAATCGGCTTAAAATCTATATGCATGCCTTCAATGTATTGCTTATGCACTCATGCATATCTGGACGCGGACATTCCTGGCTTCCTCAGTATTTCGCAACCAAAATTTTGTGCCATCATAAAACACTTCACACTATCTACGAAATATTAATCTCATTGAGGGCAATTGGGGTCACACTGCCCTGACCTTTCAAGGTAATATTAACCACATATGTGTGTTCTCTGCTACAACAATGCAGTGGGAGAACACACCAGACATTTGCGGTTCCCCGGAACAGGATATTTGCAGGCAAGGGAGGAAACATATTGCACCAAAGGCTGGCGTGTAGCGTAGAAGGACAGTTGTTGCTTTTGTTTTCTCTTCACATTCTATCACATCAATTTTCAGGATTATTCACATAATTGTTGCTCTGGTGATATATTTGCACTGGACAGATTATTGATGCACAATCAGCAGCCCTTGGTGGTTCATTTACTTACCTATCTTGTAGCATTTGGAAAGAAAGCATGTTTTCTATCTAGAACCTTTCATTCAGAGTGGTGCAGGTTTTGTAATGTAAACTTAAGTAATCTGGACAGAGATGTTTGTGCTATACTTGTAGTGGATATTGGAAGTTTATTTATAAACTGATACCTCAGTTCTATTAGCCCATCCAACCACTGTTAAAAACAAATATATTTCATTTCTATTGTACCATTATAATGCTGAGGGTTAGGTAGAAGTGATCGATGTACGTTTTTTTCTTTCAAAGCTGCATGAAAATGTCACGGTTTAATGTGAATATAGAATGTGATGTATTCTTATAGCCAACAATTCTCTCTCACCAGTAAGTATTAGGATCTCAAGGACACATTTCACACTGAATTCAGTGGGGATAAGCTACAAATTTCTTACTACACGCATTTGCCCCATCACACAGAATTTTATGCTGCAGGCCACACGACGGCTCATTGTGCACCACAACAATCTGTAAAGGCAGCGTGAAATTTTGAATCCCAGTGCTGCATGCCTGGCCTAGGTGACAAAATCCTTAGGTTACATTTCTCTCATGGACTCCTAGCAAGCACTTTGGTGATATACTAGAACAATGCTATACCGTAAAAACATACGGGTAAATCCACAGTGTATACCCTGCTACAAAAATGATGCGGCGTGGTAGCAATATTTCCCAGTTTACACGATCCTGCCTAGTTCCAAATTCACAACTCCATCCATATCAGCTGGTTAAAACTAAACAAAAAGTTACCTCTGCATGCACTATAGAAGTTCTGTTTATCTAAACGGCACCGATAGCATTGATAACATGGCACAAGGAGCATTTGTTACCCACTGTGTGTGATTAAGCGAAAGCAAAACCAATGTTATTAACTGTATAACTACGTCAGCTAAATGCCAACTACTATAGTAAAAGCTAGAACATGAGATCAGCAGCGAGCAATGCAATATTATCATTATAAATTACATAGCCTAATGTGCATGCCTTTGAGGAACACTTAGTGCTGGCAATACGGTGAGCAAATATTGTAGCGTGCTGGTGTGCTTGATATTCATTTCATGTGCTTTGTACACCACTGTGTGCATTCCAAATTTGCTCGTTTTTCTAAGAGCATGCTCTAAATAGCGCTATTTTCTTCTTTTCAGGCAAATTTAACGTCCTCTATCTTGCTATTATGCAGTTTTCTATGCCTAATATCCAACGCAACAAAAGATATTTTGCGAAATAGGGAGCTTGGAGCACATCTTCGTCCATTCCATTACTGACTGATTTTTCGAGCTGAACCAATTTCCCTTTTTTTTGGATGTCTTGCACCATGTGCATCTTTGGAACACAAAATAACTATACAATCCATATATATAATGTTTATTTTATACATCCTAATGTGTTAGTGTTACAGTTTACAACTATTTCGACAGCTTGTAATCAATTTCATATGTGGTTGTAAAACATTACTCACGGGCGCTTTTCATTGGAAAATAAACTGGTTGATTTGTGGAAGTCTGGACATGGTGTATATTCATACTCAAGTGTAATATATATGCAGATCAAAATATCTGTTGCTGCTGGAATGAAGCATAATACAGTAAACTCTCACTTGAGTGAACTTCAAGGAACCCGACGAGATAGCTCACTTAGTTAAAAGTTCACTAAATTAAATATTTAGTACTAAAATACGGAACAGCATGGGGCACGGCATACACTGAGTCAGCATTGTAAAATGTAATTTATTGTGTTGCATACATCAATATATATACAAGGTTCATAACAGTGACATTGCTGCCTTTCTCGTTTTGAGAAACAAATTAATTTTTTGTCATTTCAAGAAGTAAGAACTCTGTCCGAAGTCTGCTTTCATGCACTTACTCGAACATAGCTTGTTGCTAAAACATGGAATCTTGGAACTTTCCAAGGCATCCTACAGCCTCCGTTGGAGTTACAGGGTTTAAATATGAATCTGCCACTGCTTCTCCTTCATCGAACTGTTCTTCAAGACAAATGCTGGACACAATTTGGGATCTGTTTGTTCAGCGTAGGTGATAAGCGCACTGTCCCACTGCACATGGTCTTCAAAGTTTGGCTGCCGACATCTCCTCAAACAATGACGTTCTCTCAAAATCATTCATGATTATGGCAATAAGGTAATCAGTGCTAAAGCTATGATATAAAATAAGGGATGTAAAATGAGTTTTTACTTCAATATCTGACTTGATTAAGTGGTGAATTTTAAAGATGTTGCATTAAAATGAATGTCTGGAGCTGAACCTTTTCAAAGTCAGGCTTTCAGAATTATTCGCTCCACAGAGAGGGTCCCCTCTGTTTCTGTCTCCAAAGAGACAGAGAGGATAGAAGAGAGCTTGGCAGAAGCCAGGGCTCAACGACGGAACGAAGGGAAGAGTCAGTGGTGAGACGAGGAGACTGCGAAAGAACGTGCGAAATTCCTCGAGAAGCATCGTAAGGACACGCGGCTCGGAAAGCGGCGCGTCTGGTATCTGAGAATGCCTCTAGAGGCAAAGACAAACCGTCGAGTTGGGCATCTCTGCCAGAAGCCACGGCCCGACGGTGGAACGAAGGCAAGAGACATGCCGCTCTCCTAGCCGCGTCGTCCTTACGACGCTTCACGAGGTGTATAGCACGGCGGAGCCGCGGGGCTAGAGATGGAGGGTGGAGGAGAGGAAAAGCAATACCCAGACGCAGCGGATCTCAAAGAAACCAGGCTACAGTAGTGGATAGAAACCAACAATAATACTCACAGTCGCCGGTCACACAATAGCCATTAAAAAAAGTATTGCGCCACCGAGAATCTAACTGTGCCCCTCCGATCACCAGCCCAGCAGGCCAACCGATTGTGCTCCAGCACGCACGTGAGGTCTACACCTTAAATCTCCTTGTTTAGCGTCCCCCAGAGGGAGTGTGACGCACGCCATCGCCCGTAGTGGACCTGCTCACCTCGAATGCGGCTTTACATTCAAGCCGAACCGAAGCGTAGCCATGCAGATGTAGCTCTTGCATAACTCCAGGCTTAACCACAAAAAAAACCACATCTATTTTTTAGTAGTCTGCGCTCACAGAAATAACAAAAGTTAAAATGAGGTTTTCCGCTTTTCCAGTTTTTAATTAACTTCGTGCTTAACAATGCAATGAAAGTGCAGGTGTCCTCTTTTGAAGGCAAGCCTGCACATTTAATTGCCCATATTTTTGACTGGTTTGCAGCTAGGCCATGGCAACTATGAATGAACTGATGGGGCATCCTTTGCGTTTGGCCATTGTGAGCACCAACAGGAGAGCAAGCTGGCTGCTTTACAGTAAGCACGCTAAGCATGCTTATTGACATCCATAGAATCTGGAACATCGCTCCAGCTGCCTCAAAATGCTACAGAAGCTAGCTAGTTCAACTTGTGCATTAAACGATTCAGGAGAGCTCAAAAGTAGACTCCGAAAAGCAACGTTCTACAAATTTTCACATGTGGGTAGGGACTTGTAGGCCTACAAAGTGACATGATTTGTTGAAAGGACCAAGCATTTTGGCAATGCCGTCACGTATACCAGTGGGCTGCAAATCTATGCTCAGCGTGGTGCTTTTGCCATTTCGAAGTTTGTAACGGTCAATGCCATCGCACATTTCAATTTTCATTTGGTAACATACCTAAGTCAGATCCATGAGCTGTTCAAAATAACGAAGGATGTTTTCGTTTGTTATACTGATACGAATACGCCCAATGACACCCTGACGATCAGGCGCGACTGAAAGCAGCAAGCAGAGCAAGGATAAGGCATTCTCAAATATGGTGGCTGCTTGTTTTGCAAGCCAGAACTGACACGTGCTACCAATGCATAAGTAGTTGCCCATTTTGTTTTGGTCGCACTGACAAATAGCTCCATAACGGGACGAAAGCCTTGCTTTTGAAATTGGCGCGACAGCATTAACGGCTCCCATCTGCTGTTTTCCTTGCGGATTTTTGTTCATGTACATACACTTGGCAACCCGCTTAATCACTAATCCCTTAATATGTGCTTCTATTGTCTAACAAATACTCCCCAGAATTCAGTTGTAAGCTACCACAATAGGTGAAAGACCGGCCAACATGGATATGAAGCCCTGCTCAATGAATTCGTACGAGCGTGCGCACATATCCTAGGGGTGGCATGTTCGACTCGGATGGAAATGGTCTTCGGAGTTTCAATTACCCTCACGCTCTCATCTGAAATGAGAAGCCCGAGTTGATAGCTCCTGCAAGTTATTTTGTCATGTGGGGTCACACAACCTTACAACCAATCAGTGTCTGGCCTTGTTTGCTGCCACTACTGCCTGCCAGAGCCATGCCCATGATGTTTCACTCGCAAAACCGATGTAGGGTTTTCTAAAAAGCAGGACCTTTACCGCTGTCATATTAAAAGGGCACTGAGTACAATTTTGGTGCAAAGCAGATAACCATAGTAGTACAGAGCCTTTAATCAGTGTTCCTCAAAACCCACATTGTCGCCTTGACCGTAAACATCCTCCATACAAACTAAATGATAAGCTGTACCTTTCGCACTACCTTTTGAGTGGTGAAAGCCAAAGCAACACCTTCCTCCTGGCACTCTTACAGACACCTTAGGATACCGTGTAGTATTACCATGTATTAGGGGAGTACCCGGAGCCCGCCTATTGGTGCTCTCATGCGCTGATCGGTTGGTCTGGACACGATGAGCATGCGATGAGCACCTAGTTTTATCTGGCACCCTCAAGCTGATCTGCCGCGTGTCAAGACGAATTGGTGCGTGCATGCTGCGGTCGGGCAGGCTGCTGATACTCCGGTACGGTACTGGAGGACCTTAGTGGTCGCCTGGGGCATTGGGTGCACCGCCTTCAAGAATACACTTTTTCTGTCATCTACAAGTCCGGCCGGCTGCACGCTGACGCCGACTGCCTGTCCCGCAACCTGGTAGATCCATCACCTGCGAGCGAGTGTGACGATGACACATGTGTGTTGGCCATCTCTGACATTTTAAACATTCGCCATGAACAGCGCAGATCTCGAGCTTTGCAGCATTATAAATCGCCTCAGCATTAATCAGCTTGATGCAACCCTTGCTTTGTTTGTGCTCCACAACGGCACCTTATACCGGCGGAATATGCGACAAGATGGCGCCGAGCTTCTGCTCGTAGTCCACGAACACCTGCGTGCCAATGTTCAACAGCAACTGCCCGACGCGCCTACTGTGGGTCATATTGGTCTATCGCGTGCATACGACAGCGTCCGCCGCCGCTTCTTTTGGCCAGGCCTCTACCGCTCTGTCTGTCGTTATCTGGTTTCTTGTGGCAGGTGTCAGTGACGGAAAAAGTCCTCGATTGTGCCTGCTGGATCCCGACAGCCGATCAACATCCCAATAGACCCATTTTCCTGAGTTGGCCTTGATCTCTTCGGGCCTTTCCTTTGTCTGCCTCGGGGAATAAATATTGCTGTGGCTACGGACTTTACTACGCGCTACGCCATTACTTCAGCGATACCCACCAGCTGTGCAACTGACGTGTCAGCGTTTCTCCTCCACGACGTTATCCTGCTCCACAGTGCTCCACGCCAGCTGCTCACTCACCGTGGTCTCTGCGTTCTTGCTCGAGTAGTCTAAGACATTCTCTGATACTGCTCCATTAAGCAGTACTTCTCCACCGCTTACCATCCGCAAACAAATGGCCTCACCGAACGCCTTAATCACACACTCACGGACATGCTGTCAGTGTGACCGGGATATTACCTTACCGTTTGTAAACTTTGCGTACAATCCATCCCGTCACGATACAATGGGCTACTCGCCCTTCGATCTTCTGTTCGGCCGTGACCCTTCACTTCCATACGACAGCGTGCTGCCTCCCACCGCTAACGCAAGTTCCTATGTTCGTGACACCATATCCCGAGCTGACGCTGCCCGTGTTATTGCTTGCCGCTGACTGGCTTCCTCCCAAAAGTCTCAAAACTGCCGCCGTGATTCTTGTCACCGGGGCATCCACTACTGTTCGGGCTCTCTCGTCTTGCTCTTGACTCCCGCTCGCAGAGTTGGGCTGTGTGAGAAGCTCTTGCCCCGCTACGGAGGACCCTACCGTGTTTTACGGCCAGTCACTTCCGTGACATAAGAGGTCACCCCTGCGCATCCGCAGCAACAGTCCGCTATGCCACGTACCGAGATCGTTCATGTCACCGGAATGAAGCCGTACTACACCTGCAGTTGTTCGACATAACGCGCACCGGGACTGTGATTTTCTTGGGGGTGGAGTATTGTTACATATATGTCCTGCGTCGCCGGGCGTTGAAGAAGACTACGATCAACAGTAGTGACACGGAAGGAAGACGAAGCTGTAGCAACGGTAGCTGGTGCTACGAGAAGGCTGGCGCCTACCCGAACATTCATTCAAGTCATCAGCCGTTCCTTTGTTGAGTTAACCTTCTGGCCAGTTATCAATATATGTATATATATATTGTCACGTGGTGGTGACCAGGGTCGATGACACAAATGAAGACACAGGCCAGATGGAACGGAAATTAACTCTTTATTGGGCTGACTTGCGCCCGCAAAAGAACTAAGCAACTCGGCGGCGGCGATAGCATCAAACGTGTTGGTCGATCGTCGAACAAAGAATGCTCGTCACACTCGGCAACACTCAATTTAAAGGTTGCACAGAACAATTTAGATAACGTAGCAAACAGCTCCAGCACGGGCTGCAACATTGTGGAAAGACACCAGAGTGGCCGGAACCTTCGAGACAGATCTCGGTGCATCTTGGGCTACAACAAAACTGATAAAGGTGTGACTCGCGACATCGAGCAATAACGAACAAAGATTGCGGAACTGATACGCGGTCCAGAATCAAAGTGATAAGCGTGTATGCCGGCGGCTGTTAAAAAATAACAAATACTGTTTTGTAGGTTTCGCGGCATTACCCCCCCTTAAAAAAAAACATCGCCTCGATGTTCCAAAGCGAAGAAACTTAAACATAAACACTGCAAAGTTTAAACTTACAGATTCTTTAACGCGCGTAATATGGCTTCAGTCTTGCAACAATTTCTGGGTGCACGCGTCGCCGTTGTGATGCTGACGTTCCGATGCGAATGGCCTGCTGTTCTCGCGGCGATACACGATAAGGGCTTTGGCGCATAGGTCGGTCGTGTTCGTCCGTTATAATGCGGTGCTTGGCCAGTGGTGTTTGTCGTACCTTCGATGGTGACGAGAAGCACTCCCTGTAGTTTCGAAGAAGACTGTGAATCTGTTTTTTCCTGCTTTGGGTCAATACTAGGTTGATGTCAAATGTGGGCTGACGGAATTGGTTCGGTGCGTCTTCCAGTGGTTGGTCGTGGAGGGCGAATACGTCTTTGAGGTCCGCTAATTCGTCGAGAAAAGCGATGGTCGTGCCCTTGCTGAGATGCCGGTATTCTTCAGTGAAGTTTGTTACTAGCACCTCAGCTTGTCCTCTCCGGAATTTCGCGATGCCTCTTGAGATTCCGATACCTCGTTCCAAGAATAACTGGATATTTCCTTTGACGATGCCTTCAGCGGTTTCAATGTCTGTGACGCTTGATCGGGGCGGCACGGTCAATTCTCCGTCGAGGACGTTTAGAGCGACGTGTTGCGTCGAAGTCGTCGTAGCAGGTATGGCTTTGCCTGCAGAGAGCTTGATGAGCTTGGATCGGAGGTCGATGATAGCCCTATTTTCATTTAGGAAGTCCATGCCTAAAATCACGTCGCGGGAAAACGGCTGCAAGATCACAAAGCTGGTGGGGTAAGTACGCCCATTTACGGTTATTTTGCAGTACGTCGCCCCGATGGAGTAATCAGGTTGCCACCTGCGGTGCGAATCAGCGGTCCATTACAAGCGGTTGTAACTTTCCTGAGATGGGAGGCTAATGGTGCACTGATGACTGAATAGTCAGCTCCGGTGTCTACAAAGGCAGTGACTATGCGACCGTCGATATGAACTTCAAGGTCACTTGTTCGCGTCCTCGCATTGCACGTGGGCCTTAGTGTCCGATCTCGGCTCCGTCGTTTCTTCAGGTCATGGCCGGGGCATACCGTTGTTACTTCGCTGGGCGCCGGTGTCTGCTTGCACTCTGGGCGTGTTGTCGTCGATGTCGTTCGTGTGGAGCGGCGATGAAATGGTTGCGTCGTCGTTAGGGGTCGTCGGCGGCGGAGGATCATCGTCTTTTCGCCGTTGAGCAACCTCACCTCCAAAGGTTGCTGCCTTTAGTTTCCCCTACGGGGGCTAGGAGACCGTCCTTGCACGTAACTGCCGCCCGGCGACGCACATCGGGCATTCTACGGCGATGGGGAGCGTGATAGACGCCTTGGCGACTAGTGCTCTCCGCTGCGCAGGAAGTCGTTGATTTCCTGTGGTCGCACGCCAGGACGGGGACGTGGGGCGTCTACAGCGAAACCACGGAGGCCGATCCGCCTGTACGGGCAGTGACGGAGGATGTGTCCTGCCTCACCACAATGGAAGCAGAGCGGTCGGTTGTTTGCTGTCCTCCAGGCGTCGCACTTTCTGGGGCTTGGGGGTCGTTGTAGGCATGCCGGGCGGGGGCCAAGGCGCGGTTTTCAAGAACAGGGCGGTAACGATGAGGGCTCTGAAAGTCATCACGTCGGGGCGCAGGGCGACCTAATGCGCCAGCGTAGTTCATCGCTGTTGCCTCTTGTGCTGGAACAGTCGCAGCCGTCGCTTGAGGTGCGCCCAGCTCCTGCTGGACTTCTTCAAGGACGACGTCCGCAAGCGTCGCCACCTGGGGTTGTTGCGAGGATGGCATCAATCGGAGGAGCTTCTCTCGCACGATCTCCCGAATGAGGTTCCGAAGGTTCTCCCCGCTTGCAGATGCGCTGGGGTAGTGGCTTAAGTAGTCCGGTTGAAGTGGTCGCTCGTAATGTCGGATCCGGTTGTCCAACGTCGTCTCGTTGGTAGATGCTTCTGTTTCAAATTCCGCCACAGTTCTTGGCGGATTGCACACAAGACCTGCAAAGAGCGGCTCTTTAACGCCTCGCAATAAGAATTTGACTCTGTCACCTTCGGTCATATTAGGGTCGGCGCGGCGAAAGAGAGGCTTCATTTCCTCAACGTACGCCAGGACAGGCTCGTTAGGGAGTTGAAGACTTGACTGAAGGAGGGCCTGGGCTCTTTCCTTTCGGACGACGCTTGAAAAGGCAGTCAAAAACGCTTCCTTAAAAATGTCCCAATCCTTCATAGCTGCCTCATGATTTTTGAACCAAACTCGGGCATGTCATTGAAGAACAAAGTAGACCTGCCTGAGTTTCGCAGCGTCGTTCCAGCCGTTGAATCCTGCCACACGGTCGAAAAGACCATCCAGTCTCCAGCACCTTCATCCGGTCGTCCATGGAAGCAGAGGTCTCACGGAGTTGGATGAAATCATCTGGTGCTGTAGGCTGGGCCATTGTCAGCGCCGATGCCTTCCGAGATCGAATGGAGTCAGGCAGCAGACCGTGTTCGGGTTGCAGGCCTTGAAGTCGGCGGCTGGCTCGGTGACCTGTAGGCTGGTCTTCCAGGGCGACAGGAACACGGCTTGGGTCTTCGCTTGAAGTATCGAAGGCAGCACCTCCACCAGATGTGACGTGGTGGTGACCAGGGTCGATGACACAAATGAAGACACAGGCCTGATGGTACGGAAATTAACTCTTTATTGGGCTGACTTGCGCCCTCAAAACAACTAAGCAACTCGGCTGCGGCGATAGCATCAAACGTGTTGATCGATCGTCGAACAAAGAATGCCCGTCTCACTCGGCAACACTCAATTTAAAGGTTGCACAGAACAATCTAGATAACGTCGCAAACTGCTGCCAGCACGGGCTGGAACATTGTGGAAAGACACCCGAGTGGCCGGAACCTTCGAGACAGTTCTCGGTCCATCTTGCGCTACAACAAAACTGATAAAGGTGTGACTCGCGACATCGAGCAATAACGAACAAAGATTACGGAACTGATACGCGGTCCAGAATCAGAGTGATAAGCCTGTATGCCGGCGGCTGTTAAAAAATAACAAATACTGTTTTGTAGGTTTCGCGGCAATATACCTATATATATGCGTTTTTTGTTTTCAATGAAGTATGTATAGTATGTGGTGTGCAAATGTCTTGACACAAAGAAATGGTCTTTAGGTTCTCGAGGTACGGCGTAGTTTCCTATATAAACAATCGCATATCACTGATGCAGGAAAACGGCGTTTATGCCATTTGGAAAAAGTTGCAAGTTTGTAGACCTCCTGCTAACGTACTAAAATTGCATCATTTATTATTTTTTGTACCCATACAATTTATCCAACTTTTATTTTTATGGCAGCTCTGTCGACAAGAAGGCTTGCCATCTCGGCTTCTTTCGTGATAAAGAAATATCAACTTCCACCTAAGCTATCAAGCTGCAATGCTGTTTAATCAAGATTGTTTGTTTGTTTGTTTTGTGGGGTTTAACGTCCAAAGCGACTCAGATCATGATTGTAATTATATGCACATAACAAAAATGGTCTTGTAGAATATGGTCACTATTTCTCATGAAGGAGAAATGAAATTATATATTTAAGAAATTAACATAACTCCCATAAAGAAAGATGTTAGGCAAGGAGACGCGATCTGCCCAGCACTATTCACAGCTTGCGTAGAGGAAGTATTCAGAGACTTGGAATTTGAGCAGTTAGGAATAAGGGTAGATGGAGAATACCTCCGTAATTTACGATTTGCTGATAACATTGCCTTGCTAAGTAACTCCGAGGATTAACTGCAAATAATGATTGATGGCCTAGACAGGAAAAGTAGAAATGTAGGCTTAAAAGTCAATATGCAGAAGACGAAGGTAATGTTCAACAGCCTTGGGAAGGAACAGCAGTTTACGTTAGGTAGCAATGCACTGGATGTAGTAGGCGAATATGTCTACTTAGGACAGGTAGTAACCGCAGATCCGGCCCATGAAAAGAAAATAACAAGAAGAATAAGATTGGGATGGAGCGCATTTGGCAAGCACTCACCGCTTATGATTAGCAACTTACCGGTATCGCTCCAGAAGAAGGTATACGACAGTCGCATCTTACTTGTACTCACTTATGGGGCTGAAACGCAAAGGCTAAAAAAGAGGGTTCTATACTTGAGTTCAGGACAATGCAGAGGGCTATGGGACGAAGAATGGTAGGGCTAACATTAAGAGTTAGCAAGCGTGCAGAGTGGGTCAGAGAAATAACTCAGGTTACTGACATTCTAGTGAAAATTAAGAAGAAGAAATGGGCATGGGCAGGATATGTAGTGCGAAGATAGGATAACCGATGGTCGCTTAGGGTAACAAACTGGATTGCAAGGGAAGGAAAGCGTAGGAGGGGGCGGCAAAAAGTTAGGTGGGCGGATGAGGTTAAGAAGTTCGCAGGGGTCAAGTGGATGCAGCTAGCACAGAACCGGGTTAATTGGAGAAATATGGGAGAGGCCTGCGCCCTGCAGTGGGTATGGTGAGGCTGGTGATGATGATGATGATGATTTATAAACTGGATCGAAACGTACAGCACCTCGCAACAAAAATACATACTGGATAGAGAAAAAGTTTAACTGTCACCTGCGTCATACTATAAAATTGCTAGAAAGAGCGCATTTATTCCACTTTAAGCAATTTTATACATGGCTAACACGCAGGAAATGCCTTTCCAAGTATTGAGAAGGCTTGGGATATTGAATAACCTAAAATGTAGCTAAATTCAGCAAACAAAAAGTCTAACTTTTCTTTTGATGCCTACTCCTTAATTGGAAGCCCTAATCGCTTCTATAGAATGACAACATGCGTTCAGTTTCATATTTTTAATTTTTATTTTACATAAATAAATATATTTGCGTACATGAAGTTTATAAAATACTTAGTTATTATGCGACGTCGTTAAAATTGAAGATGTCGCAGAGTTTTAAATTACAGTCAAAGTTGACCGTTTTTTGCCAATTTTAAATTTGGCTGAATTCAAATGTAAAATGGAGAAAGAACAAACAATTCCACATTTTCCTATTTTGGCAAAAATAAAGAACAAGTCCTGAATAATATTGTGAAGAAGTTTCAGTGCCGGAGCCCCGGAACCGGAGCGTAGGGTTGAATATTGACAAGTTTCAAAACCAGACCTCAGTTTTTTACTTATTTTATACTTTTAAACAATATAATGTGTAGGGATGTGTTTATTCAGTAAGCCAACATGGAGCCAGCCGCTCAGGAGGAACTCGCAGTGGAGCGCAGCGCCCAACTTCTTCGTCCTAGAGTGTGCTAGCACGCGATGCATGGTAGTGGCTATGATGAAGATTACCACACTGCATTTTTCCCACGAGTAGAGAAGGAGCCATCCTGGCGACTTATGGAGCCTGAAGAAGAGACGGATCGTAGTAGGGCTTGATTCGGTGCACAAAAACTGTTTCGCGTCAACGGCGACGCAAGTCCGCAGAGGGCGTAAGAGGCTCAACTACGTAGTTGACAGTGAATGTTTTGGAGGACTAGGTATGGATCGTGATATTGAGCAAGAAGCTTCTTTGAAAGGCCAGTGGTTGTGGCAGGGACTCAGAGACACACCAGGGAGTCAGGGGAATATGTAGAAGACTCGCAGGTGTCGCGGTGGTGTTTTTGTTGCCATTGGTTTTCCGTTGTAAGCGAATGAGCGAGCTGACGGCGTTCTTCTGCGTACTGGGCGGCGTCCGAAAGTGGCGTCGATTCAGAGACATCAGGGCGGTAGGGAAAAAGCGCGCCCATTGTGCAGGTTGGCTCACGCCTGTAAAGAAGAAAGAAGGGAGAGAATCCAGTGGTGGTCAGTATCGGAGTACTATACGCGTAGGTTATAAAGGGAAGAACCTTGTCCCAGTTGGAATGAGCGTCGTTAAAGTACATGGCCAGCATGTCACTCAGAGTACGGTTGAATCGTTCGGTCAGGCCATTCGTCTGAGGGTGGTAAGAAGTTGCAGTGCGGTGAATGATGCGGCATTCTTTCAGTAGGGCCTCAGAGCTTCGGGCAAGAAAACGCGTCCGCGGTCACTGAGCAGTTCCTTCGGAGCCCCGTGGCGAAGAATCAAGTTGTTGAGAAGAAACAAAGCAACGTCTCTTGCCGAGGCAGAGGGTAACGATATGTTTCAGTGTAGCGAGTAATATGGTCTACTGCCACTATAATCCACTGATTTTCAGCGAGAGTAGTAGGAAGAGGGCCATAGAGATCTATGCCAACGCGGTGAAACGGACGAGCAGGACATTGTAACGGCTGCAACTAAACAGGGGACGTCTGAGGAGTTTTTCGGCGTTGACAAGATTCGCAACACTTTTTTGGGTCGTAATATTTATGAGGTAATGACGAATTCTGAGAGGGAATTTCATAAAAATCTATGGTGGTGTTTTATTTGAATCGGAATCACAGTTGCGCATTTTTTGCAGTTTTGGAAACATGCGAAAATGATGCGTTGTGGAGAATATACCTAGGTATCTAGAGCTTTCAAATTAGCCTGAAAGGAAGACAATTATCTGAGTAATAAATGGGAATAGACCTAATGCTAGAAACGTAACGCACCTAGACCGTATTTTGGGTAGACAATGGACTTTTTCGTAGCGGGTTGCTGTGCACACTTTAAGCACATTTATCGGACTATGCATTTCATAATTTCATTTCATACCATTACTCCACGATGCACCTTATAGAACACATTTAATGGCCGCATTTTGTATCCCCCTTCATTTCTTTTAATCTCCTCATAATTATTTTTCCATCTTTACCTCTCAAATTCGCCTTACTACAGAGATAGCATGTCAGCTAAATTTACACACCGGCTAAAATCTCTGTTCTTCATTAAAGGGTCTCTCTCTCGCTCTAAAATGCCATGAGGCAAAAGTCATTAAGCAAGGTGGATCTGTTGCATTCCTGGAGAGCTGCGATTGCAGAGGTGTGCGAATTATATTGTGTTCACTTTTGCTCTTTGCTGTTTTTCTAGAGCTAGCAAGATGGCATAACATGTCATATGTGAAGACTGAGGCAGACATAGGCAACCTAATTGTTTTCGGGTGTTGCTCCTCTACTTCACCACCGTTTTAGAACCATCTGTATAAAACACTCTATGATTTTTATATTTTTTTCTAGGACCAGTGGCTGAAGTAATATATGTTCGTGTTGGGTTTGCGTTTTGTGAAAGGGTGTTGGTTTGAGGACCTATAGAGAGACAAAATTGTAACGAGGTTGATTTGGGTCGGGACTATCATCAGGGAATATTAGGAATTTCAGCCCCGCAGGAGTGGCGCAGCGGTTAGAGCACTCAGCTGCTGTGCCAAAGGATGAGGAATCGAATCCCGGCCTCAGCGCTGCTTTTCAATGGAGGCAAAAAGCTAGGCACCCGTGTCCTGCACATTATCAGTGCATGTTAAAGAACCCCACATGGTCTAAATTTCAGGAGGCATCGCCTACGGCATCTTTCATAGTCTCAGTCACTTTGCGACCTAAAACCACATAAACAAAAACAATAAACCAATATCCGGAAGTTTATCCAGTATGTTTAATTTCTCGCATTTATTTTCAAAGGGCAGGACGAGTGCTCAGATCGCTTGAAATTTGTTGTTAAACAGTATCCTGGACGGACATATTGTAATACTCTTTACTTTGTAAAGAACCTTAAGAACCTATTAAAATGTGAATATGGTTCTTCTTTCTACGAGATATGCTTCGTTTTCTTCTACAAAACGACTGTTTATAGATAATATATGAGTGCCAGTTGAGCTAAGCAAACCTGATATTGATACAGATATGAACGCCTTCCTCACCGTACACTATGCAGCCGTAATCTTGGCAAGAGCAAACGCCAGGACGGTCAAGAGTTATACCTGGAAGTTTTTGTTCGTGCTTTACTCGCGATGTCGTTTCATCTGTGGAAGATGGTGGGGTGATTGTACAGATCTCGTCTAAGAAGGAATAGAACAGCTCACGATATTTGTGTGGGAAACCTGACAACATTCGTTTCTTCTTAAACTGCAAGCTTATTTATTGTTCGTTATTACCTCTCACATGTTTATGCGCTAGAGGGTTGCAGTTCATTTTACTACAAAAGGAGCAGAAATAAAAAGCACCCATGAAACAGCCAATATTCCGGAGTGAGTGTTTTAGAGAGGGTAGAACAAAGACTTACTTGAAATGGGCGGCTAGACAGAAATTTTGAACAAGAACTTTTGTTTCTGTCGCAAAAGCCAAGGTCTCATAAATCCCAAAGGATCACGAACCTCCCCGTCTTGTCATAAGCTTTTTTGAGGTCAAAAAAGACTGCAAGGCAGTATTGCTTGCATGTAAAGGCTTCTAAAAATGTATTTTTGAGGCGGACAAGGTGAACAGTATTGTAGCATGTTTTCTTGAAACCAGGCTGGCGAATCTCAATAAGGCTTCGAGATTCAAGTATAAACATCAGCCATATTCAAAATACGGCCAAAAGGGTTCGTGGCACCACTCTTGAGGTCTATTGGGCTATAACTGCTTAGGAAAGTTGGCGAGTTCCTGTGCTTCAAGTGTAGTATTATAACGGTTTTGTTATAGGCCTCTTGTAGATGTGGAGATGTCCAAATTTTATTAAAGAGTTCCAAGAATGACGCTACTAGGAAATCAGATAAATGAGCCAACATTTCGCAGTGTATTCCATCGGGCCCTGGGGGAGTATGTTGGCAGGCGCGCTGTAAACTATTTATTTCTTCAAGTTTCACAAAACAGTTAAAAGGGGTATTTTCGTTCGAAGCCATAGTAAGTTGTGGTTTCATATCTACAGAATAGATATTCAGCTCTAACCGAGGAGGGCGACATTAACCTAGAAGCGATGAACAATAATTTCAGAGATATCATTACTGAGTGTGCGGTAGAAGTAGGCGGTAGGATAGTTAGAGAGGATAAGGGTAAGTTGTCTAAGGAGACGAAATATTTGATTAAGAAACGCCAGAGTATGAAAGCTTCCAATCCAACAGACCAAATCGAATTGGCCGCGATGTCACAGCTAATCAATAAGCGCAAGGTGGCCGATATAAGAAAGTATAACATGGAGAAAATTGAGCATGCTGTAAAGAACGAGGGAAGCCTTAAAGCGGAAAAGAAAAAATTGGGCATAGGGAAAAACCAGATCTATGCGATAAGGGACAAGGCGAGCAACGTCATCAGGAATATGAACAAAATAGTCAAAATAGCCGAGGAGTTCTATACAGATCTCTAGAGTAGTCAAAGTAGTCAGGACCGTAACGAGATAAGCGGCAGGGAAAAACAATCAGACGTTCCACCAGTGACGAAGGACGAGGTCAAAAAAGCATTAGAAACTATGAAAAGGGGGAAATCGGCTGGAGAGGATCAGATAACTACAGATTTGGTAAAGTACGGGGGAGTGGGGAATATCGTGCTAGAAAAGCTAGCCACCCTGTATACGCAGTGCCTGGTGTCATCGACGGTACCGGAACAATGGAAGAATGCAAACATTATCGTAATTCATAAGAAAGGGGACTCTAAGGACCTTAAAAATTACAGACCAATCAGCCTACTGTCTGTTACGTATAAGGTATTTACTAAGGTAATTGCTAATAGAATCAGGACAACCTTAGACTGCAATCAAGCAAAGGATCAAGCAGGCTTTCGGAAACGGTACTCTACTATCGATCATATCCATACCATTAATCAGGTGATGGAAAAATACTCGGAATATAACCAGCCCTTATACATAGCATTTATTGATTACGAAAAAGCATTTGACTCAGTTGAAACATCGGCGGTGATGCAGGCATTGCGAAATCAGGGGGTAGACGAGCCGTATGTGAAAGTGCTGGAAGATATATATAGTGGCTGGACAGCAACCGTAGGTCTGCGTAAAGAAAATAACAAATTTCCCATAAAGAAAGGTGGTAGGCAAGGAGACACAATCTCCCCAGTACTATTCACAGCTTGCTTAGAGGAAGTATTCAGAGACTTGAAATGGCAGCAGTTAGGGATAAGGGTAGATGGAGAATACATCAGTAATCTGCGATTTGCTGATGACATTGCCTTGCTAAGCAACTCGGGGGATGAACTGCAAATAATGATTGATGACCTGGATAGGAAACGTAGAAAGTTAGGCTTGAAAATCTATATGCAGAATACTAAGGTAATGTCCAACAGCCTCGTGAAGGAACAGCAGTTTACATTAGGTAGCGAAGTTCTGGAAGTAGTAGGCGCATATGTCTACTTAGGACAGGTAGTACCCGCAAATCCAGACCATGAAAAAGAAATAACAACAAGAATAAGATTGGGATGGAGCGCATTTGGCAAGCACTCGCAGAATATGACTAGCAGCTTACCGGTATCGCTCAAGAGGAAAGTATACAAGAGTTGCATCTTACCTGTACCCACCTATGGGGCTAAAACGTGGAGGCTAACCAAGAGAGTTCTACTTAGGTCGAGGACAATCCAGAGGGCTATGGAACAAAAAATGGTAGGGCTAACATTAAGAGTTAGCAAGCGTGCAGAGTGGGTCAGAGAAATAACTCATGTTACCGACATTCTAGTGGAAATTAAGAAGAAGAAATGGACATGGTGTCACCCGTTAATAATTATGGGGGTATTATTAACGATGCGCCCTTAACGGTGCGCACACTCCCAGACACCCTTAGAGTGAGTGGGGGTAGCTGTTCCGGTCGCAAAGGAGATGCCCTCGACCTGCGTGGCAAGCTCAGCCGGAATTCAGCTACCTTGTAGTGACAGAAGGGGGTGGTCGTTTGGTGCCCAGCGGTCGCCGGTTCAAACCAGAGTAAGGATCGGAGTCAGAAGTAACAAACAAAACAGAATTTATGCACAGCAAGAGGAGAAGAGGGAGCTATAACCAGCGCAGCTATGTGTGTGTGCGCGCTAGCTTTGGCGCGTGTTAACAAACAGACGCGGCGCGCCCTATTTAAAGCGACCGCGCCGCTTGTTGAGGCAGCCAGTCAGTCAGTTCGTCAGTGTTTTGCGACGTGCTCGCCTGTGATTCGGCTGGACTCCCGGGGATATCACTTGAAATACAACAGACGAGAGGTTCACAGAATACAAACGCTAAGCATGCAATTACACAGGTATCCAATAACATAGAGGCTTTACAATAGATCAAACACGAGAGAGTTACATAAACTAACACCAAATTGTTCACCGGGCACTGTTGCAGTCCGACGCCTCAAGAGTCACGATGTGGCCGCCATACGAGACGAGCGCCGCTCCCTTGAAAGTCCGTGGGCTTGCCAGCAGCGGGTGATCCCCGGGAGTCCAGCCGAATCACAGGCGAGCACGTCGCAAAACACTGACGAACTGACTGACTGGCTGCCTCAACAAGCGGCGCGGTCGCTTTAAATAGGGCGCGCCGCGTCTGTTTGTTAACACGCGCCAAAGCTAGCGCGCACACACACATAGCTGCGCTGGTTATAGCTCCCTCTTCTCCTCCCGTCGAGCCGCGCGTCGTCATTGGCCAGGTCCCATAGTAAGTTCTCGAAAGGCCTGGCACATTCCTGGCCGATGAACCACCGTCCTCCCCGGGCAATGGGAAAGAGGGTCACGGCAACGCGTACAAAGCTACGCGCTCTCCCGCGCGGGGAAGGGGGCTTTGCTCTCCAAGCCTTCCACGCGACGCCGCGCGCGCCTAGCGCTGTACCGGCTTGATGAAAATGGGCGCCGATTTCGTGACACTGCCCCTCCCTTAAAGAATATTGTCCCACAATATTCACAACAACCACGAACATCGCGCGCACATGCATGCACTCACAACTGTATGGGGCAAATGTTCACATCACACTAATTGCACAAATTTCACAAATTGTAATAACACATCACAAAATTCATACATCAATGCCATAAAATTCACAAACATGACAACACACTGCCGTCCAATACACCTAGGAATCAACAGCACAGAAACGCACAGCTATTCAAATGTGAAGCGCACAAACCCACGGCATGCTTTCGCCTATATTTCCAAACTCGTGTTGCACTTCCTCCTTGGAACGTATCAGTTCCTCTCCATCTTTCAGATACGCCAGTTTTCTTTCTTACGAAGCACTGGTTCTTCTTTCTCACGCGTGTCCTGCTTTTCTTCCTCACTCGCGCTTTGATCTTCCTTATATTGTCTCTTTGCCGATGAGAAGTAGTTTGGCCCTTGTATCTGAGGGCCCCAACACTACGCTCGCGGAGAGAAACGTTGTCTGCAGGCCTAATATTATTCCGTGCCGGCCGCCCAGTTTCTTCTCTGTTTGAGCTGTTCTCCTTGCGCTTCAAGTCCTTCAGTAAGTTCTTCCTTTTCTTTCTTCTTGACTTTTCCGGCTCCATTTCACCTGACTTGGCAGGTCTGAAGTTGTTTCTTTTCATTTTCACTTTTATTCGCACCTTTGGCCGAGGAACGTTTGATCCGGTTTTACCCGCATAATCAGGACATTGTTGTCTGAAAGGAGCGTCCCTTTGAGAACTTTGTTCTCCCTCAATCCTTTTCATTTTCTTTCTTTTCTTTACGACCTTCAGTCGTACCTTCTTGAAGCAGAGCTCAGTTGCAACTGGAGGCTCATTCTCCTCACTTTCAGTTACATCCCGTTCCTTAAAAGTTTCCTTAAAATGTTTCTTGAATCCTTTCATTGCAGTACAGTCTTCGCTTTCTTTCCTTCCTGAATCCTCAAGGTTAAGATCTGTACTGGCACCTTTATCCCAGCTTTCGTGCTCACTGCAATTTGAAATCTCCTCATCCCGGTCGCTCATGCACTCAGCCATGGTGTCATTTAATGAGGAGCTACAATCCTGCCCTTCTTCATCTTCAAGCTTTGAAAACACCGAGGTTTCTGGCTCGACATCTGCCGTTGCAGCTTCTCTGCAACCTGTCGTCTCGGAGGGCACAATCTCATTTTTCTGAGAATTCTGAACTCCAGTTCGGTCATCTGAAGTTTCTGTTGCAGGAAAACGCTGATCCATAACCTCATTCTGGCTGCTGGAGCCAGTTTCTACAGTACCTGTGGCTGTCAATGTATCGCTTGGTTCGCTGTACTTTCTAATATAAGGAAAGGTAACCTCCGGAGGCTCGGTAATACCTTTCAAACGCCGAACTTCAGCCAGCTTTTTGAGAAGGATCTCTCTCTCTTTTAAAAATTCCTTTTCCTTTTCTGCCTGCTTCCTCAGCCATTCTTTTTCTCTTTCGGCTCTCTTCCTGAGCCATTCCTTTTCTCTTTCTTCTTCTTGTCTCTTTGCCTCTGCTTGTTTCCTCTGCCATTCTCTCTCTCTTTCTTCTCGTTGTCTCTTTGCCTCTGCTTGTTTCCTCTGCCATTCTTTCTCTCGTTCTTCTCGTTGTCTCTCTCTTTCTTTCTCAGCCTCTTCTCTTTCCTTCTTAGCTTGTTCTAGAACCTCTCTTTCTTTTCGGTCCACCCATTCTCGCAGTTCAGCTCCTTTAAGACCCTTCTCTAGGCCTAAGGCAATAATCTCTTTGAGATTCATCTCCAATCTGAACTGTTTAATTCTAATACATAGCACTCTCAATGGACCTTACACAACCGCTTCAGCGCGGTACCTCTTGCTATCGCTCTGCTGCTACACCGTTTACGACCTCTTCGTAAACTCTTCCGACTCGTTCTCCGTCCTCTGAGCTTGAGTGCACCAAACGTCCTGTCGCGGACGCCAGAATAATTGTCACCCGTTAATAATTATGGGGGTATTATTAACGATGCGCCCTTAACGGTGCGCACACTCCCAGACACCCTTAGAGTGAGTGGGGGTAGCTGTTCCGGTCGCAAAGGAGATGCCCTCGACCTGCGTGGCAAGCTCAGCCGGAATTCAGCTACCTTGTAGTGACAGAAGGGGGTGGTCGTTTGGTGCCCAGCGGTCGCCGGTTCAAACCAGAGTAAGGATCGGAGTCAGAAGTAACAAACAAAACAGAATTTATGCACAGCAAGAGACGATACAAAGGAATACACAAGATCACTTGAAATACAACAGACGAGAGGTTCACAGAATACAAACGCTAAGCATGCAATTACACAGGTATCCAATAACATAGAGGCTTTACAATAGATCAAACACGAGAGAGTTACATAAACAAACACCAAATTGTTCACCGGGCACTGTTGCAGTCCGACGCCTCAAGAGTCACGATGTGGCCGCCATACGAGACGAGCGCCGCTCCCTTGAAAGTCCGTGGGCTTGCCAGCAGCGGGTGATCCCCGGGAGTCCAGCCGAATCACAGGCGAGCACGTCGCAAAACACTGACGAACTGACTGACTGGCTGCCTCAACAAGCGGCGCGGTCGCTTTAAATAGGGCGCGCCGCGTCTGTTTGTTAACACGCGCCAAAGCTAGCGCGCACACACACATAGCTGCGCTGGTTATAGCTCCCTCTTCTCCTCCCGTCGAGCCGCGCGTCGTCATTGGCTAGGTCCCATAGTAAGTTCTCGAAAGGCCTGGCACATTCCTGGCCGATGAACCACCGTCCTCCCCGGGCAATGGGAAAGAGGGTCACGGCAACGCGTACAAAGCTACGCGCTCTCCCGCGCGGGGAAGGGGGCTTTGCTCTCCATGCCTTCCACGCGACGCCGCGCGCGCCTAGCGCTGTACCGGCTTGATGAAAATGGGCGCCGATTTCGTGACACATGGGCAGGCCATGTAGTGCGAAGAGAGGATAACCGATGGTCGCTTAGGGTGACAAACTGTATTCCAAGGGAAGGAAAACGTAGCAGGGGGTGGCAGAAAGTTAGGTGGGCGGATTAGGTTAAGAAGTTCGCGGGGGTCAAGTGGATGCAGCTAGCACAGAACCGGGTTAAGGGGAGAAATATGGGAGAGGCGTCCGCCCTGCAGTGGGTAGTCAGGCTGATGATGATTATTATTATGATGATGATGATCTTTTAATTTGCACTTTAAGAAGAATGTGTACAATTTGCGGAGCTTGAAACTGGTGCAAAATTTTCTCGCAATATCTTTGCGTGTTCCTCTATGCTCGTTTGCGTACCAGGGGTGGTCAAAAGTGAAATTGTTCAGAAGGAGTATGTTCCATCTAGTTTATGAACCTGCCCTTATATGTTTTTGGACGCAGTTGACCTGCTTGCCGACAATATGTAATTCTTCTATAATGTTTTCTCAGATGAGACATGAAATAGAGCTTTTAATGTTTTCATCCACTTCAATGCACGAAGATGCCTCGGATGTGTCAAAAGAATCATTAAAGTGAGATCAGCTCTAGGAACGTTATTTTTGGTACTCGTCTTACGCAAAGGTCTTTATACTTATAGAATATGTGCAAACTGGCTCAGCAAACCAGGCGCTTTCGATAGGATTCGCAGCCAGTCAGTGCGCGGAAGTGGGTGGATGATAGCTGTGCACCCTAATTTGGAAGGGGGGGGGGGGGGGCAGACATCCGATGAGGAGTAACGCTCTTCAAGGCGGATGAGGGCGTCAGTCTGAACCTGCGTAGAGCATGAGTCTGAACAGATTAGATTTTGAGCGGAAGAAAGAACGGAAATCGCGCAGACATTGTAACTTTCGAATCTCACAGTACTTTAGATTTTAGGGACGAAGGGAGCTGTAAGCCAGTGTGCACTGTAAAAGAGGGTGTTGTGTCAGCGACTAGAAAGAGATGCGGGTCCAACATTTAGTCAGCTTAGGAGCGTTAGCATTCACTGCTAGCTTTTTGCTGAGCTTCTTTTCTGTCGACGCTTCCGAAAATTGTGAGTACCTCAGCAAAAACGTTTTGTTTACCTCACCACCCAAACCAGTTGTAGCATGACATGCAGTGAAAAGCTGCTTAGCATACAATGCATCTCCGCCAATGCGGCGGCAATGACCGAGTGTTCTAAGGTGTAGTAAAACGAAAATTGTCTTTCACTCCACTATTCCAAATCCTGCTCGTCGGTAATTTTTCCCACTTGTCTGATAATGAACCGAAGAAATAAATTGAAATTACTTGGGAATGTTCCGCTTTATGTTCCTGCTCTGAGGAGGTTACAGGTTCGGTGAGCATCTTCGTCGTTCCAAAATGATGTGGGCGTGCGTTTGCAGAAAACTGCAGGTTGCATTCAATTTCATCGACTCATTAACATCGGTGTAAACTATGGTGCTAATTGCATTCACTGCCTATGTTACTAATTTCACCCCCTATGTTGAGTATCCAGCTCGGCCTCGGCGGCAGCTTTTCGATGGAGGCGAAAAGCAAGGCGCCCGTGTGCTGTGCGATGTCAGTGCACGTTAAAGAACCCCAGGTGGTCGAAATTTCCGGAGTCCTCCACTACGGCGTCTCTCATAGCCTTAGTCGCTTTGGGACGTTAAACCCCACAAACCAACCAACCAGCTTACGGTCCTCGGGGCTGGGAACTCAAATAACCCGCGACGATCACGGGTTCTCTTATAAACAGGGTGTATATGTTGCTCATGCGTCATCGCCCTTGCTGCTTCGCCGATTACGCGATAGCCGTTGCGAGGCGCGTCTTCATTCTATGTACATCTCTCTTTCTCCTTGCTCCCCTATACTCTACTCTATCCGTAAGAGCCAGTGGAGTTGACTTAACATAGAGCCAGTTGGCAGGGGCCCAGATATGGAGCCAGATTAGGTAACTGGGACGAGTTCTTTAAAACAGCATTGGAGCTGGGCTGCTTCTAGCGATCCATATATCAGAGAGCGGCACGACGCCTCGTTGGCCAGAGATAAGGTGCAAAAGCAGGTATGAACACGGGCCTAAATGCGTGTAAATATGCTTAATCGAGGTTCTTTTCCGTATCACCTGGCTCAGTTGAGGTGAACCACACTAATATTTTTGAACACAATTCTTCCAGCATGAAGGAAGGGGGAGGGGGGGAGGCGGGGTTAGCTTAGATTCGCGAAAGTACCATATCATTACCAGTTTGCCTCGAATAAACCTTTCAATCCGTTTATTGAAAAGTAAGACAAAACAACCGCTTTGTACCGCAAACCATGTGCAGGAACTTGCGCAGAACAACGACCCATACGCGCGCCTGAATACATCTATTGTACATCGATGCCTAAGTTGCTGTTCTCATATAATTCTTGGTGCAGATACGGACTACAAGGGCCCCTTGAAGGAGTGTACCAAAGGTGGGATTTCCATCTGCTACATGCAATACGTCGATATTTTCAACAGTCTGCAACTGCGGCGGAATGAAGAAGGGCAATGGAGCTACGAAGCTTTGAGGGAAACCTGCAGGTATCAGCTACCATATTGCTTTGAGCTCGGCTACAGCGAGGGCACGAAAAGGCAGGGAAGCTCTGGCCTACCGCCCTACCACATTATGGGCGAGTAATTCGGTAATAGATATGCTTGCAGAAAATACTTCTTAAACCCCACAAACCAACAAACCAACCAACTTCCGAAATGAGGTGCGCACATGGTGTCGAAACTAAATAGGACGAAATAACAAAAATTCGGCATGTTAGGCTGTTTTGACACAAACGTTTTATTTAACACACTGCGTGCTCTTAACTTGAATACATTGCAGCATATGCATAGAAGGACACTTTTTCTGCAATTCGTCTTACGTGCCCTGCTTCCGAGCTGTCCATTCTGACAGTTTTTATACCAATGCCCGTAACTGCGCAAATAGGTCCCTCGGGATGTGTGCAGTTCTGATTCGTATGAAGCAGATAAAACCTTGCGTGTTTTGTGTGCACACAGAGTTTACCTGCACAACAAGCAAGCTTTTCTCCTTCCTTTTCACTAAAGCTTCTGGATTGCACGTCACGTGAGAGAACTTTCGCGCATCGTGGAGAAGCGCTTGGCCACTCTCCACTATCTTGTCTTATATATGCATCCTGAGTTAAAAAGTAAAGAGCGTGCCCATTCGAAAACACAACTTACCAAAGTGAAACTTGTACTAGCATTATGGCATAGCCGTACATTCATGTCTTTTATGTAAGCAGAAACACCAAAATTTCGTACAGAAAGTTTATGAACTGAATTTATTTCCTAGAATCTCGACCGTAAAATTGCTGTCTCTCTCTCTCTCTATTTGCATCCGACCGGTTACGAAACTTGCCTGCAATATTATCTAAGGCTGCAAAAAATAGCGCATGTACCTTCTGTCGAATGCAGGATTACTGAGATATGTTTTTCAGATGCATAAAGCGGAAACAAAAAGTAGCAAAAAAAAAAACGCCATGGAACTCGGCTTTTACTTTCGCTCGACGTGGAATCTGAGGCTTCTTTTTCTACCATTGCCCACCAAGCAGTGGAAGCATGGGGCCAGGTAAAGTTTTTATCGAATTGATCAGTGAGCAGTACTGGAAACCTCACGTTTATTAATGCGAATACGGTGCTCTAGCCTATAGGTGATCGCAGCGTTGCAACATGACGGGATATTGCTTTTCCTGTTGTTATTCTTCGTTGCTTGCATGATATCTGCAGTGGCTTGAATGGAATTCTCTCTGCATTACATTACATGAGGACAACGCTCCTCCGCCGTGCACAAGTGATGAACAGATTTTGGCTAGCGGAACTTTCAACTGATTGGCTAGATTTGAGGACTCGGTATGGACAGTATATCTGATGTTATCTGAAAAGTATTTATTTATTTTTCTATATCACCCCTAAACGCCCCCCAAAGAGTATTACATAGGGGATGGGTGATACAATCATAATAATCGCGATACAATTATCAAGAACAAATTCAAGAAACATTAATTAATCATGAGGCAAAACATCAAGAGAAGGAAAGAAAAACAATAGTAAAATATTGTAAACATTTCCGTTCCAGCGATGTAGCTCTTGGATTTCTTTTATGTTAGTTTCTGTAGCGATGTGCGATGACAAGTTATTCCGTTCAATGATAGTGCGAGGAATGAATGAATTAGCATCAGATGATGAATGACACTTTGCACGTTTAACTTTGAATGCATGAATCAAGTCGTGGAAGTATGATATGAGGTGACTGAAATAAATCCCTATGCAGTAATGGATGATGATAAAGCTTATGGAAAAGTGTCAACCGAGCGTGTTTACAGCGATATGATGTCTTCCAGTTCAGCACATTATTTTGATTCTGTGACGATTGTGAAAGGTTAGTATTCTGAAAATACAAAACGCACATCACGGTTCTGCAAGGAGTGAATGTTCGCGATAACATGTATGCTTGAGCAGGATTCCAAATAACCGCATAAAATTCAATTTTAAGGCGTGTTAGAGGATATAAGCAAGTTTTTTAACCTGGATAGTAGTGTCTTGGAGAGTAGGTTTAAGAAATCCAAGCGAACGGCTAGCAGTAGCTAGGTTGAAGTTAGATGCCATATTAGATCAAACTGAAGATACATCCCGTCGTATTTGGAAACATTGGTTGTATATAACATTGCCACTAAGCATATATGTGTGGTAGATATTCGAGCTATACGAATAATGGAGAATATATGTTTTGTTTTAGCGATGTCTAAAGTCATTAACCAAGATGAGCATCATGAGTTTACTGCGTCCATGTCACTTTGTATGGATTGCCGGTCACTGCCATTAGTATTGTTGCGGTAAATTACGCAGTCATCCGCAAAAAGACGAACTATAGATGTTACACAGACAGGTAAGTCATCAATATAGATTAGAAAAAGCAAAGGATCAAGCACGGTTGCTTGGGGTGCAGCATATGTTACCTAAGTCGAAAAAGAATTATAATTATCCACGAATGTGAACTGAGTTCCAGAAGAAAGAACGTCGTTAAACCAGGCGAGCCCATTAGGGTGGATGCTAAGCTGTGCTACTTTTAGTAGAAATCTGTGATGAGGGACCCAATCAACAGGATTTGAAAAATCCAGAAAAACTGCATTGACTTGAAGGCTTGCCTTAAGTTATGGTTATAAGTCAGTAGCAAAGCGAGCTAGTTTAGTGTCTCATTAAAAACCCTAGCGAAAATCGTGCTGATATTTCAATTAGTCTTTTGACTTGCAACTAAATGCAAGCGTGAGGAAGAAATGTGCGCTAATTAGTAGGTGTGGTCAGCAAGAAGTGGATATTTATTACCTATTTAATGTGGACAAGAGGATGCTATTGCTGGAAAAATATACGTAATATATTGTATAGTAAGATGTAGAAGATAATAAATGTGGCATACTTTTTCCATGAAACTGTCTGGAAGGGGCTCGAGATTAATCGAAAATTCTTTCGAAATTTGTTTCTTCGCGCTGACTCGCATGACTGATGATGATGATGATGATGATTAACGCATTACAGTAGAATGTGTTCCTGTAGCTGTGTAATATTTCATTACAGCTTACTTAACGAAACGTCGTCGTGCTACGTGGGCTTCGCTCGCTGTCCTCTGTCAATGAGAAGCAACTTCACTCGGAGAGAGGAAGGTTACAGAGCGCTTCGCGCCTTGATTTGTAACACAGCGATGTTGAGGGGTAAGATACTACACTGAGGATGGCTCGTTTATCCTATCTGCCAAAAGTACGAAAGCGACGTTTCATTCTGTCGGGGTGATATTCATCAATATTTGTTAGGTGTGACATCGAGGCCAAGGTCTTAGTAGGCCAATGTGTGTGTGACAATTTTGTTTAGCGACTCTGAAGATGGCTGAAAATTATCTATGATTTCACCGCTACAAACTAAATTTAGCATACGAGGTGAGCTATAGTGTTTTCTGAGAGACATGACAAAGTTGGGAATGGCAATTTGTAGCTTTTCTCCTTCAACCTTGTGGTAGAGGGAGGTAAGGTCAGGCATGTAGTCTAGGCCACTGCGTCAACATGTGTTAAAGTAGGTGCGTATCTCAGAAAACAAATTGAGCGGCTATTTCAAATCAAATGAAATATCTACCTTTTTTTCTGCCTTGTGCTGTAATCATGGGGCGCTATCGAAAAAAGCTGCCAATAGGCGGCTTGACGAGCCGGCAGTTCTAATCTGCAGATTTATTTGCTTTGTGATACCCAGGAACAGCGGCGTAATTATGACACTCGTTGTGCTGTGTTCAATATTTGTGCTACCGTCGCTGCGCAACGGTTCCTGGGAGTAGCTGCGTACATTAAGTCCTGAAGGGGTGAGCCGTCATCGATGCAGGAAGAAATGATGGCGATCGAATTGACGATAATTACAGTGGGTATGTGTGATCGTCGAAAGAAATGCGCACGTACTGCCATCATTGTAAAACTGTTATATCTCCATTTCATTCGTAGGTGCAGCCACAGCAATTAGTTGCGCAGATACGGCTAAGCTGACCTCTTGTGTAGAGGAGCAGGGTGGCGGTATGGATCCATCCCTCATGGAAACCTATGCGGATTACGAAAAAATGGCTTGCAAGTGAGTTGGATTTCGATGTGACATTGCTGGAGCAATTACTTAATGATATTAGCTAAGGGATGACGTGTTGCTCGCCTAGGTGACGTTTACCAATTCATTTAAGGATCATCACGATAAGATCGACATTCATTTTCGGATCTGGCGGCGATATGATAAACTGATCTGCGTGTAAGAGATATACAATAGGGTCAGGGCAAACGCAGTACTTCAGCCAGCGAAACTTATAAGGAGTAAAGAATATAGTGCTGAGAGTGGTCGGCAAGGTGGCAGTGTAAGCAAGGAGTGGCAGGAGCAATTTTAGTTTCACCACATTGTCGTGCTACCAGATTTAAGTAACAGAACTGTGCTAAAGCAAATGTATATGTACAGCTGTAATTAAATGTCTACAGACTTTGCTATCAGCAGTCATTTCTAGTACACTGAGGTGACGATAGGTGACGGTTGTGAATAATCGGACAGAAGGTGCAGATTACGTGCACCAATGTGGAATTACGTTTGCAATGTCCCTGTTAGTGGCCTTATTTCGCATAATGCGAAGGAAAGAAAAAGTATCGCAAAATAAACAATGAATGCTCACCATATTCTAAGTAAGAAGTAGAAGTTCCGCGAAATATTATTTCAAGAACTTGCGCAATTTGTTTCCTGATTCATACCTGCAAAAGTATCTCTTGCAGCACGGAAAAAATTTGTTTTGGGTGCAGTCAAAGTGCGGGACACCAAATAAGTTTTATCGAGTATCACATGGAGATCAGAGCGGTGCCTGCTTATGTAGCAAATGGTTGCCTCTGCAGAATCGTTGTAAGAAGTATGCAGCAGTACAACACAAAGCGTGAGGCGTAACATTTCTCCTGCTCACTATAGCCACACGCAAGTTAAGTCGACAATCAAGCTTCGCCCAGATTAAGGCGCCGCACACATCTGTTTACAACGACAGGTTGGTAGTCTTTGTTAGATATGTACTTGGGTCCTGATCAAATATCCAAGAATATAAATTTCAACTATAGAATTTTCAGCCATTTGAAGAGGCGAATCACAGTAAACTGAAAATGCCCTGTTAGTTTACTCTTCCTTTTATTTAGCAGATGAATACAGCTCCCTCCAGGTAATGCGTTCCTAGGGTCATTGTTAATTTGTGTGCGCTTATAGGACATTGCTTTTTTGTGAGAGAGGAACTAGTGTTTCACTGAGCCAAGTTAGTGCTCAGTCTTTGAGATGTGTGGCTCTTGCCGGACATTACCGCAGAGTTTCTGTGCACATTGTTCTCAGCCGAGAGCGTTCGATGTATTTGTGTGCAACTATGCAGCGCCAGAGGTCATCTGAGTCATCTAACAAGCCTGATAACTGAATGATTATCTACTAGGAAACGAAAATAAATCTATCAATGTATATTACCATATTGTCATGAATCTTAGAGGTTCCGTTGTGCAATGCTTCTCTTCTTTATGTAAAGTAAAATGCTTATATTGTCGTAACCGTCATGTGCTTGTGAGGGCAATTGAATATTGCATAGCGAAAAGCTAGACGAGCATTTGAACATCTCAGCTGAGGCCAAACCTGTCATTCATATAACCATTCCAGGAATATACCTGCGCAGACTGCATGTTACGACAAATCATGGAATTCGTCGTGCTCCATGCCTATGCAGTCGGCTTTGGTGGCAGTAAAAAATCTTCGCGATGCCATAGAGGTGATGTATGACTGCGAACGGTATGCTCCCCGGAACTATTTCCATTGTTTCTCGCTTCTTCGCTCATTCAGCCGCTGAATAATTTCAACATGCTCTAGATCATAGAATTTGCTTGACAGCTTTCAAGCGTAAAGTAAGTCAGGCAGTAAAAAATCACGTGTATGCGCCCAAATGCCACAAGAGAGGTTTAGGCGAATGTTTCTCACTTTTTACACTGTAAGGAACATCTAGGGCGCCGTGCACTGAGTTTTACTTGTATGATTTCTTCTTCCTGCTGTTGTGCTTTCCTGTGCGCATTCGATGTCTACATTATGTGCTGTAGTATTGATATCTGCACTACCTGCGCCGGCTTATTTCGAGCCTTTTCTTTCACTTTGGGAAAAAATGGGAGAAAGTGGTGATGTAGTCTTGAGCGTTGGGTGGTTTGTTACATACTTTTGCACGCAATTAACTTGTTAACAAGGTAAATTTGCATTACAGTTTCACTCGGTTTGCCCTCTCTGTAATTACGTCCTGTCGCTCCTAGTCATTTTTCCCCGGGATAGCCTGGTACAGTGCCACTTTTCGGCATATTTTGTTATGTCATGTTGAAAGTTTGCATTCGGTGATGTTGCTTTGATAAAGTAACTATTTTTGCTGCGCACGGTTAAACGAAGGAAAAGGGACGAGCCCAGTTCAATTCTTTTCTTTTTCCTTGCAGGCAACACACATATAGCTTTAAGATAATAACAAATAGAAGTCGGTCATGCATAAATCAAAATAGGGAACAAAAACCAACGCCAGCAGAGTACAGTAGATCATAAAGTACAAAAGAAAGCAAAATCGATACACTTTTAATAAAGGCAGTGGTGAAGAGGAATCAGATATAACTCACGTTATGAAAGAGGTTGTAATAAGCACTCTTTAAGTGGGAAATGTAAAGTCGCTGGCGAGAACGAAGCACCGAAGAATACAAGTATTATGGCCAAAGTGTATTAACAGACCACGCCGCCCTGCACGCACAAAGCCTAAAGTTTCGAGTTTGTAGAATCTGAAAAGTCTCAACAGCATTCTGATCCATGAAAATTGAGAAAGAAGAGAGAAAGCAATGGCTTGAAAATTGCAGTCCACTCAGCTTTGTTTAGCTTTTAGCGGTTAAAATTTAGAATAGTCTTACAGTCAACTCAGCTGAAGGGGTAGGTAGTTTTGGGGTAAAAATATGTAGCAGACGGAAACTTAGTGAGAGGATGGTACAATCACAAGAATAACGTCAGCTTCATCACATGGACTTGGTTGAGAATGTTAGAAAATCAATTTAACAAATTCTCCCCTTCAGCAAGCACTGCGCAAGATGTCTCTAGATGAAGCATATGTAATGGTACCGGAAATGTTTGTGACGTTTGTACAGCGACCGTCGTCTTCAACATGAAATGTCAAAATTGCAAACAAGAAACAGGTTAGGCGCCGTGGCGTAATCTCTTGACAAGCATTTACCGTAATTAATAGGCCTGGAGTAAAATATAGTTTGTTTAGAGGATGATGCGTTAGTAACGTTTTCATTTCCTTTAGACATGGCCTTCCAAATACCCTCCGGGAGAACTGTATAAAATGAGGTCATCAAAGAGGTAAAGCAGGAGGCTGACCCGAAGCAAAATTGGCTCTTGATCATGTGGTGAAGAGCACCAAGGCATGCAAGCAGGAACTTCACCGAAGGACAGGCGTCTCCTCTTCCAGGACGTCTCACTTATACTCGAAGCCTGAAGCTAGTCTTAAGCAAGCATCAGCTGCCTTTCATACCTTAAAAGCACAATCACCCAGAGGTGGGAATTTGACCTCAAAAACCCCTACCTCACCTCCCAATTAAAAATATTTGGCGACCTAACTCAACCTCACCTCAAACTCAAATTTGGGGTTGAGGTAGGGCTCTCGACCTAAAAAAAGGGATCATTATATAAACCATAACTTGAAGCAAATATACATTTCTCGGGAATCCTGGGATATATAGGCAAGCCAGTATTTTGTCATATGAAGGCTGTATTTTACTATTAATTTTATACAAAAATTAATATCCCGGATAAAAGAAAAACTCCGGAGACTACATGTCCAACTCTGCACTAAAGTAGCAATCCTCTCCCCCTCCTCGTCTACCCCTTTTTGATCGGCTTCATTTTAAGGTCTACATGGGTACCAAATTACTACGCATAGGCCCATAATACAATACAAGAGTTTATCCCATCCGACCTACGTGAATAAAATTCGTATTAGAATTAAAACAAACCAGTTCTTACTCTATGCTGAAAAGAAAAATACTGCTGACCCTATTGACGATGACAACAATGGCGATATGCTCTTTTGCTTAATTCGAAAAAAACATTCATGGTTGCCATCCTTTTTTTTAATAAACTGTACATTACCTTGCGGCCGAATACATTAAATTAGAAAAAAATAGGAATACAGTCGTGCCTCGTTAATATGGACACTTTGGTTTCCGACCAAAACTGTACACAAAGCGTGTCATCCATAATAACATGTCATGAATAAAAACGAAAAGTATTTTATTGCAAAAAAATTAATTATTGCTGGTATTTTAAATAAATTTGTAATTAGAAAAGCCGAGCTGTCGATGCTAACCCCTTCTCCATGAATCCGTCGATCGGAAAGAAATGTCATGTCTGCTCTTAAACCGTCAGCCAGCCTCTTGAGTAGCTGGAGTTAGTAATGCCTTGACACAGCGTAGAATAACGTTTCACAGTAAACATCCCCCTGTTCTACTGAAAAACATTTCCGTATGTCATCACAGGTAAAACCAATCAAGACGGGGGAGAAGGAACGATGCGTACCCATAGTGTTGCCGAGGCAGCGAGCTTTCTCTTGAAGCATTTCCTCGCTCACGACAGCACCATTCGCGCGCACATTCCCGAAGCACATTAACAAGGCTGACTCTGTTTCTTAAAACTGTGCTCGGCGCGGTCGGACTGCAGCTGATGCTGCGATGCCAACGTTGAGCCATTTATCGCCGTCCTGAGTATCGATGCTAGCGTCGACCTGGCGTGGCTGAGGCTTAGTGTGACTTGGGTCCAATTCCTCACGGCTTGGGTTGACTGAGGTAACTTTTGCCGCTTGTATTCAAAGATTTCCCGATTCACGCCTACTTTCAGCTCCGTTCTTTTGCGTTTAACTCGGTCATGCCAAAATTCAGACTGAGTGGGCGCGGCGAAGCGATTGGCATCATGTCGCTTACCACGAAATTCTTTTTCACAACACAGGTTCTCCTGTGTGTGATCGCCGATTCATCAACTGTCAACGGCATGTGTACACGGCCAAAGGTTTCAAGCTGCGCTGTGGACACTGCCTTTTCTGCGCATCCTCCGTTCCTGGCCAGCAAACCGGATACTTTTCTACCCGACATTCGCACATCCGTTACGTCGACACTGAACCCAGCTATAAAAGAGCCTCCACAGCAGTTCTTCGGCAGTGGGCGCGGCGAAGCGATTGGCATCATGTCGCTTACCACGAAATTCTTTTTCACAACACAGGTTCTCCTGTGTGTGATCGCCGATTCATCAACTGTCAACGGCATGTGTACACGGCCAAAGGTTTCAAGCTGCGCTGTGGACACTGCCTTTTCTGCGCATCCTCCGTTCCTGGCCAGCAAACCGGATACTTTTCTACCCGACATTCGCACATCCGTTACGTCGACACTGAACCCAGCTATAAAAGAGCCTCCACAGCAGTTCTTCGGCAGTGGCCGCGGCGAAGCGATTGGCATCATGTCGCTTACCACGAAATTCTTTTTCACAACACAGGTTAGTTGTTCCTTTTCAAAAGTTCGTTCTGGCAACGAAATTTTTCTTGTTGTTGTGCCGTGCCCACGCACTTATATGAACCTGGTGTATGTATTTTACTTCATGTGCAAAATGCTACTCTGCGGCGATGTTGAGCAAAACCCTGGACCTTCAATCGAAGATATGTTTCAGTGTATTTTGGAAGGTCAGACTCGAATCTTTAAAGAGCTTGAATCCATTAAAATCTGTGTGTCAGAAAACGAGCAACTGTTGCGTGATGTCGATTCTCGGTTGCGTTCTTTAGATGGACAGCTGAAACAAATGCATGTAAAGTCCCCTGAGATTGCCACTGTAGAAAATTCTACCGCTTCCCTTCAGAGCATTATTACTTGGCAAAAGGACAAATTAACGGATCTTGAGGACCGCAGTCGTCGCTCTAACGTTGTTGTGTATGGCATTGATGAATCCCCGGATGAAAGTGAAGAAACACTAAGAACTAAGGTGATTTCGGATGTATTTGGTGTAAAACTGGGCGTCCAGTGCACGTCCGTCGCTCGCATTCACCGTCTTGGGTTCAGCGGAACTCGCAGACCAGTCATTGCGTACTTCCAAGATTTTAATGAAAAACAAGCCGTCTGGCGGAACGTAAGCAAGCTCAAAGGTAGCAATATATACCTACAAAACGATTACAGCCAGCACACGCTGCGCAAACGCAAACTGCTTTGGGAAAGCTCGAAGGCAGAAAGAGATAATAAACAAAAGGTGTATCTTGTTTATGATAAGTTGAAAATTGACGGTAACCTGTTCGTTTGGGACGAAGTTAATAACACACGCGTCGCGCTTCCTTCTCGGAACGCCGTAGAGACATGACGGAATGCATCCACTGCGCCCAAAGAATTACGGGTAGTGAACTTGAATGCACAGAGTATTGCCAATAAAGTTGACCAGCTTGAGTTTCTCATTTTGGCCCATGATCCCCACATAATGATAATTACCGAAACTTGGTTGCATGACGGCATTACTGACAGTGTTATTGTCCCCGCGTCACATAAAATGTTCCGAAGAGACCGACCTACCCGTGGTGGGGGCGTAGCCGTCATAATAAAAAACTGTTTGAATGGCACTGTTCTTAACCAGATAGATGATCATGAGAGTTTATTTGTTAGGGTAAACTGCTGGGGTAGTTTGTTCACAGTCTGCGCAGTGTACAGACCACCATCTGCCTCCCCCGATTTCTTTGTTGAGCTGTATGATCATATGTCTTTGTTCAAAGATGACCGCCTTATTCTCGCTGGTGATTTCAACCTTCCTTTACTTGATTGGGCTAACCCTGATTGTGTTTTTAATGATTCAACCAACCCTCTTTTGAATATTATGCTGATGTGTGATTTGGTGCAGACTGTCTCTGATTTCACTAGAGAAGTGGGTAACGCTCGTTCAATTCTTGATTTGGTATTTGTCAGCGCTAGTTTATCTGAATACAGTGTGTATGTTGACACGGCTATCTCTGATCACAAAAGCGTTCATTTGTATTTGCTGCTTGATGCCCAGAAAAACCATAAGATAGCGAACAATCACACTGTAAAAAATTTTTCACGTGCCGATGATCTTGCGATCCTAGACAAACTCTGGGATTTATGTGATAACCTGCCTAGTGACGTCACAGCATTATGGACTACACTTAAGGACACTTCACTTTTGCATTGAAAATTTCGTTCCCAACCAGCGTGTACGTACAAATAAGCCTAATCCGTGGATTACTAGAGAAATCATTAATTTGCATCGCAAAATTAAACGCACTAAACGAAGCGGTCATAAAACTACCTGTTTTCGCACGCTGAAAACTCAGCTAGCTTCTAAGCTTTCCGAAGCAAAAAAACACTACTTTTCCCAGGCACTGCCCAAATTCTTAAGAGAGAGCCCTGAGAAGTTTTGGCGTTACCTACGTGATTCTAAAGATGAGGTAAAACAGCTATCTATTGACGGCATGGTCTCGGAGATTCCTGTGGATATTGCAAATCACTTCAATAGTTTCTTTCACTCTGTCTTTGCCTCGAGTGATCAAGATTTGGAACTGCAGGTATCTGGATCTGATATATCAGGTGACTTTATAAGCTATGAAGGCGTACTAAACATGCTGCTAAACTTAAAAACGAAATCGGCAGTGGGGCCTGATGATATCCCTAATGAGTTTCTGCGCCGTTATTCCGAACCATTAGCCCACATTTTAACTCGCCTCTTCGAACTTTCATTAAAAGATTCTGTTGTCCCTGATGACTGGCGCTCAGCTCGCGTTGTTCCAATTTTTAAGAAAGGTGATCGTTTGAACGTTAACAATTACCGTCCCATATCGCTAACTTCAGGTACCTGCAAGCTTATGGAGCATGTCATATCTAAATATCTTATGTCATTTCTGGAAAAAAATAACATCCTGTCTCCCTTTCAACATGGTTTTAGAAGAGGTTTATCTACGGTTACTCAGCTCGTCACTACAGTGCATGAATTCGCTTCATCGATTGACAATGCTGGACAGGTTGACGTCATTTTTCTAGATTTCAGCAAGGCGTTTGATCGCGTCATGCACAATAAGCTCATCTTTAAACTTCAACATCTTTGTCTTCCAACAGCACTTGTCAGGTGGATGAAAACCTATCTTTCCAACAGAAAACAGTTCGTCGATGTTAAAAAATCTCATTCAGGTATTTTACCCGTTACCTCTGGTGTGCCTCAGGGCAGCGTACTTGGGCCTCTTTTATTCCTTATTTATATCAATGATTTGGTTAACTCCGTAAATACGTCCGAAGTCAGTATTAGACTATTCGCAGATGGCTGCATTCTGTTTAAGAAAATTAGCAGCACTACCGACCAAAAATGCTTGCAGTCAAATCTTAATAATGTCCTAGAGTGGTGCACCCTTTGGTCCATGAAAATAAATAGCGACAAATCGGTTCTTCTTCAGGTTACTAACAAGAAAGCGCCATACAGTTTTAATTACGCAATAAACAATCTTCCACTGCTACAGGTGAGCGAATACAAATATCTTGGAGTCACCATTACAAATCGCCTTTCATGGTCCAGCCACATTAATAGCATTTGCTCGGCTGCTTCAAGGAACCTCGGCCTTCTAAGACACAAATTAAAACACGCTCCCTCTGAACTTAAACAACTTGCCTTCAACACACTAATTCGTCCGAAACTTGAGTATGCTTCCGTCGTATGGGATCCGCACTTAAAAAAGGATATAAGGAAACTTGAAATGATCCAAAGAAAAGCAGTCCGTTTCATTTTTAACGCTTACAATAGCTCTATCTCGCCATCCGTTCTGATGTCTACGAAGAACATATCCACTCTAGAAAGAAGGAGAGCACTTGCAAGGCTTAAATTTCTGTACTCATTTTACTCTAGTCAATTTAATATTAATGCTGCTCCCTATATATCCCCCCGTTCTACACGACAGACACGCAATAGCCACAATCATAACCTTACCCCGTACTTTGCACGCACAAATACGTTCAAAAACTCATTTTTTCCCCGAACAATCACAACATGGAACTCACTGCCAGCAAATGTCTTTTCGGCTCAGGATGCCGCTGCTTTTGAAAAGAGTGTCTTATTGTATGTGTAAACTTAACAATATCATTGCCCTCTGTTTGGTTTTCTTCTTTTATTGTTGCCGGAACGCTGGATTTGCGTAGTGTTTGATTTTATTTTTGCTTTTTGAATGTTGCCCCCCTGCTTGGTCTCTATGACTGCAGTATGTGTAAATAAATAAATAAAAATAAAGTTGGAGGTTACGGGCTCCCGATTCTTTGCACTCTTTTTGCCTGGTTAACCTCCCTGTCTTTCCGTTCTTCTGATTCTCTCTTTTTTGCCTTGTACTGTTTCTGTAAGGGAGCGAGATAGTCAAGTTGACTATGCAGAGGGCTATCCAACAGCCCTTTCCTGTGCCGTTTGTGTGTGTGTTGCTATGAAACAAACATTGCAAGCTGAAGTATAGTTTAGAAGTACGGCTAGTCGACTACGAAGAGCTCAGACCTTGTCAAGGCCGCATCGTTGACTGAAAGCGAAGTCGACATGCGGACCTCCTGGGGTGCGAAATGTGGCAGTTCGGCAGCGCAACAGTGACGAAAACCAGGAGCATGAGAAGGAAGGCTGTTCAGGATGGGACACCCGGTCCTGGTTGCGTGCTCGTGGCCTTTCTTTTGTCGCTCTACTTTGTGAGTGTGTCTTAACTCTGACCAAAAAGCGATAATGGCTTCATGGAACACACTTTGTGTTCAGGAAAAAAAATACTTTAGTTCCCACCCCCACTTTTGGCGCTTGTCTTTCTTCCTATTATTTCTTTCTTACGTTTTTACCGGCCTCCCTGTTCACGTTCAGCAGAATTTATAGCGACAACATGTTGCTGTTTTCCCGACTGCGGCTTCTCGTTGCGGCGCTGCCGCTGCACCTAGAAATCTCCCTGTTCCCTCCTTTCGGGGTCTTTCTTACTTAGCTGGCCCTCAGTTTGCTGTGTCGCTATATTTCCGCTCGTACGGGCGTACGGTGGTGACCCCCCCTCCCCGTCCTAAAACGACGACACGCCCGCTTTGGTTCTTTCCAACTCCACAGGACTCGTTCAAGCATCCGGACGTATCGGCGCGCCTTCCTTTAACTTGCGTTCGGACTCCCCTGCTTTTTTCAAACGACGTCCATATTATCGAGACAAAACCACATGGACCCAAGTGGGTTGTGTACATTCTTCCCCTGTCCATTGTTGAGACACCTAGTTTCCATATTAACAAGGCATAAGCCCATTTAAAAAGTTTCGTCCCCAGAAAAACTGTCCATACCTCGGTTCGTCCATATCAACGGGGGTCATATTACCTGGGCACGAATTTTTCACAACAACCACTCAAGAAACGACTTGTCATGAAAGCTAAGTCCCCAACAAAACAAAGAAAAGAAGCAAAAACAGCAACACACCAAATAATCAGAAAACTCGGCCGACGCCGATTAAACAAATGTACCTTCAGAAAACTTCAAAGAGGAACGTTGTAGATGTTATAAGGTCCCAACCGGCCACTCCTAGGTGTTTGTCTGCAATTCTGTGATCCCGTTGAGTATTGCAAGAATTGGCGAAACTGCTTCTTTGAATATCACGCTTCGTATACCTCCGCTTCCCAAACGTAAGCATCCAGAGTATAATATATAGCGCAGAGCCGACCGAGCCCGGCAACTCCAGAAACGTATTGCCGGTCGCCCCGACGTTACATACACCGATGCTTCCCACCACCACCTTCGCCCGCTATGGTTGCGGTTGCACTGACACCGCACTGAAACTTGCACAACGCCTGCAGCGTCCTCAACGCCGCAACTGTTACCACCGCGGAAGAGGCTGCCATCGCGTTAGCTCTGGCCAACCCCTCCACCAAAGTAGTCGTTAGCGATTCTCAGCAGGCAATTCGTAACTTCGATGCAGGTCGTATACCCAGACAGGCTCACACTATCCTCCGATCTTTTCCCTTACCGTCTACACCTCGTCTTCTCATATGGGCTCCAGCCCATGAGGCGCTCAGCGGGAACGCACAGGCGCATGCTCTAGCCCGAGAACTCAGCTATATACCGGGCGGAGCACCCTCCTCAGCCTGCCGCTTCCTCTCACATTCCCCAAGGCACTCCTTTACGCCTTGTTACTTACACGGACATCCTCCAGCGTTATCAGCTCGCACGGTGTCTATACCCCTCTGCACATTGGGAACTATCCCGGCGCGAGACCGTCCATTGGCGCAAAATACAAACAGGAACATTTCCATATAGCAAACTTTTCCCAAATCTCATTGCACTTACGCACAAACACTGCTAACAGCCGGCCACATTCAGTCACATGGTGTGGACATGTACACGACACAACACAGACAATTCAGCAACAGTGGATTCGCGGGAGTCCCTCCTGCGTACCACCGAACTCGGCCAACAGCGCCAGCTCATTTTTCGCGCATTGGAGGTCGCAGAGTCCCAAGGGATCCCTGCTGACCTTCTCTAAGCAGTGCAACCAGTCTTTCGGCTGGTTACCCCTTTTTTGGAGTAAATAAAGTGGTGATCATCATCATCATCATTACGTTGAAAAATTACAGGGGTCGCAACTGCTAGGAAAGAGGGCTAAACGTGCACAACTTTCGTATCGCGAATATAGTCTCGTCCGTCAAATTTTGCCCGAGCAAAATGTCCAACACCCACCTGCCTCCAAAACAAAATGAAAATGATATAAATACTTGTACGTCCGAACAGAATACTGGAAACCATTTCGCCAGAAATTCTCAGACGAGCTACTTTGTGGTATTCACTTGTTTTCCTTTAAAGACTGAACTAATAAACTGCATGGTGGTGTCTCCAAACCTGCTTCGCCGCATGCACTGCACGTGCATCCAGAGAAACCGTTTCCTGTTAGGGTCGGATAGTTACTGCACATAAACGTACAATAAAGGCCACAGCAACATGAAGGAGGCGAGCAACCAGCACGGAGGGTCCGCGCTCACTGCTGTGCATGCGCTCCTCCCTTCATCAATACTGTCATCAATACAAACCAAAGGTGGTGTCTTATGTGTTTCAGCTCCGTCTTCAGAGACTACATTTAGGTTTGCAATACTTGAAGAAAAAAAAAAGAGAGAAAAACTAAATGGGACCGCGCCGGTAAGTGAAAAGGCTCTGGAAAGATGCCAAAGAAAGAGTTAAATGTGCAGGAAGAAGCCTGTTCTCTGTTGGTCAGTGCACGAACGTAGATCACATACAAGAAAATATATATAAATCAATACCATGCTGAAGAAAGTAATAACAAATGTCCAACACTAAAAACGGAAGACAGCTGCGCTTCCCAGAGCATATAAAAGACTTGAGACATCGGCTTCATTCCTCAGTGCTAGCATGTAATTGGTTTTATTTACGTATATGTCAATTGATTTTTAAAGAAAAAACGAATGTCTGAATATATCAGTCCGACATCTGATCACAAACATTTTCATCCGATTGATTTGTCCGTTTAGAGCAGGCGGCAGCCGTGACTTCAGCGCCTAGAAACAGGCATGCACACGACAAACAGTTCTGCTCCGCGCCATCTGCGCAAAGACAATTTGTTTCGCTTTGTTTGCGGAATCCGGCAAAAGCACAGCGGGTCACCCTGAGTTATGTGGTTTGCGCGCTACTAGGTGTTTAATCCAGCGGCAAGCATCAGCACAAAAGTCAGAGGAAGCAGGGGTAGCGGGGGTGGCGGGCGGGGTGCACGAGGAGATTTTTCCGCAAAAAAAAAGAATCCTGCTTCCAAGAAGACCAGAGGATTGCATCATCGCGTAGCTGACATTGCGGTGGAATACCGATAGCTGGGCAGTGACTGTGGCATCTGGTCGTCCGAACGGGGGGTAACCGAACACCAAGAGTCGGCGGCCACACCGCGTTAGTACGCTCGAACAACGCGTAAAAAGGGGCACTCTTTGAAGTAAGCCCCGGCAACTGCAAAAATCTTGACCTCATAATTTCGACCTTACACAATGACGACCTCACTGAACCTCAAACTCCCGCGTGAGGTCGAGGTCCAATTTAGTGACCTCACTCAAAACATTTCGAGCTGTCACCGACCTCACCTCAACTTCCCCTCACTCTGTGAGGTTGAGGTCGAGCTCATGATGTTGTCCACTTCTGCAATCGCCTTCCTTCGCTTGTATTGATAGGTGCCGCCACGCGCACTTTAGATCGCTAGCAGCACTTTACAAAAACGCCTCTACCGAGTGCTGAATACATCCCTTTTTGACACATGTCCTTTTTTCCTCCCAGCGTGCTTTAAGTTGGCCCAAACAGATGATAAATACCATTATATTAAGATCAATTCTTGAGACGCAGCTGCAAGAATAACAGTTGATGGCGAATAATGCAATGCGTAGTGCGCGATGTTACCAAAGGTCCCGCAGTACAAGAGCGTGTGGCGATGGCGCAGTTAACGGGGGACATGTGGATACCCTATGGCCTCGTTCACATTCGCAAACTTACCAAGGATATATCTGGATTAAATACGTGTGTTTATTTTTAACGGAATCGTGACACTGGGGGTTACTGGCACAAGAATAGTGTGGAATTTATAGTCGGCGAAATATTGTTTAGATAAAGCAGCGAAAGGTGACTGGCAAAACATTCGACATTGTAGAAACAGAATAAATTGGCCACGATAATTCGAGGTACATCTTGGGGCATCTTGCATGACAACGCAAATGATAAAGCCGCGTCTATAGGCAAGGCTGAGCGTAAATAAATAAAGAACACGCGATCGTTCCTTGCGGCTCACGCATAGTGCACATTGCACTACTACGACTGCCAGCAGCAACAAATCAAGTTTACAAGCGTTTGAAAAATCAGCACAGATGCCCTGCGCAATCTGTTTCTCGCTAAATCCCTATATTATAATTTATTTTGATTAAATATTTGAGACTGTGCACATCCTAATTATGTACTCTGAAAATGTTCACCTCACGCTTCGTTTGTCAAGAATGTATCGGCAAAAAGTTGCGCCTGACAACACGAACGGAACCGCTGGAAGCAGGAGTGATGCAGTGAGCCTCAATGATATTGCAACAGAAATCGTCAAGATGCAAGCTCTTCTACGAGAAAACGCCCAGGCATTCGCCTCTCTCGCTTCCAAGGTGAGCCTCGTGTACGAAGCACACAAGCCTGGAAATTTGTCTCAGGTGTTGCATGGGTATTCTCTAACGACGACGAGCAGTAACGTATTCATTTCTAAAATTGCTATTCTATTTCTGATCCTCATTCTCAACATCAGGTCGAAGAAAACGCGAACCACAATATGGTGTCGATGGAATCAATTCAAGAAGGTCTCCATGTATTACACAAACAACTCTGCCGTCGATGTGAGTCTTAATCAAAGCCCATTGCAGAAAACGCAAAATATTTGTCTTGAATGTTCTTCTTATTAGCCGGCAGCAACTGGGTAGCTCTGGCTCAAAGTCGTCTTGAATAAATTTTGTGAAACTTTCAGGGTGCCTCAAGTTCTTTGTGAAGCAACCGGCTTGGTTTAGGTTTGAGATTGTTTAAGTTTTATTCATCACCAGTTTACAGACAGAGAGCCTGCTCTTCAGGTGCTCTCAGAAGCCATGGTGAAGTTGTAATTCAATGAAAAATCTTACTAAACCTCTCGGATCGTAGCGACCTCTTTGCGAGCCCTGGTGCCGGTGAACAGTTTCAATAATAAATCTACTTATTATACTTCCTCATTTGAAGACACTTTTTCAGGCTACTTATGTCGCTTCTTGATTCAATCGTGGCCTTTAAATTGCTATTTGCTGCGATTGCCTCCCGTGAAGAAAACCATGAGCTTGAGAGCTGTGCACAACGCTAAAGAAGAGATAACAAATGACTGCTCTTCAGAGTAGGATGGCAAGGTCAGTATATATTTCTATTCGCTAGTATTAATCTTTTGGAAAGGCAAAGCGCTGAACGTTTATGTACGAGCATCACGAGCGCGCTGTGCAATTATGATTCCCGACAGCATGTGGAAGAAGTGACACCAAGGATTACAATCATCACTAATGATAAATTAGAACATATTATTTTTTGCGTTTGTTTTGCGCTAAATCAAATACAACAACTTCATAAATACGTTAAGCGGCGTACTAATGCTGGATATCACATTTCAAGTTAATGCATACTTTTTATTTAAGTAACACAACAGATCTTGGTTGTGATGAAGAAAACTTTGTGGTCAGAGAAATGGAGATCTACCGTTAAGTAAGGCCGAAAGTTGGGCGAGTTGGTGAACGTTCATGATGGAAAATAGCACGAAAAGTACACGAAGGACGGAAGGACGATACGGACCAGCGCTAACTCGCAACTGGGGTTTATTGCTGAAGCACGCAATAGATGCTGGTCACTTCAACAATAAACCCCAGTTGCGAGTTAGCGCTTTTCCGTGTCGTCCTTCCGTCCTTCGCGTACTTTTCGCGCTATTTTCCATGATGAAATGGAGATATGTTTTTGCGGCACCAACAGCTGCTGGTGAAAGCGGTGTTCTTTAGACAGGCTTCGCGAGGTCGTCAGAACAGTTCGGGAAGTTACAAGGAAGTGGAGCGAGATTCTTCGCGCAGTATACTTGTAGGAAGTTCCGGCTTGTCTACTTATATGTCCGCCGCCACTAACATTGGTGTGAATCTAGGGCGGCTGACCGCGCTCACGTCTTTAGAGAATGCGGTTCGCAATATACAGGCAGTCACTACCAGAAATCTTGTGTCCAACTTTACAGCACAGATTTCATCAACCTCATAGCCAGCAGCATACAGTCAGATGCATACTGCTGAGAAACGTCTAAACTATGGCCACTTCTGTCGCTCCGTTTTGGTCTCTGCGAGTGTCAGAGCAGTACTGGTAGTCATTCATTTTTAAAGAGTCTCTACGCTTTCGTTCCCAGTGGTGTCTGAATGGCCACTCGCTTCTAGAGAATGAAAGTGGTCAGAAGCCGAGTAGAATATTGTGCTCCTGGATGCCTTTTGCCACTGCAACAGGCGGACCATTTGGGGCATCCTATCTCGACTACACGTAAGCTACGCCTTCAGGTGTCAAGCGTAATAGCATAAATGTTTCGTTCCGGACCGCCACAGACTTCCCGAGACGTCTGTGAGCCAGATCACTGGGCTGGTTCACTCTTGCTTCCTCTATAACCGAGGGGTTAGAATTCGAGTAGGGAACAATTTGTTCGACCATCAGCTAAACGTCGGGGCACTCCTTGAGGTGCTGTTCTCTCTCCTACCCTCTTCAATCTTTCTCTCCCCCTCTTCCCTCCCAAGCTGCCAAATTCCCATCCTTCACCACATCTTTTCAACAAGTGCCAATATTCCTTGTGGGTCATCTGCATCTACGGGTCATACAAAAGAGCTTTCATAGTGGCCTAGACCCATCGATGCATTTCTCACTGCAGCAGGTCTCTATCATGCTGCGGGAAAATTCGCACCCCTTAAAGCATTATCTTGACTCAATGCAAAAAGTAAAGACTTGATTTTGTACGCCGTCTCTGCTTTGCTTGACCATCAAGACCAAACTGGTACTCAGCCTACCTAGAAACAAGTCGCGCATCTTGGTTTGTATGTTAAGCTTGTATGTGACCACGAGATTATTTGACCGCGTCATTCATTACGCGCAGTGATTAAATACAGGTAGTTATTTATTTTGGGATGAAAATTTAACTTGACGTTGCATCAAGTCATACATCGTTGCATACTATATCGAGTATATTTGCAGAGCACTACCTGCGGCCCTAACTTATCGCCGTAAATAGCTAACTGTGATATAAAATTGAACTGTCACTACGTCAATTCATATAAAAAAGTCTCAGTAAGAATAATTGAAGCTCAAATACTAAACCACGAAATCGTTTGTAAGCCAATTAGCGCTATTATTTCTCAGTTCGAAAGTTATTAACATGCAAAATATTTTTGCATAACTTTCCTTACAAGCGCACTCCTATATGCCACTTACCTGCCTTCGACTATATGATGCAGGCATTTAATTAGTATCCAAATGCGCGTCTTGGCTCCTCTCCACATGCAGCGAACTCCGCACAACCCCTCCACCTTCTTGCAATAAGAAGCTGCTTGATAACACTCATCTTGTGGTCACTCAGCACTCGAGTAGAACTAGGTCCTTGCTTGCCGACCTGCCTATGTATTCGCCTTCAACTACTAGTTTTATTCTGTACCTTACACTCTTTTCACCAATATACAAATAAACACCATCGACACAACCTTAGTGGGCATATTAAACACTGCTCGAAACCTTTCTTTCCTCATCACTGCACAGAGCAGTTTTCCATGGGCCTCTCATTATATCCTCTCTTATTCTGCATCGACAAGTGCACTCATATATGCCACTTACTCCCTTCGACTATATGATGCAGCCATTTAATTAGTATCCAAATGTACGTCTTGGCTCTTCTTTACATGCAGAGAACTCCGCACAAGCCCTCCACCTCCTTGCAATAAGAAGCTGCTTGATAACGATCATCTTGTGGTCACTCGGCACTCGAGTTGAACTAGGCCCTTGCTTGCCGACCTGTCTCTGTATTCACCTTCAACTACTTGTGTCATTCTTTACCTTACGCTCTTTTCGCCGATATACAAATAAACACCTTCGCACAACCTTAGTGGGTGCATTAAAGACTGCTCGAAACCTTTCTTTCCTCATCACTGCACAGAGGGGTTTTCCACGGGCCTCTCATTATATCCTCTCTTATTCTGCATCATGACAAGCGCACTCATATATGCCACTTACTCCCATCGACTATATGATGCAGCCATTTAATTAGTATCCAAATGCACGTCTTGGCTCTTCTCCACATGCACCGAAATCCGCTCAAGCCCTCCACCTCCTTGCAATAAGAAGCTGCTTGATAACACTCATCTTGTGGTCACTCAGCACACAAGTTGAACTACGCCCTTCCTTGCCGACCTGCCTATGTATTCACCTTCAACTACTTGTTTCATTCTGTACCTTACGCTCTTTTTGCCAATGTACAAATAAACACCTTCGCACAACCTTAGTGGATGCTCGAAACCTTTCTTTCCTCATCACTGCGCACAGCGGTTTTCCAAGGGCCTCTCATTGTATCCTCTCTTATTCTGCATCGTGACTTTCAGTTTGCACGGATTTCTCCTTAGTCATCTACATCAGTGGTGTACGTTTCATGCGCGCATAGTTCCTATTCGTCTCCCTTACTTCTCAGCACTATCTGGCTCCCAACGTTCATGTCTTCTCTCCCTTAAACATGTACCCCGTATTTCATGCCAGTACTGCATCGCCTTGCGGCCGCGTAGCCCCGGTATATGCTATTCGCGACCCAGAAAGCGGCCATGAATTCACCCTTTTCGGCTCCTTAAGGATTCAATCGATACGCTCTTCCCCTCTTCACCTCCTAGCCCTGAAACCCTAAAGAGCGCTCCCCACCTCCTCGTTCGGACGCATTGACTTTCTGCATCCTTGGAATTGCCCACGTCACCCAGACCTTTGCCTTAATTCAGTTTCCAGTCGAGTAAACAGTGTACTTCTACTTATCTGCCGCTCTTGGCCGAACACTTACACTGGCACAATTGGTTCAGCAAAAGGACAAACGAAAGGTCTTCATACGGAAGTCTTCCATTGTTTTTCGCAGCAGTGTTTCTGAGCATTCAGAGATTCGCGGCAATGAGCTCATTCAGCAACAGTAGCACGATAATATAATTAGAGAGTATTTTTCTCGGGGAACGATGGTTGACTCACCCTGGCACGCAGCAATATAAGAGACCTGACTAAAAATCGGTGACGCTAAATATATGTATTATCTCGTTATTGATTTTTCATTGTCATTCAATTCATTGAACGCCCTAATTACCCTTACGCACCCCAGGCCGTCATTCACAGCCTTAAATGGGTAAGCGAATAAATGTATCGCACTACTACTGCCAGCATTATTCATTACCCTGAACGAAACGCTAGCAGAATATATAAGGTCTAAATTCACAGCAGGGAACCATCAGCGTCAACAATGCGCTGAGTGAACGAAATTAACTTTTCTGAGAGCGATTTCATTGAGGAACGTGTGATAAGCACGGAGCGAGAAATATGCGCAAATATTTGCCGAATAGAAGCTATTCTAAGGCCAGAATTGTGCCTGTGAGAATCGTAAATTGGTCATAATGTTTCAGGCAACTGTTTATGGAATGCCCTCACCTTTGAATAAGCATTGCTTTTGGTTGCGAAATCAACATTATGCTAGGTTTCGCCTCGTCGTGTACCCCGTGGCCGGTTGGCACAAATGGCTTTGAACAGCCGTTGCCTAGAAACCAAATCAGCCGTGCTCCGTCAGATGGCGCCGCAGTCGGCACCGCATCACTGCCGCTCGCTACCGCCAGATGTTCTGCCTCGTTTTGTTGCGAAAGCAACACTCCGACAGCCAAAGCGAGACCGCGGGGGGCCGCAGCTACGCCGTGCACGTGAAGAGGCGTAGCTACGGTCTCCTCATAAAAAAATGTTGGCTGTGGTTTAGGTTTGGTGAACCGTAGCAAATTGCGAAAGCAACAGCGTAAGCTTTTTTTGCCTGCTACATTATTCCCGTGTCACGCCCTATCAGTGTAAGTACTACATTTTAGGGACACCTAAGCTCATCCTTTGAGGATATGACGCGAGAGCGTAAGCTACTAGCCCACATATAAAGTTGCGCTTCAACCAAGCCGTATGGACGTGCGTGCATGTCATAGGGGTAACGAGAATGCAAGCGGCTCTGGCAGGCAGATTCTGATATCAATCTCTCATATTGAAAGGAGCGACCTGAGTTGGCACCTCCTGCCCGTTGCATAGGGGTGACGTGAATGAAAATGTCATGTCAGGCTGTTTCTAATGTCTCCCTCTAACATGAAAGGAGAGGCTCCAGTGAGCGCTCTTGCTTAGTTCTCGCTCGCCGGAAATACGCTGGTGACTAGCCTATCATCATCACTACTATCATCCTCACGGTACAGAAGGAGAATTAAGATGGGCTATTCGCAGTCACAGGCGTGACTCTGTTGGTTAAATCGCTTGGCTGGAGAATCCGAGGCATGGATGTTCGATTCCTGGTGGAGACAATTTTTTTATGAGGAAACCGTAGCTACTCCTCACGTGCGAAGCTTAGCTGCGGCCACCAGAGGTCTCGCTTTCGCTGTCGGAGTATTGCTCTCGCAAAAAACGCAAAACATCTAGAAGGAGAGAGCGGCAGCGGAGCTACGCCTACTGCGGTGCCATTTGGTGGAGCTCGGTTGAAACGGTTGCTAGGCAAGAGCTGTTCAAGGCCATTCGTGCCCACCGGCCCCCGGCAACGCGAGGAGGCGAAACTTGGCGTAATGTTGCTTTCGCAACAAATTGTTTCTTCACCGGGAATCGAACCTCCATCCCACGGATTCTCAGCTCCCCAGCCGAGTGGAATAACCAACTGTGCCACACCTGGGACTGTGAATAGCGTTAAATCTAATTTTCCTTCTCTAGCGTGAGGATGACAGCAATAAGGATAATCGGCTAGTCAGCAGCGTATTTCGGGCGAACGTGTACCCAGCAAGAGCGCTCACTTGAGCCTCTCCTTTCGTGTGAGAGGGGGACATTAGAAAAAGCCTGCTATGACATTTAAATTCATGTCACCCCTATGCAACGGGCAGGAGATATCAACACAGGTCGCTCCTTTCATTATGGGAGGGTGATATCAGAATCAGCCTGCCAGAACCGTTTGCATTCTCTTTACCCCTACGTACGCCGGCGCGTTCATACGGCTTGGTTGAAGTGTGACTATATGTGGGCTGGTTGCTTACGCTCTCGCGTCATGCTCTTAAAGGATGAGCTTAAGTGCCCCCAACAATGTCGCACCTTACACTGATAGGGCGTGACAGGGGAATAATGTAGCAGGCAAAACAAGCTTTGGCAGCTGCTTTCGCAATTCAACTAGGGTAAACCAGAGCTAAATCACAGGCAACGTTTTACAGCCACATTTGGCAGCCAGCTGAACTTTTCGTTCTAACGTATGCCTCCAGAGGACAAAATGCTCCGGGCCGTGCCACGCGATTCTCGATACTCCTAATTTTCTTTCCATGATCTAGAACTACCAAAGGTTTTAAAAAGCTTGCGTGATGTTAGCAGGTATACTAGGTAGACCAACCTCGTGTTCCAAGCCGCTGTAGGTGGTTATCTAGACGGTGGTACTGCGTGTTTATTGTATTGTATTGCATTGTTTTTTTTAGCGCATAAGGAACTCCGGCTATCGTGCATCAGAAACAAGGTTTTTTTTTTATTTTGTGCATAAGGGTTGTTATATAGATATATTTTTTGTTAAACATTGTTCAAGAGCTTTGCATTCATTAGGAAATGGAGAACATTGTTAACTTCGACCAGTGCATCTTCTCCGAACAGCAGGCTGGGATAGACAGGGATCAATTCCGTGTAAAAATGTGCAAAATAATTTTTCTAAACTTCTCACGCTCAGTGCAAGAAAGTAGGACGTGGTTTATTGTTAGTTCACCTTCTCATCTTTCACACAGAGGTCTGTCTTTTTTCTTTAGAATAAAGCTACGTGTCAGACAAGTCTGTCCGATATAAATACGACATAAAATGACTTCGATGAAGCGTTTTGGTGACTGCACGATTTTCATTCTTCAGTGATTGGTTTCACAAGGTAAATTAATTACTTCGTTGTTTCATGAAGTTTGCCATTTTACTTTCAGGTTTCTCTTTAGAAGCCTTCGAACATCTTTAGTGGTATGTTGACTGGCTATAGTTTAGTATGACGGGCTACTGCGGCACATGCATCTGCTCCCTCATTGCAGCTGATTCCAACGTGGCTTGGTGCGACTCCAACGTGCGGCTATTATATTATGTATGACGTCTCCGATTAGAGGTTCTGTAGCATTTCTATGATTTAATGCTGTGATAACGCTGAGAAAATCGGTATAAATGATGCTGTTTTCAAAACCTGTCTTTATTATTTTTCTACTGCCAAAGAAATGGCATGACATTCAGCTGTGAAAATTGTTGAGAACCCCGGTAACTGTACTATTTTTTCCAATTTTTCTTATACCACACCACTTCCAACGTAAGATGCTGCTTGAGCCCCATGAGAGTGCATTTGTATTTGGTTGTATTTGTCATTTAGTGCCAAAATTATGCCAAGTGCGAAGAACCAATGAATGTTATTTGTATTTGGTTGTATTTAGTTGTATTTGTTATTTAGTTCAAAGAACTATTATACTATACGTTCATGTGGTGTTTTTCCTTGTCCACCGTATCCTCAGATACGGTGGACAACTGTGCAGAAGGCACAGCTCCCCACAGTTGTTTTAGACCTTTCCTTAGGAGTAAAGGCCTTGGAGCCGGCTAATCTGTTGGTCCACGCTGTCTCTTCTTTGTGGGTCATGGAGCCTGTCTCCACGGAGGGCGTAGATGACGCTGCCCCGGCCTCACTGTGTACTACCTAGGTAGGCGCCGATGACCGCTGTGACTGCGCGCCCTGCGCTGTCACAGCGCAGTAGGAAGGCTTTTCTGGCAATGAAAGCCTCTTCCATGCTTCCCGTAAGTTATATTTTCCGTGACTTTCAGAGTGATTGCTTCCTTTTCTTTTTTCCATGCTGAGCATAACCGCGAGTAAGCAGGATGATTGTTTGGACAGTTTTGACCATACTTTGGCTCAGCATCACAATTATCTGTGGGGTGATTGTGGGAAGTGCTCTTGGCACAGGTGAGTTGGTCACGGCAGCTCTGTGAACTGTGGTCGATAAGCACCTACGTGGGTTTGGGATGTACGGCCTCAGTTGTATCTTTCTATAGCCTACTTCGACAGATTCTGGGAAAGTGCTCGCTGCAAAGGTGAATACAATGTGCTTTGTTTGTATCTCTTTGTTTTTTCGTCTAGGTCTTCAAGGATTTCTTACTCCCTCACATAACAAAGGTCATCATCAGCTAAAACAGAAGATTGGGCATGTTGGTAATCCATTGTGTAGAACAGCGCGAAAAAAACGACAGGGACGAAGGAAGACAAAAAGACGAGCGCTGACTTTCAACTGACAAGTTTATTGCATGCCTGCATCCATATCCATCGGAAGGTAAAGTAAGATTTATGAACACGAGAAAATGATGCGTTGTGAAATTCTGGATGAGACATGGTTCGATTGCATTCTTACACTTTCCGGTGTTTGTTTATTTGTTCTTGTTTCTTTTATTGTGTGAACGTGGTCATATATATGGATGCAGGCATGCAATAAGCTTGTCAGTTGAAAGTCAGCGCTCGTCTTGTTGTCTTCCTTCGTCCCTATCGATTTTTTTCGCGCTGTTCTACACAACAGTCATCATCAGATATGACTCCTCGAATAGTGTTTACTGATCGGTGCGGGCTAATTGTAACTGCTATTTCCCCAAACGATTTGACTGCACTCAGCATCTGATACTGATGACTGTAGATTACTTCTAACTGCAGGTCATCATATCTAAGTTTCTTTATTTTATAGCCCAGGCCAATGGCCTCCATAAGTGTTCCTGAAACAACAAATGGAGACACAAGTCGTGCAGTGATTTTCTCATAGTCCCTGTAGACCACGCGGAAACGAGGAAAGGTGTTTATGTTCTTTGAAAAGAACATGGGGGTCTCGGTGGGCCCCCTTTTAGTAGGAGGACGATCAGGAATAAGGAGTTCGGAGGCCATAAAAAGTATATTGTTAGGCTGCAGTGCCAGCCACCCACCATGGAGCCCAACGAGGGGACGGAACAGGAACTGGCAAGTCCTGCCCATGCCAGCTGTACATCGTAACTATAATCCAATATGGCGTAGCGCAGGGTAGCTAGCCATACGAGGTCAACCCTCGCCGAGTAGACATAGGAAGAAACGCAGAAGGTGAGAGAAGACAGGACAGTTGTAAGAAAGAAAGTAGGAAAGTGAAAGATGAAGGGCAGGACAGGAAAAGGCGACTGCCGATTTCCCCCAGGTGGGTCAGCCCGAAGGTTCCGCCTGTGGGAAGCGTGGGCCAAAGTGGTGTGTTGCCTCTGCCAAGGGGTCTTAAACGTCCAAGCACTCGGCATCGGCACAACCACAAGGATCCCATTTTCGCCTGACACGGCGATGCCGCGCTCGGCTAAGCGTGGGTGCTCGGGGTCAGTGGTATCGCACAGTACACACGAACATCTGCTTCAACAGGTGCCCCCTGCGGGGGTCCTATGGTTTTAAGCCCCGAGTTTATTATCCGTCCACAAGTTCTTCCCCACCATTCGAATCGAAGAGGCGAAGTACAGTCGCGGTATGGTAATCTTGGTTATATTGCGGGATTTGAATTCTGCCTAGAGAAACTTTGTCCTAATATTGCCACCTGGTGTCCCAGACGTTTTTAGGTGGCACCTGGAAGAAAAGGACGCCGAAGTTGTCTCGCGTGCTGTGCGCGGAACTTTGCCTGCTGGTTGAACTTCGTCCCGTCATCTTAGTCACATCTAGCCCTGTTGTCCGTGACATATTTTGGTGTCGGCGCAGGGTATCGATCCCAGTATATGTCCCGAACTCCTCCGCATACCCAGGATTCAGGTCCTGTGCCAATTGACACTCCTGTTCACCGCGCTAGCCGGAGGAACCTAGGCCTACCACCTGAGCACGGGCCGTTGGAGTTCAACACCGCAGGCGCCCCTCGACCGGCTATGCAAGGAGCTCCAACTTACTACACCCTGCAAAATCCAAGACTGCCTCAGCCCTTCCACGGCAGTCAGAGCGAAGACGTCGAAGACTGGCTTATCCAATTTGAACGGGTCGCCTCGTTTAATCAGTGGGACGACGCCGCCAAGCTTCGAAATGTCTTCTTCAGCCTGGAAGATGGCGCTCGTACTTGGTACGAGAACCGAGAAGACGCCTTAACATCATGGCGTGAGTTCTGCCGACGAATTCGTGAGACCTATACCAGCGCGGATCGGCGAGAACGCGCAGAAAGGGCTCTACAGTCTCGTATACAGATGCCAAATGAGACTGTGACCATGTACGTGGAGGACATGACCCGGCTCTTCCGACGTTCTGACCCGGCCATGACCGAAGACAAAAAGGTGCGCCACCTTATGCACGGTATTAAAGAGCAACTGTTCGCTGGCCTCGTGCGTAATCCACCAAGGACTGTTGCTGAGTTTCTTTCGGAAGCTGTCACAATAGAGAGGATGCTCTAGCAGCGGTCTACCACTTACGACAGGCCGGTGGTCGCCGCTTCGGTTGTGGAGCCGTTTTCGGCCTTCGGGGCTACCCCGAACCTACGCGAAATCATCCGCTCAGTTGTACGCGAAGAGCTCCAGAAGCTTTTCGGTGCTCCACAGCCGCTGGTCGGCTCTGTAGCTAGCATTGTCCGCGAAGAGCTTCAAGCATTGAAGCCCTCGGTAGCGTCCGCTGATCCACAACCTTTCCCAACAGAGTACCTGCGTCCAACTTATGCAGATATGACGCGACGCCCTGCCACTGCTTCGGCGCCATTACCGCCACCCGATCAAGGCTCACTGTATTCCGCACACACTGAGCCGTTCGTCGACAACCGACGACCACCCCAGCGGAAGGCGGACCTGTGGCGCGCCCCAAATCGCCAGCGCCTGTGCTTCCATTGCGGGGAGCCAGGTCATCTCTATCGCCAGTGCCCCTATTGAAACCTTGGACTTCACGGCTTTCCAATCGACATGCGTCGCCCTCCAATAGGCCAAAGACTCCGGGAGATTGAAGACTACTTAGTGCAGCAGCGCATGGCGCCAACTTCTCAGCGGCAGTCACGATCCACGTCCCCACGCCGACCATCGCCGCAGCGCGGGCCATCCTGGACGGCGCAGCGACGCTCGTAAGTCCCCACCGGGAAAACTAAAGTCAGCGACCTCCGAGGGCGAGGCCGCTTGCAATCGACGTGACGAAGACCCCCTGACAAGGAGACCTGTGAGCGATCTGGATTTTACGGCACCGACGACAGTTCCTACGCATGAACATCGACTCTCGCTGGACATACCCGTGCTTCTCGACGGCCATAAGGTTAGCGCATTGGTGGACACTGGCGCGGATTTTTCGATTATAAGCGGGAAGCTAGCAGCGCTTCTAAAAAAAGTCATGACACCATGTTCGGGCACGTAGATTCGCACCGCTGGCGGACATGTCGTAACTCCTAGTGGCCTGTGCACGGCACGAGTTCAAATTCGCAGCTCCACGTTTATTGTAAGCTGCCTCGTTATACCTGACTGCTCCCGTGACGTTATCCTTGGGGTTGATTTTCTCCGGGAGTATGGAGCTATTATCGATCTTCGAAAGCGCACAGTGACATTTTCAACCGAGAAAGCTGCTGATACTGACGTCAAGAATCGCCAACGCCGCGCCGCCCTTCGAATTTCCGCCGAGAGCGTTTCGATTCCGCCACGCGCAAGTGTTTTTGTGACTGTTACTTGCGACGAACTGCGTGACGGGCATGCGGTCGCGGAAGGCAACCAGTCACTTTTGCTCACCCACGGCATCTGTACAGCGCGCAGCCTCATCCACCTCCGCGACGGCCGGTCTGATCTCCTGGTGACTAACTTCACCAACGAACCCCGGAATCTTTTTCGTGCTACTGCCATCGCGTTTGCTGACTCCTTAGCGGATGTTTCTGAATGTTTTACGTTTGGGGCTGTTAGCACTGTGCAGCCCCCACTTGACCGTCTTGATATTAGTCCTGATCTCTCGGACACACAGAATCGTGAGCTACGTGCCCTCCTACTAGAGTTCAGCTCTTGCTTTGCGTCCTCATCGAAAGTGCGGCAAACGCCTCTCGTGAAGCACCGCATCATTACTCCTGACGACGCCCGCCCTATTCGCCAGCAGCCGTACCGTATCTCAACGACGGAACGTGAAGCGATTCAGACACAAGTTCAGGAGATGCTTTGTGATGGTGTCATACAACCATTTAACAGCCCGCGGTCATCGCCTGTCGTGCTGGTAAAGAAAAAAGATGGGACCCTTCGCTTCTCTGTCGATTATCGAAAGTTGAATGTCATCACTAAAAAAGACGTCTACCCGCTGCCCCGTATCGACGATTCACTCGACAAGCTTCGTCGCGCCCACTACTTCTCCTCCATTGACTTGAAGAGTGGGTACTGGCAGAAGGAGGTCGATGAGCGGGACCGCGAAAAAACAGCTTTTGTCACCCCAGATGGACGGTACGAGTTCAAAGTGCCGCCTTTTGGCCTATGTTCAGCGCCGGCTACTTTTCAGCGCATGATGGACACCGTCCTCAAATGGCAAATCTGCTTAGTCTATCTCGAAGACGTTGTCGTATTCTCTGAAACCTTTGAAAAACACCTCGAACGCCTGCGCGCAGTATTAGATGCCCTCCGGTCAGCTGACTTGACGCTCAAGCCCGAGAAGTGCCACTTTGGCTACAAAGAGTTGAAGTTTCTTGGTCACCTTGTGAGTGCCGCAGGCGTTAGGCCAGACCCCGACAAGGCTGCTGCTGTCGCCAAATTTCCCGTTCCTGCAAACAAGGGAAGTTTGAAACGCTTCCTGGGTCTCTGCATGTACTACCGCCGCTTCATCGCCGATTTTTCCAAAGTTGCCGCCCCCCTGATTCTCCTCACGCGCGATGATACATAGTTCGTGTGGGGCGCCGAGCAACAAGAGGCTTTTGCGGAGCTGCGCAGCCGACTTCAAACAAGCCCTGTTCTTGCGCACTTTCATGAAGACGCTGACACCGAAGTCCACACCGACGCGAGCAATATCGGCCTTGGCGCTGTACTCGTTCAACACCAAGCTGGCGTAGAGAAGGTAATAGCGTATGCCAGCCGCACGCTCTCCCGCGCCGAGACAAATTACTCCACTACGGAAAAGGAATGCCTTGCGGTTGTGTGGGCAACCATGAAATTTAGGCCTTACCTCTACGGCCGCCAGTTTAAACTTGTCACCGATCATCATTCCTTGTGCTGGCTGGCTAACCTCCGCGACCCATCGGGGCGCCTAGCACGATGGAGTCTTCGCCTCCAAGAATTTGAGTACACCATTGTGTATAAATCTGGCCAGAAGCACGAAGATGCTGACGCGCTGTCGCGCGCATCCGTCGGTTTAGTCAATGAGAGCACGGACGATGAGAGCGGTTTTCTTGGACTGGTGAGTGCTTCAGACATAATGACCCGACAGCGAGCTGACCCGGACCGTCGACCTGTCATTGACCACCTGCAGGGTCGCGCTGCTGATATCCCTCGGCAATTTGCTCGAAACCTGTCTGCTTTCTGTCTCCGGAATGGCGTTCTATACAAACAGAACTCCAGCACTGTTGACCGAGCGTTTCTCCTCGTAGTGCCAGCCGACCTCCGTGCCGATATCCTTGTTGCCTGCCATGATGAGCCCACCTCCGGCCACTTGGGCTTTACACGCACACTCGCCCGAGTTCGTCAAGCCTATTATTGGCCTAAACTCGCTGACGCCGTTCATTGCTACGTCAGAGGCTGTCGTGAGTGCCAACGTCGAAAGGCGCCACCTCTCAAGCCAGCGGGTTTGCTCCAACCTATTGCGCCTCCCCGAAACCGTTTGACCAAATCGGCATCGACCTTCTGGGCCCATTTCCGCTGACATCGGTCGGTAACAAATGGATTATAGTAGCGACCGACTATCTCACACGGTATGCGGAAACCAAGGCGGTGAAGCCTGGCACGTCATCTGAGATCGCCCAGTTTTTTATGCAGCAGATCGTGTTGCGCCATGGCGCACCGTCCCAAGTAATCACCGATCGAGGCACGGCGTTTACGGCACAACTTATGCACGACGTATTTGAGCTCAGTCACACGAGCCATCGCAAAACCACTGCTTATCACCCACAGACGAATGGCCTCACGGAGAGACTCAATAAAACGATCGCCGACATGATTGCAATGTACATAGACTCCCAGCACAAGACCTGGGTCGAGATTCTCCCGTACGTCACACATGCCTACAACACTGCCATCCAAGAGACTACGCGTTTTACGCCATTTCGCCTGCTCTATGGACGCGACGTTCAGACGATGTTAGACGCCATGTTTCCGTGCTGCACGGATAATCCTCTAATCCCAGACGCTGAGCAGTTTGCTCAGCGCGCCGAGGAAGCACGTCAACTTGCCCGCGTCCACATTCAGCAACAGCAGGGAAAGGATACGCGTCGCTACAACCTCCGTCATCGACACGTCACATACCAACCAGGAGAGCAAGTTTGGGTGTGGACACCGGTGCGCCGGCCCGGCTTGTCTGAAAAACTGATGTCGCGATACTTTGGACCTTGCAAGGTTCTGCGCCGTGTCACAGAAGTGACATACGAAGTCCTTCCAGCGGGCACTGTGCAGACCTCGCGTCGGCAACCACGCTCCGAGGTGGTGCACGTTGTCCGCATGAAACCGTATTTCACGCAGTAATGTGCGGTGTACTATGCACTCGTTTAGTTGTGTAGGGCACCGCCTCTGTTTTATATTCGTTTTCTGTACTGACTTGCATCGCCCATCGCTCGCGCCCAGTCTGTGCTTTCGTTTTTTTAGGAGGGGGAGTAATGCCACCTGGTGTCCCAGACGTTTTTAGGTGGCACCTGGAAGAAAAGGACGCCGAAGTTGTCTCGCGTGCTGTGCGCGGAACTTTGCCTGCTGGTTGAGCTTCGTCCCGTCGTCTTAGTCACATCTAGCCCTGTTGTCCGTGACAGTATAACAATGTATTAGGTGGTGTCACCCAAATCTAAGAACTCTGTCTCTTAACGCTCGATTGCAGGCCTCAGGCTCTAGCACTACGCATTGGAATGGCCACTAACCACTCATTGCCAATCGCAGCAAAATAAGCAATCGCGGCCATTTTCTGTTCTCGTTCTGAAACGTTGCTATTATCTTTACACAAGCACTTAGCTGGCTTCAAAACATTCGTGATGTTTGTGTATAGTCGTAACATACCGGCATCGCCCCCTAGCGAATTTTTAATTGCTACAATTCTTGGGTGCATTTCCTAGAAAGGCCTCAGACGATCAGCAGAGGTCACAGATGGCACTGCACTGGGTCATCAGTAAAGAAGATTATGGCTTATAGTTACCATGGTTTTCTTTTGAAGGACGGCCAGTAGCAAAAGATTCATTTTCGTGATTTGTCACATAAGGTGGCAGAAGGTCTGTCACAAGCATCATTTGGCACTCTAACCGATGTCCCCTCAGGACATATTCATAATTTACTTCTTGGGGTTCTACATCTGCTTGAGGCTGTGCCTGAGGAACTAGGAAGAGATGCAAAACACGAGGTCTTAGGGTTTCGCATGAGTGGGAGACGCGCATATACAAAAGGATTGAAAGTGTGGCGCGTCCTACACAAGCATCGCCCGTGTCAGCAAAACAGTGGCGGTGCACGTACATTGTCGACGAAGCTAAGCACAGTAATGAGTCGTTGCATCATTCAGAAAATCCGACGTATCGGAAATCTAGACGTAAATGGAGGTGCGAGGCATTCGAGTACAGAGATGGCTGCTGAACGACTTCGGATTTGAGTGGCAGTGCGCCTCCTTCGAAACGCTGCGGGGACGTGGCAGATGGACTGCGATTACTGCTGGTGTAGAATTCCCCTCAGAATGCGGATAGAAGCGCGTTCTCCGACCCAAGCAGGCATAACTATAGACGGACTCCGTGGTGCACTCTCGGAATATCCCACTTTGGCTCATTTCCACTCTCCCAGCAGACCTCCGAAGACATCAGGCTCACGTGGGCACTAAAATATTGTATGTCCACTGTCTGGAAGCCTTATAGATGCGTAACAACCACCAAAGATGTAATCTTTTGAACAAGTTCGAAGTTTGCAACATATCTAAAGGCCTTGGTCACTGGGTGCACCACCTTCAAATGCAGATATTGCAGCCTAAATCAACCCCAGACTGATTACGTCTGCAGTACAACCTGCCGATCTGTAGGACGCAATGTTTCACTAGAGGTGGCAGATGCAAGGAAATTTTACTTACACCGTACATCATCAAAAAGCGGTAATAGGAAGCCACCTAATAAGCAGAAGCCGGCAAGCAGCAGCAAAAAGCAAGCCAGCGATGTGGAACACTGCCACACAAACGTAGTTGGTATCATCAGCGCTCCAACAGCCGCCAGCAGGCTCCTTGAGATCAATATTGTCCTCTCTCTTTTAGCAAGACCCCCAACAAGTGGTCCATGCAGTGGTAGAAATCCAGAACGGGGCCCACTGCTGTCCAGCTACCTGGCCTCGCACACTCTGAGACAACAGTGGTCACGCGTCTGGGCCCCCATCACTGACTGGGCATGCGCAGGTAGTAGCTCCCCACACCATCACAGAGATAACTCAGAAAGTAACATCCCTTCTCTCACATTTCATGCAGAACGTCAGTATCATATAAAAGCGTACGGAAATGTTAGCCGAGAACTTTAGATCTCCAATCGCTGGTGGCGTTTCGGCACAATAAATAGGCACCACGACATGTCAACCGTCAGCTTACAAACGCAGAGCCTATGAACTACCTGACACCAAGTCGAGGGATGCTCAAGACTAAACCGGACATCTCACTGCCACACTGGATAAAATAGAGGAACAATCTAACCAACGCATCATGGCCCTGGAGGCGGATATACAGAAGCACTTTTAAATAATATCAAAACAATTTGCCCTACAGCTCCAAATCATGTGCAAGACACCTTCCAAACGTATACTGTATACTGGCCGCTCCTTCCGCTCTCCCGCAGGGGAGCTCAAGAAATTCTCGCCATCATGGTGGCCCCGTCGCTTAATACCACCATTTGGTAACAAAACTGAGTGGGGGGGGTTTAGACGCAAACGCCCGGTATTCCAACAGTTCCTTGTGATCGTATGGACCGACATATAGGATTAGTACTCCAAGAAGGCGGGAAACAAGCAGAGCTATCTGGTTATAAGCCATACATATCACGTGCTATCAACTCACAGATTGCCACTCTGGAGACGGGCAACATATTAATATCATTTCCCTAGATTAGGCCCGGAGTTTTCCGATCATCTATGTTTGGAAATCATTCATGCAAGCTCATCCAGCATGGAACGAGTCTCTTAATAGTTTCTGTCTACAATGCGCCACTACAGCTTCTCGCTGCTTCCAGTATTTTTTTTCTTCAGGACTCAACAGATAACAAATAAGAGGTCGCTTATCACTCTGAGTGATTTTAAAGCGCTTCAGTTAGCATGGAGCTACCAATAAAAGCCGACTAACAGGCATACAGTGCGGAATATTTGAGAGTTCCTGGTGTACCCTCTCCACAGTGGCGCCAGGCTGTCGACGTACCCTCCACACACATGTGATTTCCCCATTTAATATACCACTACTAGGTCTGGCCAGTTTACTGCAGGACATACGCAGTCTATAGCACAGCCTTTAAGCCGACAACTACACCTTGTGGGTCACAAAGGGCAGTAACAGTCGAATAGAGGAGACGCTTCAGACGGCTAATGATCGGGCGCGCCTGTGTGTTTTTGAGATTGGCCACTCTTGCTCTGCTACGAAATCAGAGTACATCGTCATATCACCCAAGGGAAGGAAATGACTGAAGGTTACGTTGCAACTTCAACGCAGACTCCCTATTCTGCAAACAGACCAGATGCGTATCCAACCATAGCGATTTCACTGTTTTCCAGTGCAATGCGAATTTGTCGACTTATATGACAGGCTGCTAGCAGGAATACCGGCATGCGACAGGTTAAATTGCTATGAAACTCCTACGCTTGGCACAAGCTTTCATCTGCAACCCAACTACTTGATTTCATATTTTCAGTCAAACGCGGAGATTTTTTCATGACAAATTACCGCTTTCTTCGGCGCCTTCTTCGGGGGTACCAATCAAAACACACAACCAGACCGACCAAATTAGCAACGAGCATTTTTGTTGACACACATTTACGAGACGAGAGTAAGACTAACAACTAAGATTAGGACGAACCACAGATTGGAAAAAGTCACAGGGTGCTAAAGGAGGAGAAATTAACCGGTGGAGACGCTCCTGGTCGGGTTGGCAGAATTGGCGAGGTATAGCCAACTAGGCCGCTCGCAAGTAGTACTGAGCTTTATGGCGAGGTGAGAGGGCTCTGGGTAAGCCGAACAGACGGACTGGTTGAGGCGAGAGGCCTCAGGTTGCCGTTGAGCAGCCGAAGCGTCAGGCGTCCTGGCGACCTTGAGCCCAGCAGGGCGCAAAACACGCGTGCCGGCGTTGAGCTGCAGTCAGGGAAAAAGAGTCAGCCCCACTCAGCTCCGGTCACGCGGGACAGCAACAGGGCCACATCCGAAGGGAGCAGGCAGATGCCGGGTCTTGTCTCCGGGTCGTAGGTCTTGTGGAACATGATCTGCCAGAGCGCCGAGGATGCCCGTTCTCTAGTACCGTAGCTCCCTTATTCTCCTCCTCGCGCCGTTCTAAGCGCCCTGCACGTTTTCCCCTTCTTCCTTCATTTTCTTGAACGTACGCCACTTTTTGTCTTCTTTCCCTGATGTTTCTTCACTTCATGCACACACACACATAGGTTCTTCAAAATTATGTGCCCTTCGAGGGTTTTTTTAAGAAGAAAAAAAAATTGCGTAGAAGCCACCGAGGCATTCATCGAAGGACCGCACCACAAATCGCTCTAGACATCACGGAGCAGCGACACCACCTGCGCTGGCTGCTGATAGTCAGTTTCACATGCGCCAGCAAAAATAGACACGATAGCTAACGCCAACGCAGGGGTAACACACACTACACAAGAATGCAGACAATTCCGCAGAATATGTTTAGGGTGATATAACAGGGGAGCATGATAAGACCATATAAAAGGGGAACGGGTCATATTTACCCCTTCAATACCAAAAGTGCAAGTGTGAGCCGTCGTTTAGTAGGCCTAAAATTTTAGAGAAAAGTCGGGACAAGATTGACCGCTAAATTTTAGAAGCGTTTTAGTGTAAAAGAAGAGACATCTGGGCGAGTTGGTATGGTGACATGATAGAAAAACAGCGCAAAAGACGTGCCTGTCCGTTCTTCTCCTCCGTGCACGTCTTTTGCGCTGTTTTTCTATCAAGCGTTTTAGATTCAGAAGAAAGATGATACATGTGTTAGTAAAGCCTCACTGCCTTTAAGCCGAAAAGAAATTTCCGTTCTTGAGGAATCCTCCTGAGCTTATGGATGGGTGTGTTTTTTAGAGGTGCTTTTGGATGGATTTGTCTTACTGAGGAAGTTTCGTAAGGTTGACTTACATAAAGAGAAGGAGTGAACCTGAACGTTATATATATAAGCTGCAAATGTGCGGTATTTTTTCTAGTGTGTGTCTATGTGGTGGAATTCGACTGCCATGTTTGGACAATTTGAGTGTTGTACAGGGATAATTGCGCTGCTAAATTTTATTGTTGGCTAGACATCTATTTGGTAAGGAAGGGGTGTGAGAAGATGTACTTGGGTGTAGAAGAGGAAATTGTGGCTGAGTGTTGAAGAGGAAGTGCGTGTTCAGTTTCATAACACAGTTAGTGATGTGCGCCTGTGTAGTGTTTTCTGCTCTCGTGTTTGTGCTCGTTGTGTCGCGTATCGTGGTACTATGCAGCACCAACACGGTCCTCAAGCTGTTATTCTGCTCTTGTTCATTTTTTCAACGTGGCTTTTGTAGCGAAAGTTATACTGAGGCAGGGTTTGAAGCCGTCGGCATGGCACCGCAGCGCCGTGTTACCATGGCTCCGTGAAAGACGAAGAAAAGATGAAAAAAAGAAGGAGAGAAAGGTGAAGGAAACGAAAAAGAAGATGCACAAAGAAGAAATAAAAAAAGAGATGAAGACAAAGAAGGTTAAGAAGAAAAATAAGAAGGAAAAAAAGAAGAAAATAAGAGAAATGCGAAGAAGTAAAAGAAGAAGACCGATAACTCGATAGTTGGGAGAGGCGGACAGCGAGTGGCTAGGACAGAAGGTTCGTTCGAACGTTGTGGCAGCAGTGTGCCCCGGAACTCGCCTAGTTATTGAGTTTAAATAAATGTTTTTTCCTCCTCCTCCTCGACGTAGATACGACGTCATACCGCTAGACGTCCTCTACATCCGAATGAGAATAGTCAACGAAGAGAGGCAGGAGGTGCTCACACGTGAAGTGATTCTCCTTTGGCATAAATCAAGCTGAAACAATAGAGTAAACTACTATGCGCCGAAGCCATGCCTTTACTTTTCAACCGGACCTAAGCGTAGCCATGCAGACTGCTTTTGCGTAACCCCGGTTTAACCACAGGCTAAACCACCGCTAATTTTTTTCTCTTCTTTCCTTACAGTTTCGTCAGTCCTGTCGCATACACACAAGTCTTCAGAGTAACCTAAATAGGTTCGACACCTCTCCACAAATCGTACAAGACAGCAATGGGTCTTCACATCACAACTTCACACAGATAACCAACAGAGTTCAAGAACCTCCGCTATCACCAGTTTACCTCGTGCAGGCTGCTCGGTCCTGGGCAAGGTGGAAATTCGTTCCCGTCATGCTTCATAAACTTACCAGGACTCCGCTAGTTGTCACCGAGCGGGCCATTGGTTTCTCGTATTCCGAGACATAAGAACCGGAGCACCAATCCGGGCGTCGCCTATAGAGCCAACAAACTACAGCGGCGCTTCGGGACCAGTCTTAAAGTTACTTATACAGCACCACAGTAATCAAGCTATGGTTCCATAGCACGGGCTGCTCACCGCCGCATGTAAGCTACTCGCTCTATTCGAAATGCTACCTACCCCATCAACGCAGAGGAGGTCGCCATAGCATTAGCCACTTCCAACCTTGCTTTCAAGGCCGTTACTAGTGACTGCCAACTCGCAATTAGGAACTTATAACCTAGGGCATATCTTGAAGCATACTTGTGTATTGCACAGCATACAACCTCCGGTATTCCCACGTCTTCCCATTTGGTCTCTTGCTCATGAGTATTTAATAAGAAACATCTTAGCTCACAATCTCGCAAAATATCTTCGCTGCAGAGTTAAAGATATTGAATGCGTTGCTTTCCTCTTTTGGCAGAGCATTTGCAAACAAAGCATTCTCTTCGGGTATAATTTCATAATATTTTGTAACACTACAAACTAGGCGCATGTTTTACTCTCTCGCAGACAAGAGCCTCCCTAAACAAGAGGGTGTACAATAGCGAAAACTCCAGACTGGAACTTTTTCTAATACGTGGTTATACAGGAAACTATTGCGAGTCTAGTCTCCCTACGGTTGGAATCCTCTTTAAGATGGCCGCAATTCTTCACATGACGTGGACATGCCACACATATATCGATGGCTCACAAAAATCTGACCCGTGGAAGTCCCTCCTGCCTACCACTAATCCAGTTCAAAAGCAGCGAATCATCCAGCACGCATTAGAAGCTGTAGAGTGCGAAGGGATCCCTGTCGACCATTTAAAGCTGTGCAGCTGACATTCGGGCAAGTTCCCATTTTGGAAGTAATAAAATTTTAATCATCGCAGCTTACCCCCTCTCTCTTGTCGACTTCATGATAGAGAGCCAGGTACAGTGCTGCGGACATTTGCAGCTGTTTCACTCTTGATGGAGCTTTTCAGAAGCGAGTAGAAACAGGAGAGAAGAGGGCAGCGCAACAGCTTGAGGAGAGGGAGCCAGCACCAGACACAAGATGTATTCCCCCTTGCAAAGCCTAAGAACGAAGAAACGATTTAAACATATTACTCTAATTACGGACACACATTGCTGCTAGCGCTACACATGGTGGTGAAGAGATCAACAATATAATGGGCGTCCTTTCTCTATTGCTAACACGCCTATAGGCAAAATGTAAATTGGTATACAGGTAAGTAAATGTGCAATATCTGTCACACTCCACAGTCGACACCTACACCGAGCGTTAGGGATTAGGGGGAGAGGTGAAAGTAAAAGACGAAAGACAGAGGTGTCGACGTGAAGGAGTCTGAATAACTGGACCACTTGGGGATCTTTAACATGCACCGAGATCGCACATCACACGCACAACTTTCCGTCTTGCCGCCGTCAAAATGAGGCCTCCATGGTCGGGCACGAGCTAGGGTACTCCGAGCCAGTAGCCGAGCGTCTCAATCCTGAGTTACTGCGATGGGTCCGCAGATGCTTCCCGAACCCTGCTTTGGACGTGGCGTTCCCAGAAGCTCTTCTATGCACCAGACCCCCATCGTTGTCCGCAGGTCGATCGTCTAAAACTCTCCGGTAAAGCAGCAAATTAATCAGCGCATTGGGGCTCAATATGCGCATATACTGAATGATTGATTGATTTACAAAGTATAGCTGGCCTCAAGGTGGGACTCTAAGGAGAAAGGTGAGACATGAAGTACTGACTCGAGTAGTATATCCGAAAACAAACTAATGCACAACAAACATGGTTGCACAAAGCTACGCGGACAAAGAGTGAATGCAAGCGCGCATAACAAATACTATTCTGTTGAAAAATAAAAGGAAATAAAAAATACACATAAGTAAGTTACATGTGATAGAGTTCGAAGTGCTTTCAAGCACAGCAGGAAATTTATCGAATGATAGCAGCAAAGGAAGAGAGCACTTGCTGATTGATTTGCTAGCAATTAAGCTTAGTTCTACAAAACTTTAGGTTTGGCAATACTTCAACGCCAACTCTCACCTGATATCCGTCCTTGCAGTTTTTAGGGCGTTCGCGCTCAATTATGTCCAGTCCTTTCTAGCTGATTTCGTTCAGTCAACCTTCGGTTGTCAGTGTAGCCACTCATTGTTTCGCTTCTCTTCATCGTGCTATCTTTGCGGTTGGTGTTTTGCAATGCGTCGTCCGAGTACAGTCTACAAGGGAGATAGGTTCCACTTAAAAATCCCATCACCACCATGATGTGCACTTCACCATGAGGGGCAAGGCTCACCAGCTGACGAGCATCGAGCACGTCTGACCGAATTGTATCGAGAAAGCCCCATCTGATGAAACTTGAGCAAGTCACATGGAAGAAAAAACTCTTAACAAGCGTAGCAGGGCTGATATGGGTCGGTCACGCGGTGGTAGGTCTCCAGCCTAGCGCCAGATATAATGAGTCAACACGGAGAGTGATCGTTTTAAGTTTTGCCGTGCGAGGCATAGAGGAACTGGAGGAGTTCGCTACTATTCTGCCTGAGAGGCTGCGCGAGAGGAAGCATGAAAGAGATTTGTTCAACCATGTCTCTCTGCATAACGTGGAGAACATCCAGCTTTAGCTCTGTTTTGAACAGCTTGGAAAAATAGCAAAAAAAAATTCATAACCTTGAAAGTAACACAAAACTTCACATACGGAGAAGTTATAAAACGCCTACTCTTTTAAGACGCATCAGAGTGCGGCGTCAGAGTGGATTCCAACACCTTCCCACGCCACACGCAGTGGATCTGGCTAAAGGCCACCTGCGCCCAAGGTAAAAAAAGCGAATGCTATTGTGCCACCCTCAAAGGAAGCTTTCCATTCTGCAGGGTATCCGACCATAAAGACTACACACACGTGGAGGCCAAACTCAAAATTACCCCGGTGTCCTATACAACACATTAGAGGATGCGATGAACACTTCTCCCTCATACCCTCAACGGCGGTGGCAATGCTCTCGAGTGAGAAAATAAAGGTATAATATCGAAATAAGAAGTGCAAAAGTCACAAAAACTAAAGTTTAAACCCTATCTCCAAGGGCCTTAAAAAGCGGCTTTTTTAATTCAATCGCATGGCAGAGGACTTCAAAGCATTGTTCAAATATAACAGATATCTTGTGGACACTTCACTGGAAAAATGCGTACGCGTGAACATTACTGCTGCACATGGTATATCCGCGCCCCTTGTAGAGGCTGCAAACTTCAGAAATTATGACAGCAGCTGGGTCGTTGACAGCATTGTGTACCAAGCTGGGCATTAATTACAACGTGGTGTATAGTTGTAATATACTATAGCTCCCGCGACGTTTTTCTACCGGCGCTCGTGCTCTCCCAACGCCGCCGGACATACAGCGCCGATGGCTCTACATGATGTCACCATTGCTAGGGGTGTACCATGGCAGCGCGCGAATGCTAGGGACGCCATGGCGGTGCCGGCGCTGGTCACCATGGCAACGTCGTCGAGATGACGTCACCACATACCCGTCTCCATTTATGGTTTATGGTTTTGCTTGCTGTTCGCTCTATTTTGCTCTATTTATATTTTCTTTTATATATTTGACACTCATTATTCACATTGTGACTGATCTCTACCATTTATTAGCACTTCTCCACTCCGACGTCGGAACACACGTCGTCTTCCGGTTGCGTGACGTATTGTCGGTTCGGACGTCAACATTAGCTCGTTCGTCTATTTCGACGTATAAGCGACTCCTTTAGCTTTAAATAATTACCTAATGGCTCAACTAGACGACGCGACTCCGCTAGCAAGAATCTTTGGTCCTCTTTCGCATACAGTTCTTTGTTTTTGTGTAACTCTCTTCAGTTCACCGTAATCGTCATGACCAACTCTAGGATAAGCTCCTTCGAACATAGCCACATAATGCTTACGCATTAATATAAGGGTCTTTCGTTTTCTAGAGGTGAGGCTATCACAAACGAAACACTAGCTGGTAAAGCATGTTTCCTTAAGTTATTCATCGCTGCATAGATGACGAAGACACAAAGAAACACACACGACGGAAGCTGACTTCAACCAATTTTATTGAAGCATACAGATTCTACATTTTTAAGCGATGATGGACCGAACGCATGCCTGTATGAAAGGTCCTGGTAGAGTGGAGAGATCACACTAAATCTAACGTCTATTTAAATAATCTTTACTTGTTGTCTCGCAGGGATACTGATGTGGTGCTGACACAGGTGTTGCCCCTTTCCTTGATGAATAACGCTTCAGAAAATTCGCTCGGTAATCTCTCTCTTGATACCTTTAGGTTATGGTTCTCAAATTTGATTTTTCTTACCTTTGCAAGAGCGACAGTAAGCGATGAATTTTCGTAAGAGTCTGAGACGTTTTCAAGTAAATGTTCATGTTCTCTGGCACGTTCCTTCACAGAGCGGTCAATTTTCCCGACATATACTTTGTCTGCTGCCATAAAATTGCTTGGAATCAGCATCCATCCTCTGTATTTCATTCTGTGTCTTTGTCATATATGTAGAGCTGTATAACGTGTTAAAAAATCAGTTGCCATTATAATTCAAAGCGGAATAGCTGGTCATGAAATTGACTTTAAAACTAAAAATTAAGCTGTTGCAGTCATCATTCTCGGTATTGAAACCATCGCAATATGCTTATATGGTTCAGCAGCATTTAATGGTAACACTGCATGATTTAGAACCGCTTCTAACAGAACTAATAGAGCTATAGATTGCAGTTGAGTATTCATGCTTCTCGGCATTTTGGGGAAGTGAGCAAAGGGACATCAGCGGCGGGATTTTAGATTTGATCATCTGTAAAAACGCGCGCCTATTAAATTTATTATTTATTTATTTATTGCATACTGCAGACCCTTGGGTCCAAGCAGGGGGCATAGATGCATATGAACAAGACCAAGCAACAAGACAAAAATAATACAAATTTATACAATATAAGTCGCGCTGTATAGCCATCTGTAAAATATTGTTCCAGTTTAATATTGTCCAACGGAAAAAGAAAAACATGCAAGTTGGAGCATAATAGGAGTCAATGAATCAGGATGATGTCTTGTGTGCCGTATTATTGCAGGAGATATATAAGGGGACTGGTTTATTGCTACTTTGTTATTTATAAAAAGATAAAAGAATTAGGCTTATACTGTACTGAAGGATGGGCATGTACTGTGTTATCGAGGTTTACCAGAGAGGCGACAACTAGGAGTAGGTTTCCTTGTAAATAAGTATATAGCGGGTAATATAGATGAATTTTATAGTATTAATGAGAGGGTCGCAGGCATCGTAATTAGGCTTAATAAGCGGTATAAACTGAAGGTTGTACAGGCCCATGCACCTACAGGTAGCTATGATGACCAGGCAGTTGAAAGCTTCTACGAAGATGTAGAATCGGTAATGCGAAAAGTAAAGACGCAGTATACTGTACTAATGGGAGACTTCAATGCCAAGGTAGGGAAGAAGCAGGCAGGAAACCAGGCAGTAGGTGACTATGGCATTGGTTCTAGGAATAACGGGGGGGAATTACTAGATGAGTTTGCAGAGCGCAATAACTTAAGAATCATGAATACCTTCTTCAGCAAACGGAAGAACCGGAAATGAACATGGAAAAGTGCTAACGGGGAGCCTAAAAATGAAATTGACTTCATAATGTGTTCAACTTTCACTATTGTGCAAGATGTAGAGGTAATCGGGAAAGTGCGATGCAGTGACCACAGAATGGTGAGGTCGCGATTAAGCCAAAATCTGAAGAAGGAACGCAAAAGATTAGTGAGAAAGAAACCCATCAACGAATTAGCGGTGAGGGGGAGGGCAGAAGAGTTCAGGATGTCGCTACAGAATAGATATTTAGCTCTAACCCAGGATGGCGACATTACCCTAGAAGCAATGAACAGTACTTTCAGAGATATCATTACTGAGTGTGCGGTAGAAGTAGGCGGTAGGATAGTTAGAAAGATTACCGGTAAGCTGTCTAAAGGGACGAACGATTTGATTAAGAAACGCCAGAGTATAAAAGCTTCCAATCCAGCAGACCAGATCGAATTGGCCGAGTTATCAACGCTAATCAATAAGCGCAAGGTGGCCGATATAAGGAAGTATAACATGGAGAAAATTGAGCACGCTGTAAAGAACGGGCGAAGCCTTAAAGCGGTAAAGAAGAAATTGGGCATTGGCAAAAACCAGATGTATGCGATAAGAGACAAGGCGGGCAATGTCATCACGAATATGGACAAGATAGTCAAAGTAGCCGAGGAGTTCTATACAGATCTCTACAGCAGCTAAAGTAGTCAGGACCGTAACAAGATTAGCGGCAGGGAAAAACAGTCAGACGTTCCACCAGTGACGAGGGACGAGGTCAAGAAAGCATCAGAAACTATTAAAAGGGGGAAACAGCTGGAGAGGATCAGATAGCTACTGATTTGCTAAAGGACGGGGAGGGGGGGGATATCGTGCTAGAAAAACTGGCCACCCTGTATACGCAGTACCTGGTGTAATCGACGGTACCGGAACCATGGAAGAATGCAAACATTATCCTCATTCATAAGAAAGGGGACTCTAAGGACCTTAAAAATTACAGACTAATCAGCTTACTGTCTGTTACGTATAAGGTATTTACTAAGGTAATCGCTAATAGTATCAGGACAACCTTAGACTGCAATCAAGCAAAGGATCAAGCAGGTTTTCGGAAACGGTAGTCTACTATTGATCATATCTATACCATCAATCAGGTGATAGAAAAATGCTCGGAATATAACCAGCCCTTATACATAGCATTCATTCATTACGAAAAAGCATTTGACTCAGTTGAAACATAGACGGTGATGCAGGCATTGCGAAATCAGGGGGTAGACGAGCCGTACGTGAAAGTGCTGGGAGATATATATATAGTGGAGGCACCGCAATCATAGTTCTGCATAAAGAAAGTAACAAAATTCTCATAAAGAAAGGTGTCAGACAAAGAGACCCAATCTCCCCAGTACTACTCACAGCTTGCTTAGAGGAAGTATTCAGAGACTTGGAATGAGAGCAGTTAAGGATAAGGGTAGATGGAGAATACCTCAGTAATCTGCTATTTGCTGATGACATTGCCTTGCTAAGCAACTCGGGGGATGAACTGCAAATAATGATTGATGACCTAGACAGGAAAAATAGAAAGGTAGGCTTGAAAATCAATATGCAGAGACTAAGGTAATGTTCAACAGCGTCGGGAAGGAACAGCAGTTTACATAGGTAGCGAAGTACTGGTAGTAGTAGGCGATGATGTCTACTTAGGACAGGTAGTAACCGCAGATCCGGACCATGAAAAGGAAATAACGCTAAACATAAGACTGGGATGGAGCGCATTTAGCAAGCACTCCCAGATTATGACTAGCAGCTTACCGGTATCGCTCAAGAGTAAAGTATACAACAGTTGCATCTTACCTGTACTCATCTATGGGGCTTAAAAGTGGAGGCTAACCAAGAGAGTTCTACTTAAGTTGAGGACAACCCAGAGGGCTATGGAACGAAATATGGTAGGAGTAACATTAAGAGATAGCAGCGTGCAGAGTGGGTCAGAGAAATAACTCATGTTACCGACATTCTAGTGGAAATTAAGAAGAAGAACTGGACATGGGCAGGCCATGTAGTGCGAAGAGAGGATAACCGATGGTCGCTTAGGGTGACAAACTGGATTCCAAGGGAAGGAAAGCGTAGCAGGGGGCGGCATAAAGTTAGGTGGGCGGATGAGATTAAGAAGTTCGCAGGGGTCAAGTGGATGCAGCTAGCACAGAACCGGGTTAAGTGGAGAAATATGGGAGAGGCCTTCGCCCTGCAGTGGATATAGTTAGACCGATGATGATGATGAGGAAATGATGCAATCCTCAGCTGCTTTCTGCGGTATTCAAGTGTGGGAATAGGATTTTAGGTTATATTTTGAGGGGGCGAATCAAACCTAGCAAATTTATTAAATATAGACCGAGCTGCCCTTCTTTGCTTTTTTTCAAGGCGGTTGATATTTGACTAAGTGTGAGGATGCCATACTATGCACGCATACTTTAGCTTAGGTCTATTAAATGAGAAGTAAGAGAGTAAATTTACAGAAGAAGGGGTGTTTTTGAGTTTATGTCTCAGAAAACAGAGTTTGCGGAAGGCAGAGGAGCAGATTGTACTAATGTGCAAGCTCCTGGACAAGCAAGAATTAAGGTAACACCCAAATATTTGAAGCTGTTAGTACCGCGCAGTGGTGAAGTACCTAGGGAGATATAAATAATCAGCGGGGCTTTTTTACGAGTAATACGGAGGAATGTTTATTTGTCAGCTTTTATGAACATCCCCCATTCACTGCAACAATTCCATATTTTGTTTAAGTCTGTTTGAAGGACATTTTGATCGTGTGTAGTCATCACATATCTACACAAAATGCAATCACCAGCAAACAGTCTGATTTGCACACCCGGATTCCCAACATTCATGATGTCATTGATATATATGAATAATAGTAGGGGACCAAGAACACTACCTTGGGGCACCCCTGACGTGACTGGAAGAATGGCCGAGCTGCGTTCGCGAAGTTTACGTACTGTGTTCGTTTAGCAGCTAAGCAAAAATCCAGTTTACAGAAATGTCTGGTATGCCAATCATTCTTATTTTGAATATTAATTTGTGTTGAGAAACCTTACCAAATGTTTCGGTGAAATATAGAAACATTACATCTATTTGTCCATTACTGTCGAGGGGTAGCGCAAAATTATAAATTATTGATACAAGTTGCTACAATTGAATACCCTTTTCTGAAGCCATGCTGAAACTCAGTGCACACGTTATTTTTAGCCAAGAGTTCTTTGATGCAGTTTGCCACAACGTGTTTCAAGAACTTGCTGCATTGAGATTTTAACGAAATGGGGCGATAATTTTGCAGTATTTTGCAATCTCCCATTTTGAAAACCGCAACAACTCAGGCCACTCTCCAGTCACCCGGTAGCTCTCCCAACGAAAGCGAAACAGAAACATTTTTGACAAGACATTTCGAAACGTATTCAGGATACCGCTTTCAGAAGATGTTTGGTATTTCGTCAGGGCCCATAAAGTTTTGGCTTTGAGGTTTATAAGCATATTGGTAATACAGCACAAGAAATAAAACTGGCATCAAATGCACGTTTATCGGAAAACCGAGTAATAACATTTGATAGTGAAAGGGCGCTTTGGAAATTATAAAGGGGTGCTCTATGCCTTGGTCATCAGTCATCGGCGGGCCATCCGCTGTTAATTGCGAAATCGGGTTCTTTTTCTCCTTCAAATGCTTCTGGAATTTAACAGGCAAGCACAAATACTGCTCCCGGAATAGAGGAAAAATGAGTAGCCTGTATTTACATTTTACGTCACCATCTGTATTTACCGATTTTAAGCGATAGCTTATAAAGCTAGTTCGGTCCAAAAACCATCGGCGTCGTAGCAGAAATGTCGGCATCTCATGTAGTAGATAAACGGGGGCTGCGTAAAAACACTGAATAATAATGATTTGTGGTTCTACTGGTTGATGGTTGACTCGTGTGCTTGGGCTATTACGAGCTAAGGTCATTTTAACTGAGTATTGAATAATTGAAATGACAATGAAAAAATTGAAAACGAGGTTCAAGTATCTAAAAATGATCACAATGAAAAACCATTGCCCGATAATGGTAATTCAAACGTAGGGAGAACAACTATTTACCTGTGAAGATAGTTAGAAATTGGTAAAAGAGGTTCGAAGGTGTTAAAATACTCAAAATTGAAACCCTATGCTTGATGATGCTAATTCAGAAGATTTAGAGTGGGTATATGATAAATAATTACTTGAAACATTAGAAAAATTAAACTTGGACAAAAAGGGATGTCAAAATGATCAGAATTCAAAGCCAATGCTTCTTGATGGAACTTAGAGTGTGCAATTGACTAATGTTTTGGAGCAATATAAATATCAAACATTGCAAAAAGAAGGGTGCATAGCTGTACAAATGCTAAGAATGGATATCCAATCTTTGCTGAAGCTATGTATTGGTATATATAAAAAGAATAAAAAAATAAAAATAAACTTTATACGGCAAAAATCATCGTCCATGTATATTAAACGCTATGTCGTTTATTCGAACGCGGACACCACGTTCAGCTGAACGTATACTGACACGCATCAGGTTTCAACCACCGATTTCCGAGCTTAGCGTTGACATAAGATAAAATATGTCAAAACTTAAGCACTGAAAAAGTGAAAAAACATCCGTGTTTATGTTTAACCCTATCGCGTCAAGCGCTTAACGTGGCACTATTGTGTCCCATCATTTTTTAAATGAACTGCCTACTCCTGTCATATTCTAAAGTCCTCATCATCCGTCGCCCTATCATAACCACGGCGGTGGAAAATTCATCTGTATAACCAGCCACAATTCCGCTCTAAAGCCAACATAGTAAAACCTTTTTACATGACATCAGCGTGGATAACCTTAACGGAAAGCTTATTGCTTGAATTACTGCCGAAGCAAATTCATCTAATCGTCAGTACTCAGGAGTGGTGCAGAAATAACAATATCTGATGCACGCAACAGAGCAAGCAAATAAAATGAAATAATATAAAGAATGAGTAGTATTCCGTACACACTTAACTCATGAAAACATTAAAAGTTCAAAATGGCTACAAGTAAGACACGATGCACTCGCCACACTATCGAAAAACAACAAGGCGAAATTATGCACCCTAAATAAACAGCTCAAACACGCCCAAAACATGTGGGTGAAGGTTCATAAACTGGCCGAAAAGTACTCCAACTTCGCAATTCCGTGTTGACAGCACCTGGTACCAACCGAGTATAGGGGAAGAATCGGACATATTTATTTAATCAAACACCCTGAAGGCCCTCCTAGGAGGGTATTACATAGGGGGGGACAACGAAGCACTGTAATGATACTTGGTTCAAAATCACAGGTGCACGAAAGAAAATAACAGAAATACAAACACCATTTTTCAGGTCTGTAAGAACAAAACAGAAGAAAAGGAACAACAACGCTAGACAGCAAATAGAAAAGCATAAAAATTCAAACAACTGAGATTAAGAATACAAAAACATTGAAGGTAGTGGTATTTGAGGGAACACAAACTGATCATCATCATCATTATTATCTTGACTATACCCACTGGAGGGCGAAGGTGTCTCCCATATTCCTTCAATTAAACAGGTTCTGTACTAGCTGCATCCACTTGACCCCTGAGGACTTTTTAACCTCATCAGCCCACCTAACTTTCTGCCGGCCCCTGCTACGCTTTCCTTCCCTCGGAATACAGTTTGTTACCCTAAGCGACCATCGCTTATCCTTCGTTCGCGCAGCATGTCCTGCCCATGCCCATTTCTTCTTCTTGATTTCCACTATAATGTAACTGATTTGAGCGATTTATCTGACCCACTCTGCATGTTTCCTATGTCTTAATGATACCCCTATCATTTTTTCCATAGCTCTCTGCGTAGTCCTCAACTGAAGTAGAACCATCATTATTAATCTCCTCGTTTCTGCCCCATTTATGTAAGAACCATAAGATGCAACTTGTAAACTTTCCTCTTGAGCGATACAGGTAAGCTATTAGTCATAATCGGCGAGTGCTTGCCAAAGCGCTCCATTTCAATCTTATTCTCCTTGTTATTTCCTTTTCCTGGTCTGGATCTGCGGTTACTACCTGTCCTAAGTAGACATATTCCCCTACCAATTCTAGTGCTTCGCTACCTACCGTAAACTGCTGTTGCTTCCCTAAGCTGTTGAACATCACTTTAGTCTTCTGTATTTTAATTTTCAAGCCATTCTTTCTACTTTTCCTGTCTAGGTCATCAATAATTCTTTGCTGTTCATCCTCTGAGTTACTTAAGGCAATGTCTTCAGCAAATTGCAGATTACTGAGGAATTCTCTATCTATCCTTATCCCTAACTGCTCTGATTCCAAGTCTGTATAATTCTTCTAAGCATGCTGTGAATAGTTCCGGGGAGATTGTGTCTCCTTGCCGAACAGTTTCTTTATAGGAATTTTGTTACTTTGTTTATGAAGAGCTATGGTTGCTGTGCAGCCCCTAAAAATGTCTATTAAGTCTTATAAAATACAGTGGTGTACAGGGACGTCACATTCTCATGTAAGTATTCAGCATTTTGTGAAATTTGTCTAGGATAATCTTGGTAGCAATATCTGAGGGTAGTTTATTCCAGTCACTTATGGCTCTAGGTGCGATAGACTTTGTAGGGATGATCACGGCGAGGAAACATGAGGCAAGGTGGATGAAAGAATTCGTCATGCAAAACGTCGTTTTGATAGAGCTTGTGAAACAGAGTTACGCGAGTGTGTTTTCGTCGTAGTGATAGTGGATCTAACTCGGTACAATTTTTAAAGATGCAACACTGGTGTACTGGTATAAAAATGAAGCGAATGGCATGGCTTTGCAGGGATTCTATGTTATGTATGATGTAATCCTTGCTCGAGTCTCCGATTGCACATGCATACTCAACTTTAGGTCTGATTAGTGTGGTGTACGCGAGCTTTATTTAAGAGTGAGAGTGCTTACCTTAGCCTGTGTTTCATGATTCCGAGTGAGCAATTAGCAGTTGTAAGAGTAATGTTGATGTGATGATGCTATGTTAGATCAGCTTGAACATTTACTCCTAGGTATTTGTATGAGGTAGTAAGCTCGACAATATTGTTATCTATAAAGATTTGAGGTTGAAATGCGGGAAGAAGAATGCATAAATTACAAGTAGTTAGTTTTGGTATATTTTAGGGTCATTTGCCAGTCAAAACACCACATAATAATCGCGTTTAGGTATGATTGCAACGCCTGTTGGTCAGCTTCAGTAGTAATTTTACAGTAAATAACACAGTAATCGGCAAACTGCCCGACATGGGATGAGATGCAGTTAGGCAAATCATTGATATATACTATAAAAAGCAATGTACCAAGCACACATATTTGTGGGACGTCGGGCGTTACTAAAATAAAAGAGTAATTACAGTGGTTTATAGTTGTGAATTGGGTTCGAAAGGACAAACAATTCTTTTACATAAAATAAGATGTAGTTTCGCTAGTAGCCTGAGGTGAGGAACGCGATAAAAAGCTTTAGAAAAATCCAGGAATATGGAATTCACCTGGTTGCCGACTTCAATACAGATAGCAAGTCATTAGTCAATCCTGTTAACTGCCCATCGCAAGATATCCCTTCAGAAAGACGCGCTTGCATTTCAGGATTATATTAGGTTCTTCCAGGTATAATATGAATTGCGATTGTATGATGTGCTCCAGTAGTTTGCAGACGGTACTAGTTAATTAAATGGGTCGATAGTTCAGAGGAGATGTGTGATCGTCAGGTTTAAAAATTGGTAACCTTGGCTGTGCGCCAATTATTAGAAATCCGACTGGATGACAATGGCTATGAAAAAAGTGCGCGTAAGATTCCATCAATGCTTTCTGATGTACTTTATTATAACTTGTTGTTGAAGCCAACGTCGTCAGATGCAGACATTTTGGGATTTTTAAGTAGTAACATTATACCGAGCTTGCTGATGTGATCTGTTGCATAATCATTTCTGAAAGCCTACCTATGTTTGGGCATGAAGAGACGTCCTCGCTGGTGAATACAGACGAACAAGATTTTTTTAGTATCTGTGCGCACTCTGACTTGGAAACAGTGTCTTTTGTGTGGTCTTTAAACGCAACTTTAGGATTACTGTTGGGGTTTATTACTTGACAAAATTTTCGAGGGTTGTTAGTCGGCACTGATGTAGGTCATGGTTAAAATGGTTCGACGAGACGATTTAAGTTTTGCCTGGTATTCTTTATCGCACTGCTTGCATTTAAGCCACTATGATGTGTGATTTCTCTGGACGGCTTGCCTGTATAATTGCTTTTTTGTTGTTTAAGCGAAAAGTTGATTGTTAAATCATCGTGCAGAACTGCTACTTCTAATTATTACGGTAGGTATATACTTATCAACAAGGGCGGAGAGCACACTTTTGAACGCAGTCCAGTTTGCTCAACTATGCGGGACGAGAAGCTAGTGAGAAACACGTCAGCAAAGTTATAGTTTAGTACTGTTTCCGTCAAAGTCAGTTTTGATATAGAATTTAATTTTCTTATTAATCACCTTTGTACCTCTCTCTGAAAAAACAATGTTTCCAATAATGATGTTAGGATCGGAGAATCCATCAAGATAGCTGATGTTGGTGCAAATGTCACGAATATTAGTAAGTATTAGATCGAGTATGCTGGAGCATGTGGCAGTGCGTCGCGTGGGTTGCATGATGAGTGGAGATAATGAAAAATCCAAACTTGACTGAAGAAATGCGTTAGATTCTCTTTCACGTGCCGGAGGAAACAGTGTTGCCCAACGAATATGGAGAACAATTAGGTGAACATTTCACTCAAGTTTCAAGTTACGTACATATACGTACAAGTTTTGTACACATACCTTTTTAAAGTACAAAAGAACAACTAAAAACCAAGCCTACCGACAGCTGGTAGTGCCAAAGAACATTTTAATTGTTCGATTAAGCTTGAAGCAAACAAACAGAGTACTTTTAACCGTGAAACGCACCGCATACCTGCCTCATGACATCCAGTACACAATGTTGGCACATTTGTCTGAATGTTCTGTGAAAGCACCATTGAAACTCATTATTAAATATATATATCAGGTAAAAGGTTAAGAAGGTTAAGAAATTCGCAGGGGTCAAGTGGATGCAGCTAGCACACAACCGGGTTAAGTGGAGAAATATGAGAGGCCTTCGCCCTACAGTGGGTATAGTAAGGCTGGTGATGATGACGATGATCAGGTAAAATTCCAGAAGCCAGGAAAAAAGGCTGTTATTGTGCCGTATTAAAGACTGGCAAGTCGCCAAACTCATTAGAGGGGCCCGAAACAGCCTTAGCGATACAGTTTCCCTATGTCTAGTATGTGAAAGAATGTCGATGTAAGATAACCTTCCCGCAAAAATTTTTTAAATTCGGCATTTGGAAGCAGAGTTATTTGCAATCAAATTTTGAATATCTGCGCCTTTGCGGCTTCCCTCCTCTTTTCAACTTTTTAGCGCGCTCAAAGTCTGGCCCTCCTCCAAGGCCTCGCCCACTGACACGTCACAACTGACGCATCTGCGCTTTTACTTTTTTTGCTTAGCGTCGCACGCCGCAACTTCCGTTTTGTCGTGCTTGCTTGCCGACGCGCCGCCGGGGGCCTCTTGTCGTCTGCTTCACCGTCATCGCCCTTCGGCCCAACTCGCAAGTTTTGTTGCCACGCTATACATCCCTGGCGTTGACCTCACCTTTGATTTTGTGATACGTCGTGTGCGCGACGGGTGCAGAACAGTTCTGGGCTAGACTGGTCACTCTCTTGAGTTCGCGAAGGCAGTTACCGAAGCACTGAATTGTTGTTGACGGGACATGAGCGGGACGCTGTTACAGTGTGCAGTCCCTGGCTGCGAAGGTATTGCTAATGACGGCAGGAAAAACATTCTGCATCAAGTGCTTCAAAATGCCAACCTCCGGAAACAGTGGCTACAGATCATCGGATAGCCATCATCGGTGAAGACAGCGTTTATCTACGTTTGCTTTACCCGGATATGTGGTTCGCGATTTGGGGATCCCAACAAAACTGAGTCTGCGTGAAGGAGCGATACCAACGCTGTTTCTTCCAACCCTGTCGGTAAGTGTAAAATGACAAGATTGTGATAATATTAGCTTTAGACGCGTTATCACAGTACAGAGTGGATGTTTTTTTTAACTCAGGCGATCTTGCTCGGCGCTGTGGCATGCATATAGCAATATTTTTCATGATCACTGTGAACTACATTGCTCAAAATTAACCAGTGGCGAGTTTACGATGGGATTTTATTATTTTTTAATGTTATGCTAGTCGACCCCACGCACCAATGCACCCATATAAGCCGTATACTATCATCGTCGGGGTTCAGCAGCGGATTCTTCAACGACGTGTACTTGTGGGGGTCGAGTCCCATCTCGGTACTCATTCGCCGAAGTCGCTTTTCGAGCTCGGGGTTCACAATATCCGTACCGCAGCAAGGGCATGAGATGTTAGCGAAAGACTAGAAATTCACAATCGAGATCGCAGAGAGCGGTCTTCCGGGCATTGCGGAGGGAAACTCTCTCGTGCACCTTGCCCATACCTTGAAACCTCCGTGTTTAGGCTCCTCTTGCTTTTGACTATATGATGCACCTTCGTGGAAGTTAACGATCAATTGTAAAGAAAAAAAAAGGAAGGGGATTAGGAGAAGGGGACTTCGTAGTTGTGCGCTGTGGTGTAGTTTGTCAGCCGCGGTTTGGCGTCAGCTGACTGCAACGGCGAACGCGCGCGCCGACAGGAAGTAAACAAACACTGTTCGGTGCCCAATTATTATCGCAGCATGACTCCCGCCCTGTAGCCTTTTTTTTTCTTTTTTTTAAGCTGTTTGTACAGAGCGCACCCTGAAATGTCGCGCGGATGGAGCGGCGTCCAAGGTCACCAACCGAGGCGGCCAGGAATTAGAAACACGTGAAAACCGAGATGGGCGTTGATAAGAAGAAAAAGAAGAAAGTCGGGAATGAAGAGATGGAAACAGAAAAAAAAAACGTGCCAAGAGGCTTTACCCTTCAGCAGGAAGGGGGGGGGGGGGTCGCGAATGAAACGTTAGTTATCGCGTGAACTGACTTAGTCGCTCAAAGTTGTGCCTTTTTATTCCTAAGCGATCAGCTGCCGATCGGAAGTGTAAGAGTTGGTTTTGACAGGAGCATAGACAGGAGTTATACACAACTAGATTTTTCCCGCGGAAAGGGGGGGGGAGATAAACCGCAACAAGGGAAGAGGACGTCTCCAAATGGCTCACCGACAGCAATAAGAGCAGGAGCCTTCTCCGGTTCCTAACGGAAAATAATTTGCACGGTTTCTTATAATATGCCTTATGGCAAGCTTGCGTAATAAAAAGGAAAAAACAGCGCGCGCATGCAGTAGTGCAACAATCGAGTGACACAGTTCGGCACAATGTTACAAGTGGCTCACAAATGCACATTTATTTTTGTCCCAGCTTTTCCAGGAACAGCGGGTGCAGATCATCAGTCAGCTGGATGGAATGGAAGTGAACCCCGCAGGAGATAGGCGTTGCGACTCCCCGGGCTACAGCGCCAAGTACTGCACGTACAAAGTTGTTATCATTCAGACTGACCATATTCTACTACGGGAACAGGTAAGAATAGGAGAGGTAAGGCAATGCTGTGATATGAAAATTGGCAAGCTGTAATTCATATTAACTTTGTGAAGTCAGCTGCAGTGCCCAATAGTGCGAGCATGGGGCCTGGCCTCAACTTAACGAGTCTCAGTGCAGTCTTTAACAAAAGGCGACAATTTCTGCATATTATTAGGAGAAATTATTTTCAGCCTCACCAAGAGTGCCCTTGGCAAGTGCTGCTTGCATGTCTATACATACAAAGAATCAAATTAATCATTATATAATACAAACAATTGAATTACAAATTGTTTTATCGTTGCAAACCATTGGGAAGAGGTACATTTGCATACATATATTATTATGTAATGAGTTTTTAATTTCATCTATCTACAGACCGCCACCCAGCTATCTGGACATATTGCAAGAGCAGCAAATCGCCCATACAGCACTACTTTGATGCTTGGCGCATTACTAAAGATGCATGCAGTTGCTTGCTTTAATAATTAGGGCGAATACATGGCAATAACATTATTCTATACTGCATTTCAGAAGTTGGAAGCTGTGAGCAGGTCAAAAGGCTGTGAAGCAATAGAACCATGGATCCAGACAATCACAAGTCTATGTTGCTGCCCTGGGCCAGGTTAATGGTGACCTGATCATCAGCATGTGATGCAGCGTGTTGTACCACATATGCGATAAGCGTGATGACCATGATAGACCATACAGCAAATGCCTGCATTAGCTGCTTGCAAACAGGCAATGAATGAGCAGAGGTAATCTGTTTTGTATAGGTTGTTTTTCTAAAGTTTTCACTTTGATGTTGTTTGGAAGGTGCACGGCTCACACTTGTGGCATTTGTCAACCAATGATAAATTTAAGAGATAGGTAATGCAAATAGAACTTCAGGGAAAAGCTTTGTGCACATCCGCACATAACAGCAAGTTCACATATGACATAGCCGAGAAAGAAACCCCTAATGAAGTGAAGAAACAAAATATTGTAAATGTGAGTGCTGAGACTGCAAAATATTTTAATACTGAGGAAGCTTGGTTATACATGCCAGTATGAAACACAAATACAATGGTATTTTCCCCACTGTCCTGTACTGACAATTTTAAAGAAGACAAAGTGTAACATGTTTGCTCGACAACATCTCTTAAATTTCTTTTCACCGTAATATAGTAGTACAAGACCTGGGGTCTTTTTAGGAATACGATGGTAAAACAGTTTTCAGCTCCAATGCACCAGCTGTAAGCAGATTCAGCATCTACGATTGACTAGGACACACACCAATACTGCAACTCATCAGCCAAATATTTATATATATATATATTTTATGTATATATTTTTAACAGATTTATGTGCTTTCAAGAAGCTGAATTCCATTCTGAAGAACTCCTGGTTTTTGATTGACACTCGACAACTGTCTCCCAAACCCAAACATCTTCCCTTGAATCTTTTCACAACTTTGTCATCAAGTTTGCTCCCAAATTAATTGCATACTCGCATGGTGGTATGCAAGTAACGTTTGTTGAATGAAAGAGAAGACTAAGACATTATTTTTCACTCCAGTGTGACTATGCAGTCCAACTTTTCTGCATGGCATGTGCAAACAATAAGTCCTTGCATGAAGCTTTTAGTATATGTACATAATATTCTCATTATAAAAAGAACAGAGACCATAGGAAATAGAACACAGTGCGAAAAAGGAAAACAGAAGTTCATATCATTTGCTCCATTTCCTTTTGCTTCTTTTGATTCTTCAACTTGCTAAGCAGCCCATTGGAACTTGAAACTTAGCAGATCGATTTTAGTTCATGCTATGGAATAGCCCTAGAGGGCCGCAAAATTGCTTTGTGACCAATTTCAAGCACCTCAAAACAGTCTTTCTCATGGTCTAGTGGTGAGGTTTCGAGAAAAAGAGTTCAAAGGTTTTTTTTTTTTAATGTGAGAAGGGGGAAGCTGCTGTGTTACTGGACGCATTTGGCGAGTTCTTTTATGGAAGGTGGGCTTGACTTCAGTCTCCTTAGTGCAGTGCTTGATCTAGAGCTCTCATGTTATCAGGCCAGGTAAAATGAGACCCTACAATTGCGATTCAGAGGAGTCGACCCTGACATCTGCCAAAAAAAAGTGCCCACCATGTAACTCAATCCCAACTTCTGCATAAAGTAGGCACTCAGTGCACCTTATGAGCCAGCTGCCACATTCCTTCCATCCTGATAGTAAATACACTGCTGTAAAATTAGCTGAACTTATCTTGTGTCTTTCTTTTCGAAACTTGAAACACTTCCATGTCAAAGGTAGTTATCATACATTTGGAGGAGACTGCAGTGCACACTTCTGACATTCAAGGATGCTTCATACAATACGGTAAAAATATATTTGGTACAATGGTAGCACTAGCCATTCTGTAATCCCCTTCCATGGAAAAAGTGAGACAGGCGGCTATAGACGTACTGCACAGGCCACCAATGGTCCTAATTGAAAGTCATTGCTGTTATATTAGAATAGGCAGATGGGATGAGATAAAGAACAGTGCACCAGGAATACATACAGACAGAAATGACATGAGCTGAGACACTGCGATGACACAAAGTTGAGGGCAAGCATGGAGGGCTGGCTGGAAAAACACTTGTTTCTCTTTTGTGCTCCTCATCTTAGTGCAGTCCCAAGACAAAGGTAGTTTTTAAAGAACTGGAAGTTATCAGCGCAAGTTTCCGACCAATCTAGAACCATCTCGAATGTCCCGAAGCTAATCTATTGAAACTGAAAGAATGCTCAAGGTTCACTTGATCACTTGGACTAATGATGATCGCTAAAATACAACAGCAGGGAGAACACGGGTGATACATTCATTTTGCTGCCTGAAGATCATTGCATCACATTCCTAATTTGATATAAAGGCGCTGGATATGAAGCTAAAACAAAAGCAATCTCTGCTGCAGTGATGTGAATATAATGCATAATGGTTTCTTATAGTAGCCTCTACATGGCATAATTTTGCTAGTAGCCAACAAGAAACACATTTTTTTCCAAAGTGTAAGGAATTCATTCATATTTACTTTCTTTTTAGGTCACATCTGGCTGTTATTCACTTCAATGAAAATTCTTCTAAGCTCCAGGCACAGAAAAAGAAAAGAGAGGATGGCTGGAAAGTGAAAATGGCAAAATCAAGAAAAGGACATTTCAGTGCCGCTTCAGTGAAAATGGAGCATACTTTTTGTAAGTTAAAACTTTGTTTTACTTATATTATTACACAATAAAAATGAGTGAACTGTTGTAATCACGATGACTATTTCGCGCAGCGTACGTCCAGAGGCTCCTCCAGGATACGGAGAAACGGTCTCAGCGATCTTCACACAGAGACACAGCTGCAAGCATAGCTTCAGAGCGCCACCTTATGACTGATGCCTATGAAAGACCTTCAAAAGAAGAACTAATTGCTGCACACAGGCACAGATTTGTGCTTCATTATGACTATTCAATTGCACAGCGCAACTGTCAGTATACTTAATCCAAATACTCAACAGACTAGCATCAGCGAGCCACAGCATTGGCCGCTGGAGCCAAAAGAATTGTTTCAATATGTTTGCTGCGACTAACAATAGCTGGAGCGCAGTTTCATATGACCTTTTTTGTCGTAGGGAGTGTAGTCTTGTACCCTTGTCTCTGTGTTTCTTCGCTTCTGGCTGCGGCCAAGCAAACGTGCACACAAAACATGTTGCTGTTTGCTTATCGCGGCAACTCCACATGGTGTGCGACCGCTCGCAGGCCCTTCAAGTATTGCATCAAAGCTGCCGCTTGAAACAAAAAGTAAGAAAGACAAAGCAACTGTGGGTTGAGGGTGTGTGTAAAGCTAGATAGCGAATAATTATGCTGATCAGAGTTGTTCAGTTTCTTGAGGTCAAGCTGGAAGTAAATGGAAGTAATTAAAGTAAGCCGACTTCACAAGTGACCATGTCACATCTTTCTTTTCACAGACTCGCTGTTCCGCATCGGTCCACAGTTTACAAGACAACAGTGTAACTGCGCTTAATATTATTATGTGCGAGATATAATACTCTTTTCTTAGCGATAATTTATACTGCTGAGCGACTAAGAAAGCACAACGCTTCGCTGCGGAGAGTTTTTTTTTTTTAATAGCGTCAATTGTTTACCCTCAGGACATAATGGAATATGCTCTAGGACTTATCTAGAGAAATGCTGTAGGCCTTCTCTCGAAATAAAGTTGTTTTCTTTGTTTCTTCGGTGCCTCCTCATCACTGCACGTCATGTGAAACCTTGCAAGGGGCAGATACAGCAGGCTAATGCTAATACGTGTTTACCGGGGCGTCTTGTATCTCTCCGGCCTAACCGCTCAGTAGTATGTGGTGAAACTGCCCCAGGTACCACAAAGTGGGCTATGAAGGGTGGGCCCCGGTGGGCTCGATGTAGGTAATGCAGGACAGCCCTGGTAGGCTCAATATGGGTGCTGCAAGAGGGGCCGACGTAGGCCCGAAGCGGGCTGACGACAAAGCCCCAATGGGGATTGGGGCCCACATTTTTCCGGCATTGTTAAAAGGGCACATCCCGCCAACGCCCTGCGATGGTCCTACTTTGGACCGATTTGGGCAGCCGCTTTGGAGGAACATTTTTTTTTTTTATTTCAGTTAGCCCCTCAGAAAATGACATAGGACCAATGCGGGTTCTATAGCGCTAGCCGCACTTGGGCTTGCCCACATTATTCTCATAGGGGTCCGACGCAGGAAATTGATGGAAAGCCCGAGTCCAAGTTTTCCCAATCAATATTTATGCACACAATTAAGTAATTATGTATACATGTCTGCACTTTCTAAACAGCCGAAATATTAAATTTTACAGTAATTCAGAACATTCATCTAGCCGAAATGACTTCATGTATATCTTGTTCAGGCTACGGAGATGTGTGTTCTGAACAGCAATATTGTGCTGGGAGTTGCAGGCTGACCAAAGCAACCACATAAGAGGCAACAGTTAGCAATCAGTTTGTTTTAGTATTTGTAGCGCAATTTGCATGAGCGCGAGAACTAAAGCCATGTAAATTTCTAATCGACTAAACATGGCAACAACTGTTATACAAATAATCTATAATAGTAATTTAGGGCAACACCTAATGCAAATAAAGGTTGGAAACAATGATTACGCAATGACACGCACACCTTCTAGCCCCATTACGGCCAATGTGGGACCTACAGCGGTTTTGAGTGGGCAGCCCCAATTGGGCTAGGTGTTGGTTTTGAACCTAAAGCCCACTTGCTGTTGCACATGCCAATTCAAATTCTCCACAAGGGACCAATTTTAGTATCATGCGGGCCCTCCCGCATTCCAGCCCCATTACGGCCCATGTAGGATATAAAGCAGTTTTATGTGGGCAGCATCAATTGGGCTGGACGTTGTTTTTAAACCTAGAGCCCACCTGCTGTTGCACGGGCCATCAAAGTCCCCAAAAAGGACCGATTTTGGTACCATGCGGGCACACCCGCCTTCCAGCCCCATTACAGCCTATGTGGGACCTAAAGCGGTTTAGCTAAGGCTGCCTCATTTGGGACTCACGAGGGCTTGCCCAAATTGAGCCCTTATTCATATTTAACCTGCCCTCAAGTAACCTACAAGGGGCCGATTGGGGCAGCATGTGGGTATGTCCGTTTTCTTGCCCCACTACGGCCGATGTTGGTCCCACGAAGATTTAATGGGGGCGGCCTCAATTCGGATCTATGAGGGCTTTCCCATAAAAAGCCCGCATTTAGGTTGGAGTGCCCTCAAATATCCGGCAAGGGACCCTTGTGGTCTGGATGCAGGAATGTGCTCTGCATTAGCCCAAGAAACATCGCTATGGGGCCCATGCAGGAGGAGCAGGGGCAAGCCCGAATGGGGTTGCCTACTTTTGCCCCATTGGGGACCGATGCAGGTTTTATGATGGTTGCCCCAGCCCCACTTGCCTACATCGGAGCTACTGGGGCCCCACATTCTGTGCAACCAGGGGCACACGGAGCTTTGATATTGAGGTAACTTTTGTTTGCTCGCAGTAAGTTAGGTAAGGGGGCTCAATTCGTTGCTGCTGCGTACAATGCGAACCCGCAATCTGCGCCAGCATCGGGGGCCGAAAGCTGCCAACGCCGGCACATGATACCACGGGTTCGCGCATCGCGCACGGCCGAGCCAGGTAGGTACAGTTCTCATAGCTAATTTACTCTAAGACAAAAGTTCATACGCTACAAACTTACTACGTGACAAAAAAGTTTCATGCAATCAAGGCAGCAGTTGAAGCGGTAGGATTTTAAAAGCCGCCATAGTATGGATACATCACAACAATGACTAACTCATTGCACCCGTGAAACCGTCGTTTATCTGTGCGCTATATTCAGGATAGTAAACAGATTACTTACCAGCGTATGTTGCCGCCTTGACTCAATGCGAGGTGCTTATTTTGGTTTGGTGGACACGGGAACGGAGCGATTGCCTCCGAAATTTTGCTGCACTACGTACGGCGCGGTGCACTGGGGCACGGCATTTGAGGCACCGACCTAATGCTGGAGACCGGTAAGCCGATTTCGAAGTCCATTTCGCATGGAGGACACAAGAAACGAGAGCATACACAGGCAGAAAGCGCCCCGCAGGGAACTGAAACGAGGTCAGTCGCCGCGCGCGACCGCGCCGTGGTTACCGTGGTTACCGCGGTGTCCGCGTGACACCGGAAGTGCAAGGAAAAAAGCTTTCAAAAAATGTTTCTGTCTACAAAACATTCTAATTTTCCTTCCTGATAAGTAAAAGTTAAGCAGATTCCAATTATTTTGGCATGAGTGGTAGTTTTATGAATGCGTGACGTCGCAAAGAAGCAGACCAATAGTCATTCGAAAACACGTGTACGTAGACGCATTGCACGGAGGAGGCGAGGGACCGCAAAAGTGGAAGGAAAGAGAGCGCCAACTTTCGAATAGGATTACGGGACCTGTGCTGCGCGTAGACGTGTTTTATTACGTTCAGATGTGTATCGCAGCATAACCTAGCGACAGAGATAGTTTGCGAGCAATGCTCGGGAGGTGTTTGTGGGCCCCTTTAAGCAATTAGAGAAAATTAGCCCTGACGGGCCAACTTGCAACGCTTATCTAAGCATTCTGGATACTAGATTTATGTTTGTTCTCCAGTCCCGCAAAACCTCTTGACGTCCACTAGTGTGGGCTTTATCAAACATATTCAGCAATTGATCATATTTTCCGCTTGGAAAATATGAATAGATATACCATCATACACAAAACACTGTCCCTTCGACTGTTTTGATCTCGAAAAAGCTTATGATAATAAATGCAGGTTTGGGATCTTGCATGACTCGGAAGGACTTGACATTCGTGGCAGGATGCTAAAATAGCCTGCTGAATTTCTATCAAACCGATCGGTTTAAGTACGCCTTGGTTCCAGTTTTTCTAAAAACGTTGACTGGTGGTTTAGCTCTTGATAACGATAGTTGAATTGCGGTAGCAAAGGCTGCAAGACTACACTTGTGGTTGTAGGTTGTGGTTAGGCGTTCGGTTTAGCTCTATTGTATAGATAAGACAAACTTTTCAGGTAATGACTGGGGTTTTATTCTTTATGCCAATGATGATGCTGCTGAATGAAGAGTCGGATGCATAAGTTCACTCGCCGGTGTTAGATCATTTTATGGAACAGCCGGTTGCACGCAGAACACAAACGTGCTAAAATGTTGTTCGTGAAGCGGCGGTGAAATTCGCGTGGCCGACTCGTGCTCACTCACTCTGTGTAAAATCGGCTCGTCGACCACCTTCGACGTCTCCAGGCTCAATGACAAAACCGGCCAAAGCCCTCTTGCTTCTTTTCTCAACGTGCAGCGCGCTCTTCATCCGTTTATTATGCGCGCCGTCTCCTGAGGGTTTCGTTGCTCCTCGCAAGTTTGGCTTCTCGTAAAGATGCTGCTTCTTCTGTTGCCGCAGAGTGTAAGCGAGCTCGTTTAGCTCAATCGGCAAGCCGCCTTGTCTTGAGTCTTCTGCACGTCTTCTTCTGGTTTCCTCGGCACGTCGTGCATGCAGCATCTCCTTCTGACGCTCTCGAGTTTCTTCTGCAGTTCTTGTCGTCGCATCTTTGTTACAACGCTTCTCGAGTCGTGCGGCGCGTCCTTGTGCTGCCTCGTGAGCGCGTTGTCCCTTCCCCGCTTTCTTCTGTTCTTGCCGCCTTTCCTTTGCGATTTCCATAAGGGTTAGATTCCACCGAGCCGAAAGGCGTATATATTACGCACCTCCACCAGTGTCACGTAGCTGTTTGGACTTGTAACTAGATGGTTGGTTTTAATGGGAAGTTGACCCAGAAGCATCAGAGACAGCACGTCCAGAGCACCGAGAGACGGTCGGCGTCCAACTTCAGATTCTTCGCACCGAATGACATAAGAAAACTTCCGCTTTTCCACGTCGGTACACGAGACTCGCGCTGTCGGAACCAATCTTTTAACCAAGCCGTATTAACGTGCCTTAGTCGCCGATGGGGATAACTTGAATACAAGGGTCCCGGCAGGCTATTTCTTACATAACCTTCACATGTGAAACGAGAGACCCAATTTTGCAGTTCCTGTCGTTCGCGCCTACGGCATACGAGCATACTCGACGAGCCGAGCTGGCCGGCGTAGTGTTGCTTTCGCAACAACAGTTGAAGGCCCCGCTTTCAACAAAAAGGGCCCGCGATTCATGGTCTCGGCCGACGAGTGACAAAGTCATTCTCCTTTAGGAGCACGGGTTTATTCCAGATAAACGAAAGAGCATTTAGAAAATGGGACACTAAGGATAAAACTGAACGAGTGTTAGAGCTTTATTCAGTTCAGTTCAGTCGTGTCCGACTCTTCGTGACCCTATAGACCATGTCACGCCACGCTTTCCGGTCTTTCGCTATATTCCCAACATCACATAACCTCGTCTGCAGTGCCTCGAGGATGCCATCTAACCATGGCGTTCGCTGCCTACCCCTTCTCCGGCGACCCTCAACCTCTCCCAACATCAAATCTTTCTCCAGCGACTCCTCTCTTCTCATCAGATGACCAAAGTAACTGAGCTTTAACTTTAGAATTTGACCCTCAAATGAGCAGTCAGGGTTTATGGTCGACAATATCGACTATTTGACCTTCTGGCAGTCCAAGGACCTCTCAAGAGTCTTCGCCAGCACCACAATTCAAGCGCGTCAATTTTTCGACGGTCAGCATTTTTCACAGTCCAACTCTCGCATCCATACATCACAACTGGAAAAACCATAGCACGAGTTATACGGATCTTGGTTGGCAGACTAATGTCTCTGATCTTTACTAGGCGGTCAAGGCTAACCATTGCTCTCTTTCCCAGAAGCAGGCGTCTCCTAATTTCATGGCTGCAGTCTCCTTCCGAGGTAATCTTGGAGCCCAAGAAAAGAAAATCTGTCACAGCTTCCACTTCTTGTCCATTGATGCTCCAGGACTTGATAGGGCAAGACGCCATGATCTTTGTCTTTTTAATGTTCAATTTAAGCCCAAACTTCTCACTCTCTTCTCGTACGCGCATCAGAAGTCTCTTGAGTTCCACTTCACTTTCTGCCATTAAAGTGGTATCATCCGCATATCTAAGGTTGTTGATACGTTTTCCAGCAATCTCCACTCCAGCTGAAGACTCGTCCAGACCGGCCTTCCTCATGATGCACTGTGCATATAGGTTAAATAGGCAGGGCGACAGTATGCAGCCTTGCCTCACTCCTTTGTCGATCGGAAACCAATCAGTAAGACCATGCCCAGTTCTGACTGTGGCCTTTTGCCCTTCATACAGGTTCCTGAGGAGACAGATGAGGTGAATTGGAACTCCAATCTCTTGGAGAGCTTGCCACAATCTGCTGTGGTCTACGCAGTCCAACGCTTTCGCATTATCGATAAAGCAGAAGTAGATGGGCTTTATTACGGCAAGTCAAAACACACTGCAAAGCGAATAGCGCGAGCGATAGAGCTAAAGCATTAACAGCTAAGAACATTCCTTCTCTCGTAGCAGCAAATGATACAAATACGCCTAAGCCAACCCTGCAGGCACCACTTCTATCTTTTTCCAGGCAGGTCTCCAATCCCCTGTCCGTGCACCTCCCGCTGGCCCGTGACGCTCGCCGTCCGCGCAACTGTCTCTCGCCGGCGCCGGGCAAGAGCCACGAGCCGTCCTTCTAACGCCATTATCTACCCTCGTTTCCGCGCCGTTAACATGCTGCCCCAATGATTGGAAGCTCGCTCATGCGCACTCGCGCTGCTCGGACAAACACCAATACAAATAAGAAAAAGCGAGCGCGGTTTGAAACGCTGAAATGGGCCACAGGACCCCACAAGTTTGCGCAAGAAAATGGGTTCGTTTTCTGTACTACTCTTGCAATAATAAAAATGAACTCCACAGCAAAAATAATCCTGAAGCCCAATAGGTATTCCGTTCACGTAGACGACCTGCGGATTGCATGCACATTATTTAGTGGATCAACGTGTAAAAGCAGACAGCAAACAGTAAATAAGCTCGCAACATAGACAGATATAAATAGCTTCAGATTATCTACATACAATTGGCGGCTGTCCTCTTCTATCTTAAACCAGGACTGGACAATGATCATCCTCAATATCTACCTGAATTAAATCACACCACCAGTAAAACACGAACACACATTTCTAGGTTTAAATTTTGGCATGACGCTCTCATTCGTTCCCGATGCATCCACAAAAAGAAGCCCAAATCTCTCAATATACAATGTACTCAGTATCATTTTACGTAAATACTGCTGGTCTGATGGGACATATCGTTTCATACCTATCGATGTGTCGTGCGCTCTTCTATAGATCATGGCTGCATAGTGGATGGGTCAGTACGACGTTCATATATGAAACGTTATATCTATGCCATCAACCAGGTGATAGAAAAATGCTCGGAATATACCCAGCCCTTATACATAGCGTTCATTGATTTTGAAAAAGCATTTGACTCAGTAGAAACCTCGGCGGTGATGCAGGCACTGCAAAATCAGTGGGTAGACGAGCCGTACTTCGATGTGCTGGAAGATATATATAGTGGCTGCCCAGCAACCATACTTCTGCATAAAGAAAGCAACAAAATTTCCATAAATAACAGCAGTTTACGTTAGGTAGCAAAGCACTGGAATTAGTAAGCGAATATGTCTACTTAGGACAGGTAGTAACCGCAAATCCGGACCATGAAAATGAAATAACAGAAAGAATAAGATTGAGATTTAGCGCATTTGACAAACACTCGCAGATTATGACTAGCAGATTACCGGTATCGCTCAAGAGGAAAGTATACAACAGTTTCATCTTACCTCTACTCACCTATGGGGCTGAAACATGGAGGCTAACCAAGAGGGTTCTACCTTAGTTGAGGACAATGCAGAGGGCTATGGAACGAAAAATGGTAGGGGTAACATTAAGAGAGAGGAAGAGTGCAGAGTGGGTGAGAGAAATACCTCCTTACTGACATTCTAGTGGAAATCAAGAAGAAATGGGTATGGGCAGTACATTTATTGCAAAGAGAGGATACCCGATGGTCGCTTAGGTTAACAAACTGGATTCCAAGGGAAGGAAAGCGTAGCAGGGGACGGCAGAAAGTTAGGTGGGCGGATGAGGTTAAGAAGTTTGCAGGGTCAAGTGGATGCAGCTAGCACAGAACCAAGTTAATTGGTGAAATGAGGGAGAGTTCTTCGCCCTGCAGTAGGTATATTTAGGTTGTTGTTGTTGTTGATGATGATGATGATCTGAAACATTTGGAAGCGTTACATAATTCAGGATTGCATGTTCCAACCGATGCATACAGAAGGACTGTGTTCTCAAATTTCTTCCTTCAAAGTATCGTTCGCTGACAAATCATCTCTGCCGGCGCATAGTTACATTTGCACATTTAGAACACTAATAACTAACCGCAAGTGTACAGAACATTCCTCCTCCATTATGAAGAGAAATGACAAGAAAATAAGCATACTGGAAGCATTTCCTGAACATGCTCCCTCCCCCTTATTTTTAGTGATTATTTTTAGAAACTATCAGTAAGAAACTCCAAGGCATTCACACTACTTATTTACACCTATTTACAGCCTATGTGCACAATGTCAGTCCCAGCTAATAGGTCTGATAGTCTTGGAGCCAGGCCGGTAGCCGGCGCTCTCGCGTCGGCAGCTTTAAACGCCGCACTGTCGACGATGGCAACGGGCTTATAGGCTGCTACTGGGGCAGTATGCCAGGAGGCCGAGCCTGCGTCCTGGGAGAAGACGACTGCAGCACGGCAGGAGACCGAGGCTGCGGCACATCAGCAGACCAAGGTTGTGGCGTGGCAGGCTACAGCACATCAGTAACCATCAGTAGCACATCAGTTCTCATTTGCTGCAGCACATCAGAAGACCAAGGCTGCGGCGTGGCAGACTGCAGCACATCAGGAGACCGAGTCTGTGGCGTCAAAGGCTGCAGCACCTCAGGCGACAAAGGCGGTGGTTGCCACTAAATTGGCATGGTTCACTGATGCCCCTCTCTGAAACCCTGCAAAGCTTGGAGGTATTCCACGTACAGCCGTCTCTAAGTCAGAAAGAGGCTGCTCCCCTCCTCTCGATCACTTTAGTTGGTAAAGAAAAGGCGCAGCCTCCCTTGAAATGAACGGGCGGTTTCTTGATATGGACAAAATCGCCTGCGGCTATCTTCGTCTTCTTTGCAGCTCTCCTTTTGTACTTGCAGTGCTTGCTGTTCTGCTGTTGACGCCGGACCCTTCGACGGAGTCGCGCTGGTACTGAGAAATCCACGACATCCGGCCTGGCCCGGGGCATTCTACCTTGCAGCATAACTGCTGGGGCACCCCCAGGGGTGTTCTGCGGAGTACATCGGCAAATGACAAGGTATTCTGTGACTGCTTGCCGGACTGGACGTCTTCCGAGGAGTGTGACTTGAGTGAAGTATTTTAATGTGCGATTGACCAGCTCTATTTGCCCATTCACTTGGGGATAGTACATCGATGAATGGCAGTGCCGGGTCTCTGCTTTGCAGTAAGGTGATGCATTCGCGCGAAGTGAACTGTGGTCGATTGTCACATACGATCTCTTCTGGATAGCCTTCACGGGCAAAAACACTTGTTAAGTTTTTTGTGGTGCTCGTGGACATTTCGCGGCAAAAATGTACCTCCGGCCATTTATAATTGTAGTCTAAAAGCGATACATTAAATCTGCTGTTGTAAGCTGCATGCGCCAAAGGACCAACAGCGTCTCGGCTAAGCTTCTGCACAGGTCGCTCAGGCCATTCAACAGGTTGCAACGGTTATGTTCATGCGTTAGTCGACGCACCTTCATCCAGGCAGATGTGGCAGTTTTTATTGCTATTTGCAATTGCTTACCCATTCGTGGCCCCCAGAACCACTCTCGCAGTCGCCTTCGATCGCGCGTTATACTCTGATGTGGCTCTTGCACGGTGCCGATGATCTTAGCCGTGAGGGAATACGGAACAATGAGCCGCTCTGTACGCAGTAGTTGAAGTTGAAGTTGAAAGTTTATTTTTGAATAAAAAAACAACGTACAAGAATATACAGCGAGAAGTCTCATGGTACAAGATCATAGGTGGGACCTCCCATGGTAATAGATTTCGATAGGAAACATAAAGAATAATATTACTGTAAGAAAATTTATGAAGCAACACTGAAAATAAATAACGAAATGCATAGTAATGAGTGCATTGCCGAAAGATTTAGAGACAAAAACAGAATACAGAAAGACGTACAAAACACTTACGAATTCCGTGACACAAAAGATAAATAAAGAAATCACAAATTTAAAAAGAAATTTTTAATTTTCAACCTAAACAAAGAAAGTGTATTAGTTTGCTTAAGGCCGAAATTCAAAGAATTGCAAGATGGTATGGACGAAAATTGAAGGCCTTGTTTCCCATAGTTGATACTGACCTCAGGTAGTAGAAAATTATTACGTAGAGCGAACCGTGTAACGCTGTTGTTTTTGATCATGCCGGGAAGAAAAATGCTAAATGGCAGCTGATGATGAAGTACCCTAAAGAATAGAATACCGACGTTATAAAGATAAAGAGCAGAGAGGAGTAGATCCATTAAATTCATGAACAAATTGTGCGACGGTGACATTCAAAGGGAGGAGGTTATGATGTGCATGGCTAGCGTTCGCAGTTTTATTATTGGCCAAAGATGAACATAATAGGCGCTACCGCAGGATGAAATGCCGTAGTTTAAGTGGTTGTGGACCAAAGCGTAGTAAAGCGATAGTAACGTGTGGATTGGGAGAAAGGATCGGGCATTGATTAGTGCGCGTAACCGAAATGAAAGTTTCTTTCAAGGTTTCCGCTATATGATAATAGAATTTTAGGTGAGGGTCAATAACAACACCTAGAAACGAAATTCGGTCTTGCGATGTGATAGCAGTGGAATTGAAGTATAGCAGCGGTGAGACGGGCAAATGGGTATGGAAAATCTGAGGGGTATGGAAAATCTGAAAGCAAGTCTTAGTAACGTTCACAGTAAGGCAGTTAATATGGCACCAATGCCCAAGAGAATTAATGTCATTTTGAAGGTTAGCTATGAGCTGGTAAATGTCATGATGCGATGTTATTATAGTAGAGTCATCTGCGTATACTATACTATTACAATGCCTAAAACCGAATGGTAAATAGTTAATTTAGAGTAGAAGCAATACAGGGCCGAGAATAGAACCCTGTGGGACCCCAATATTAGGAAGAGCTTTATTAGATGTATGGCTATAATATAGACTATGTGCTCTCGGTCACGAAGAAAGCTCTTCAAAAGCATTAGTGGAGGTCCTGATATTCCGTACGACTCAAGTTTCTGAAACAAGATGGAGTGATCGATAGAATCAAATTCTTTTGCTGAAATCAATAAAAACTGCACCTGAAAACTTTCCTTTGTCGATAGCAAGCCTGATATAATCTATGAAAGAAGCTATAGCAGTATCTGTAGATAGTGCGCGTCGAAAACCGTGTTGAGTATCAGTCAATATGTTGTATTTTTCAATATATCCTGACAGCCTTATTTCAAATAATTCAAAGCAGGTTATCAACAACACAATTCATCCCGAATAGAGTAGAATGGTATCTCTTCTTCTGGTATGGGCTTCTTTGGCGGTCTGGAACTCAGCACGAATGAGTTGAGGGTTTCCAGGCAACCGTCGTAGAGGGTGGCCTGCCTGAACTTCTTTATCACGTAGGCTGGCTCAATGAACGGGACAATTTATTCCTCCTTAGCAGTCTCTGCCTCCGAAGTGAGTGCTGGCAGCAGAGAACCTGCATCTGCTACAGTGTTTGTGAACCCCTTCCGGTATTCAACAGTGACATTGTAGCAAAGCAGTAGTGCTCTCTAGCGTGCTGTTCAGTGCAGGCGTCTTCCATGTCCTTGTGATAACAGCAAGGACACCAGTGCTAGGTGGTCGGTCCAAATTGTTAAATGGCAACCCCAAAAATACGTGTGCCATCGCTCACATGCGCAAATACATGCAAATGATTCCCATTTACCGACTGAATATTTCCTCTCCGAAGCCGACAGTGTACGGGATGCGAAAGCGACTGTGCGGAGCTGGTTGCCGCTTTGTTGCTGCAGGACTGCTCCTAATCCACACTCGGACGCGTCGGTTAGCACAATGACTGGAAGTGACGAAACGAACATCTGGAGGCCTGCACTGGACGATAGCATTTTCGTAGCCCTCCTCACACTGCTGTCCGCTTCAGCTGGTCAGATAAATGGCTCATTGTCGCAAAGAAAAACTCTAATAGGCTCGACCACTTGTGCCAAGTGTGAAACAAGCTTGGAGTAGTGTTCTACGAAAACCAAGAACGAACGGAGGGTAGCAACATCAGTTGGCACTGATGTGTTACCTATGGAATCTACTTTTTCTGGAAATGGCGAGATACCACTCCCTAGAACAGCGAGTTCTGGAACGTCGAAGGGGCACTTGTCCAGTGTCAGGCCTGTGTTCTTGATTGTTTGCAGCACAGTCTTCAAGTTTGAAATCTACTCTTCTGGATCTTGCCGAATTGATCATATTGTTATGGCGGTACACTTAATGTAACGAGCGCTGCGATGGGCTGAACTCGACGCGAAGACTTCAATAGCCGTGCAGCATCCACTCTGTCAACGTCGTCGTCTTTATGAACGCGTCATCGTGCACGCGTTCCTCAGTCGTCCTCTGTCTGTGAGCACATCACTTTGGTCACGCGTTTACTGGTAACACTATCCCCCCGGCAAAAGGCAACGTCCAGGTGCGAATTTTGCATGCGGTGTGGAGGGCGAGTAATATGGCTTGAGGCGGGCGACGTGTACGGTTTTGGAAGTGGGTGTAGCAGTCGATGACTTTGGGCGGAGCGGTGCAATCTCATAGGTCACGTCGGTCACTGGGCATAGTACACGGTTAGGACCTGTGTAGTGGGGAAGACGTTTTTCATACAACCCCACACGACGGCACGGAAGCCAGAGCAACACCAGAGATCTGGGAGGATAGTGACCATCGCGGTGGTGAGGTTCGTAGCGGCGTTTTTGAGCTTCTTGAGAGATGATGAGATTGTGACGAGCAATCTGGCGAGCAGCGTCGGCTCGGGCGAGGGTATCACGGGCATAGGTTGGGATGGGGCGAGCTGTCGGAAGCAAAGTGTCGAAGGGCAGTAAGGGGTCTCTTCCAAGAAAAGATAGAATGGAGAGTACCCAGAAGTGTCATGACGCGAAGAGTTATATGCAAAGGTGACAAATGGCAAACTAATGTTCTAGTCGCGATTACTGTCGGATACATACATCAAACCGATACATAAATACAACTCGAGAAAGGAAACAGCGGCCACGGTCGGTAAGTAATCGACGGGGAGCACCAAGGTGAAGTATGACGTCGTACAAAAGGAAGTCAGCAACGTCTGTGACACAGCTAGTTGGAATGGAGCGAAATATCACGTACCGCGTGGCATAATTGGTGGCCACAACGATCCATTTGTTTCTGACACGGACTCGGGAAAAAGCCCTAGGAGGTCAATGCCAAGGATCACATTGTGAGGGCATTGGTTGAGGACGGTGATCAAAACAGGGATGTGATGACCGGCAAGCTTGACTCGGACAATGCACAGGTCAGTGACGGCAGCAGTACTGTCATCGGCAACACGAACGGTGGGCGAAGCGGCGGGAAGAGAGCGACTGGACAAAGGAGGAGAAGGAGTGGTATCGGCGCGGCGCTGCTCATAACGAGGCGAGAAACAGCGGTGACCATAATCGGAGTAGCGGTCAATGTAAGTGAAACGTCGAGGTGGTGAAGACCAGCAGCTGCGGCAGTGGCGAGAGATAGGGCCAATACGCTAGCACGCGAAACAGATCGGCCTATCGTCAGGGGTGCGCCACTCATCAGGATCGCGGTATCGGTAGCGTGGCGTGTGGGCGTTGCGGGGCGTAGCAGGGGCGACCATGGGAGGGACGGGGCTCGAAATCTTGTGTTCCACGGTGTGGCTACAGGGGACGCCCAAGTTGGCAACCTCTTAACGAACGACGGCTTGAATTATAGATATCGTCGCTAGGTTGCTGTCCGAGGAGGGCGGGTTGAATGCAGCAGGAGTCTGCGCTTCTAGTTCACGATGCGCGATGCGGGTCACGTTTTCTGTATCGGAAGATCCTCGCACGTGGAGCTAGGGGCGCTGTTGGGGAGGCGGTCAAAGCGATGTACTATGCGTCTGTGTTTCACCTGCTCGAAACGTCGACAAACCTGCAGAACGAAAACAACCGTAGAACAGTCCCGACAGAGTAGAAGATTAAAGGCATCGTCGGCTATGCCTTTGAGGATGTGCTCCACCTTATCAGGTTCTGTCATGTCGTTATCAACTTTTCGAACCTACTTTATCAACTTTTGCAGCCTGTAGCTTCCAAGCTTCACCGTCTGCCGTATTCTCTCCGGTCGCAAGTATAAAATGAGCTTCAGAGGTTACTAAGCTTTGGCATCATCAAGCGCACCGATGCTTCTGGAAGAGTGTCCCCCATTGCTGTTGTTGAGAAGAGGTGGTAGCATCAGGATATGTGTAGACCTTCTAGAGCCGACCAAAGTTATTGTTCCAGACAGTTTCTCATTGCCCTATACAGAGGAGCTGTTTCACGCTTTGGTAGGCGCTGCACACTTCACAACGCTTGATCTAGCTTTCGCTTACCATCAGGACTTCAAGCACCTTGACAGCAGCGATGTAACAGCTTTCATCACTCATGATGGGCTTTTCCGTTTTTAGAAGAGCTTACTTTGGGTTGGTTTCTACCCCAGCGGCATTTCAGAAGATGATGACGAAAATCCTCGACTGTTGGGCTGGCCTGTTGTTCTACATTGATCATAATGTTACCGGGAAACCCGTGATCAAAGTGATGTGCTCACAGACAAAGAAGACGACCGAGGAACACTTCGTCGTGCACGCGTATTTCGAACGACCACTGGTTATTCTATATTTGCATTATATGTGCTGATAGTCTCCATTTAGTCTCCATGATTTTAATAGAGCATCACTAACACGCATTTATTTCGCTGATTAAATAAGTTCTCTCCTGTCTCTTAGCAGCGCCCCCATGAGAAATTGCGTAGCTCCCTACGTTACAGTGAGTTAAAGCCTAACTTTTATATTAGCATTTTTTTTCGGCGACATAAGTTAATGCCGGTCTGATGCAGCTTTAATCTTTCCTCTTGAGCGGCGCCGAAACATTTCTTCATAATTTGAGATTGCCAACGTAATGCAAACCACCATTTTGTATTATTCTGGTTATTTCAGATCTCTGGTGCTGATCTAGGGCCCCTACAGGGTTTATTTCACTGTGTGTTCTTGGAAGGCACACTGCTTTTCTGCTTACCAAAATAATTTCCACTATCGAGACAGTTGAATAATAACTTATTGTGAGATTGTTCTTTTGACGTCCCATTGACTGTCCTCTCCCCAAATTATGGAGCCTACTTTTAACTTCATCTCTTGAGATACTAGCAAGGCAATGTAGAATGCATTTCAAGGTTTCCTGAACGCCTCTCTAGCGATCTTCATTAAATATTTTTCTGAATAACTACTGTAAATATCAGTGCGTAAGACAGGACGAATAGTGTCTGTGTATATAAAAGTATTCCCTATCGGGACTTGTTCAGTAGAGGCATATAGAAGCCCTTGCGTCAGTAGATAATTACTTTACTTTTGTGCAAGCCTCGGCTACACCCAGGTGTAGCAATACGTTCATGACTTTCAAAGTATGGCTTGAGTAAAATGCGTTTTCATCATATAATTAGCGCTATCTATATATATATATATATATAACATTAGATATATTATCCGTATTTCTAGTCATGAGTCTGACAGTGTTAATATGGTCTGTTGACGAATATAATTTACAAAGGTTAGTCTTTGGCTGATTACAGCATTAGGTGACCAAGGCTGCATTGGTGATTTTCCTTATTAGTTATCCTGCGGGTAACTATAGTCAGCTGATAGGTTTAGAATTTATGTAGTCTTTCACTCCCTTTTTCTTACGAACTATAATATTCCTAATATTGTTAACACTTGGTGAATTTTGCTCTGCAATCGAGGTGTTAAGACACCGTGTACACACAATTCACAGAGTTTCTAGAAATGCCTCTCGACCACCTCTCGACAAATATCTAATAATTTGATCTACAGAAACTTCATTCCCTTCTGCTTTCTTTTAATTCTTTCTTAATTTCCTCTCTCTATGCCGGCAGGGTATCTGATCTCTGCTAACGGCTCACTGCGTTATGTTTTGAAACATTTGGCTGCAACAAGGCCCTCAGCTATTTAGCTATGTTTTTGATATGTGCGATTACGCTGCCGTGTCTGCCGCATATTAAGCATTTATAATTTTCGCCTGGGCCTGCTTTCCTATTAGTTGGGCTGAGGCCGCCGCCGTTATTTGAAGCATGGTGGAGTTTCTGGATAATATATTTGACCATGTCGGTCACCTTATACCCAGTGACAGAATTAAAACGTTCTCCAAGCTTTTCTGTGTGTGCAGTTGTAGGCTTGAACTTTGTTGCGAGTCCTGATCGAAAAAAAAAACATAAAAGGATCCTACTTAGCAACCCGTCTTCTTACCTATTTTCTGTGCGCAGTACTTGTTATTGAGAACTATGAGACATCATTTTTAGCTTTAAACTAAGCTAATCTGACTTGGTTAAAGCAGAATACCTGTAATGCACCGCCATCTTTCTACGTTCGCTATAAAGAATGAGTAGTGGCTGCCGCAAAGTAGTAAAGAATTACTATTTGGCTCCGATTCTTGACTAACATTAGGCTAATTCTAGGCTTGTTGATTTTATGGTCAATATGCCTTACCCCTTCCGGGCACCGCCACATGCTACACGATGAAAGGGTAAGCGTCCATTGTTAAGTATAGTTGATATTCAATGTTGCCATCTCGCCTGCACGACGTCCTATTCCAGTGCTGGCGTTTGCGGGAAGCATAGCGTACATATGAGTATGTGAACTGTTTTCAATTTGGAGTTATTAATAACAAAAACGTCATCTGAAATCAGCAAGTGGGTGGTAACGGCCGGTCCGCAACCTAGACCAAGAGGAGGACTGAACAAAGAATTACTTCCAGTCGTGAGTTCCTGGCCCTCTGCTTAGTTAGGCGCTAGATATAGGAACGAAAGTTTATAGCAAATACAGTAGGCTCCCATGGACATAACTAAAACATTGAATATAAAATCTTGTGCTCTATCAAAGGCACAGTCTACCGAAATGAAAATAATAATAATAATGCGCCGTTCTCACCAGCGCACAAACGGAATTCGGGCTCCCTTAGTCGCTTCGTTCAGTGGTTCCTACCAATAACTGTGTTCCGAAACTCTCCCTCCTCGCCTATAACGCATGCACCTTCCATAAATCCAGCATTCAGGCCTAGGGGTCAATAAGAATGTTTAATTGGGTGTAAAATGATGAATCTCCTTATTCTTCAGCTCTAAAGTTAAACATTGTCTAATGTATATGAATGCTAATGATTTGCCTTACTCCTCTGTGAGTACTGTTTATTTATTTGCCGAACTCTCATCCTGTGGATGGCCGGGACTTCACCAGGAGTATCACCAATCAAGAATGAGTTGCGCGTGCTTGCGACAAAAATATGTACACATCATCCAACAAAATAAGAAAGCATGATAAAATCTAGCGTCCCGAGCAGCAGGTCATGAAGCAAGCTAATTGCATTTAAAAGATTCGCAGACACACCGCCCGTTACCGGCATATAGCCTCGAATGACCCTAGGTCCTTGAAATAAAAAGAACGCTATCAAGAACGTCTATTTGTTTCAATGTCTTCTCGGAAAAATATTTTTCTACACTTATCGCTAGGCCACAGCGCTATGGATTTCATGTCTTTTATTTTAGTTTTCCGGTAGGTGTCTTTTTGTTTTGTACTTCATAAAAGCTCGCGTGCGCTCTCACGCAATTATACGTTGGTTTCGGCGGATGAGGGCGTCACCCGAAACCAGCCTCAAGCGCAGATAGCGTGGGTGACCTTCAAGGCGCACGTACAACTCGAGGACTTCGGGTACACGTTGTGACGATCTCAACACTCGCTTCATAGTCTCTGCTGCAGCTGGACCACTGTGCACGCGTCTCGCTGAGCAAAGCAATATGTCCATCAAGGGGTCCATCGGCTTCAGGATGGCTGCGTTCACCGCTGCAGTGATGCTGAGCTTCTGTGCCGCCAGCGCTTTTCAAGAAGAAGAAGGTAAGTACTTTCAAGGAACCGGGGTATGAGAGAGCTACGCACTGCACTTATATTCATGACAAAATGTAGCAATGCAACGACATAAAACACTGATGGGACCAGGAGACTTGCGTCATCAAGAATAGACAAAACATTCTAACGATGGCAACACAAACTTTGAAAAGGACAGTAGAACGTCAAAACAGATTCTGCAATTTATTATGTCATTCACGTGCTACAAACTGCCTATATACACGCAAAGACAGGCAAATGAACAAACACGCCTTAAACGCGCTCATATCTAGTTACATCACGAAGCTATTTAGCTTAGAAGCATTGTCCAAAAGATAAACGTTGATGTTCCGCTGATCTCCGAAACAAAATTTGCTTGAATATTTATAGTTGCCGTATTATGTTGGACAATATAAGGATGGTGATTCCCAAAACGGACGCGTAACACGTTTTGTGTTGAGCAAGCAGTCATTAATAGAATCTAGCCCACGAGTACACTGACGGCAATGGTATGACTTGATGTCTTTTACGCCATTCAGCCTAACGGGAAAAGAAATTTGTCAACCCTGCCTGAGAAACACTTCCCATTTTAGCCCTGGGGAACTCCACAGAGAAATTGGAGACTTGTAAAATGTGAAGAAAAGTAAGAACAGAATCCACCAAAGTGGGCCTGCCCTATATGCTGACTTTTTATTTAATTTTCTAAACCACTATTTCAGTACGATAAAGTTCGCGAACTAATCTCGAGCCCTGGCAAAAACAACAGTGAGTTTAGCAACTCTTTACTGCAAATAAGAAAGTAGAATAAGTGTGCTAATATGTGTGTAACGTTTATGTTTTATGATATATCAACTGACCCGTGTATGCGTTACTGCAAAAAAGAGCTGGTGAGCGTCCAGACGATTATCCTTCAAGCAGTCTAAGAAAGCGGGGATACGAACGGTGTCCAAGTTTGAAAACCCCGCACCGTTTTTCTCACCTCGTATTGCATAGCATTCTGTATAATTAAAAAATTACATCAGTGGCTGCAGAAGCTCTTCTATAAAGCAAACCTTTTTCAACCTTGAGAACACATCGCGAATCTCAACAAATGTAATCTCTGAAGTAGACTTTAACAGTGTGAATGTGCCGCTGTTGCTCACAATATTTATTGGCCAATGATTAAATAATTAGGCCTGATCGGCTGATAAAGTATACATAGTTTCTCCACGTGACTTCGCACTACAACTAAATTGCTGCTGGGAAAGGAATCTAGTAAATATTCTGAAACTCTTACAATAAGCTTGTTTAAATTGCATTGAAACTTTTAAAGCATTGCAATACCTTTTAAAAAGTAATGAATGCATATTTTATTATTGCAGATAGGATAGTTAAATTTGGTTCGTTTATTGAATGCGAAAGGCAGCCGCACAATAATGGCCGCTTAAATCAGAACTATCATTTCGAATGTTACTGCGAATCTACTATACGGTGGTGTCAGCCGAGCAGTAAAATAGGAACTTGTGTCGCAATTAGCGTGAAGAATACGTCCTTATGCTCAGCGATGCCGTGGCAGCAGTGGTGATACCATATTGCCATCGCAACAGTGCCTACGCTATCGTGCTTTAGTATGTAAGCTTCGGGTTTAAGCTTGTATGACCTAGGCTAGGTATTTTTCGACTTGGCGAATGAAGAAACACAAGGAACGTTGACGATTTTTTCTATACAAAGTGTTGAAAAATATAAATTGACAGCTGATTTTGCTCTTGAATGGCGCTGGATGGATGAGAAAGCGCGCTCTAAAAGACAACTTTGTCTTTTCTCTCAAAACGGTGTTAGGTATTGAAGTGTATTATTTCTTAGGTACTGCGTATTGGATGAAAAATTCAAAGTTAATAAATAAGCCGCACACTATCTGTGTTATGAACGATTGCGAATCTGTTTTACGTGGCGAAAAATCTAGGATCGCCACGGCATTACTTGCTCTGCTTTATAAAGAAAAAGTTTCTTCGTAAGACTCTGTTAGATATTTTCAGTCGGGTGAGCAGTTACCTCTCGTTGCGCATCATTAAGATGAGCCCACTCCTGAAAGCACCAAACATATATCTTTTCTTTCTATTCACACACACTAATGTCCATTTACGGGCAATACATAGGGGTCACAAGCTTCACAAAATCTTTGGCGGAAGAATTGCCACTTTATAGTTCCTTGCTGCTTCCCGAAGCCGAGCTGGTTCCCATTTTCACCAATTCTCGTAACAGCATAAGGCGTGCTTCGCGCAATTGAAATCTAACCAGTAAGCACCACCGCAGGACCCGATGGCATCAACGCGAAACTTTTAAAAATAACCTGCCATCACTCGGTTTTACGTCTCTGATTTTACAGCAATCCCTCGTTAAGATATGTGTGCCAGAAGATCGGCGACATGCCTACGTAATCATGCCTTTTTTTTTTAATCTGGAGACCGATCCGTTCCAAATAACTACAGGCCTATTTCACTGACTTCGAACACACTATCTAGACTCACAATATGGCTCATCTTTACCAAAACAACTTGCTTCATATCAACGAGCATGGTTTTCGGAAACAATTATCGTGTCAGAGACAATTATTTGGGTTGGTAACAGACCTTCATCAGACATTCGATTCGTCCCTGTGTATTGACTTCGTATTTATCGATTTCGCGAACGGTTTTGATCGTGTCGCCCATAATCAATAAATGATAAAAATACGTAATCTGCAACTTGACCAAAATGCTACACAGCGAAGTGACGCGTTTCTAGCCGGTTTCGACCGGTGAAACTGCAAAATTGCTTTTTAAATCGCTCAAGAGCAGCTTCCTGTGTACCTCAGTGTTCTGTGCTGGGCCCGCTGCTCTTTTTAATTTTTATTAATGGCATTATGTCTGACAAATATCTACAATACGAATATTTGCAGATCACCGAGTAATATACAGAGAAATATATAACGCTGCTGACACCATTGGTCTACAGATTGACCTTGATGAGCTGGTCTTTTGGTGCGGCAGGTGCCAAATGGCAATTAACATGAATAAAACAAAATATTTTTAATTTACTTCCGCTGCTTGCTCCAATGCTTAGACAATAACCCCCTCAATAAAACTGCGACATCGGTGAAATACCTAGGCGTGCACTTTAAAACGAATTTATGCTGGAACACACATAAATTTCATCACTTTCAAATGTTTTTAAAAACTTGGTCTTCTTAAGCGCCAACGGCATCTTGCCGACAAGAACGCACGACTAAGGCTTTCAACTCGCTAGTCGGAACCACATTAGAACACGCGTCAATCATTTGGAATCCTTGCCAATCCTATCTAATTAGCATGCTAGAATAAGTCCAAACAAAGAAGTGCGATTCATTCTTTCACAGTACTCTCGGCATCAAAGCGTTAAAGCGAAGAAAATATCACTCAAGAACTCTTGGCCCTAGTCATGCTACGAAAAATTTATCGCTTATCTCTTTTTCATGCCATGTAAAACTGCGGCAACCCATTTGCAGGCCCACACATCTTTTCTGCGCCACACATCTCGGCTCATGTAGATCATAACAACAAAATTAAACCTATTTAAGCGCGGACAGAAAGATTCAAGTACTCACCTTTGGTCCCATCTATTAATGAGTGGAACCCCCTTCTAGTATCGCCGTTTTTCCTGAAGAATCATCTTCTCAAGCACCTATTTTATCACACTTGAATTCACGAACCTAATCTGATGTGCAATTTATCTTTTTTTTTATCTTTTCAATTTATTGTCTGTGTGCTTGTGCTCACCATTACGTGCTCTGAAACGTTGCCCTGTACCATGTTCAATAATGTTCGACTGCAGAATATTCATCTTTCTTGAAGTACTGTATTTCCCAGTTTTGTTGGATGTGCCTTTTTCTTAATCTCCAAAAACCTGCTTCTGTCGCATGTATCAATGTATAGCTTTATTGATTGTATTTTAAATAATTTGTGCTTATTTGATGAATCCTATTTAATGCGCGCAGGGCCATTAGGGCGTTCGAAATAAATAAGTCAATAAAGAAATAATTAAATAAATGCGCATGAAGTAAGCGCTTCAGTTTGGCAAGAAATGCTTCGTAATTTTTTTCACAAACAATTTCGGCTGGTAGTTTTTTCCAGTTGTAAATTTCCAAGAGCATAGGTGAATGCCACATACATTTGGCGTGGGCAAACATGCGTGTCTAATTGATGCGTAGATCAATAAAGACTGTTTTTTGCTATTTCCCCAGGCGGCACTACGGAGCTGACCGAATGCACGCAACAAGAAATTGCCCGCTGCTACACACAGTACGTCCGTAATTTTTACAGCTACTCGCCCCCTTACGGCAGCGATACCGCACTTAGCGAGGACACTTACAACCAGATCTGCAGGTGAGATTTCTCTTCTTTTTGGCCTCCAGCGCTGACATGTAGCAAAAACTGTTTTACAAAGAGAACTTGTCGTCAGTGCTTCGTAACAATGGCCTAATGAAGTAATCAAAACATATACACAAAACTCACTAAGTGTGGGGAATTTCATATAATCTGGTAGGTGTCTCAGCGAAGGTTTTATAGTCAGCAAAATGTAAAGTGAAAAAGTATGTTTAACGAAAACCAATGTTTTTGTTTATTTTTTAACGTTACCTGTAGTAGACATGAGAAAGCAGGCGAGGATTTTATGCTTCAAAAGCCCTTAATAATTCCACCCCCCCCCCCCCCCTGAATTTTAACATCTGTAAAATTTGCAACTGTTAAATCATCCAGCAAAGTGAAAGAGCATATGAGTGATATTTCTAAGAAGTGAAATATGTTCTTAAAGTTCTCATCAGCGGCGATACATTATTTTGTGCGTTTCGCCACCAAGGAAAGATGGCTGCTCTCTACAAATCAAAGCCTGCTTTCATTTCTTCACTCTTCACCATCTGCTATTATATCAACCCTTGGCCTTGATACCACCAAATACTTTTAAGTAAAGCAAAGATTAACTGAAGTATTTTGTATATGCCAACCTCAAAAAAGCCACTTCAGTTTCCAAGCCCTAAACACGAACGGTATATTTTATCGAGACATGGGCAACAGGGAAGCGAATTTTTGTGAAGACATGCATTTTTCAAAACTTTCGTAAAACATGACATCAGGAAAGGGAAAATGAACCTTCCTACGTAAAAGGATGGAGAACTTACTAAAAAGCGCATTGTTCTTGCAGTTATTATGCCCAATATTGTTGTTATTCCTCACCTGTTATATATATATGCAAAGCCTGGCAGTACCAGTTACTAATATTTTATGTCCCTAACATTAACACCGCAACTTTTCTCATAATGATTAAACAAAACAGATTCAACCAAGTATTTTATATTAGCATTCTTGCAATCATTGCTCGTTCTGGTATTATCTTGCGCAGTCAGCACGCGAATGGAAGATTTTGCTACCGCGAATTACCGCTCAGTTGGCATTTGAAACATTTATTGTGCTCGCTGAAAAGGCAGTTCGTTCTTATGTACATTGTTGACTTTTTCTTTTTGCGTGGATATTTTTTCTCCTGTTGTTTTAACTTGTGAACAACTCCTGTATAACCCCTTCGAGCTTGGCAGTATTTGAAATATATAAAGTGAATAATTACTCGTGTTTTGGTTGATGGCGATATATTACCTTCAACATGAAAAAACTCTTTAGATGCCATCTGCGCCGTTGCATAAATAGCGAGCTTGCTCTTGCTGCAGAGAATGTCCACCCTATTGTGCGACATGAAGGATGCTATATTGCTTGTAAAAACGTCTTAGCTGATTGTAGTACACTATGCGTAAACATTTAGTTCGCTATGCGCTAACATGAGCATTATGAGAAGGAACAAAGTCATCGCAAGTATTCCTTGATCGCAGCAAAATCACTTTCCCGTATCGCGTATACTATTATGATGTTGTTCTCACATTTCTCATAGAAATGAGAATTTCAGTTTTGTGCTTAGATTGATCGTTGTCATATTGCTTTTGACTTCACACAAGGTCTTTCATGGGTTTGAAAAACATCTTCAGATCACCAGGTCTACCCCTTGCGTCCGCTATGAGACGATGGTTGCTATAATAACTGGTGCGAAGACTTCTCACCATTCAACAAATTTCAGCTGCGGTGGTAGAGGGGCCGCAACGTCTTCCCTACAACACATAAAAAGCACACCATGATGCCTTCGAAAATTTGACCACAACTTTACAAGGTATCAAGGCCCGCACTGTCAGTTTGCGTCGTTTTTAGCCGTGTTGTCTTCACAATAACTTGAACCACACGATTGGTGCACACACAGAAAGCGAATGTGAACTTGGCTACCGCCACTAACAGTTCCGATGTTTTCATCAATCTGATGACTCCAGCTGAGACCGGAAATCACACTTCTGTGCAACATGTGCACCAAGTAGAACTTAAAGGGGCCCCTGAAATGCCACTTGCAGCAATAGTATAATAGAATAAATCCATAGAGGGGATCAGCATGAGCATTCTGGTCAAATTTGAAAGCTTTAAGAGGAGCATAAAAATTAACAATAAATTTTTAAAAAGTTTTCCTGGCGACTGTTCGCGAGCGAATGGGGTGACACAACCCTGCGAGCACCTCTCGCGAACCTCCCATGTGATGTCATTCGGGCTTATTGGACGCGCCCGCTCATTGGACGTCCCCAAGTTACGCGGGCGGGACGATCGCCCATATCTTCGGGACTGATAAAGCTAGCTTAAAACTTGTTGCGTTGCGGTGACGCTCGATGGGCTGCCTATTGCTTGTGCCTATTTTAAAATCTCAGTAAATAGCTCTATATGGGCCCTTTATTATGACACGAAGAGCATTTCGTCTCTTCGCAGAGGATACATAATCGCAATTGTACCATCAGTTCAGTCGTTCAGTCGTATCCGACTCTTCGTGACCCTATGGACCATGTCACGCCACGCTTTCCGGTCTCTCACTATCTTCCTAACATCACATAACTTCATCTGCAGTGCCTTGAGGATGCCATCTAACCATCGCGTTCGCTGCCTACCCCTTCTCCGGCGACCCTCAACCTTTCCCAACATCAAATCTTTCTCCAGCCACTCCTCTCTTCTCATCAGATGACCAAAGTAGCTGAGCTTTAACTTTAGAATTTGACCCTCCAGTGAGCAGTCAGGGTTTATGGTCGACAATATCGACTGATTTGATCTTCTGGCAGTCCAAGGAACTCTCAATAGTCTTCGCCAGCACCACAATTCAAACACCATTCTTAGGCGGTCAGCCTTTTTCACAGTCCAACTCTCGCATCCACACATCACAACTGGAAAGACCGTAGCACGAGTTATACGGATCTTGGTTGGCAGGCTAATGTCTGTGCTCTTTACTGGGCGGTCGAGGCTAACCACAGCTCTCTTTCCCAGAAGCAGGCGTCTCCTAATTTCATGGCTGCAGTCTCCTTCCAAGGTAATCTTGGAGCCCAAGAAGGGAAAATCTGTCACAGCTTCCACTTCTTGTCCATTGATGCTCCAGGACTTGATAGGGCAAGACGCCATGATCTTTGTCTTTGTAATGTTCTGTTTAAGCCCGAACTTCTCACTCTCTTCTTGTACGCGCATCAGAAGTCTCTTGAGTTCCACTTCACTTTCTGCCGTTAAAGTGGTATCATCCGCATATCTAAGGTTGTTGATACGTTTTTCCAGCAATCTTCACTCCAGCTGAAGACTCTTCCAGACCGGCCTTCCTCATGATGCACTCTGCATATAGGTTAAATAGGCAGGGCGACAGTATTCAGCCTTGCCTCCCTCCTTTCTCAATCGGAAACCAATCAGTAAGACCATGCCTAGTTCTGGCTGGGGCCTCTTGCCCTTCATACATGTTCCTGAGGAGACAGATGAGGTGAATTGGACTCCCATCTCTTGGAGAGCTTGCCACAATCTGCTGTGATCTACGCAGTCAAACGCTTTCCCATAATCAATAAAGCAGAAGTAGATGGGTTTCTGGAACTCTCTTGCTTTTTTTGCTTTGAAGGCATTCTTACTTGAAGGCATTCTTGCTTTGAAGGCATTCTGATCTATTGTACCATATCGAGGCTCAAATATAGACTAGGTAAAAACTACAGGAATGATTCCCCTCCAGTGCTACATGTTATAGGCACGACGGTGTAGGCCTTCGTGCATTGCCGCTTTCCACCACCTTGTCAGGATGATTGTTCGTATTCTCCCCACCCCACCCCTTCCCTTAAGCTTTGTTTTCGCAAATCGAAATATTCAGCCATATCGCTGGTGTCGTTCTACGCCTGTCGGCTTCTTGGAAGCAAGGGCGAACACCTGCTGCGCAATTCCTAAATCTCTGAGAGCATGGATGGAGACGCTTAGGTTTCACGTGTTCAATAAAGTGGCATTCCTGAAGTGCAATGTGCACAGGCTCGGCTCGTGCTATCACCCAGAAGCAGCGTGCCACGTCCATGAAGAAGTAGCTTAAATAATCACTGAACTTGTCAGCGCTTTTGACATAGGTGATGAATAGTTTGTTCAAAGTTCAGGAATTTTACAGTTAAAGACAATAACTTGTCAGCGCTTTTGACATATGTAATGAATAGTTTGTTCAGAGTTCAGGAAATCTACACTTAAAGAGAATAAAAAACAGTGTCATGACTGTCGGATAATGTGAGCGTCCAGAGGCGACACGAGGTTTAGAAAGAAATTCCAGAGAAATTGAAACGGAGGTGTATGCACTCTTCATGTAGCATTCGGCAGCAGGCATCCCCGTTTATTTATAAGAAGGTTTCCGAGGGATTCTTATTTCTATATGAATTAGTAGATCAGAGATAACTCTACAAGATAACTCTTATCGCTGATATGAGATAGAAGATGACGGCAGTGATTTTGGTAACTTCGAGGTGCTCTATTAGTTCGTGGACGTTAAGCAATGATTTGTATTTTTTGCAGAGGCTTTAACGAAACATCGTCATGCTACGCGGGATTCGACCGCTGTCCCGACCCTATGAAAGCCAACTTCACTCGAAGAGAGGAGGGCTACCGAGCACTTCGCGCTTTGGCCTGTGATAGAGAAGCATACCAAGGTAAGACTTAAGACGCACTTGGAAAGTTTCTTAACCAAGGTAGAAGCTCGGGAACGCTTATTATTCACTGCTGATGGAACAGCACCAAATATCGATAGAACAATTCACCACGTTTGACTTTTTTCCTGTATTTTTGCGCCGTCTGCTACAAAAGATTTCTCAGCTCGTTTTGTATAAGCACCATCAGTGTGCTCAGTGGACAACGGCCATATTCAGTGACTTTGCTTATCGCTTGAATGGAAATGTTCGTGTATTTCAGCATTTTTCATGGCGTGTTCCGATGAGCGCAGTAAATATAGTTTGGTCTGGTTTGTGAGGTTTAACGTCCCAAAGCGACTCAGGCTATGAGAGACGCCGTAGTGGAGTACTCGAGAAATTTGTACCACTCGGAGTTTTTGAATGTGCACTGACATCGCATAGCACAGTGGCGCCTTGATTTTCGCCTCCATCGAAAAGCGGCAGACAAGGCCGGGATTCGACAGTAAATATAACTAGAGACATTGTGCGTTGTATAAACAGAAATAAACAGGAATACACAATATGCCACACAAAGGTGCACTGAAATGCTCTTTTTAAAACATCGTTTTCGCTTTTAATTGGTTTATTGAGCTCTCTTGAAAAAATACATGCTTTATTCCCAGATATTATAGCAGCAAATTACGCCCACACAGAGAAAAATACACAAGGGCTGTTTGCTTACTCTGCGAATACCTGCGAAGACACCAAAAGTAATATATGTGAATGTATGTAGACACGGCGTAAATAAGAACATTATAGAAGGATACATATATGTGGTTCATTGAATCTACCACTCTAAAAAGAAGCTCAAAAGAGGCGCACTAAGTATTATGCTCGCTTGCTACCATAGTAGGTGGTGCGCCCGATACATTGCGGTAAGGATCTTTACCGGCAGCCTGGTCTTCATGCAGGAATTCTACCAGGTTTGCAACTTCATCCCTTCATCTAACCTGGGTTTCTGTTTGCTCGATGTGAACGGCATTGTGAAGAGTGCTGGACCCGGGTGGGGCGGACGCGATTGTTTCCGCGGTGCTCCAATTCGCATTGGTTACTTACCGGAGACAAATGTGCCTCTTAACGTCTACGATTCGTTCAGAATCAGTTGTCCGTGTTTTGATGTTTCCACAGGAACATTCACGTTGCTTTTTTTCTTGCAGATTGCTTTCCTGCTCCGCTGACCTAGCGGAGCAGGAAAGCGTCTGCCGGTATCGCATGCTCACGGCATAAAAGTGCATTCTGCCTGGAACGCCGGCGAAGTTTGATGCCTTCAACGGAAGTATAGTGTTCTAGAATTGACACAAGGTTGGTTGTGTTCGATGCAAGGCTCGATAACCTGCAAGCAAAGCTTTCGCTCCCCATTCGGTTGAGCAGCGTTGAACCCCTCTAATTGTTTAGCTTTCACAGACTGGCGTCGGCACGGCGGCCTGCACTCCAGTTTTAGTAATTTTGCTTAACTTAACTGCCGCAAGCAGCATGCGTAAAGAGGTTTGCATCATACTGTGTACAATAAACGCATTGACAAAAAAGTTTTTCTTTGGAATCAAATAGGATAGGTTACATAAAAACAAACTGCGCCGGTGTCCATATCTCCTCTTCTGGTCCATTCATGCAGATCCAAACGAACCAACAATCCTGGAAAACCTTGTTCAGTGAGAAGACTAGAACCGGTAGTGTTATAATTTGAATGAAGGCACGCGGTCGTTGAGGGAGGCTGTTGCAGATAAACTTTTATTAATCGTGTCTGGTTCCTGGTAGTGCAGGGTGCTTAGGTGCGCCCGCTACAATGTATCCGAGTCCAAACAAAGCTTATGAAGGTCCTGCGGCCCAGACTTGACTGTTACTTCTTCACGGTGACCGGGTATTTTCGGTAGCAAATCAGCTCATCGGCGGTTGGAATCGCAGCGCAGTCGCCGCACCAGCACGTTCCAGATGATTTATGTAGGCGGTACACTTTCTGTACTCATGTTGAATGTGGCACAACATGTTGCGTAAGCATTTTAGCCTCATTGCAAAACTGGTCGCATCTCTCTCGGTGGCATGGGCAAGCACAGAATTCACAATTGGAGCAATTGGTTCAGTTAAGGTCATGGAATTTTTTATACAAAAATACTGTGACTGTGACTTGTTCAATTTGTAATTCAAGTCCCATAATATGCCTTGTACTAGCATGAAACTTACTGTACCCGATATATTTTACCTTCACGTGGTGCCTGCAAAGGTCGTCGCAGTCGAAACCTCATAGACAGGCGCAACGTAGCAAGCGTGTGTACAAGCATCGTATTGGCGCAGAATCGCTGATGTCCGCGTCTTCGTTTCAGCGCAACAAAAAAAGGAATTAGCCAATCCACCCAGCAATCAATCAAGCTGAAGCTACAGGGAGAGGTCGTTTCTTACTAACCGTTACTGGCACTGGCGAGGAATTCTGATTTGGCCATGAGAAGCACCCTCAACCAGTTACATAGAAGTGTGCGACGGACGTTTTGATCCTCCTTATTGTGATTTATACGCACACGCTCATTAAGGGGCTATCATCCGATCCGCAGCTCTGCCCTCGACGCCTTCACCGTTTCGCGCCAATTCGGGCCTGAATTTATTGGCACGCCACAAGCTACAAATAATATCTGCTACACGTTACGTGGTATGGGGATTAAGGCTGGTTACAACGGCTCCTTACACGAGTGGCTCAATGTGGCGTGCCTAAATAGGAGGGCAGGAACATTAAATTTTAGAAAGTCTGGAGAAGGTGGCTCTGGCCGCATGTCTCGACTACGGGCTGAGTTGTCGTTGTATGCTGTCAAGGCATAAGTGGAAGACGGTTCTCAAAGTGCATGGTGGCTTAAAAAAACCGAGAGGGATAAAGATACAGCACTAATTCCAAGCGAGAAATCCCAAAGGAAAGCTACAACTACCGCTTTATTGACAGGGTTGATTTCGAGACAGTATTTTAGGGTAAATGCAGCTGAAGATAAACTTGCATAAAAACATTTCTCACGTGGTAACCCCTGCCAAGTCATTTTCGAAAAGATCTGGCAGACGCGTCGGTGCATATTAGTGCGACCTACAAATTTTCACTCGCTATTGTACTTTGTGCTCCTAGCCTAGTCATACCGACCAGCAGCAGCGGGTATTTCCACGTGAAGAAATCTTGCAAGTGAATGATGATATAATATTGCGCATTTAACCTCGCCGCGGTGGTGCAGTGGTTGGGGTGCTCGACATCGGGGCCCATAGATCGGGATTGAATCTGTGATGCGGTGGCCGAAAAGAGAAGCGCCCGTGTGCTTTGCCATGTCAGTGTACGTTAGAGGACCGCAAGAAGGCGAAATGTTTGGATCCCTTCACTACAGCTACTCCATATTCTGAGTCGCTTTGAGACGTTAAACAAACACAAAGTAAAGCAAATACAGCGTCTTTAAAAATAATTGCTTCACCTGCACTTTTCGAGCATATTTGCCTGCGAAACAAAGTCGGCACACATGCTTCGCGAGCAACAGATCGCATTAAAATAAATGTGCAAATTCAGGATGGGCATTTCTTACTATTGAGTAGGTTTCTGATTTTATGACTTCTTCAGAAAGGCTAACAATTTGTGTTTTACAGCGTTGCGACATAAACCGAGGATGTTTATCACTGTAATCTACTACGGCGGCAAAAATGGAGGAAGAAATCCATACGCGTGGTATTCCTTTTTTCCTGAAACAAAATAAATTGTTCATACGCAGCCAAAAATAGTCCCACGCTCAAAAAGCTTTTCATTGAAGTTGCAACGTAATGAAACCATATACTTTGCAAGAGTTCAAACAGGAAAGGAAATTGACGCGCAGGGTGTCTTGATCAAAATATCAAAATGAAGCAATATGCGCGGTTTTATAACAGGGGTGATTGTCTTCTAGAATCCAGCAATATGCATGAGAAGGTTCACGTCATTACATGTCTCGCATTTATTTCAAAAGAGTGCTCCTGGATAAGTGACTTGAGCTTTCAACATGTCTTGCACGTTGTACTGCACGTTGTACCACCTACTACGGCACGTGCATTATGGATATTTGTTTAGCGTAATAGATGACTACATAACTTGTGACATGTTTCTCGGCCATACCCTAATATACGCAGTACGTGTTAATAATTACCTTGTGCTCATGTGCGTGATCATTCTGCGTGCACTTTGTGCGTATCTGCATATTGTGCCGAAAATGCAAAGCATGTGTGCCACACGCGCCGCAATCGCCATAGCGAAACGGTGTAACCTCTTTGACGATGCATGATCGGCGCCTGTACGCACATTTTGCTGTATTATCATTACAGAATAAGTACTTCTCACACGTCCTTGGATAGCGCATGTATGTAAGCAAGCAAAGACTGATTTTCGCATTCCTTGAAGAAGGCCGGGCCCCGGCTAAACCGTCCGAAATAAACCATTGTTTTCGTTCGTGTGCACCTACCTCTTCTGTAACATATATATAGAAACATAGCGCAAATGAACTGGTTCAAATGAGAAGCTCAAACAATCTTTATAAACAAGTTATCAACAAACGTCAGGAGCACAATTACAAATCCAAAGCAAGGGTGATACATTGAATTACAAGAATAACAAGACGGCAGACAAAAACCAAAGAATCAGAATTCATATGTGCCTCAAAATTTGACAAATGCAAACACAAGGTAGCTATGTAGTAAGGAAATATATTCTGACGTCGATTGGGCTCAAATTAGATTGACATTTGTATTTGGTTTGAGCTAATGGCCAGTTGCTTTTAAGTGCTTGTAGTTTGCATTTAGTTCTAAAATGTAAATAAAACAAAAATACGCGCTTCGGGTGCAGATTGAGCCCTCATCCTACAGGGTGGTCTTTTGAAAAATCAACAGATTCACAATGTTGGTCCATCGTGCGATATTTTGAAGCAGACCCCTTTACGTACTAAACAGCAAGCTTTTTATGCTGTGCTTGTATTGCCATGGTCTTCATATTCTTCATTTTCAGTGACATTTCCATTAAGAAAATTAAATAGACAGTCTACTTCAGGAGCCGAGTATAAAATAATTGGCATATTCTGGCAAATCTGTCCACTCATTGGGAGTATTGATAGAAGAACGCGCAGTTTAACCAATAATTTTTATTTAATATGGATCAAGAAAGTCAGGTTTTAGTAGATGGTAGCGCGATAGTAAGCGTTTCAGCTGCTACTAACACGTCATCTCTTTGCAATGTGTCAGAAGACAAGTATTTGTGTTTATATTAACTAAAGGCAGTTTATGTTTACAATTTCAATAAATTAGAGCTATTGTTATCATTTAATCATTCTAGATTGTCTCTTAAAATGTATTCAAAAACAGAAAACTGCTCAACCAAAGACTCCGCAATACTTATAGCGGCACTGCCATCAGCAGCCCTCCTATAAGCACTATCAGTGTTTGGTATCTGCGGTAGATCTCCCCAGGTTTATTTATTCATTTCATTCTATTTCAATCTATTTTGGTAGTCTCAGTGAGAGTTAAAAAAATTACATTTTAGTTAATGACATGTTCTGCACGCGACGTAAAGTTGTGTAGAGCTGCATAGAGTTACTACACTGTGTGTAGTCTCCACAAAGTCAGTGCTTGCAGACGCGGTTTACAGCTGAGAAACCGAGACAAACATGTGGAAATTTACGTTTTAAAATTTTCTGCAGTGTTTTTGAGCTCTAAAGACGCGTATTCTTTAATTTGGCGATGGAGCTTTCGAATGAAGAAAGAAAACGAGCGCTGAAAAAGACTGCCCTTTTAATTAGGCCCCCTTCGTACATATTAAAACCCTAAACTACACTTTAAATACATGGCTAAGCATGGCAACACATCCCAAAGAAAAGCGTAAAAAAAGTAAACGGTACTAAACAAGCGTCATATTTCGCTTGTGCATAGATATATATTGCTTTCCCCTTATGTTGGCTCCCCTTGTGTAATGCTCTCGGGCTTTTAAGGGAGAAATGAATGAAATTAAACACCTGTTTAGGTTAGGTAAACCACCACCTATTTGTTATAGCCCTATACCCTAATGTTATGCCAAGTACGCCCCTTAGGTTTAAGCAAACAACGATGATAGGTAATGCTTTGAAGTTACTAAATGACATTATTAACTGTAAGCGCCTCTGTTACGTAAAAGGCAGAAGGCTCACAGAAATGATTTTAGGTGGAAAAAACTTATGCTAAACTGCGGAACTCCAACTGTAATACATTACGTACAAAATGCTCACTAATGCACTATTGCATTGGAACCGATGGTACAAACGCGCTAAGAATAGCTTAACAAAGCACATTTTTGATGTGGAAAATTACCAGCCAATGTGCAGCGCTGCCATCGATGGCTATGGTGGACACTTGCACCACCCCGTTTCAAAGGGGACGTCCTTAAGGTCTACCTATCTTCTAATCAAGACTTCTCGAGTTGCCCTGATTAAAAGAATCCGCCTGCTGGTACAAACCATGCGCTGGGTTTTAAACAAAGACACGAGGATAAGTTGTAATCGCGACCTTGCCGCAGTTAGCTTGCCTTTGTAGCCTCGCTCTAGTCGATACGCCTGCAGCGTTCATGCGCTTCTCTTTTCACCCAGGTCTTTGTGAAGCATTTTTTTTCCTCTCTGGAAAGGGCGCCACATCTCATGAGAAACGCATACCATGCGCATACTCATTGCATAGCAGGCCCATATGTAAAACATTTCAAGAGAAAACTTGTATGCAAATATGCGCAGCGAAATTTAAAGTTAAATGTTATAATGCAAGCGTCAGCGTGAGTAATTCTACTGCTTTATCCTCTGCTACTCTCAGATAACGAAGCCTAGTACACTGGGATGATGCAGAGTACTTTTAAACGACGGGCTTTAACTTTATCCAGTACTCTCCCTGAGCTCATATATGGTACCCATCTTTTAAATAAGCAAAGAATGGCGTTTTTTTATATTCTTGTTTTCAGATGCTCTCAAATTGAGATATTGCGTGGACCCTCGTAAAATGAGCGAATGCATAGAGGAAGAACACGGTGAATATGAGTATGACAGGAACTTCGAGAAATTCTTCTGTGCGTAAGTACCGTTCCAGTTTTCGTAAATGCTGTTTTAAAATACGCAGTTTCCTGATTTAATTAATTTTGATCCCAGCTTAGCAGTTTGCAAACTAGTCTTAAGAGCAACTGGATGCCGTTGATACAATAAGCTCGTCTCCAACCGCAAACAAAGGGAGCCCATGTTGTTTACGTAGATATCTGCGGTAATTGTGATAGGTCCGTGATGTCACGTGGGCGGCACTCAGCTACTGGTAGCATCATCGTCCACAAAGTTTCACAAACTCAAACACAAGCGACGACTTTAGCGCTTGCTGCATGGGCATATGCATCTCATAAGCGAGCATTAAGCATTCAGAGGGCTGGCTCAAAAGCAAGCTACTTAAGCTTATTTCATAAAACTAAACATCGTAACCTCATAATACAGAAAATGACATAGAGAGGGGTGCGGATAAGCAGTGGTATTGATGGGTTGAAAAACCCCGCAGACTATGATAACGGTTGTAATGGTTTCAGTTTATCAGTTTTTGTAGCGCTGCTGGGACTATTGTTGTGTTAATGTTTTCTTTGCTCTGCAAGCCGCTGGGTGATCAGGTTCTTATTGCGTCTGTTATAAAGGTAACGCATACTAAGTATTTTAACAAGTTGGAATAACACGGCCAGCACTAGCTAGTTCAAGGTTGAGAGGCCCGAAATCGGTTCTTTTATGTTTTTGCCGCACCAGAAGTGGTGGAATAGTAGTGGCATTCGGGAGCATACGGTTGGTGCGGTATTATGGTAGTCCTTTGTAACAACTTATCTATTTTATTTATTTTATTCATTTTCCATACCCTCAATCACCGAAGTATTATAGAGGGGAATGACCTGATATACATAACAATATGTAAACTGTAGCGACTAAACAAAATGCTAACAAAGTGTGGTTCTATGTTTCCGTGCAGTGTAATATAAACATTAACGAAAGGAAAATCATATCATCGCTGCAGCAAACTACCCGCGAGTGAATGTTTCGGTCGAAACAAGTAGAGAATTTGCTTTAGATGTTCCGCTGGGCTTGTTCACGAAGCATTCATGAGCCCCAAAAGTCTCGTTATCACAAAATTGACCTGAATTGCTCCTTTACAAATTAAGAGCGGAAGAGCGGTACACTAACTTGCACTCTCTTTCGGGCAACGCAGTGCTCTAAATAAAGCTCATCATGCACTAAGTGCAACGCTGCAGAGCTCATAACCCCAGTAAATTGAAGCAAAGACTACAAGCTTAAAACGCTGGGCTAGTTGGTTTCGAATACAATTGTGATTTGTGATTCCAGCGCACAAAAACACACGGGGACGAAGATACAGAAGAAACCACGAACCGTGGATTTCAGTTGAGGTTTATTTCAAAAGATGTTTATGTGCAAAGGGGACGCAAGGGCATAACAATATTCCACGATGTCAAACATCAACCCCTTATAGTGGGCACGAGTACCACATCACACACTTTTATCACATCGACGCACCTTCTCATCTCCTACCTGGCTGATCGAACGCGTTTCCCTTATTGTATTACTTTTTGCTTTCCTCGGTAGCGCCGCAGACGGGCCGCTAATATAGTTCGTTTTCATCAAAAGAACTGAATTTTTTTTTACTCTTAAATTTTCGTAGCACCTGGGACATTTACAAAAACGCCGTACATGCTGGCTTGTGCGAGCAACGGCAAATCTGGTCGACTATAGGTGACCACTGCCAGTTACAGAATGAGCGTCCAGCTATGCTCGAACAAACGTTCAGCGTCCCGTCTGTCCGATGTACCGTTTGCCACATGCGAGAGGGATGTTGTACACCACGCCAACCTCACATTTAACGAGGGGTTGCAACAATATTGGTGCGTCAGATTCGATGTATATATTATTGCGGCGCCCAGATTTCGACGACGACGAGAAAGGGACCATCGTGAAAAAGGGAAGAGGACGAACGGTCGGGTCATGCTGGGGGTTCTAGCAAGCGGACTCAAGCTACCGACGCTTCTCGTACGGGCAATAAAACCTCGCTCCTAACACTTTGGTGAGAGATGCGGCGTACACGTTCCCCAGATACCCCGAAGGCAGAAGAAAGTTTATGTGATAGTTGATGGTGTGCCAGTTATGGCTTTGGCTGATACTGGCGCCACCGCATCTGTTAAGAGTGCTGATTGTATCACCTTGGACGGAAAGTTTTCTCAGTGGGACAAAAGAGTGCAGTTTTATGGTGTTAGTGGCGAGTCGTTGCCTGCTATTGGAGTTCGCAGCATTGACGTCTCTTTGGGTCATGAAGTGTCCAGTGCGGAAATGGCGGTGCTTGCACAATCAACGCAATACGTTACCCTTGGGCTCGACTTTTTGAAGATGTGTTGTGCCAACGTCGACTGTCATACTGATGAGATTAGCTTCGACCAATGTCTTAACTCAGCTCTTTTGGAAGGCTAGTGTAGCGGTGTCACTGTGTTTTATGTTTCCGAAGATATTATTGGGTCTCCTTCGTCGGCTGTGTGCGTACCGGTTTCCTGCCGCGACACCACAGACGACAGGTTCGATGCAAGTGTAAAACCAATGCACGACACTTGCCTAAAGAAAAATGTATTGATTTCACAGGCTTTGTGCGAAAGGTGGCACTTCGCGGTGGATTCTGAATTCCGACACCGAGCCTGTTGTTCTGCCCAAAGACTTGAATCTTGATGGCATCACTGCACCAGTGATTTCTGTCCGGAAGAAGGACGACACACGGCGCTTTGCATTAATTATCATCGTCTGAATGAAGTCACTATGAAAAACGTATATCCTCTGCCTCGTATAGACGATGCCATCGACTGTCTTTGTTCAGCGTCCTACATTTCTGCCGTACATATGATCTGGTTATTGGAAAATTCCCGACCCAACATACCCGGCAACCCAACATAAGACGGTTGCGATTACTGATCTCGAACAGGGCATCCTGAATAGTGTAGTTGAACGGGCCTTAGCCAGCCTTGCTAAGAACAAAGCTAGCGAAATTGATGGCATTTCAGCTGAGTTGCTTCAAAACCTCAACCATGGCGCTGTTAACATTCTGTATACATTATGTCAGCAAATTTCGACAATCCTGCAGTGGCCGCAGGTTTGGAGGAGGTCAGTTTTCATCCCCATCTCAAAGAAAGGCAGTGCCAAAGATTGTTCCAACTACCGCACGACCGCGCTTATTTCGCATGCTAGCAAGGTGATGTTGAAAATCCTCCAAGGTAGGCTGCAGCAGTATGTGGATCGGGAGCTTCCGGACGTGCAAGCGGGGTTTCGCAAGGGCAGAGGAACTAGAGACCAGATTTCCAACCTTCGCTGGATCATGGAAAAAGCAAGAGAGTTCCAGAAACCCATCCATTTCTGCTTTATTGATTATTCCAAAGCGTTTGACTGCGTAGATCACAGCAGATTGTGGCAAGCTCTCCAAGAGATGGGAGTTCCAATTCACCTCATCTGTCTCCTCACGAACCTGTATGAAGGGCAAGGGGCCAAAGTCAGAACTGGACACGGTCTTACTGATTGGTTTCCGATTGAGAAAGGAGTGAGGCAAGGCTGCATACTATCGCCCTGCCTATTTACCCTTATGCGGAGTCCATCATGAGGAAGGCCGGTCTGGACGAGTCTTCAGCTGGAGTGAAGATTGTTGGAAAACGTATCAACAACCTTAGATGTGCAGATGATACCACTTTAATGGCAGAACGTGAAGAGGAACTGAAGACACCTATGATGAGCATACAAGAAGAGAGTGAGAAGTTTGGGCCTAAACTGAACATTAAAAAAACAAGGCCATGGCGTCTTGCCCTATGAAGTCCTGCAGCATCAAGGGACAAGAAGTAGAAGCTGTGACAAATTTTTTTCTTCTTGGGCTCCAAGATTACCCCGGAAGGAGACTGCAGCCATGAAATTAGGAGACGCCTGCTTCTGGGAAAGAGAGCCATGGCTAGCCTTGTCAGTCAGTCAGTCAGTTCAGTCGTTCAGTCGTGATCCTATGGAGAATATCACGCCACTCTTTCCGCCTAGTAAAGAGCAGAGACATTGCACTGGCAACCAAGATCCGTATCACTCATGCTATGGTATTTCCAGTTGTGATGTATGGATGCGAGAGTTGGACTGCAGAAGGCTGGTCGCCGAAGAATTGACGCGTTTGAGTTTTGGTGCGGGCGGATACTCTTGAGAGTTCCTTGGACGGCCAGAAGATCAAATCAGTCGATATTGTCGACCATAAACCCTGACTGCTCATTGGAGGGTCAAATTCTAAAGTTAAAGCTCAGCTACTTTGGTCATCTGATGAAAAGAGATATGTCGCTGGAGAAAGATTTGATGTTGGGAAAGGTTGAGGGTCACCAGAGAAGGGGTAGGCAGCAAACGCGATGGTTAGATGGCATCCTCGAGGCGCTGCAGATGAAGTTATGTGATGTTGGGAAGATAGTGAGAGGCCGGAAAGCGTGGCGTGATATGGTCCATAGGGTCACAAAGAGTCGGACACGACTGAACGACTGAACTGAACTGATTGGCAAATTCCAGTGCATTCATCCGCCATAGAGAAAACTGCATTTATTATGCCCGATGGCCTTTACGAATTTAAGGAGATGCCACTCGGCCAGTGTAATGTGGCAGCCACCTTCGAGAGATTCGTGAATTATATACTTCACGGATTAAAATGGAAGGTCTGCATGTGCTACCTGGACGATGCGGTAATTTTCGGCAAGACGATCAGCGAACAGAACTACCGATTAGATCTTGTGCTGGACAATGCGTAAAGCAGACCTTGTGATGAAATTGAAGAAATGCCATTTTGGTGCTCCCCAAGCGCTTATTTTCAGGCACCTCGTGAATCAAGATGGTGCAAGACCTGATCCCGCCAAGACTGAAGCGGTCGGGACCTGCTAGCCCCCCGAGTCACTCAATCAGCTGCGTAGCTTTCTGGGCTTATGCTCAAACGTTCACCGTTTTATTCATCGCTTTACGGACATCGCACACCCCCGGACAAACCTCCTTCACAAAGATGGGCCTTTCATGTGGACATCTGAGTGCAACTGTGTCGTCCGCCAACTAAAGTTCCTTGTCACGTCTCATCCCGTGCTCCGACACTTTGATTCAAAAGCGACCAGAGAGGTTCAGATATGAGTGGTGTTGGAATTGGTGCAACTCTTATGCAGCTCTGCGAAGGCAAGGAGCTCATTGTTGCCTACGCCAGTCGATCACTTAGTAGGCCGGAACGGAATTACACCGTCACAGAGCACGAATGCTTAGCCGTTGTGTTTTGCTACACAGCGTTTTCGATCCTGTCTTTATGGACACCAATTCAATGTCTTCACCGCCAACCATGCGCTCTGTTGGTTAATTAACCTCTGGGACCCGTGCGGCCGCATTGCGCGGTGCGCCCTGCGGCTACAAGAGTATGATTTCACAATCGTGTACAAAATAGGTCGTTGGCACGCTGACGCAGATTGTCTTTCGCGCCTTGCTCGACGGACGAAGCCTGATGCCGATAATTTCGACAGTTGCGTCGCGTCGGTGTCACCAGCTATTCTCAACATGACGACTTTCAAAAACGTCCAACGCAAAGATCTAACCCTACAGTCTGCTTTGGCAGAAGCTCAAGACCCACCAGTTGGACATAACTTGCGTCCGTGATGGCCTGCTTTAGAAGAAAAACTATTCTTCTACGGGGCTCCGCTTCCTCCTAGTTGTTTCAAAGAGCCATGTATACTTCTGTTTTGCAGGCCATGCACGATGACTCTAGCTCGATCCATCTTGAAACTGTGCGCCTAAAAACGGTTCTATTGGCTGAAAATGCGACCGATGAACGAGAGGTACGTCACCAGCTGAACTCAATGTCAGCGCTATATATAAACGTCCCACAAGCGATGCAGCGGGGCACCTTCACCCCATGACTCCACCTGGTGTACCATTTCATCAAGTGGGCGTCGATCTCCTAGGTCCCCTTTCGCTATCAGATAATGTAAGCCGTTAGATTGTTTATGTTGTCTACCTCACTCGGTATTGCACCAATGTGTCCTGATTTCGGCTTCGGCCAAAAGTCCTCCGACACGAACATTCGCGAGTTATTTATTAGCGACCATTGTTGCTAGCTCACCGCCGACGTCGTGGAGCAAAGCAGTTGCTGTGTTCGTGTGCCTGGCATTTTCACCATTTATCGCCTTGCCACCCTCAGACGACGAACGGCCTGACTGAACGTACAAACCTTGCAATCATGAACATGCTGTCCATGTACATTGATGTCAAGCACAGGAACTTAGACAGCAACCTACCATTTATCTCTTGCGCTTTTAATACCTCCCGCCATCAGACTACTGGCTTCAGCCTATTTTTTTTTGCTTTACACTCGTTACCCACGATACGCCCTGCGCACCATCCTCCCTCTTCCTGCCGGTCCTGATGAAGATTCCTCTGTCTTGGAGACACTCTGCCTCGCCGAGGAAGCTCGCCGCCTTGCTCGCCTTCGTATTCTTGCATCTCAGTATCGCTCAAAAGCATGCTACGACGCTCACCACCGTCACGTCACTTATCAACCTGGGGAGTTGGTCTTGCTGTGGTGGCCTGTCAGGAAGCGGGGCTTGTCCCAAAAGCTGCTGTGCGACTATGATGGACCCTTTGTCGCCCTTGCCCAACTCATCGAGCACAATTACCGCATCGCCCACCTCACGACCAGCGGCCGTTGTTCCGCGAAAAGCGAAGACGTACACGTTGCTCGCCTGAAGCCTTTCTCATCACGCGACGTCGTTTTACTCGCCCTGCGGGCTTCAGCTGCGTAGTGGGAAGTGTGACGTCCAGATCGAGACGATGAGGAGAAAGGGACGATCGTGAAAAAAGCAAAAGGCCGAACGGTCGACTTGTGCTGGAGGCTCTAGGAAGCGGTCTCAAGCTTCGGACGCTTCTCTTACGGACTATAAACCTCGCTCGTAACAATATTTTCAGCACATTGTCGTTGTCTTGTGACACGACTGATTATATAAACACAGGTAAACGGCAAAGAAAATAAGCGGTTACTTCCTTACTTTCCTCATCCAAATAACAATTTCAAAGAAATTCGTCCTCACACACAAAAAAAGAAACAATGAGTAAGAGAACGCAGAACTTCTTTATGACCTTCTTTGGACAAGGCTAGCGTCTGTCGTTTTCATATGTGTTATTTCCGTCCATTATGTCTTAATAGGCGCATGAAAATATGATTTTGGGGATAATTTTGGCGAAATGTAACACTTTTGGATAGGCGCTTGCTTAGGCTCTTTAAATATAACGTTTCGAGCACTCTGTTTAACTGTCGGTTGATTATTTCTTCTTTTTGTTTAGTTTCATACCTTACTCTATCTAGAAGCAAGCGCAAAAACTAGCACGAGCTCATCTTACGAGCTAGAATGCTGCGCTCCTTGCTTTTCAGGTAACAAACGCTCCGCAAAATTTTGCATATTACCATCCTTTCGCAATGTTTAAGAAGTACATACACCTCGAATGGGTCTTTGCCAAATAGTAGGCTCAAGTTCGCCACAGCGCATCAAATTTGCTAGTAAGGTTGGCAACACAACGCAAGGACAATTAATCAAGAATATTAGAGATTACCATACCAAGAGCTCTGTTTGCAGCTTCAAGTGAAGCTATCATGCTTGATATCTTTTCAGGTACAGTCCGACCCAGAAGGCCTGCTACGACAGGGCATGGAATGCTTCTTGTACACTCCCTCTGGAGACGAGAAAAACAGCAGTTACCCGAATTATGACCACTGGAGAGTTGATACACGACTGCGAAAGGTACTCACTGACCCATGGTTGTCCAGGAAGTGAAGGGGCCCATCTTCTTATGTCTGGCAAGATTAGCATATATATTTCGGCACATATTAGCGATATATTTTACCTATAGTGTCGCTGATTGTTTTATTAAGGAAACAAATTCTAGCAGCCCGATTTAGGTAGTTCACTGCATTAAGTATTCCTTAAGCCTGTATTTTTATACAACCCTGAGAGCTAGATGCCCACTGTTTATGAGGCTCGCTTCGTGGCAAGAATAAGTAATTTATAGGGAAAGTCAGCGTTGCAGTGAAACCAAGAGGTTGTTAAGATTTAAGCGCGGTTGTTAGGTTTGAGCATTACTCGGTGACCTCGCACACACGTTGGGGCTGACTGCGAAGTTCAAACTATTTGCGAAGGGTCATATGGAATTGCGGCACCGAATGTAATCAGGATGTCATGTCACCGCTCTGAACTCTTACATAACTACGTATGTTATAACGCGACTGCTTTTTGGGCTCCGTTCCGCGGAAAACGCGATGTCGGCATTTGGTTGGAACGCGAAAATCAGAAGTAATCAAACAGTTAAAATTTTTCGGGAGCTTCCAGAGTCGAAAGCGGCTCGTAAGCAGTTCGAGGCGAACACACAATCACTCCGCCAGAGTACGGAATTGGTTCTTTGCGAATAAAGGTGGGCCCAATCTTTGCATTGCCTTATGAATTTCAGCTAATGTTTAGGTGCGTCATTAGAAATAAAATAATTACGGAAGTAATAATTAAGCTAGTAGCAAACAACATTTCCGCTTTGTTCACCTCTTTGTTTGCCTCTGTAACGGCACACTGAAAAATTGTTTCGATTACACGGCACTGCTGCCAAAGATGGCGCGAGCCGCAATCTGATTCAAAGCATTATAAATCAGTCCATCTTCTTCAAGGTGTGGGGTGTAAACGCTATTGCGTTTAACTTTTAAAAGCGAAGCTTACGGGTCCTCAGATTTTGTTCTACAGCATTTAGGTGTCCAGTGAACGCAACCGTATTTCAATAAAATGCCCACACGATACCGCGTAGAAGTATATCAAAACGTCGTGATTTCGGGCAGTTCATATGATTGTTTCATTCAATATCCGGATTCGTGGCTTCTTGTGGTCAATCCAGAATATTTTTTGCATGATGCTGTCGCTTATTCCGTAGTTCCTCGCGAGTTTTAGGCAGGGAAAAGCCTGTTGGGAGGAATAACCGGTTTGCCATGGCATATAAACAAATATGAGATAATTTGGATCTCTACTTCGCACTTTACCTCACGGGTAGTGCTCTCCACAGCCTTTTTAGATTGATTAACGGCAAGAGAACATCCACGTGCAACTATCTGGAATGGTAAGCCTGGCGAGGGTTGCGTGTTCGTGTCTTTTGGTTCCTTCGTGTCCTTGGGGTCGTTCTCTAATCTTGTCTCTGGTCGCTTCGTCTGTGCTCCTTGTCTTGAGATCCGGGCTAGGGGCGGGGCGGCGGTAGTCGCGGCTGGCCGGATATGGCCAGGAAGGGCTGGGGCGAAGCTGCGTGATTAAATTCCAGGGATTTTGGTAAACGGTCCCGGCGTGCCAATGGCGCCGATGATCCAATGGAAAGATAGGGATGACGTACTTGCACCTCCAACCAAAATGTTACCTGGTGACAAGCAAGCAGACGGCACAACATGGCGATAGGGTGAACGATAATTTTAACAGCGCACGAGGGCTCCTATCGCGCCAGTGCCGATTTTATTAGCAACAATACAGCACAATTTAAATTCTCTACTTCGATGATTTCTCCGTTCCGCATGAAAGAAATTGCAGGATGATTAGAAAAATCGTCAACAAGTTGCACGCTTGTTTGGATGGAATTTCGACTAGAAGGTAACAAAACGGGTGACCGTTTGGTACCCAGCTTCTGCCTATTGCATTTAGGTTCATGATTTAAAGCCAAAGGTCAAGAACATGAGTACGTTTTAGCACTAATACTGAACTTTGCCTGTTTTTGCGCAGATGTCTGTGTTTCTGGAGGCTGAATAGTGAATCTTACACAAGCAGTCCAGGCAGAAGAATATCGGCATTTCTGAGAGTTAATAAGTCAAACTGTGTCTTTACATCCTCGAAAAGGAATACTCCTTATTTAGGCTTAATCAAGAGGTGTCAAAAAACTATTATTTTGCCTAAATGTAGCCTGTTCACCTAGTTTTAAATATTGTTTCTAATGAATTAGCAACCTGCTTGGAAATTAAGTGTTTTAAAAAAGAATAACAATTCTAAGAAATTAAGTGTCTTCAAAACATGTTCTGGTTTGGAATACCTAATTGAAGATACCGTCTTTCGGCAAATATTTTCGTTGTCATGTGCCTCGATGTATTATGCAAGCCCTTGACAGGTTGCAGAGGAGAGTCGTTTTTAAGCGCCTAATTAATATCTGAATTAATCTGATTATCTAAACTTCCAGTCGCATCGTCTTCCCTGTCCTCTACAAATAAGGGTGCAATGTTCAAATAGAAAGGTATCTAAACTTAAGAGCAACATAAAACTGTAATGAGGGTTTTTAACTTCCATGCGTCTTTTTCCAGGATGTATCAACGAGCACCCAAGCCTCGTAGTACCAACACCACCGCAAACGATCCTGAGGCGCCTGGTAACTGTTCGGCTGAGATATCCGAGTTAAAAAATCTCCAGGCGAAGGCGTTGCAGACCCTCTACTCACTCCTCGAGAAGGTCGAAGCGATGGAAGAGGCTGACAAAAAAGAGCGCATAGAAAACGCCAAGATCGCCCATCAGCAGACGAAGTCAATCGAAGCTCTTGAATTAGTTGTGCAGGGGCTACAGAGAGACATCGCTCAGCGGCGGCTGTCTGAATCGCAAACTCCCAGTGAGAGGAGCCGCCGTGGTCTCTTCTGAAACGTCATTCTAAAAATAACTGGCAGATGCACACTGGTCGGGCATCTGTAACTTCTGTGCTAGCTCTATAGTGCAAGTATTCTTTAAAATGGAGTTATTATCAAGCTTCACCTTGAGAAATAAACCGCACAGCAACAACGCCTACCACGTGAAGTAAAGGCACTGTACCTGTCACACTTCTGGGTGGGCGCCTGAACGGCGCTGTAAAGGAACGAAGAAGGCAGGAGGTTAAGGAGAGAAACAGGCGCCGCAAGGGAGGCTTATGGAGCGATTACGACCACCTGGAAAATTTTAACGTCCCAAACGGGATGGCTGGTAATGAAGTCCAGCTACTGAACCCAGGTACCGGGGTTCGAGCCCGACCACCGGCGTCCTCATTTTAATAGAGGCAGAACGAAGAGGCCTCTGGGTGGTGATGGTGATAAATATTAATGTTCCGAAAGAGAGGTTGCGATTGTGAAGACCCCGCTACACGGTTACTATTCTTAATCCGCGACATCGCACAACGAGGCCCCGTCTCGTGCCCGCTTTAGTAGAGCCTTGGGCCTCCATGTGGGGAGCTGCTGAGGATGACAGTCTCTCATGCCTCTCGGTAGGGGCAGAGGAAGGGGGAAGGGGAGGATTCTGAGCACATTCCCACACCATGCGATAGATACTGCACATCTCTGGACAGTGCGGGCAGCGCCCAACGATGTTGTGATCAAAGTTTAATTCGGGCAGGGCAGAGAAAAGTTCCTGTCTGCAGGCGTCGCGGAGTTCACTCCTTCGCCTTATTCAGCCCCTTGGGCAGGGCCTGCTGGAAGCAATGGCTGCCTCAGTAATTTTCTACGATTTCTATGAGCCGCAGAAACTGTTGATGAGCCTCTGAGCCAGGAGAGAAAGGATGAGAAGCCCGGTTCCTAAGCGCTCGAGAGCCTCTGAGTTGCCTCAGGAGCCTAGTAGGCAGGAATTGAGGTGATGCCTAAGCGGTGCGTTGTCAATGCCCGTTGCAGATCCCTAGGTAGTCGAAATGACTCCTGAGCCCTCCAGAATGGCACATCTTTTCAGTTCCAGCTCCGCCTTTCTCCATTACCTTACGGAGCGGTCAGGTATCCACAGAGAACTCTAGATATACTTCGTTTTTCCTTTCCTCTAAAGCAATTTCAAATTTAAATAACTTAACGTGGACTGGCATCGCGCTGCACAAGGAAAGGTTTGAGCTTCATATCGGGATGTGGAATCAGCGGTCGGGTTCTAGGGTGGGTGCTGATGGTGTCATAACAACACACTGTAATATCAGTATGGGTTAAATATCATCAGGTTGTTGAAAATATTCCGTACCCATCCACTATGGCCCTTTTTCCACTCCCTCTTTCCTCCCTTTCCTTACGGCGTGGTGAAGTGTCCGCCTTGAAGTGGGACATATACTGCGTCTTTCCTTTTGCCTACCCCAAATCACAATTTTATCAATAAACACAGAACCCGGGCCTGTTTCGTACACAAGTCTGTGTTCCTATTTGTTACAGCAAGAAATGAAGCATTGCAATAAACATGGAAACTCTCATTGTGTTCTATATCAATAGGGCTATTGCCCGACACAAGGTTCAGCAGCACTGAACCACATTTCACTTTTTTAGTGCATATTTTACGCCAACAGCATACAGCTTGTTCGCCAAAGGAGCCATATTCGTCGCAAACTGAGGAAAGCGTCTAAAAAAATACGCACTTGATTCCGGATTAAAAGCTTAATGAAACCGTACTTTCTGAAGCGTTGAGCTTCCCATGCAACATTCATCATCTTGTTGGAATCTTTTTGTAGCGGTAAAAACACGGACACAAAGAATACGAAACACAAGGGACACCCGCTAGCGGGTGTCCCTTGTGTTTCGTGTTCTTTGTGTTCGTGTTTTTACCGCTACAAAATGATTCCAACAAGAAATTACCAACTAGCCCAACTTGACGTTTTAACGAAGATTCATCATCTGTTTAAGATGGAGGCTAGTTCATGACAGGCAGTCAAACAGATGACATATTCGCCTCTGACAAGTGTAAATATCTGCATAAAAGTGCCAGCAGAGAAGTATGATACATCGCCTTCTTTACCCCCAAAACGAACTGAAAGAAACAAAAAGCACATTTGTATTTAGATGAAAGTTATATAGGCGCTTCAAGCCTCATCTCAAGGCGAAGCAGGAGCAGCGTGGCTTTTTGGGCTTGTTGGTACATAGTTATAATACACTATAGCGCAGCAAAAGGCGAGGACACAAGAGATGAGAGACGAACACCACGAGCGCTCGTGGTGTTCGTCTCTCATCTCTTGTGTCCTCGCCTTTTGCTGCGCTATAATGTAATTGAAGCATGAGCTTCGCCCAGACGTTTTGAGTAACAAAATGTGCGTTGTATAAATCTGGTTTCTGTACCCACAGTTTTCTAATAAGCGATTTATTGTCGTGAAGAGGATAATCAGCGTAATAGCAGGAAGAAGTAAGAGTCCTTAGCAGTCATAGAGGGCAAAGTCGGTTGTCCTTGTATGAGAGGCGTTTTTTACTTCGGGCTCAGTATGCAGGAGGTGGGCGGTAAACTCAAGGCAAGAATGGGACATTATATTATCTGGCTTCTTTTTTCCAGGGTGTAACAATATTGTCACGTGCTTCTGGGCGTCAGGAAAGGAAGAAGAGGCTAGAGAGAAGACGAAGAAACGGAAGACACAGTGGTGTGTGCTGGTGTTCCTTGCGTGACTCGCAGTGTTTTAGACTACCAATAAACACCCCCGTTACGTACTGAGTACGTAACAGTTGTGGTGGAGGTGCGGGGTGGATCAACACGGATCCCCGTTGTCTTCGACGAAGCCGCCGGCTCGCTGGTTTGCCACCCCTACCACCTAACATGGCTCAAGACGGCGAAGCTGACCGAACAACACCTGCGGTGAGCAACTGGCAGCACTACCGCGAGCCGCGCACATTTGGTGGAAAACCTGACGAGGACGTCGACCAGTCCAACTACGAGCGGGTGAGCCGGTACAATCGTTGGGACGCGACCGTTAAACTAGCGAACGTAGTGTTCTTCTTGGAAGGCACTGCCCTAGTTTGGTTTGATAACCATGAAGACTAACTTACCAGCTGGGATTGTTTCACAGAAGAGATAAAGGACTGCTTTGGCGACGGATCCGCGAAGAAGAAACGCGCAGAACAAACTTTGATGCAGCGGGCCCAGGTACCTGGCGAGACATACACCGCATATATCGAGGATATTGTGAAATTGTGCAAGGTGGTAAACTCTCGGATATCCGAGAAAGATAAAGTGGGGCACTTGCTTAAAGGTATCGCTGTAGATGTCTATAATTTTCTTATCAGCAAAGAAAATTTGAACTCTACAGCTGACTTCATCAGGCACTGCCGCATATCCACTTCCACGTATTGACGATGCAATCGACTGTCTTCATTCGGCGTCATACTTCTCCTCGGTAGACTTGAGATCGGGGTACTGGCAGATACCGATGAACCCAAGTGACAAAGAAAAGACGGCATTTGTGACCCCCAATGGTCTCTATGAGTTCAACGTAATGCCCTTTGGATTGTGCAATCCGCCTGCCACGTTCGAACGATTCATGGACACCATTCTGCGTGGACTCAAGTGGAAAATTTGTTTGTGCTATTTGGACGACATTGTGATCTTCGGCAAGACCTTTCAGGAACACAATAGCCGCCTCGCCATCGTTCTCGATTGCATTGAGAGAGCAGGCCTCGTCCTCAACTCTAAGAAGTGCCACTTTGGCGAACGCCAAACAATTGTTCTTGGTTACTTGGTCGATAAGGATGGTGTTCGGCCGGATCCTCAGAAGATTGCGGCTGTAACCAGCTTTACAGCACCGAAATCAGTGAAGCAGCTTCGGAGCGTTTTAGGACTATGCTCCTATTTTCGTCGTTTTGTGCCCAGATTCGCTGACATCGCAAACCCGCTCACGTGCCTTGTGCACAAAGATGCACCGTTCAATTGGACTACTGACTGCGACTCTACCTTCCGCCACCTCAAATTCCTTCTGACATCAGGACCTATCCTACGTCACTTCTGTCCTTCTGCCCCCATCGAGGTTCACACCGACGCTAGTGGCGTAGGCGTTGGTGCTGTGCTCATCCAGCGTCATGGCACCGATCAGCACGTGATAGCTTATGCTAGTCGTTCGCTGAGCAAGGCGGAGCGCAACTACATCGTTACTGAACAAGAGTGCCTCGCAGTGGTTTTTGCGGTGCAACGATTCCGTTCCTACCTATTGGAAATGTTTTTACCATCGTCACTGACCACCATTCGCTCTGTTGGCTCGTAAATCTTCGTGACCCTTGCTGCCGGCTCGCTCGATGGGCATTGCGGTTGCAAGAATTTAACTTCACTGTGGCATACAAAAGCGGCCGCCAACATGCTGACGCTGACTGTCTGTCACGCTTGCCGCTTTCATCAACTGGTAGTGATGATGACAACTTTGATGACTACCTGGCGCCTATCTCGGCAACGTTTCCTGACCCTCAACTGTTCCAGACAGAACAACGCAACGATCAGACTTTGGCGCCGCTCTTCTCTGCCGCTCATGATTCAAGAGATGCGCGTTTCTGCGTTCGTGCCGGCCTACTTTACAAGAAGAATTTCCACCCTGGAGGTGCACGTTTTCTCCTCGTCGTGCCGGAAAACCTCCGCATTCCCGTTCTTGAAATGATGCACGACGATACCACGTCGGGCCACTTGGGTGTCGCCCGGACCCTTCATCGCACACAGGAACGCTTTTACTGGCCGAAAATGCGTCAAGTCCTTCAGCGCTATGTAGCCAGTTGTGTCAAGTGCCAGCAGTACAAGCTCCCTACTTCCCGTCCACCTGGACCGCTGCACCCTATTGCGCCTCCGACCACACCCTTTGAGCAGGTGGGCATCGACCTCTTGGGTCCTTTTCCGCGATCTTCTAACGGTAACCGGTAAATAGTGGTTTGTGTTGACCATCTCACTCGATATTCAGAAGCAGCCGCAATACCCTCAGCCACTGCTTACGAAGTATCCCTATTTCTTCTGCGATTTCTCGTCCTGCGCCATGGCCCTCCTCGAGTTCTGATCAGTGACCGTGGGCGCCAATTTACTGCTGAAGTTATTGAAGAACTGCTTCGTCTATGCACCTGCGATTACCGTCATACAACACCGTATCACCCGCAATCGAATGGACTTGTTGAACGGACCAACCGGACTCTGACCACTATGTTGGCGATGTACGTGGACTCTGATCACAAGAACTGGGATGAAATCCTCCCTTTTATTACATTCGCTTATAACACTGCACAGCATGAGACGACTGGCTACAGTCCGTTTTACCTCCTGTATGCTCGAGTTCCCCGCAGCAGTCTTGATACCATCCTTCCTTTCTCCCTCCACAACGAGCCTTCTATTGCCACTACTTTATGTCGAGCCGAAGAAGCTCGCCGCATTGCCCGCCTCCGCATCCTAGACTCACAGGAACGTTCGAAGGAGCGTTATGACAACCGACGCCCACATGTCTCTTATGTGCCCGGTGATTTAGTGTTGCTGTGGACGCCGCTGCGCAAGCGTGGTTTAGCCCAAAAGCTGCTGTTTCGTTATAGCGGCCCTTTTGTTATTTTGGAGCGCCTGAGTGACGTGAACTACGTAATTTCACGCCGCACCGAAAGTGGCCGATGCTCACGCCGGACCCAGGTGGTGCATGTCGATCGACTAAAAAGGTTCCATCCCCGGCACCTTTCTTAAACTGCTTGTCCTGGGGCTTCGTCTGCGAGGGGGGAAGTGTCACGTGCTTCTGGGCGTCAGGAAAGGAAGAAGAGGCTAGAGAGAAGACGAAGAAACGGAAGACACAGTGGTGTGTGTTGGTGTTCCTTGCGTGACTCGCAGCGTTTTAGACTACCAATAAACACCCCCGTTACGTACTGAGTACGTAACAATATATTAGCAGAAGCTCAACATTCTATTTTGAATATGGTGCCCAATCATTATGATTAGTGGATATTGAATATTATCAAATGGCAAAATACTGCAACATTTTTTTATGATGTTTACATAAAACACAGGAGAGATAAGAGTCGTACAGAAAGAACCAGGCGTTTGTGCACTAGCGGAACATGCAGTATTGTGACCTATGTTTTTGTGTCTCACGTTTCTTTGGGCAATGGCCAGTACTATTCGGCACATAATTTTTAAGAATCCATAAGGCAGGCCATTCAACACAAATTGACAAAAATTGTCGACAGGCGTAGAAATGAGAAATGCTCAATACGATATAGCTGAAGGAAGGTTGAGCTAATGTTTGGCAAAAATGAAAGCGAAGCGTAAAAGCCAAACATCAGGGAACTGCTTTGCAAGCATGGGTACAAACTAGGACGATTGCAAGCATCTGTGAAGTTCTGTCCGTATACCCCGTTTTATGTACCTTTAAGCAACATGTTTCGAATAAATTCTTCTTCATCTTCTCTAAGATAACATATATAGCAAAACATCGACAGAGATAGCTGTAGTTCACAGAAAGCCGCCAGTACAATAAGTAGAGAACATAGTACTATTAGCAGTATAAATTGCCCCATATCAAATAGCTTTTTCCGTGCACAATGGCGGTGTGACTCCTGGTGGAGTAAGCAGCAGCGGCAGTATTCGTGTTATATTTCTGTAGCTAACAATCCCATGATTAGCTGGACTCAGCACACAACGACGAAGCACAAGAACAAGAAGGGCGACAGGAAGAAGTTCTGATGGGATCAAACCAAGCGTGGAATATAACCAACTAACGCAATAAAAGATATTGTACAATCGCGGCAACTTTTGACATTTGAGCTCTAAAGCAGGGATGCTACTTTTACAAAGAGGTCAAATATTTAAATACCAAAATTAAATGTTTAAAGAAGCACAGCCTGTTTGGCTGCAGCGGAGGTAATATAAAGTCTCGTTTTTCATTTTCTCATTAGCCTGTATTTTTACCCTATGCGAATAAACTATATTATTGCACTGCAATGCCGTGTCAAGAAAAACAGGAATAAATGATTAGTGCCGGTCTATTAGAAAGTTATCTCGGCTGCCAAGAGGCACAACATAAGTAGGCTTCCCATCACGGAAATCGGAGCTTCTTCCTTTAATGTTGATTTCTTTTAATAAATTGCCGGCCCGCTATGTTATTCGCTTCAGAAGAACGATTAGCCTCTAAATCCTTATTCACACTTGGCTAACAGTTAGACTACGTAATTACGCTGCAGACAAATGTTTTGCCCGGATATTTTGCGACAAAAGATAGCCTACATTGTAGTGCGAAGGAACCGGCGTGTAAAGTGTACGCTATAATATTGATCCATTTCCGAATTATTAACGGCGCCCGCGCAAACTGAACAGGCGATTTTCAGGATGCCTTAAGCACGGCCTGCAACCAAGTTTTTTTTGGGATTTTCGACGTCGTCGACGATGGTAGAGCATTTTTTTCCTCCGCCAGAGAGGGCGTTTTCGGGAAAACCCCGTGTTCTTGTGGAGCAGAAAAAAAAAAGCCGACGCTGCGCAGGTGCTGGAAAATGGCAGAGACGGAAGACCAATGAGAACCGGAGCGGTCGTCAACTGTTTTTGGGCGGACCCACGCCGTTCGAGGGAGTCGCGCCAGCCGTTCGCTTCCCCTTGTGATACATTAAACATTTAAACATTGTCTACCATCGCGCGCCTCGTGCATGGCGAGGGAAAGCAACCCGCTTGGAGCTACTGACCACTACACCGGCACTGAAGTAGTCGCGCTCCCACCGTGTATCATCGGCGAGGGCTCCTCTACCCTGTTTTCTTGCTAAATGCCTCTCGAATGCAGCTGATGAATACTATAGTAAATTAGCTCTAGAATAAAAAGCACTAAATGGTAATTGCAGATAGGAGCACCCCTATGAAAGGCACCCGCCCCGAAGAACAGTGCATGTCAGTTGCGAGCTCTGATCGCTGTCGACGGGGACAACTTATTGCATTTTCAAATCACAGTCGTACCAAGCTTGTGGCAGCAGAAAGAACTTGCTTATGGAGGGCATGGACATCCAGGAAAAAGGAAAATACTGATGCTTCACGTCGGGCCACAGGAGTAATTATAACTCACCTAAACAATCAGAGTTTCCGCGGAAGATGTACGCACAAAAAGTATATATTTTAAAAGCAGATCTTCAGGAACTATAAGGTTTGTTGTGCTGGCAAGGTTTAGGTTAAAAATTGTTCTGCGGCGAGACCCTTGTACTTTCTCAGCTATCGCTAATTTTAAGCGTTTTTTTTTCTTCGCTACTTGATTCCGTTTCTTCTTTATGATTCGGCTAATACCGGGCCGGAGAATTCTATATTCACAATACCTCACATCTCCGAGCACTTCGACATGTTGCACGGTGCCACCATAATTGTCCAGCATGAAGTCCAGCTCGCAATCAGTCTTGCCATCTGAGCTCTACCACATGCTCTAGCATGCATGCAGTGCTGCGCTATCCTTTATGGATGAATATATCGTATGTATGTGGTATTTGGACCGTTGTTTTCTATACGCCAGCCGATAATGTCATTACAATAATCTGAAATTAACGTGTGGATGACAACGGCCGGTCAGGAACTGAGGCTAAAACAGGACGACTGAAAAGAATTACATCTGGTCGTGCGCTCCTGGAGCCATCCGTAGCTGGGCCATAAATATAACACCGAACTCTAATCGCCAATGCAATACTTCAGCATGAATATATTCTCCTAAAGTGGACTAAAACTTTGTTGCACCTAATGGAGGACCACATTCTGCCTAAATGAAGAAAAAAAACTTCAGGCGATTGTGTAACCCTGCTAAACCTGAGTAACCAAAATGAAAGCGGCGGCACGTTTCGCTCGACCCGCTTTTCTTCTTTTCTTTGCGGAGGCCTCTCTGCCAGCTCAGTGGATGATCGGATTTGGCCTGTCATCTTCTCAACCCCTGAGACGCAGGCTGTTTACGTGCTGTGTCACCGGTATCATGCATGTCGACTGCTGCCGTTAAATGGTTGAGAGCTGTGGCGATCCTTTGGCACCGGCTAAGAGGCAGCATTGACTATCAGACAGAGCGAGCGCCACGGATCTAGTGTAGCTGCAATTAAGAGACGTCACGGTACGTTACTAGGCAGAGCCTAGCGAACGGCTATTATGGATTTGGCAGCGGCGCGCGGCGGCTGAGTGACAACATAGCTCACACCTGGTTTCTCCTAATTTGAAGTTGAAACACAGCCCCAAGGCGCCCACGCGGAAGGAGCCACGGAGGGGAGTAATAAATTAATAGAATTAGAATTCTGTACTTACCTACAAACACATTGAATTCGAAGTTTTTTTAATTACTTCGCTTACTGATGTCTACGAATAGGCGTACTTTGAAACTCTCCGCGCTTATCTCGGAGGACCTATGCATCTGTGACATATCGAAGACCCGGGTCAAAGAGGCAAGAAGGACGTTTGAGTGGGTGTAGGATGATAAATGACCTTTTTCTGCACCTCTGCTGTTAGAAATTGTTTCATGTGTAGTATATGCTCAGGGTTTGCTTTACTGGTCTTTGACTGTCGTTGCATAGCTCCTACTTGCTTGTCTCTCATCTTGATGATAATCCTGAAAGCATCAAGAGTATTGGAAATCCCTTAATTTAAGAGCTATGCTTTTGTGTGACTGTTACAGAAGGTTGATTTGACGGCTCACTAGATGGAGCGATAATGCCAAATAAATTTTGTCCTTGCCGTAAAGTACTAGGTAATATTAATTCATAGAAAGCATTCGAATGCATTACGCAATTCCAGTAAAGGTTGGTGTATGCATGGTTGTGGCAAAAGTATCTACACAGGAGCCCGGAAATTAGGAGACTGACACAAAATTTAGCATGCCTGATGCGGAGCCATAACGCGAGCTAATTGCATTTTAAAGGTTTGTTTTCATATGTCCTTTAACTACATAAAGTTGTGAAGGACCCTTACGCATGCTGAAAGTGGAATTGTGATTTGTAAATTTTACGTTTTGAAGCTATGCCCATGCTTTCGTAGATATTAAGAATGTTAATTTGTTGCAATGCCTTACCGGGAACGTATTTCTCTATCCATATCACCAAGTCACAGCGCAGTGGAGTCTGTTTTTGCACTATAGTTTCCCAGATGGTCTGTTATGTTTTGTGCTTTATAAAACCGCTCGTGGGCTGATATCTCAGGTGGTCTAGGCGGATGAGGGCGGTATCCGAAACAAGTCTGGAGCACTGATAACGGCGGTACAATTCGTGTGTCACGAACTGCTATAGGACTGCGTGTACAATTTTTGGCAATCCCAAAGCTCGCTTCATAGTTTTTGCTGCTGAGGGGCGACCGAACAGGCATTCTGACGTAGCAAGGAAACATGTCCATCAAAGGATTTGTCGGCTTTAATCGGACGGCGTTGGTCGCTGCAATGGTGCTGAGTATTTATGCCGTCAGCGCATTTCAAGAAGGTGAGTGCTTGCAAGAGACAGCTGAAAGATGGCTATTTATTGCAGTTGTGTTCATGATAGAGCTTAGGGCTTGAACGGCACAAAACATTCGCAAGGGTTTGAGAATTGGGTCGTCAAAAACAGCGAAAAATACTGACGATGGCAACACTAAGCAAAAGAGAATATCGCATCAAAAGCATATTCAGAAAGTTGATTTCGTCTTGGCATGTTCCGAACAGCCTATATACACGCAAACACAGGAAGCCAGAAACACAAACACATGCCTAAACATGCACACACGGCTAGATAAAACACGAAAATGAGTACCAAGATACTTCGTTGGTCGAGTTGGTAAACATCCACTGGTAATAAAAACAGCGCCAACAGGAAGAACGAAAATGTAGTGCTTCAAGCTATTGTCCAAAAGGCAAACGTTAATACTTCTGTTCCCAATCAAAGTTTTCTTTATTATGTCTAGTTGTAGTTTCATGTTGGACAATAAGGATGAAGGCTTTCCGTGGCGGAGGAATAATACATTTGTGTGTGTGTGTGTGTGTGTGTGTGTGTGTGTGTGTGTGTGTGTGTGTGTGTGTGTGTGTGTGTGTGTGTGTGTGTGTGTGTGTGTGTGTGTGTGTGTGTGTGTGTGTGTGTGTGTGTGTGTGTGTGTGTGTGTGTGTGTGTGTGTGTGTGTGTGTGTGTGTGTGTGTGTGTGTGTGTGTGTGTGTGTGTGTGTGTGTGTGTGTGTGTGTGTGTGTGTGTGTCCAGTAATATGTGACTATATATAGTCTAGTCCATAACCCCACTTAGCGGAATGGCATGATTGGACCTCTTGACACTTTCTTCGGGGTAGAAGAAAAAAATCTTAATCAGCACTGCCTGAGAACCGCTTCTCAGCTTATCTTCAAGAATTCAAAAAAGAAATTGGACATCTGCGAAATATGAAGAGATAAAGAGCCACGCGATCTCTCTGGTGCTTAATGCGCGAATTTGTGTCCGTGATGAGAAACCAGTTGGCGGCAACGTTAGCAAGAGATGTTTATGCCAACGGGAAAAGAGCGCCCGCCGTTCTTGGCTGCGCTGAGAAAAGCCGTATAAAAGAAATACTCACAAGCATCTCGGAATTCCAGACTCTTCCGCGCAAGGTGCACTGATAATGATGTCCTCAATGCGTCTCGGGAAAGAGCCAAGGGATGGCTTAGTCCTATCGGCTTTCAACTAAAAGACGTCAGAACATTTTGCCTCAGCAATATGTGTTAGGTAGTTATGAGGTAATTTGTCAGTGGTGTCTCTTCCTGGATGGGCAGATTTGTGACCTTGAAGGGAGCTAATCTTTTGTTTCTTGGTGTATATTACAGAAAACGCTCCATAAGGAAGGGAAAATTATCAAGAAGGATTCGCGCAGCGCAAGGCGTGTGCAGTTATGTCCAGAATATAAAAAATAGGCGCAGAAGAAAGACATATACAAAAAAGAACGGTAAACAGTTATTTGTGACATATTATGAAAGCGCAGATAACGTTTGCCAGGATACCTGACCGTGCACAGACTAATCGTCGGATTGTGTGTTATCGCGAGACCTTACGGCATAGCGGCGTTGGTAGGAATTGCCAACTCGGGCTACAGCTTTCAGGTTGAATAGTTTCATTGTAATCCACCCTCTCAAGTCCCTAGATACCGAGTTAAACAAACGCAAAATAGGCCGTTTCTGCGGCTTCGCTTAAGAGGGTATTTATTTCTACTTCTGACTGTCACTGAAAAACTGAATTATAGCACTACTGTATGCTCATGAGTACGCCTATTTGGGGGATAATATTCCTAACATTATTACTCATTACGCGAATAGCAGCGAGAATAAACGCAAACGAATATCCGCACGGCAGCTGGAAACGGGAGCCATTAACGCTGTCTTTAAATTCGGGGATTGGGTCAGCCCACTTGATTTCGTCACGTTTATAAGCTTCCCGAATAATGTTTATCATTCACTTAATTGGCCGTACTATGTGCGTTGATTATTTAAAATTGTCAAAGCGATTTCTTCAATTATAATGAAGTTCCGAAGATAGCTTCGGATCCTGTCAAAAGCAGCAAACGTTAAGCAGCTGTCTTAAATTGATAATCATTTATATCAACAATTTTAGAAAATAGGACCGGTATACTAATATTATTTTATATGTTTATTTTTTAACACATCATGTCACTTGTTTTAGCAGTGCTCCACAGATGATGCACTGAGTGTCCAAACACTTTTTTCTGTAAAGGGAGATTTCAATTATTGCGCTTATATAGGAGCGGGGTATAAGTTAAAAGAAGCCCCATTCTTTGTATAAAATCGTATCGGGTAGCGTTCTGGATGAATTAAACGTTCAAATCATTGACTGCTCATGTGTGTCTATAAAATAATTCTTTATTCGTCCTGGAAAATACATCGAGGATCACCAGAAGTGTATTCACTGGAGGAGACTCTAACCGTGCGAACGTGCCGTTGCTCTAGCTCACAACGGTGAGCGACTTATGACGAATTAATCATGGCGGTTGCAAAGATGGTGTATATATACTGCTTACTCGTGACTTCGAAAAAAAGAAACTAAATTGCTATAGAGAAAAAATCAATTAAATATTGTGAAGCTTCAATAAAACGGAAGGGAATAACAGAGTGCCAGTGTTGGCTTCCTTTTTTGTCCCTCGTTTTTGCGCTGTTATTCTTTTCATTTTGAAGCATGTTTAAATTCCTTGAAAAATTTGTAAGCGTTATAATGGCTTTTAAATGAAAGTGATTAAGTATTTCGTCAAAACAGAGATGCCTATGTTTGGACTGCTCAAAGAAATTTGAACCGTTATCTCGATTGATCGTGGGAAGGTATTCATAGGTAGTCTGAGCTGAGCAGTACGATTGGATTTTGTATCGCCTAGATCCCACAGTAACCGCGTCGCTATGACAGCCGTCGTGTGCCATATTGCCATGGCATCAGTGCTGACATAATAATACTTTCGAATATATGCATGGACTTGAGAATTTATAATCACGGCTTAGTTTACACGGCTTCGTGAAAGAGGAAGCTTAAGAAATGTTGCCGCTTATTCACCTGCAACGACTCTTAAATGAATGTGTATGGACAGCTGGTTGTGTTGTTTAGTGCCGCTGACCCAAAGAGGGAACGTGCCCTCAAACATCGCTTTCCCTTTTGTCGGCAAAAAGTGGTAGGCATTGACGAATAGCATCGCTTATGTATTACTTTGTTAGTTCATACCAAAAAAAATCACATATTTCTAGCAAGCAGCGGCGCTATTAAAGGTACGAAAAAATCGGAAGCTACGTTACCTGACGAAAACCCTTTCACCTTGCCTGCGTAAATCCCCTCCAAACGAAAATTTGTTTTGGTAAGCCGCTGTTAGACATTCTTATCGGGAAAATCAAATACCTTCCTCTGCGTACCTTTCGCATGCTCTTAATCCTTAAAAACAGCAATCATGTTTGGAAACATTCAGAGCTTATTGACGCGTAGATCACAAAGTATTGCTTCTTGCTTTTACCGAAGGCACTACCGAGCTGACCGAATGCACGCCACAAGAAATTGCCCGCTGCTACTCACAGTACGTCACTAATTTCTACAGCTACTCGCCCCCTTACGACAGCAGTGATAAAACATTCAGCGAAGACACCTACAACCAGGTCTGCAGGTAAGTTTCCTTTCACTTTGGCCTCAGGCACAGCCTTGGCACAAAAACTGTTTGGAAAAGAAACACTTTCGCCTCTTTCCTGTAAAACCGCGTAGCTCAAAGAATAGGAACGATGACGCAAAGCGTATTGCATATTGCGTCTATTCACCTAATCTTTCACAATGAGTAATAAAAAATTATAACACAAACCCCAAACTTTTTTTTGCTTTAAAGGTCACCAATGATAGGCTTCAGAAAGCAGGTAAGGGTTTTATTACATGAAGGCTGTTAGAAATCTTTTGCCTGAATTATGCCTTGTATAGAAGGCGAATCAGCTAAATAATTTATTAAAACCAAAGTGCTCGCGGGTGATTAATTACAGAAGTAAAATTTGTTCCAGATGTTCCCGCCAGCAGCGATGCATTATTATTCCGCATCGTTACAGAGCATTGACGGCAGTTTTGGACGAAACAAAGCCCGCTTTCATTTCTTAGATCTTTACCCCTTGCTCTTATATGAGCGCTTTATCTTGGTATCACTAAGTATTTTAATTAAAACAAAGAAAGCCACTTTAATATTTTTCAGACTGAACCGAATGGCTTGTTGTGTGGAGCCATAGGGGACCGCAGAACGAAATTCTCCTTCGAAGATGCACATTATTCCAGGAGTTGATAATAACTGACATTGCGAGTGGGGACTATTAAGATTCCGGCATGAAATAGATGATGGTGTACTAAAATGTACATAGTTTTTACAATTATTACCGCCAGGCTGCCTAATATTATTATTTATATTACATGTTATGTGGTTACTTACTTCCTTGCTATACCAATCAGTGATCTTCAGTGAAATAAACATTAACGCGCGGACTGGCCTCATGATAACCAACATCTTATCCTAAAGGGATAGATTGCTTTTTCACAGTGAAGGAACTCCTCAGACGCCATCTGCACTGTTGTATAAATAGCGAACTGGCTCCTGCTGAAGAAGAGATACACTTTATTCAGCAATATGAAAGATGCTAATTTCACCTGAAAAAAACAATACAAAACAAAATGTCCCAACCTGCGATAAATATGGGAGTTCTCTACGGGCTACCATGAGCACTATATGAGACGGAACAAAGCCGTGGTATTCATGTATTGATTGCGCCATTATATTTCCCTACCAGGATATAATATCCAAGCATGATTCTCAAATTTATGTTAGAAATGAGCACAACGTTCTCAATTTTGTGCTAAATATTGTTCCCTATATGACAGCACATAATCGATTACAGGGCTGGTGAAACATGTTCAGACCCCAGAGTCTGCTTTCGACTGTTGTGACCTCGCATTTGTGGCGCCTCTCAGGGAATGGTAGGTATAATAAACAGTGGGGAGCCTTTTCACCATCTAGAGACATTGACCGTCGGTGCGAGGGGGGCAACAGCTTCTGCACTGCCATACTTAAAAGCCGACCATGCAGGCAGAGCATTCTGAACACTCTTGAACAAGACCTGAGAATTGATATTCATTAATTTTTTTTAAACGCTATTAGTGTCCGAAGGCATTAAAGGGGGGCGTGGGAAGAAATTCATTGCATAACACAGCCGAGCAAGAGAAAACGAAAAAAAGTAACATGTATTTAGAGAGAGATGTATAGCAGCCTTAGGAATTGAAGTCTGTAAAAACCACATAGAGCATTTCATCACTTCCCGTAATATCCATAACTTTAATACTTCCAAATCGAGGTTGAAATGTGCGTGATGTCAAAGTGACTCTCCTCCCGTACGACAGGTTATAAGCCCGGTGAGCGAGGCCCACATGCGTTAGCGCTTTCCATAGTATTATGGAGATCACTGTTCGTGTTCCCCCAAAATGGGGCTCCCCTAGGGAAAATTTAACGCGCCATATCGGGTGAGCATCCACGACATTGGCTACTGGAAGGCTAAAATGAACGCGTGCACAATTCATGAAACAGAGAGAAAGGGGGAACAGGCGCTTGCGCGTTATTTGTTCGATTATGTGGCGCTCCGAAAGGGCGTTGTACCACGAGCGCTCAATGAAAATCCACTTGCCCTATTGAGTAGCCGTCGGTGCCCAGAAGCCCCACTTAAGCTCTCGCCCAGCTCTATTATGTCACAGCCATCTAAAGGTAGGCTCAAAAAACCAGGAGCTTGCTAGACTCTCTCACTCTGTGATGAATAGTTTGTTTGGAGTTCAGGACATTTAACTTAAATATAAGCCGCATGAATGTCGTAATATTCGAGCATGCAGGGACAACACAAGTTTTTTGCGAAGAACATGAAACAGAATCATGCACTCTCCGGGTTTAGCTTAATAAGGAGGTTTGCGGTAGATTGTTGTTTGCCCCAAACTGGGACTATCAGAGTTAAATCTAGGTCAGGGTGAATGCTCAAATGATTTGGTTTATCATGATGGAAATGCAGCGCTTTGAAGACGAGAACAAAACAACGGGCGGACAACACGGTCGTTAAATTTCAACCAATTTTATCCACTGCAAGTGCAGGTTTTTATGGATCATAGATGAATATACTTCCAGCATGCTATCGGTTAGCATGTCACCACATATCGCAAAACATAGCCTCTGATGTTATTAAGTCCATCTCCTTCTTTGTAAGAAATATCAATGCCTCGCTTACGTATTGATATTTAAGTCTTTTATTTTGCCATCTTCTACGATATAGCGTGTTAACTCTTCTTTATTTGTGCTGGTTATTTTGCAGTCACTGCAAATGCGATGACATCCATATGGGTTGCATTTAGACAGTGCTCCGCAATATTGCCCTTCTTGTTCTCAACGTTTTTTATGTGTTATTAGATTCTTTCATTTAGCACCTTCCAGTCTGTCTTGTGTACACCTTACCACAATGCTTAGAATACACAGCGATTTCCGCACATTGAAAAGGTTTCTTCTTGTGGTAATTTTATGCATACCTGTTTCTTCAGACCAAACGGATTAGTCAGGCGCTGAAAACACTACTTATGTCTCAGTTCGCTGTCCCATTTTTTCAGATTATGTGAAAGCCTGTGAAGGTAGAGTGGTGCTGCTACCTTTTTGTACTTGTCTGCCAGGCTTTGAAGTGGAGACTACCTTTTGCCGAGCAGAGTTTCTGGCACTGAGACTGAGAAGTTCATTGAGTAGAAGGCTTTCCGAAGTCGCTACACTTGAGTCCAGAAACTACTATTTGCTTTATGCTCAAAAACCCTGTTTGATAAATTTTTAACCATATTTTAACGATGGTTCGCTGAAATATGCGAAATCAGCGGTTTGTTTTCTCGAGGGGCATATAGCCTCATCATGGGCTTCCTTCTTAATATAATATCAAGGAAGCGAATTTTTATGTTTGTTTGTATTTCATATATCACCTGCAGCGCATATAGACATTCTTCAAAACTGGCTGTTTTACCAAACTATGCTTGCTTCATGTTGTTTTCGGGGGTACCGACAATGATCAGACAACCAACCACGTGTCTAAAAACTTCTTCTAGATATGAACATAGTAGGCACCCTTTGAGCTTCTGATCATTTTGGAAGAGGTACACACTGATTTGTACAGGTGTCACCCGTTAATATTTAGGGGTATTATTAACGATGGGCCCTTAACGGTGCGCACATTCCCAGACACCCTTAGAGTGAGTGGGGGTAGCTGTTCCGGTCGCAAAGGAGATGCCCTCGACCTGCGTGGCAAGCTCAGCCGGAATTCAGCTACCTTGTAGTGACAGAAGGGGGTGGCCGTTTGGTGCCCAGCTGTCGCCGGCTCAAGCCAGAGTTAGGTTCGGGGTCAAAAGTAACAAACAAAACACACTTTATACACAGCAAGAGACGATACAGAGGAATACACAAACACTTGAAATGCACAGACGAGAGGTTCACAGAGTACAAACACTAAACATGCAACTACAGAGGTGTTCTGTAACACAGAGGCTATACAACACAGATGTAACACGAGAGAGTCACAAAAACAGACACCAAATTGTTCACCGGGCAATGTTGCAGTCCGACGCCTCGAGAGTCACGATGTGGCCGCCATGCAAGACGAGCGCCGCTTCCTCGCAGGTCCGTGGGCCTGCCAGCAGCGGGTGATCCCCGGGAGTCCAGTCGAAGCACTTGCGAGCACGTTGCACTGACTGACTGACTGACTGACTGACTGACTGACTGACTGACTGACTGACTGACTGACTGACTGACTGACTGACTGACTGACGGACCGACCGACCGACCGACCGACCGACTGACTGACTGACTGACTGACTGACTGACTGACTGACTGACTGACTGACTGACTGACTGACTGACTGACTGACTGACTGACGGACCGACCGACCGACCGACCGACCGACCGACCGACAGAATGACTGACTGACTGACTGACTGACTGACTGACTGACTGACTGACTGACTGACTGACTGACTGACTGACTGACTGACGGACCGACCGACCGACCGACCGACCGACCGACCGACCGACCGACCGACCGACCGACCGACAGACTGACTGACTGACTGACTGACTGACTGACTGACTGACTGACTGACTGACTGACTGACTGACTGACTGACTGACTGACTGACGGACCGACCGACCGACCGACCGACCGACCGACCGACCGACCGACCGACCGACCGACCGACCGACCGACAGACTGACTGACTGACTGACTGACAGACTGACTGACTGACTGACTGACTGACTGACTGACTGACTGACTGACTGACTGACTGACTGACTGACTGACTGACTGACTGACTGCATAAGCTGCGCGGCCTCAATAAATAGTGCGCGCCGCGTCAGTCTATTAACGTGCGCTAACGCTAGCGCGCACGCACACTTAGCCTCGCTGGTTAGAGTGCTCCCTTCTCCTCCCGTCGAGCCGCGCGTCGTCATTGGCTAGGTCCCATAGAATGTTCTGGAGTTTTCTGGCATATTCCAGACTGATGAGGCCGCGTCATCGCCGGGTGATGAAAAAGAGGGCGACGGCGACGCGTACAAAGCTACGCGCTCTCTCGCGCGTGGAAGGAGGATTTTCTCTAATTTTCCATGGCCCCGCGTGGGCCTCGCGCGGCGCCGGCTTAATAAAAATTGCGCCGATTTTGTGACAACAGGTGCCTCAAAAACTTTAGAGTGCAATGTTTTGTCAGTCGCATCACGAGGAACGTGATGGTAGTGATGGCGATCTTGGGGTACCATGTATACCGGTACATCAAATACGAAAAACGAGTAGTGTACCGTATTCCGCTAGCTTGTGGGCGGACTTATATCGATCTAACTGGCCGCTGCCTGAATGTTCGGTTACAGGAGCACGACATGTCTTTGGGAAAACCGGCTTCTTCGAATTTTGCCAAGCTCTGCATGGAATGCACGGAATGTAAGCCTCTGCTTGATAAAAATACTAGTTTGCATAGGCTTAGTGAGGTGTCAGAGGACTACCATATCTGTAAAAATCAGGCTACATGTGTCAGTGACCCATCTGTTGTCCTGCATGAACGGGAGTTTTCATATCTACACGTGCCTATGTGATTCTATTGGTTTTTTATGTACATTTGTTTGCTTTTGAGTATATATGTTCAGCCTTTCGTGATTAAAAACTTAATGGTGAGTAAGAGCTTTTTGTGTATCTTTTTTTGTTCCTTTGTTGTGTCCGCTGTTAATTTCCCAAGATGCTTTACCAACTAGCCCGAGTGTCAGTTTTCCTACGATCTTGCAAAAAAAAGGCAAGCAGGCTGTGCTATGAATTTCCTTTTTGCAGTGCCTTTAATGAGACGTCTTCATGCTATGCGGGATTCGAACGCTGTCCCCACTCCATGAAAGTCAACTTCACTCGAAGAGAGGAGGGTTACAGAGCGTTTCGTGCTTTGGCCTGCGATAGAGGAGCGTACCAAGGTAAGGCTCCATACGCAATAGACAAATTTCTAAAAGATGCTTGAAGCTTAGGAGTGTAGGTTATTCACTTGTCACCAAACAGTGCGGAAGTATTGGACAGAACAAGAGACAGCGAATATATACATTTTGCTCTGTCCAGCAGTTTTACACTCTTCCGTAAGAAAAACAAAAAAAAATTTCGTAACATGTACTGTCCAAGCACCGTCATTGCGCCGGGATGACAATACAGACGGTGATTATACTTGGTACCTAATCTTTTATGTACTCTAGGGTTCTTCTGGTGTTCCAATTAGAAGATCACTAATAGAAATGTGCGAATATCACGCTTTAGAGACCGAAACAAATAGAAATGTGCTTGATTTTCTATCAAACTAAGCACAGAACATTGACAATTAAGCAAGAACGTAACGGGTATGAAGCGAGCATTTGCAGCGGTATATGGTACTGGGTTTAAAACAGGTAAAATTCAAGTATTCATGGCAGGGCTAAAGTCATGGAGGCGAAACTGTTACTGACGAAATGCGCAAAGCAATGGTGAGGTCAGGGAACAAATAGAACCTCATTTCTGCTTCTGAAAGGGAATGGTGGTTTAGCAATAACCTTGAATATCGGCCATGCACTCGGTTTTGCCAAGCCTACATTAAATATGCCCCGTCGTCTAATCCTGAAAACAATATATACCTATAATCAGCATCAATTCTGCCACTCGAATGAATTAGGTCATGTTGCTGAACCCTCCTTTGCGCATTTAATGATCACAGCAGCATGTTGTGCTATTTCGCGGTGGGCCTTGTTTATGGAATGGTCGTCGGAAAATGCTTTTAGTGTGGCGATTCAAGTTTTGTGCGAAATTCCTAGAAACTTGAAAATGATTATATTCCCTGTCAATAATGCTAATATAGACTAGCAACCACAGTAGGACAATACGATTCATTCTCAAAAATTTTCATTAAGTGCACTTCTCTAAATATTACCGAAATTAGCTTAAACAAAACGTGCGTATAAAATTTTTCAGAATTCCGAGTTTTCTTGTTATCTTTCTCTAATGCCCAGCCAACGCCAGTCCACTTTTGAGAAACAAGCTTTTTCCGCGTTGTTAATGCATTGTTGTTTATTGCCATATCAGGAGTCGCCAGTTGTGTGCACTCGCTCAGAGAGTCGTTTTGCAATTATCAGCTCTGCCCTCATTTCCTTGAAGGTTCGCGCCAATTCTCCTCCGAAGTTAATGGCACGCCACTCACTACCAATAATATTTTCGGCATGTTGCATGTTACGGCGGTTCAGGCAAGTGCCAGGGGCACCTTATGGTTCGGTTTCACGGTTTGACTCATCGGTTTATTGGCCGAAATCGACTCGGGCTGTAACAGACGCCGCAGCGAGGGCGCTGTAAAATTTAACCCCCTCGGGTTCTTTGGCATGGCCTGAGATGACATAAAACACATACGCCTTTTTTTCGCCTCCAACGAAAAGCGGCCACCATGGTCGGAATTTGATCCCACGTTCTCGGGGTCAGTAGTGGAGTGCTCTAACCACTGAGCGAAGGGGCGGGGCATACCTTATGCCTGTTCACCTATTCAGCTTTCCAAAAATAGGAAAGCAGGACCATTGATCCCTGTGCGGAAGTGTGCAGAAGGGAGCTCTAAATCGTGTGTCTGAAATACGCAGCTAGCTGTTGCTGCATGCTGTCGAGACTCGAGTGCAAACGATCCTCAGATTGGCGGCTTAAAACTGCAAGCAAGTGATCACAACGAATACTCAGTAGCTATCGTTTTGATGGCGGTATGGATCCATTCCAAGACAGTTTTTAGGGATAATGTTCTTGAATATGCACATGGGTAAAGAATGGTGTCCCCTGGTATGCCCCGCCAGGCCAGTTTCGAAAGGGGTATCTGTCGGGTGCGCTAGCGCGCATTCGTGCACCTTAGAGTATTGCTCGTGACTGCACACTGTGCTCGTAGACCAGCCTTTCTACTATCTACAATAAGCGGTAATTTGCGCTCGTAGTAACGCAACTGCTGAAAAGTTATACAATATATCTTCTTTAAGAAGCATTTTTTTCCCCTTCTCTTTGAGAGCATGCTTGCCAGCGCAACGAAATCTGCAGTTATGCTTCTCAACCCGAAGGTTGCATTGGCATAAGCGTGCACAAAATTCAATACGGCCACTTTGTACGGTACGGTAAAGGTGCAATACATTTGTGTTTCATTAGGTACTGCCAAATGCAGGTGTTTTTCACCATAACCTGCTTATATGGCGCAAATTCCGGGTGTGGTTTGTTTTATATGTACTTTACTACGGTTGCGTTTTAATCCTGTTTATCTTCAAAATAAATTCGTACCTTTTATGCTGCAGCAAAGTATTCTGCTCAAAAGAACCTATTTTCTTCGATGTTCCAGGAACTTCCAAAAGTTATTTTCAGCAATGTGTGTAGCAACCGTCCATTTGGAGGCAGACAACCATCCTTCATGCAAAAGCTGTAAGCGCAGTAAATCATATTAGTCAAATGTGATGCTTGGGTCTCTACAGCGAGCCCTTAAGGAGCAGACATGTGCCATACAGCGAGTATCTCCAGTGCGATCAGCAGGAAGACCCATTATATGAGCCACAGCGAGTCGTAATGGCTCTATAAAACCCACCGCAGTGGCTCAGTGGCTTAGTGACTTTGGGTTCTTGGCTGCCAATGTCACAGTCAGGGCATTTAAACCCGCCTAGGGCGACCACAACTCAATAAACATGAACTGTAAAAAAAAACGTGTCCTGTGCGAAAAGCACTAGGCTTAATACCAGGTGCTCGACTACAGTGCTGACCATAGTTCACGCATCCTTTCGGACGTTAAACCATACAGGCTGGCATGCTCGCATAACTTATTTTTCATTTTACGTTTAATGTGAAGATTGTGCTTGCATAACTTATGCGGTCAGGAGGCTTCGGGCCGCTGGTGTACAAGCCAAAATGACATTTCTGCGAAGAGCTGACGTTGAACCAGCGCGCGCTTCCTACGGTTTCCTCCCCTGAGCTGAAAAGGATAGCGGTTTTTCGGGCATGCAAAACGCACACATTAGGAGAAATGTTCAGGAGGATTATGGACTCTCTCAGGAAGTCGGTCTAGAGTAATGGGTTGGCCGCTAGACGGGGGGCATGCAAATATGGTGGTTCGAGTTCTGACGTGGACGCGATTCACTTATTATAATTTTATATCTCACTTTTTAAGGACACATCCTCTGCATAGCTCGTGTTGACACATCCTGTGCACGCCACTAGTAAAACAAGTAGGTAATGCTAAGTATTGGAAAGCAGGCCTGGGCGAAACGATCTGCTTTGGTAACAGCTGCATTAAATAATTGCGCCATATATTCAGCTTTGTATTTATTACACTTAAGAAATACTTTACTCCATGAAATATGCGCAAAAATATTAGGAAACAGCCTTACAATAACACTATGCGCAATAAGGCACATTCTAAAGAATGCAAGACAGGACTCAGATGGGAGCGTGATGGTCACTAAGGGTTGCTTGCACTCATGTTAGAACTTGGCCTGCGCATGCAATTCTTTTAAATAAACAATCATCTTACAGAAGTGGCGTTTTTCAGCAAAAATAGGTTCGCAGTGCAGGTCCATCATACGCTATCTCTATGGTCGGTTTCTTTATGTGCTTAATCTGACAGTCTTTTGTGCTATGCTTTCGGAAGTCATGGTCTTCATTTCAATTTCCGGTGAAAAACTTAAGCTAAAAATACTAACCATGCCTCTTTAGCCTACATAAAAAGAAGCCTAAAGCGGCCGTTAAATTCGAAGTTCAGCATAGCAAAACGTGCTGGAGCAAGCTCAAAATTGCGGCACGTTTCTAAACGAGAGTTACATGTCGCAACTGCATGTATATGCTTGCTTAGGCAAGTTAAATCGCCGATTAACATTTCTAGCTTTGTGCCCTAAATAGATCAATATTAGGGCACGTACGTGTAAGTAAAGTAAACAACAGCAGGTGTTTGCGCTATCAGGTTTCTAAGTGCCATAAGAAGGTTTGGTTTTAAGCGCCCCTGTTCATTAACAAACCGCAGAAAGGTCCCAGAAAATCATTTTATGTTAAAACAAAATCATGCTTGATTGCTGATCTCACAACGTAGTCCACCGCGTAAGACATGTGTTATAATTCTATATTTTTATGGATCCGATGTTGGAACGCAGGGGCGAATATGTTAACCAAATCACTGTGCTGTTATGGCGTTGACCACCCACTGGGTGTCGTTATCGTTGGCTATTCCAGTTGCCTTTCGCAGTATACCTACTGAGCAGCCTTTATTTAAAACCTACCGGCATGAAAAACTAATCTTCAGTTTGTTTTAGAGAAAGATAAAGGCCGATGCTATGATCAGAGAGTACCACTACCAACTTGTATAGTCGGAACCTCTCCACATTGTTCATACGAATGTGTTTTTTCTGGAAAGGACGCCGCGTTTCTGAGAAATGTCTACAGTGATCAATAATCAATATTACAGTACAACGTTAGCTAGTTGGTATATTTAGCTGCGTGTTTCATCCTGAGCAATTATCATTTTGCATTCTGACCTACCAAGCGCATTACGTGAAAACCTTTACGGAAGTCTGTGAATAAACATTTAAACTGAAATTTTATAATGCAATGCATTGAAGGAATCATGCATAGTGCTTTTTCATCTGCTGCGTTCGCATTGCCAAGGCTGGTGCAGTGGCCTCTTTGGCTTAAAGAGTCTAAGAAGGTTTTCTCTAACATTACCAAGTAGGCTTCGTTCGCCAATATATGATGCACGTCATTAGAAATGGCTCAGCTGGGCTGTGTTCTTATATTCTCGCTTTCAGCTGTGCTTACAATGAGACAATGCGTGGACCCACAAAGAATGGCCAAATGCATAGACGATGAACACGGAGGGTACAAGTTCGACGGAAACTACAAGAAATTCTTCTGCACGTAAGTACGATACAGTTTTCATAAACGCTTTTTTTTTTTCATAATACAGTATGGCTTAAAAACGCTTTATTTATTTATTCCTACCTTTACAGTCTACAAACTAGTCCTGAATGGGACCATATGCAGCTTACATAACTCGATGATCAACCGTAAAAAGAAAGCAAATTGTGTTGTTTACTAAGATATTTGCGATAATAAGCATACGTCTATGCTATCGGGCGTTACTAGACTGCTGGTACATCCATCGTGAAGATAAAAAAAAAACATTTTACAAAGTATCACGCAAGCGACGTCTTTAGCGCTTCCTGCAGGAGTATACATCTCTGAACGGAACATTAAACCTTCTGAGGGCTGCCTGCAGGACAACGTACTTTACGCAGTCTAATAATTGTAACACGTTGAGGTACATTGTCACCAGTAACGCCCTAGAAAGGGTGGCGTATAACAAGTAGTATTAATGGATCTAAAGTGGAATCAAAGAATTCGAAAACATTCGAGAAGTCTAAGAACAACCGTCAAGTATTTGAACGCTTGTAATCTTTTCAGATTACCAGTGTTTGTAGTGACGGTGGGACCTTTATGGTTTTAATCTTTTCATTGCTCACTCATATAGCTTGAAACTGACGCGCCCATTGTGTCTGTTATAAGCTTTACATATATTACTTTTAATCAGCAGCTGTAACAACATGGCCAGTACTATCTATGTCTTGTTTGAAAGACCTAAAATTGGTTCTATCAAGCATTTGGTGCACAGCAATCGTGTAAATGGCAGTGACATGCGGCAAAATGATTAGTCCAGTAATAAGGTAGCTATCTGTATGAACTGATTGTTTTTCTATATATCCTCGAGTGTCAAAGCATCGAGAGGAGAATGGGTTCAAATTATTCGTAACAAAAACAGAAATCCTACCAAATAAGCGAAATGCAATAAAGAAAGTAATAATGCGAACATCAGTGCATTAAATTCGTCCCGTTGTCCCTGCACGATACCAGGCACGGGTGCGTGGCTTTTCTGTAGACCATAAGTGAAACGTTTACACTGAAGAGTCAGTTGGCCAGGTGCACGAACCACCCTTCAGCCCCAAGAGCTGCCCTGACAGAACCGCGAGCAGGATCACTCTTTTACTGCGGGCTAAAACCATTTAAGAACGCAACAGTAAACGACGACTGAAACAAATCAAGGGCGAACGCGAAAACGCTACATTCTAAGAAAAAAAGGACTAACAGGGGTGGCGAGGTTAGTATATTTGGGGACCATCTGGGTTGCCACAACCATTAATCTTTTTGGGGACAAAGTTCAAGGGGATAAATACCTAATGTCCAAAGGAATAACTGCAAAACGAGCCACAGTTACTTAATGTTTACTCTTTATTATGACAACATGCTTCTTGATAAAGGAAGAGGGGGGGGGGGGGAGAGAACAGTCTCCTGAGCATGCGCCTAAAGCGAGTGTATAAATTTTGTTACGTGTGCATTAAACGCCAGTTCAAGTCTAGCATGCTGTCCCGTCGGTACCTTCTGTCGCTGTCCTTTGTGTTTTTCCACGCTAGTTGCCATGTCGCAGTCATTAACGATTTAAAGATCAAAGTGGAAGTTACTACCCCCTTCAGCCGTTATTTTTTCTTAGAGTGTATCTGTATCATGCGCTTACGTAAGTGCAATGCCATGCTCTCATTACACCAGTTATGCAAAAATTTCAGCGCTAAATCCGGCATTGTCGAAGTAAACTGAAGATTCCTCTGCTAAGTTAGGATCGAAGTGTCATAAATGAGAGCATTCTGTATTAAGGAGCGGGTCGCGTAAGGTACCGCGTTGTCCTTGAAGTTAGCCCTCGTTGGTCTTTCGCCGGACATTCGACAAGGAATAGATATATTGGATACTTGAGACGACTTTCGATTCGTCTATTTATAGATGGCTCCACTGGAGCTATCAATGCCTCCCTTGGCCGCCCATATCTAATAATTAAAATTTTAATAAAATTATGCATTGAGCCGTTGTCACCCGTTAATAATTAGGGGGTATTATTACGAGGCGCCCTTAACGGTGCGCACACTCCCAGACACCCTTTCAGTGAGTGGGGGTAGCTGTTCCGGTCGCAAAGGAGATGCCCTCGACCCGCGTGGCAAGCTCAGCCGGAACTCAACTACCTTGTAGTGACAGAAGGGGGTGGTCGTTTGGTGCCCAGCTGTCGCCGGCTCAAACCAGAGTAAGGATCGGAGTCAGAAGTAACAAACAAAACACAATTTATGTACAGCAAGAGACGATACAAAGGAATACACAAGAGCACTTGAAATACACAGACGAGAGGTTCACAGAATACAAACGCTAAGCATGCAACTACAGAATGATTCAATAACACAGAGGCTTTCCAACAGATCAAACACGAGAGAGTTACATAAACAAACACCAAATTGTTCACCGGGCACTGTTGCAGTCCGACGCCTCAAGAGTCACGATGTGGCCGCCATACAAGACGAGCGCCGCTCCCTTGCAGGTCCGTGGGCTTGCCAGCAGCGGGTGATCCCCGGGATTCCAGCCGAAGCACAGGCGAGCACGTCGCAAAATACTGACTGACTGACTTACTGACTGACTAACAAGCGGCGCGGTCTCTTTAAATAGGGCGCGCCGTGTCTGTGTGTTAAAACGCGCCAAAGCTAGCGCGCACATACACTTAGCTTCGCTGGTTGTAGCGCTCCCTTCTCCTCCCGTCGAGCCGGGCGTCGTCATTGGCTAGATCCCATAGAAGATTCTGGAATTTTCTGGCGTATTCCAGGCCGACGAACCACCATCCTCCCCGGGCAATGGGAAAGAAGGTGACGGCAACGCGTACAAAGCTACGCGCTCTCTCGCGCGGGGAAGGAGGCTTTTCTCTCCATGCTTTCTACGCAACGCCGCGCGGGCCTCGCGCCGTATCGGCTTGATGAAAATGTGCGCCGATTTCGTGACAGCCGTATACTTATATTTGTCTGTGGGGTGCTGTTGGTCTCTCCGTGCACAATATGACGCTTTCACATATGGTATCCGGGACATTCTCTAAATATTACGTAACAATTAAGCCCCTGAAATTGTACTTGAGGGATATATTCTATTGCAATAATTCGAAAGATGTGGTCATTGTAAGCATTCCCGTGAAATTTAAAGTTTTTCTTGGAGCCTATAATTTACAAATATTATTTAAATCCTGTTTTCGACGACTGCTCGCAATCTATTTGGCCGACACAGTCTTCGCCACCAATCTCCCCAGATTACATCTGGGCTTGCTAGCCTCGCCAATTTATTGGACGCTCCCAAGTGACGCGGGTGGGGCGGGGCGGGGTAGAGCGCTGTCGCGAATTGTTCTCTTCATTCTGTGAGCCGGCGTAAACTGAGTTGAGGGGACAGTGAAGGAGAGAAGGCGCATCATTTTTGATTATCGATATTATCGCTGCTAATCAAGTTAACTTAAACTTTTTGTTATTTCCATTAAGTAGTGATGGAACACCTATTCATTGTGCGCGGTTTCAAACTTGTGGGCGATTTCTCTGCCCGAGGGATGCGCACGACAAACACACAGTGGGCCGTATGACAAACATATTTAATCTCACAGGGATCGTCGATGTCGGTGCTAGGTCGTCGTCCTGGCGGCTGCAGGTCGTTTCCGTGGAGAGCGCCAGGAGCGAAGCAGGAACGAGGAGGCAGGGACCAAGAGAGGGCGAGACGGCGGCGCGTGCCTTCTTTTATAGCCCCCTCGCGCGGGACCGGTTATCCCCGAACGAGCGGGGAGAGGGAAACAGGCCGCGCGCCGGAAGCATTGGGTTAGTGGCGCGGCTTTCGAATGCGCGGCGCGCACGGGCCTTACGGATACGTGGTGCAGGGCCCCACAAACTTCAATAAGTAATTTTTCTTGGCACTTTTAAAAAGAGGCTGACATTTTTGCTTCTGAACATATTTTATCAGAAAATTCAACAAAATGCACGACTAAATTTCGCCATAATATGACTGCTATTAGAGTTTATCTGCTAAATAGAGGCTGTTACATCAGAATTTCTGACTGCCTTCTAAAGTAGAAGTGTCGTACTTGTTATCATTTCAGGTACAGTCTGACCCACAAGATGTGCTTCAAGAGGGCATGGAACTCTTCTTGCGGACTGTCTTTAGAGTCAAGACAAATAACTATTACCAGAGTTATGGACGCTGAAGAGTTGATACACGACTGCGAGAGGTATGCAGTGTTTTTCTGTTTTTCTAGTGACTGAAAATACTTTTTTGCCACATCGTTGATCATGGGGAACAAAAACCAATGCGAAAACGAAACGAAGGGATTTATGTACTAGAGTACAATTCTTCAGTGCAGAGTCTCTTGTGTAGGAGAGGGCAAATCTTCAGTCAGAGTCACTTAGTGGCAAGAAAAACTACCAAATTTTGAAAGCCAGGCTTACCGTTTAACCATAACACGAATATTATTGAAGCAGCTTGTGGATTTAGTAGCATTACTCTCCGACCTCAGACACATGGTGGGATGGGGTCGAATGTGAAGTTCTATTTCATCGCCAAGCGTCATCTGATATTGTAGAACATGGGGCTACCAGGATCTCGTATTCCGCCGCAGGTATGAACGCGTGACTAGCAGTCGTGGATCGAGTGATTGAAATCAACTCCATGTATATTTGGCCCCGTCGCAGCGGCAGGCCGATGTGTTTGCGACGGTTTCTTCGCTCGCGTCCGCCAGCCGGCGTACGTGACGGTGCAAGTAGCACCGAGCTCGGCACCGATCATCAGCAACATGTCAGCCTGCCGCTGCAACGGGACTGTCGAGTTAGAGCAGCAGCTGATCTCGCTGGCACAAATCACGACTGGGAGCAACACAATCGTGATGCGCAAGATGCGCTAGTCACGTGATTTCATTTGTATTTCTCAGGCTTTCTTTCGGGCCTGAAGAAAAAGGTACACGGGAGACTTTCTTCATCTCAATAAATGAAACAGGGGTTTCGCGAAGGTTCCCTCTAACTTCCAACTTTCTAGTTAGAATGCATGGTGTAAAATTAATGTTTAGCAAATAAGAATGACTAAAATATTTAGCTAATAATATATATATATATATATATATATATATATATATATATATATATATATATATATATATATATATATATATATATATATATATATATATATATATATACATGCAGCCACCATATAGAAAACTCTGTCAAGCGTCAAGCAGATGTCAACGCGCAAACGTGTAAAAGCTTCGCAAGCTGACTCTTCGTTCAAGACTTCGGAGCAATTCTTTGATGTAGTAATCTAAACTGATGCCCGCGTTTATGCTTGTGGCTTCTGACAGACTTGTTGTATCCAGAAATGTCTCTTTAGCAATCGCTCGCTAATTTCATAGTTACTTGCGCGAGTCACGCAGTGAGAAGCGTGTCCCTAGGAAGATCCATATGTAGCCCCGCGGACAAAAGTGGTATATTCTACGCGCTGCGAGAAAACTCCCCGCCAGTTGTTTTTCCGACAGAGAACCAGTTATTGCTGAGGTATGCCGAACGTACCCTCCTTGATATACTTTTTTTACGCAAGCTTGCCATAAGCCATATTATAGAAACTCATGTAAATGGTTTTCTGTGAGGAACCGGAGCAGGCTCCCGCTCTTAGCGTTGTCGGTGAGCCACTTAGAAAAAAGTCCTGTTCCTTTGTTGCGGTTAGTCCCACTTCGGGCAGAATCTGTGTCCTTGATTCCCTTTGTCCCTGCACAAGTCCATAGCAGGTGGCGAACATCCACTTCTGCAGCTGGTGTGGAACACTTCGGGCATGTGGTTGGTCCGATGTCTGCTTGAGATTCCCATCGGCATGTTACCGACGGGGTAAGGGCCACCCCAGCTCTTATGCTTCTAAGGGAAACCTCCTCCAATCTTGTTAAGGCACGAGGGAGGGGGAATGTACACGGGGGAATGAGGGCACGTGTATCTTTCCTTAAATAGGATGCTAAGATGGGAACAGCAGAGCGGGCATCAAAAGGGAGCCTGGTGGGGGGCGCATTAGTGTTTGGAACTTCGTGTGAGAGGTGGTCAACATTTCTCCCCTCAGCGTTCTGAGCATCGTCTTGTATCCAATCTATATGAATGCGTATCTTTGTTTTTCTTTTTTTTATTGAGTGCGTGAATTTTCTGGGTAACACAGAGCGTCTTCGTCACTTTCTTCAGTTGTTTTATGGGGCTAAGGAGTCTGTATAGATGTGGGCTTCTGTTGTGGAATCTATTTATGGCCTCCATAGCATCGTGAATTGCATAGAGTTCCATCACAAGCGGGTCCAAGTATCCTGAAACATATTCTTTATGTATTTTTAGTTCGCTGTGTGTTGGTCTAGTAGATGCTGTTCTACCGCCATTTTCTATAATTGATGCGTTCGTATATGCAATGCAGGTACCTGGAAGAGCATCAACCATGGGTCGAGATGCCAGCTTTTCTTTGCGACGAAGCCTAGTGGTCTTGTCTGTCGCAGTAGTCGTGAATTCACACGGAGGGGGGTCAGCATTTGGTGATGCTTGAACTGCCACTTCATTGTACAAGGATGCTATGGGCGTAACGTATCTTCATATCCCTTGTTGCCACTCGTTGTTCAATTAATTCTGTCAATGTATTTATCAGTGCAAACTCTTGGAGAATAGGGATAGGGGTAAGTTTTGGTAGGGCCGTGATAGTTCGCATTGCGTTTCTATTTATTGTTTCCAAATTCGCCCACTGCCGCCTTGTGAGTCTTTGGAATTGGGCCTGGTATAGTATCCTCGGCTGTAACATCGAGTGTACAAGACGTCTTGCCATGTCTGCTCGAGCTCCTTCTCCCCTAGACGAAATGCGTTTTATCAAGTTTAAGGAAGTCGCCGCTACTTTTTTTACCTTATGAAGCCATTGTGTTCCTTTGCCGGATTTGTGAATTTCTAGGCCAAGAACTCTCAACTCGACCACCTCTTCCAATGCCTGATTTGCAATCTTTAGAGTGACTCTTTGCGTTGCCAATTGTTTTCTTCCATTCTTGTTGGCAACATTAATGTAACTGGACTTTTGAGGTGACAATTCTAGACCTGCATCTTAGACGTACTCATTTATGGTATTTAAAGCCTCTTGCAGATACTGATTCTGTCTCTCAAGTTGTTTATGAACCAACCAAATCGTGACATCATCTGCGTATATCGTGAACCACACTTCTGGTATTTCAGCTATTTTCGACGCCAATGGGATCAGTGCGATTATTAATAGTAAAGGTGCTAACACTGACCCTTTTGGCACGCCTCTGTTGGAGGTGTAATTGCCAGTTTGTTTTCCGTTTATCCGGATAGAAAACGTCCTGTCCTTAAGCAGATGATGTACTGCTTTTATGACCTGCAATGGAATGTCCATACATTCCATGTTGCTAAGAATCTTGACATGTAACACGTTGTCGTATGCCTTCGCCACGTCGGTCGCCACTGCAGTGCGCACTAGGTGGCTATAAGGCGACACGTGTATGACCTCTTCAGCGAGCGTAGCCAGTCCATTTTCTGTGCTAAGGGTTTGTTCGGAACCCAGTAAGTCTTCTCCTTGCCATACCTAATTTACCACATCCGACAAGCTGTCAACTGCGACTCCTTCTAAATTCTTGAAGACTTCCTAAGGAATATTGTTATGTCCAGGCGCAGTTTTACCATTCGCTCCTTCTATAGCAGCCAATAACTGCAATTTGGTAAATTGTGATGTTATTCCTGATTTATCAACCGTATGCACTGTCAGTGAAGGCGCAGGATAAGTGCGCGGTTCGGGAAGAATAGGGCAGCAGCCTGATCTGCAAACTCCTCTGGTGTAAGCTGTAATGCGAGTCTAATACTTTCTGCATGATCTTTAACCTGCCGCCTCTTTTCTATGCCATGGAAAGTCCTCCAGAGGGCCTTGTTAGTCGTTCCTGAGCCCAAACGACTGCACCACTCATCTCATCTCCTGTGAGCCAGCTGTTTTTCATATCAGCGTGCCTGTGCCGTCGCTCGGTCTACCTCAATTTTTCTTTGCACGTCTTCAGGATGGCGACCAGCCTGTATCTCGGCCCGTTTTCGGCGTGCCCAAAGTTTTAGTAGGTGCAGGTCGGGAGTTGGCTGATCTTCGTTCACTGTAGTTGTAATGGTGTGATCCTTGAGTACCATTTGAAGGGTGGTAACAAGTGTATGCGGGCTAACTGAATGCGTTCGAGTATGCTGCCGTACACCATCCCAATGTGTAACAGAAGCTTTCTTTTGAATTTTCTTCACATGTCCCAAATTAAGACCAATACTAATGGGGACATGATCACTACCCCACGCATCTAATTCCGCCTGCCATTGTAGTGCACCAGGGCCCTTCCACCAAGTCAAGTCTGGTGAGCGTGTTTGTGTTGCAGGTAGTGTTGCGACTCCTGGATGATTGAGCAATGTAAATTGCATTTCTGTGGAGACAGTATGAACTTGATCACCCCTTTTAGAATAATAATCATATCCCCATACGGTGGGCGGAGCGTTGAAATCTCCACCGATTAGTATCGCAATTAAAGTGTATGAATGGCGAATATGCTTAACCCACCCAAGATTAAGTACTGTTTTTCTTGGCCGAGCGTACACGGACACTAATATAAGGGGCGTTTTGTTTGGACGCGTGAGTACAGCATCTACTTCCTGCTGAGTGCTGCACCACTTGCTCAAGTCAAGTGGCGTTTGGGGAATGTTGGCCCTAATATAGACGGCAGCTTTTCCTGCTGTTTCGGCCTCTGCTTTTGCTCGTTATCAGGGACAGAAGGACACTGGTACCCTATATACCCTGTTATCGAATATAACCTATTGTGCTCCTGTATCAAGAACGCCCATGAATGCATCTTTCCGTACAATAATTTTGTTTCATTTCCCCAACTTTATTATAAAGCCCTCTGCAGTTCCATTGTGTAATCTGTTGCCACTTGTTTCGGCTACTTCCATCCATGATGTAAGCTGCTCTGAATGAGGTGTGTTAGTTGCGTAAGTATGTCCAGTACCGCCTTCCAAATAAGTGTGTTATCGGCAGGTTTACAATTCGGAGCATCCACTAACCTTGCTGTTGTACTGCCTGCAAGCGTTTCGTTCTGTTTTTCTGAGCTCTCCTTTCGCCGTTGGGTTATACGTGCTTTCTTTTGTCGCAGCTGCGCAATTTGTGCTGAAAGCGCCGCAATTTCTTTTTCTATTGCATCTTGCTGGCTTGTGCACTCTTTAAGGTCCGGAAAATAATCAGCAGTGAATGCCACTGTGCTCCATTCTGTGCGTCGTCCATTCTTCGGCGTAGAAGTAAAAGATGCACTGTTCTGTGCAACCACCGCAACAGGCTCTTCTTCTTCAGGCGGGTCATCAAACAACTCTTCGTCCAGAGCTGCAAATCTGTTTTTAACCATTAACGGTGCACATCGTTTCCGTCGTCCAGCCCTTGCTAACTCTAGCTTTCGCTTATATCGTGACCATCAGATTTGCATAGGCCGCATTTGAATTTCGCTTCTCCAGATTCAGTGATGTATTCGGGGTTAACTCCATATGGAAAATATTTCTGCATATGGACTTCTCTGTAGCACCTGTAACAGAGCACCGGTCTAGGTTTGTACGTTTTGGGTCGCACTATGCGGCCGTTGTAGTAAAATCTATCCGGAAGAGCATCTGGTCCCTGTTATATGATCAGAAAAGTGCCTCTGTTCCCCATACGACGAGCGGCTAACACAGTATGTATTCCTGATATGAGGTATCTGGCCACCGTCTCCGGGGAATCTTGTAGGTCTAGGCCATAGACGACACGTCGCTGAGTGTTTGGACCAGACGGAAAATACGTCTGGACAGAAAGATACTCTTCTGCCGTGATTGGAATCTGTGTTACTGTGCTCATTTTGCGTGCATCCTCAATGGTGGCTAAATGTACTGTGACAGTACTAGAGGCTCTGTGGCTACAAACCCCTGGTAACCTGTGGTACCAAGCGCTGCGTCTATTACTGTCTGTATAGCTCTGGTGGGTATCTTCGTGATATCAAACTGCACTGTTGGTCTGATATGCACTCTGAAGGATTGCTACAAGGCTGGTGTTGAATAAGCAGAAGCTAGCTTTTCAGGGGTGGTCCTTACCTTTTTTGCCGGTGGTGCGTTGACTGGCGGCGCAGGTAGTTTGACCAGCCGGGATGTCCGTTGAGAAGCGTTAGTGACGACTACCTGTTGCACAACCATAGCCTGATATGTATCGTTTAGCTGGGGTAGCGGCCCGAGCGTTGTCCTCGTATTCGAAGTAATGTCTACGTTGCTCTGTGGCCAAGTGCTAGCTCCAGGTAAAGGTTCGTTACCGCAGCCTGCCGTTGTGCTTGCAGAAGTCACAGCGACTACCGGAGGATCCATTGGCGTCCCCATGCTTGGCATCGTATCAGAGCTGAGGCTGCGCGGAGCCCCAAAAGGCCTAGCAGCAAGGCCGCGTCAGCACTCTGCAGCTCCTACCAGGAGGAGGGCTGTGCCCCTTTGACGATCTTCTTGCCACGCACGGGTTGTTTAGCCTTTATGTTCTTCTTCAAGAGCTTGATGGCCGCTGTGTGGACGCGGACTAGAGAAGTAGTTCGAAATCTTGCTGGACACGATGTAGCCACGGTGCTCAGCGACACGTCTTCTTCCACTGTCTTCCTTGATATACTTTCCATCTAATCCAAGCAATTTTGTGTGGCACATTTTTTTATATTGAAAAAATGCAATCGTTCCGATTCGCGTGGAGTATACCACTTTTGTCCGCGACTGTACATGTGGACAGTAAACAAAAATAAAAAGATGGGGCGATCGCAATCGCCAGTTGTGCGTTAAGTCTCGGGTCGGGATCAACCTTTGTATTTTTTCACTGAAAACAGTAAATTGACGCGCAAGCATTTGCAATGATAAACACCATTGCAGCAAGCAACATTGTGTGAATTAATGTTGAATCTACAAACAACAACAAACATCCTAAATTCCCTCCCCCCTCCCCGTTAAAATCGTGCAGCCGCTTGCTCTGCATGCGTCCTCTGGAAGTAATCTTCATCGCCCTGTGCGACCGTCAGTTACCTTGCGTTCGTCTTACATGCTCTACCCATACCCATTTCTTGATTTAAAATAGGATGAAATCTGGCGTCGAATATTGAATTGAAATATTCTTCAACATTGAATGTTTAAGGAAAGAATCAATAAAAGCTAATAAAATGAGGCATTTATTGCACCGCCACCCCCCCCCCCCCCAAAAAAAAAATAATAATTCAGCATATTAGGCGTCTAGAACCACGGCGGCTATATGAACGCAACCAAAAATAAATTTATGCGTGGGAACTGCGCGCGCACACACGTCGTACAGTAAGCCGGTAGACGTCTGAGCTAGTACATCTCTACGTTGCTAAATGCCTCTTTTGTGTTCTTACTAGCAAGTAGTGAGTGGCGGTATTAGATTCGTTGCTTTCTTACTAGCACGAAGATAGATTGCATGTAGCGCTTAGCCTTTCTATTCAAGGTTTTTGCTCTGTATTCAGTGCTTCTTCTTGTATTCGAAAAAGTGCCTCTTACTTCCTGAAAGGGTATATGATTACGAATATAAAATCGTAATATTTTATCCCTTATCTACAAAAAAATCCGTCTCAAATATTAATTCACCATGGTGCCAAAAGAACCTGTTATCAAAATTGTTATTATTATTACCAATTTTTCCCATATTAACAGCGATGGTTGCTGTAATTGCGGACGGCTGAATGTTACGCTTTTATAATTTTCTCTATGTCCGTCGGTTCGGTGCGGCTTTAATGAATAGAATTTAATTCTCAAGCTAGGGTATCACGGCAAGTCACATCCATCTAATTATTTCTATGTTACTTACTGGCGTCCGCCTCAACACGAGCTGGTTTTCTTACATCTCTCTCTCGGGCTCTTGATACCGTATTACTTTTTCGTGTCTATTCATTTGCGAGACAGGAAAAAAAACAATTTTGTCATTCTCTACAAATCATCATCATCATCATCATCATCAGCATGATTATACCCACTGCAGGGCGAAGGCCTCTCCCATATCTCTCCACTTAACCCGGTTCTGTGCAAGCTGCATCCACTTGACCCCTGCGAACTTCTTAATCTCATCCGCCCACCTAACTTTCTGCCGCCCCCTGCTACGCTTTCCTTCCCTTGGAATCCAGTTTGTTACCCTCAGCGACCATCGGTTATCCTCTCTTCGTACTACATGTCCTGCCCATGTCCATTTCTTCTTCTTAATTTCCACTAGAATGTCGTTAACTTGAGTTATTTCTCTGACCCACTCTGCACGCTTTCTATCTCTTAATGTTACCCCTACCATTTTTCGTTCCATAGCCCTCTGGGTTGTCCTCAACTTAAGTAGAACTCTCTTGGTTAGCCTCCACGTTTCAGCCCCATAGGTGAGTACAGGCAAGATGCAACTGTTGTATACTTTCCTCTTGAGCGATACCGGTAAGCTGCTAGTCATAATCTGCGAGTGCTTGCCAAATGCGCTCCATCCCAATCTTATTCTTCTTGTTATTTCCTTTTCATGGTCCGGATCTGCGGTTACTACCTGTCCTAAGTAGATATATTCGCCTACTACTTCCAGTATTTCGCTACCTAATGTAAACTCCTGTTCCTTCCCGAGGCTGTTGAACATTACCTTAGTCTTCTGCATATTGATTTTCAAGCCTACCTTTCTACTTTTCCTGTCTAGGTCATCAATCATTATTTGCAGTTCATCTCCCGAGTTGCTTAGCAAGGCAATGTCATCAGCAAATCGCAGATTACTGAGGTATTCTCCATCTAGCCTTATCCCTAACTGCTCCCATTCCAAGTCTCTGAATACTTCCTCTAAACAAGCTGTGAATAGTACTGGGGAGATTGTGTCTCCTTGCCTAACACCTTTCTTTATGGGAATTTTGTTACTTTCTTTATGCAGAACTATGGTTGCTGTGCAGCCATTATATATATCTTCCAGCACTTTCACGTACGGCTCGTCTACCCCCTGATTTCGCAATGCCTGCATCACCGCCGAGGTTTCAACTGAGTCAAATGCTTTTTCGTAATCAATGAATGCTATGTATAAGGGCTGGTTATATTCCGCGCATTTTTCTATCACCTGATTGATGGTATGGATATGATCGATAGTAGAGTACCGTTTCCGAAACCCTGCTTGATCCTTTGCTTGATTGCAGTCTAAGGTTGTCCTGATTCTATTAGCGATTACCTTAGTAAATACCTTATACGTAACAGACAGTAAGCTGATTGGTCTGTAATTTTTAAGGTCCTTAGAGTCCCCTTTCTTGTGAATGAGGATAATGTTTGCATTCTTCCATGCTTCCGGTACCGTCGATGACACCAGGCACTGCGTATACAGGGTGGCCAGTTTTTCTAGCACGATATCCCCCCCGTCCTTCAGCAAATCTGTAGTTATCTGATCCTCTCCAGCTGATTTCCCCCTTTTCATAGTTTCTAGTGCTTTCTTGACCTCGTCCTTCGTCACTGGTGGAACGTCTGACTGTTTTTCCCTACCGGCAATCTCATTACGGTCCTGACTACTTTGGCTACTGTAGAGATCTGTATAGAACTCCTCGGCTACTTTGACTATCTTGTCCATATTAGTGATGACGTTGCCCGCCTTGTCCCTTATCGCATACATCTGGTTTTTGCCTATGCCCAATTTCTTCTTTACCGCTTTAAGGCTTCCCCCGTTCTTTACAGCATGCTCAATTTTCTCCATGTTATACTTCCTTATATCGGCCACCTTGCGCTTATTGATTAGCTTTGATATCTCGGCGAATTCGATCTGGTCTGTTGGATTGGAAGCTTTCATACTCTGCCGTTTCTTAATCAAATCTTTCGTCTCCTTAGACAGCTTACCGGTATCCTCTCTAACTATCCTACCGCCTACTTCTACCGCGCACTCAGTAATGATATCTCTGAAATTATTGTTCCTTGCCTCTAGGGTAATGTCGCCATACTCAGTTAGAGCTGAATACCTATTCTGTAGCGAGATCCTGAACTCTTCTGCCCTCCCCCTCACCGCTAATTCGTTGATGGGTTTCTTTCTTACTAATCTATTGCGTTCCTTCTTCAGATTTAGGCTAATTCGGGACCTCACCATCCTGTGGTCACTACATCGAACTTTCCCGATTACCTCTACATCCTGCACAATGGCGGGGGTTGAACACATTATGAAGTCGATTTCATTTTTAGTCTCTCCGTTAGGACTTTTCCATGTCCATTTTCGGTTCTTCCGTTTGCTGAAGAAGGTATTCATGATTCGTAAGTTATTGCGCTCTGCAAACTCAACTAATAACTCCCCCCTGCTATTCCTAGAACCAATGCCATAGTCACCTACTGCCTTGCCTCCTGCCTGTTTTTTCCCTACCTTGGCATTGAAGTCGCCCATTAGTACAGTATACTGCGTCTTTACTTTTCGCATTGCCGATTCTACATCTTCATAGAAGCTTTCAACTGCCTGTTCATCATAACTACATGTAGGCGCATAGGCCTGTACAACCTTCAGTTTATACCGCTTATTAAGCCTAATTACGATGCCTGCAACCCTCTCATTAATACTATAGAATTCATCTATATTACCCGCTATATACTTATTGACAAGGAAACCTACTCCTAGTTGTCGCCTCTCTGGTAAACCTCGATAACACAGTACATGCCCATCCTTCAGTACAGTATATGCCTCATTCGGCCTCCTAACCTCACTAAGCCCTATGACATCCCATTTCATGCCCTCTAGTTCCTCTAACAGCACTGCTAAACTAGCTTCACTAGCTAGGGTTCTAGCATTAAACGTTGCCAGGGTCAGTTTCCAATGGCGGCCTGTCCAGCGGAGCCAGGCTTTCTTAGCACCCCCTGCTGCGTCACAGGTCTGACCGCCGCCGTGGTCAGTTGTTCCGCAGCCGCTGGTGACTGAGGGCCGAGGTTTTATGGAGCTTATCATAGGAGGTTGTGGCCAATTACTGCACCAGGGTGGCCAACTCCTGTTCTGGTGAGGGAGTGCGTTGCCGGAGGTGTTCACCGGCATCAGGTCGCACCCCAAACCTGTATATGCAATTCCATCGACACGCGGATTTTTTTTTTTTTTTTTTTTTGTCATCCGGTGGAGAATTGCGCGGCACCGGGATTTGAACCCCGGTCCTCTTGCATGCGAGGCGGATGTTCTACCGCTACGCCACCGCTGCACCGCTTACGCCACCGCTGCACCGCAAATACAGGAGTACTAATAGGAGCTTTCTACGCTAATCCTGCTGTGACATGGTCTTAGGTGGTGTGCGCATCTAAGTATCCGTAATAAATTCGTTGGGCCTTCAAACGTGTCTTCAAGAGACGCCCACGACAAAGGTTCACATGCACAGCTGGAGTCCGACTACACTTTAACGGAAAGTGCGGACCGTTTCGTGCTCAGATTTCGCCGATCGCGTTTAACATAATGAGTGAACGTCAAAGGCTAAGAAAACAAACAAGCCTTGGTACCGCTTAATGAATGCTTTCGATTTGAGTGGACGTTTTTGCATTTGTGAAAGCTACTTCAAGTGATCTGCAGCTGTCGACGTAAAGTTATATCAAGAATAGTGATAGTAATTAACTTAAAAATTGCGTCGTTGCGACGTTGGTAAGATTACCCATTCTTAAGATTCGTAGCCAGGTGTCAAAATTTATTCACTTATTTTCACCAAAGCTTAAAGACTCTTCGCGCTAAGGTCATGATATTGTTGAAACTTGTGTCGTGCTTTAAATAATAGTTAAAATTTTAGGCAAAGCAATCTCTAAAGATGTTTTGTTCCAGCGCAAGAAAATGAGTACACCGCTCTTTCGACAAATAATTCCCTCTTGAGGTTTCTCAATACATTTGCGAACCATCGATAATGTACTGCGGAGAGGGTTGTTTCAGGCGCATTACTGTTTCAGCAGGTCATTCGGTTTAACGAATTGCAGTCGCACCCTTCTCCCTGTCCTTTTCAAACAGCTGTATAATGTTGAAAAGAAAAGGCACGGCAACAAAAGTGCCTACGAGAGTTTTCACTTTCACACGTCTTTTTTCAGGATGTATCAACGAGCATCCACGCCTCATAGTACCAACATCGCCGCAAGCGATACTGAGGCCCTTAGCAAACTTCTGGTCGAGGTGGCGGAGTTAAAAAGGCTCCAGAGGAAGGCGTTGCAGACCCTCTACTCACTCCTTGAGAAGGTCGAAGCGATGGAGGAGGCGGACAAACAAAAGCGCAGAGCAAATTCCAACATCGCCGATCAGCAATAGAAGTCAATCGAAGCTATTCAAATCGAAGATTAATGACCCTGACAAAAAAGTGTAATAAGTTCCTGTTTTAAAGTCAATGATTGTAGACATCACATTCATCAGGTGTTTTTCGTTACTTTTAACTATTGTTTCGGATGCATTGGTGACGAAAATTGGCCACCTCCTTCCTGATAAAGATTTGAAAAGTATTCGATGTTTGACATTCTTATTATTTGTGACATATCAAATAGTATTAGGGTGCATTCCTGCGTGAATTACAACAGGTTTTAACTAGTGCTTTGGTAAAAATGAAAAATGTATCGAATACATGTTGTGTAGTTTTTGAAACAGTACACATTTGCTGCATTAATGCTCTTTTCAACGCAGCGTAAACACGCATATTTTTTTGCTTTCTCTCAATGTTGGAACGAATCAGTAAACAGTTTAATTTAACCCTGTGAAAGCAGCAAGGAAAAAGAACGTCAATAATTGAGTAATACAGTTGAAATACATGCTACCCCGATGCACTTCCTGGTTCCGACTATCTTCGTAGCCCGCATTTTTGGTTATATATCCCGAATAGGAAACACTAACGACATTATAATTTACACAGATTGTCAGAGGTGGGCCACAGTAAGGTTGTGCTCTAACTGAAACCACCAGAAGCAGGTAAAAAGTATGTTCATGAGCACCATGAAAAATGAAATTTAGCATCTTTCCACTTGCACTTGGCAATATGAAATTTTTAAATGCAGTGCGGCACATTTTGTTTTCCTTTCAAAGCTACATGTTACTTTCTGCTATTCGTTATTTAAACAGAAGTGTATCACACAGGCTCTCAATGCTCTTACTTTGCTCTCAATGCTCTAAATGCGTTTTATTTAGAGCTATGCGCAACTTACTGATATTAGTCATATCTTGCCCTACAGCCAGGTAAATACTATATGTCTTTCCTATGTGTCTATATACCCATAGAAGAGCGTGTTCTTTAGGTGACCTGCCAGTTTGCTGTAGTGACTGTAGGGTTGAGAGGCACGCTAGCCCTTCAACGTTTTTTATGTCACTTTTGCAATGAAGAAAAAAAAAGTGCGAAACACCTTTTGGCATGGCAGCATGTGACCACTATGAAGCAACGTGCACCACAGCATTACGGGCCAAAAGCATGCCCTGATGTAAAAAATCTAAATAATCACTCTCTTTATGTCAAAGTGTTTTACTTGTGATGTCATAACAAACGGTCTGCCTATTATTACCAAAATTGATGAACATTTACCATTTTAGATGCCCCTTACAAGGTAGCGATAATTGATGCACGACTGCTTGAAATGAAGCCACCTCATTGCGTGACCAGGCTGCCGCTATAAGTGAAAAGAAGAGGCCACTGGAAGGCATCGGAATGGAAACAGTGGCTGTTGGTTTATACTGTTTCTTGCCTGAACGGCATCTCGCATCCTGAATGCTGGAGACACCTTTCAAAGTTGTCAGAGGCAGTTTTTCTACTCATGTAGGAGGAGCTCAGGCTACTGACATCAGCAGAGCAGGTACATGTTAAGGTATATTTTAGCCAGGATAGAATACTTACCCGAATTGTTTAAATTCTATTTAAATTCTAGGGAGCTCACTGACATAGACGTGTGCAGGTTTTTGCATTAGAGATAGTGACGTTACACTGCAGCCCCCTGCGATTCATTCTTACCACTAAAGTCCCTATGGCCAGTCTGAAGTGTAGAGAGGAGTATTGTTATCAAACATTTAGTCAAACATAATTGAAACATAACAATAATGGGCACTTAAAGTTGAAACAAGTTTTAGGATTGATACAGAACTGATCAGAATACGTGACGACACGCTGTCACAGTTCCTCGAGTCGTCGGCTTTCCGGAGGTAAAGGTGGAAGGTTAGTAGTTCTAAAAATGTCATAAGAAACCTGGATGGCCATAAGCTTACATGTTTAAAACTGTCGGCGCAGGTCCGGCAAGGTAGAGGTATGAGGCAGACTTCGTGCCCTCTGAGAGGATTGGGAAAGGCGACAGCCCCCCCCCCCCCCCCCTGCCCCCTTGTGCGCACGCCTATTGTCATTGATGTGAGACACAGGTTTTACACACGTTTAAAGCTGAATATTTTTGTTCTTGTGTGGCCTAAAACGTTTTTGAGGCATTCTGCTTCTGCAGCAAAATAACTGAAAAATGCAAATCATGGCTTTACCGCTCCTTTTTATTAAGGGAGTAATTACTCATTGTCATTTACCCGATAATGTTTTTCTTTAACTGTGAAGTTTCTGCGAAATCTGTTTAGCTTTTCTTTGTGGTTGTAATGCTGCGCTTCAGTGGATGACAATGAGTAATTACTTGTCTATTACAAATCTACTCCACCTTGGGGTATTCCCCTAAATATCCTATCATTAGCAGCTCTTTATAGCCTTGAATCATGACATTTGCTATTTTCTGTATTATGCTTGGGTAGACTAGTCATTTTCCCCTTGCCAGTCCTGCAGCATAACTAAGATTCTTTTGAACAGTATGCTATTTTCCTTGTTACTTACTGTAATCAAGAAAATGAGGTGCTTTCTGGAAGTGCTTTTCGTTATTTACTGCTAGTATTGTATATCTCTAGCTGAGCTTGTTTTGAGCAGATGGTATGAACTTTATTGAATTTTCTTGTCTCTCGAAAGTCCTTATTCATAGTATCTCATTAACTAATGAGGACTAAGAAGAGCCACAATAGAATAAATTAGAAGTCATGCCATCTGATTATATATGCTTTTGATTGGTCTCATTCTCAAGTAATAGAAGTTATTTTTACTTTCAGAGCGGCTCTTAGAGAGTTTTGTTGTGCAGTGCAGGAGCCTTTATGGTGTTGCAATAATGACATTTATTGTCCACGTCCTTCTCCACCTGGCAAACAGTGCTCGTTCTCTGAAACCTCTCTGGCCACATTTTGCCTTTGTCTTGGTAGGAGGAAATTGAAAGATTGTTCAACTGGTTTTAGCTGCTAATGGGATTCCTCAATACATTGTCGACAGTGCAATAATGCATCACAAACTACAAAAGTTGATTGAAAGCAATAGGTTGCACATGCACGAAACACAACTGTGCAGACTGTGCCTCCTAGGCAAAGAAAAAACACTGCTTTGAGTGTCAAGTGTCAAAATGCAGTGTATCAGGGCTGTGGGGTTACGTCACCATTAACACTTAAATATGAGCGTTTCATTCGATCAAGACAGATGTTTCACAGCCCAGCCTGCAAGAAGTCATCAGAGTCGGACACTATCTTTGTGAAGACATGCTGTGAATCTTATAAGCATATGGACAAAATAATATTGTTCAAGGTATCCAATATGTGTGTCCAGGCCAATAATCATTGGTTATGTTACTGATGTGCCCCCACACATAAAAGAGTGCTTTCTCTCTTTTGACAGAGACGTTGAAATTGTACTACCAGTTGCTGTTGCTGATTACTGCCTCTTCATGAATTCCTACAAAGAACAAAAACCTTTCTCTGTGACCTGCCCAACATAATTGAGCGGGAATAAACCTGGTTGCAAGGCCAGTGCAACAAGCTATGGAAAAATTATAAAGAGAGGAAAAGAGTATAGCAGATCTAGGAATGAAATCAAGTTAACTACCTCCCAGTAAAAATCAGAAAGATATGGAGCTTGGTGTGCCATGCAATGTGAAGGTGAGATAATTGCTCATTCAGAGTAATGGACTAGAGGTATAAGAGAAACGTCGGAGAAGGTTAGGAATCATCTTAAAGCAGCGCGAAAACAGTGGACTAAAAGGAACAGGAGACGACACAAACGCTTTCTAAGAAGCGCTTGTTAGAAAGCGCTTCTGTCGTCTCCTGTTCCTTTTAGTCCTGTGTTTTCGCGCTGCTTTAAGATGAATCCAATCCAACTCGCCCAATTTGCTTTACTTGTGAAGGTTAGGAAGTTAGCAGGGATAATGGGGCTGCAGCTATGACTCGATTAATTATAAGCATGCAAGAGGCCTTTTCTCTGAAGGGGTCCTAGTCAGTTGATGATGATACGAGGTCTTGGTAAAAGGAGGGGCAATGGTACAGATCTCAGGTGTTATATAAAATTGGACGTAGGTAGTTGATCAAGTGTCTATTGTTAAATATAAATCTGCTCCACAAACATGTGCAATAACACTTAGTAGTTTCCTTGTAGATTTAAACAGGTGTGATACGAGTTGAATTAAATCACACTCAAGTGCTGTGTGAGATCTCTGGCTACAAACTGGCATTTAAAGAATAGCCCAAATTAAAAATATACTGAAACATTCTGGCGCTGCATAGTCACTCACGAACACACACAAGTGTCGTTACAGCAAGTGTACAGATTGAGAGGTTGAATAGAAGTGAATATCCGAAGAACCTTTTAATATCTGCATCTAAAGCTGTTTAGAGAACATGCAACTAAGAGCAAGAGAGAGTAAAGAAAATGAGAAGAGGAGGCAGGTTGCAGTATTGCCCTACGTACAATGCATCTCACATCGTCTTAGGAAACTCGCAAGCCGATTTGATACCAGGGTTGTACTATCTGCATCGAGCAAGTTAAAGAGTATGTGCAGGAAGGTGAACAGAGCGAGTGAGCCCAAGTAAGAAAGCGACATGCTGCATAAGGAATGCTTTGCCAACTGCCGCGGAGGTGTTGTGCGCACGATTCCTTGGACATGTGGGAAGGTGCATGTGGGGCAGGCAGGCCGATGCTTGAATGAGAGGTTAAGGGAGCACAGAAATGCATGTGCAGCATTATCGGCTTCAGAAAACGTGGCGACACATTGTTCTGTTGTAGAAATGATGCCACTCAACAGCACACAAACGATGAAAATTTTGTAGCCTGGTTCACGGAGATCAAGGTGCTGGTTCGGGCAAGAGAGTCATTGAAAAGAGATTATTGAAGCATTTAAGACGATTTCGGGTCAAGAAGGGAATTGTGTGAGTGTTCCGTCTGTGGCGCTCAGCAAGAAGGGATTGCCACTGCTTCGTTTGGACAATAGGACAAGAAGATAGGCGCAATTTGCCATTATTGTCGTTTTATATGTTCCTTCATAATTTTTTCTTTCCATTTTTTCTCAATTTTCTCAGCTTTCGTGCTTTTATTGTACCCTTATATCTTTTTTACCTTGTTTCCTTCTTCTTCTTCCTACCACAAATAATGGCCAGTTGGTAGTGTGCGTTTGACCATTGTCACCACCTTGCTGTATTCTCTTGTGTGTGTTTGTGAGTGACTATGCAGCCCCAGAATTCATCAGGTTCATCCTAACCAACTAGCCCGCACGCAAGTACTACTGAACATTCAGTGGTTTGATATATATTAGGAGTTTACAAGACATTTTAGTGTTTCACGTGCTAAAGGGAGCCTTGGCTGGCAATTGTTATAGTAGTATCGGAAGATGCTAAGAATGAAATTGTTTGATAACATTCGTCATTCCCGAACATATGTATGAAGTGATAACTATTTCCTTCTTAATTAGGTTTATTTGCAATGAGTCCATATGAACGCAATTAAAGAAATAAGTTGCAAAACTCAGATGTATAGTATGTCATTCTTTCCCAAACGATTACGGATTAGAATCGGTTACTTCAAGACATGGCCATCATTGCTGCAAATAACTTTTTCTCCTTGCTGCAGTAGTATTTTCTTTGTTTGGGGGAATGTGTTTGCAATGTGATTGTTGCTATATGTTCCTGGTTTTTGTTGTTAGCTGTCTTTTTTGTATTATCAAATATTGAGTTTATTTGACAAATCACTTCTATCTTCTTATTTTGTCCCTTGTCATTCAATCCCTTTCCCCACTGTGATCTCATCTGATGTGTTTTAGTTAATGTGATAAAATAAGCATGAAGCTAAGGGCATTTCAAACAAATAAATGTAGCAAAGGTGTTTATATGTATAGCAGGCAACTGCAATGTATAGCAATGGCCTTTGCAATAAAATCTAAGCATTTGCCAGGTAAGAGGTGCTATTTTGTCTATTTATAGGAAGCCTGTCTACTTCATTTCTTTTTGCTTACAAATTGAAGAAAACTGTTTAAAATGTTAGTTTTAATAACATTTGCTTCTCTTAAGAAACCAAACCCCAAGATTATTTTCTTTGAGGCGGAAGCTAGCAGGGAAAAGAATGCTGCAATTATTATCATGGTAGATTTAACAAAACACCGTTTAGCCCAACATCACGTCTTACATGGCAGTTGGTTTCTACCAGTTTGTGTGTGACAATAAAGGCTGGTACACTAGGGCTGCATATTTGCAGACTGAATGTGCAAGTCTTTTTGTTTCACGAATATATATTTTGCACTGCTTACAACCTCATAGCACCTGTATAGCCTTTTCCTTGTTCACATCATTGAATTTAGCATGCATCATTTCAATAAAGTGTGTTTGGCCACAGCATGAATGCGTTCTTCCAAAATCAGCACCACTGTGTGTAGGCGACTTCATTATCCCACGTAACCTGCTGTTTACCTGGCTCTCTGTGTACCAACATTATGTGGGTCCTGTACACGTTTTCCTTTTTTATTCATGTTTCTGTTGTAAGCTCCATGCCACAGCTGTCCCATTACCTTAAATTCTATCAAGACCTTGAGCGAGCAGCATGTTGTGTTTCATCATCAGCCTGATTATGCAACGGCAGGGCGAAGGCGTTGTCCATGTTTCTCCAATTAAGCCGGTTATGTACTAGCTGCATCCACTTGACACCTGCGAATGACCTAACCTCATCCGCCCACCTAACTTTCTGCCGCCCCCTGCTGCGCTTTCCTTCCCTTGGAATCCTGTTTGTTACCCTAAGCGACCATCGACTGTCCTCTCTTCGCACTACATGTCCTGCCCATGCCCATTTCTTCTTGATTTCCACTAGAATGTCAGTACCTTGAGTTATTTATCTGACCCACTCTGCACGCATCCTATCTCTTGATGTTACTCCTACCATTTTTCGTTTCATGACCCTCTGCGTTGTCCTACACTTAAGTAGAACGCTTTTGGTTAGCCTCCACGTTTCAGCTGCATAGGTGAGTACAGGCAGGAGGCAACTGTTGTGTACTTTCCTCTTGAGCAATACCGGTAAGCTGCTAGTAATAATCTGCTAGTCCTTGCCAGATGCGCTTCCTCCCAATATTATTCTTCTTGTTATTTCCTTTTCATGGTCCGGATCTGCGGTTACTACCTGTCCTAAGCAGACATATTCGCCCACTACTTTCAGTGCTTCGCTACCTAACCTAGGCTGTTCAACATTACCTTAGTCTTCTGCATATTGACTTTTAAGCCTACCTTTCTACTCTTCCTGTCTAGGTCATCAATCATTATTTGCAGTTCATCCCCCGAGTAACTTACCAAGGCAATGTCATCAGCAAATCGCAGACTACTGAGGTATTCTCCATCTACCCTTATCCCTAACTGATACCTATTCAAGTCTCTGAATACTTTTTTTAATGAAGCTGTGAATAGTACTGGGGAGACCGTGTCTCCTTGCATAACACTTTTTTTTACGAGAATTTTGTTGCTTTCCTTATGCAGAACTATCATGTTTGTGCAGCCACTATATATATGTATTGTAAGAGTACGTTGAAGCGCTTGTCGGTGTTCCTGTCGCCCGTTTAACTAGCGCGTCAGTCTATTGCGTCTTCTTCTTTGCCGTCTTCTGCGTAGCACGCGCTTTCGAAGTACGCTCGTCATCGTTGTCACCGTCGACAGTCACCGAGCGTTGGTGTGACACTACAATTACCCCTGGGAGAGAAAGGAGGCATCCTGCCGACTCATGGTGTGGACACAACAAGTGGATCGTAACAGGGCTTGAGGTGGTCAACGTGCATTGTTTCACGCCCGCGGTGACGCATATCCGATGTCGGTACAAGCGATTCTATAACGTAGTTCACCGGAGAGGTCTGGCAAATAACCCGATATGGACCATGGTATTTGGGAGCAAGTTTGGTAGAGAGGCCGGAGGGTGTGGCAGGAGCCCAAAGCCACACCAGGGAGTCTGTGCTGTATGAAGGAGCTGGACAAGACGGTGCGCGAAAGAACTGCTGGTGACCTTGGTTCTGGGTTGTAAATGATCGGGCCAACTGACGACATTCTTCTGCATATGCTGCTGCTTGAGAGACGGTGGTCGCTTCGGAGGTGTCAGGGCGATAAGGAAGTATCGTGTCCATAGTTGAGGTGGGTTCACGGCCGTACAGAAGGAAAAAGGGGGAGAAGCCGGTCGTGCTTCGTATGGCAGTATTATAAGCGTACGTGACTAATGGGAGAAGCCGGTCCCAGTTGGAGTGGTCGGAGGCGACATACATGGCCAGCATGTCACTTGAGGTGCGGTAAAACGTTCCGTCATGCCATTTGTCTGCGGATGATAGGCCGAGGTAGAACGGTGGACAATGCGGCACTGCTGAAGAAGGGCTTCAATGGTCTTGAAAAAGAAAAACACGGCAACGGTCATTGAGCAATTATTTAGGTGAACCGTGGCGCAGAACGAGATGGAGCAGGACGAAAGACGCAACGTCTGGAGCCGACGCAGGAGGTAAAGAATATGTTGTTGTTTTTTTTTGTAGCGGGTAAGGTGGTCAACAGCCACGATGACCCAACGGTTACCAGCCGGAGTGACTGGTAGTGGCCGGTAAAGATCAATACAAACACGATCGAATGGTCGGCTGGCGCAGGGCAAGGGCTGCATCGGAACGATGGAGTGGTGTGGATGGCTTTTGCGGCGTTGGCATTCCTGGCATGCGCGAACGTAATGACGCACGAAGAGGTACATACCCTGCCAGTAATAGCGGAGGCGAAGACGAGTGTAAATTTTCAACACTTCGGCGTGGACACACCTAGGATCGGCGTGAAAAGCGACTCATATTTCCGAACGCAGGTGCCGAGAAATGACAAGGAGCCACTTGCGTCCGTCGCAAAGGTAATTTCGGCGGTAAAGAATGCCGTCGTGGATGGAAAAATGACGAGCTTAGCACCGAAGCGTTCGTGAAGCTGGGCGCAGAGAAAGTGTAGAAAGAAGCGTGAAATAAGAAGCGATCGAAGGGTCTTGCTTTTGTTCATTGGGCATGTCGGCAATTTCTAGCGAAGATGAGTCACACATGGTGATAAGCTGTCGAGTCAGAGCCGCATTGAAGAGGTGACCTAGACAAGGCGTCAGCATCAGAATGCTTACGGCCAGACCGGCAGGTGACCTGAATGTCATACTCTTGTAAGCTGAGGGCCCAACGAGCAAGACGGCCGGATGGGTCTTTAAGGGTGGACAACCAGCAGAGTGCGTGATGGGCCGTAACAACAGAAAAGGGACGGCTGTAGAGATATGAGCGGAACTTCCCAATGGCCCACATGATGGCCAAGCACTCCTTTTCGGTTACAGAATAATTTTAACGCAATAGCGTTAAAGAGCTCGTGTCGCAGAAAAGCCGGTGTCGTCGGCGTCGGCGGCGTTGGCCGTGAGGGATAAATCCCGGCATGCACTTCATAAATAAAAAGTTACTTCCAAGATGGGCTGGGTGGGAATCGAACCAGGGTTTCCGGGGTGTGAGACGGAGACGCTACCACTCAGCCACGAGTTTTTTTTTCTTTATTGCCGGTCATCACCAACACAAACCAAAACCAACAAAAACGCGCTACAAACAGAATGCTCACAGCAGAGCGGTTACCACAAGCATGACACTTAATACAGAAGCCGGCAGGCTCATACGAGTTGCCTTTGTCAAGTTAAAATTCCTTCAGCACGCATAGTGGTTCGACTCTTGAAATCCAGTCTGGCACAGTGGTCTTCAATTTGTGCATTTCAACCAATGCGTGTATACTCTCGCGAAAGTAGAGTCTTGCAGGGCGGGCGTCAGGGTAACAGTGAAAACCCGCCATTCTGGACCGCCATAGACTGTGCAGGCCTATTAGCATAACCGTATCAAGTGGAATCCCATCATTATTTTCAGTTGGCAGGAATCTAATCCCGTATGAGTCTAATGGTAAATCTTTTTTAACAGTTCGTTGCAGCACATCCCAAAAATAGACGCCCTCCCAACAGTGCAGAAATACGTGGTCTATTGTCTCTAGCTGTTTACATATTAAGCAAAGCGAACCCCATGGCAGATAAAAGCCCTTGCTTTCAAGAAACGTTTGTACCGATAATGTTCCTGTATGTAACTTAAAGAAAAACGTCTTTACCCCAGGAGAAACTGGCATTCTTTTTACACGCTTCAGTACGTTTTGACCTAGACGGCCGCTATACATGGCTCTGTACACAGGAACAGAGAAGATGTCACAAACAGCTTTATACAGGTTCTTCTTTTTCACTGAACTTAGGTATTCTGTCGAGAAGCGAGCTGACAGAATTCGAACACTGCTGACAACCTCTTTGAAAAAACTAGAAAGACGCCCTGGCATGCTTTCCGTAGCACCAACGAAATTGGCCAACGCCCGCGCGAGCCTCACTTGGCACAGAGTGCGCAAAAAGGGGTCGGTAACGTCGCGAAAGAAAATAAATCTGTTTACAAGCTGGCGCACAAATAAGTGAGCAAGTCCAAGACCTCCGTCTTTAATTGGCCGGAACAGGTTATCCCGACTACATCTTTCCCAGCTTGATGCCCATACAAACACAGCAAAGATGCGGTGTAGCCTTTGAACACTCAACCTAGAACAATGAAGTGCTTGCATGACGTACCACACCTTGGCAACGAAAAATAGATTACACACAGTGGCTCGTGCAAATACAGACAGCGGCACTCCTTTCCACTTGTCAGCCTTCTCCCGTATTTCCTGAACTTGGGGGCGTCAAAATGGCTTGCTGTTTTCATAGAATTCTAAAGGTACTCCCAAATACTTCACGGGTGTTGTAACCCATGTAACGTTGGCAAAAAAGTCAGGCGTTGATATCCACGCCCCGTGCCAGAAGCCAAGACACTTTCCCCAGTTTACTGGACTTCCTGTGGTCGCACTAAAATCTTTCACAACTTCAACTGCGGCGCAAATACTTTCTTTGTTCACACAAAACACTGCCACATCATCACCGTACGCCAAAAGTTTGACCTCAGACATGTACAGTTGTAAGCCCTGATAGACAGGCATAAAGTTTCGATATAAATGCAGAATAGAAGAGGGCTGAGGGGACAACCCTGACGTACCGAACGCCGCACATTTATGGGTTCCCCTAATACTTTATTAACAATCAATCGCGTTGTGCAGTTTCGGTACGCCAGGGCTACGCCCTCTATGATAATAGAACCTACATTGATATGATCAATATTGCAAACAATGCATCATGTGGAACACAGTCAAACGCCTTTTCTAGGTCGAGCTGAAGAAGCGCGACCCTCGCGCAAGCAACGTCACAACTTTCCAGCACGCACCTCGCCTTATGAATATTTGTTGTAATGGACCGGCCCTTTATACCACACGTCTGGTGGGAGCCAACGATATGTTTTATCACTGTCTGTCGCCTGGCTGCCAGAACTTTCATCAGCATTTTGTAATCCACATTTGTTAAATGGGCCTGTATGATGTCACACATTTTATTTTCTCTGTTTGGTTTGACTTAGGAATTAGAACGAAGGAGGGAGTGCACCAAGTTCATAGGCATCGTTAAATACTGCAGCTAACAATGGGGACAGATCTAGCTTGAATGCTTTATAAAAGGCTGCGCTCAAACCATCCGGCCCAGGCGACTTTCCTGGGTTCAGATTATCAATGGCGCGTTCAACCTCTTCCTCGGAAATCGGCTGCTCTAACTTTTCTCTTGTGGTGGCATCCAGTCGTGGCAAGGAGGAAAGAAACACCTGCTTAAACGTCTCCACCTTTATGTCCCGAAAAGCAAACAGCTCCTGATAAAAGTCGAAGAACGCACTTGCAATGTCGTTCTTATCTGTCACGAGGCTTCCGTTCCATTCTACTTCAGTTATGTCATTTCGATGAGCTGTGCTTTTTCAAGACCAGAGCGCGCTTAGTGGGCGTCTCGCCAGCGACCCATCTTTCGGTCCTGGCGCGAACGAGGGCTCCACGATATCAATCCTCGTGTAATAATTCTATTTTCTTTTTTTATCTTTCTGATGTCCTCTTTGTAAACCCCCGGCTCCTTACTCTCCTGCGCTAATAACTTCTTTAATGTTGATCTTAGGCCTGCTTCTTCTCGCTTTTCGTTATGGCGAATACAGCTGGCTCTTTCTATCGCTTTCATTTTAATTTCTTGCTTGCACAGTTCCCATTGCTCCCCAATGCTGCTGTTAGGTCGTTTATTTATTTAATTTACCTTCTGTACAGTAATTTCGATTAAGTTATCGTCTTCTAAAAGTTTGGAATTAAGCTTCCAAAGGTCCCACACACAACTTTTGCTTGGGCTTCTAGCTCCTATAGTGCATTTTACCAGACTGTGATCGGAGAAGGACATTGGGATAACAGAATAATTTTTACGCTTCGATATCACATCCAACGATAAATAAATTCGGTCAAGTCGAGCATGACTAGAACTCTGAAAATGCGTGTATTACACGCTGCGTGCTCTCTCCAAGCACTCAGCAACATCCTCTAATGAAAACTTTGCAATCATCTGCAACAAACAATCGGTGCTTGCATCTTTAAAGGGGCGGTTAGAGGTTTTGTCTCGGGCGCTTAAAACAGTTGAAGCCACCCATATTTATCAGCTGCCTTGTTGAATCTAAGTATCGTTCGATGTTTTTAAAGAAAATGAGCCTGTCTTCAGCTGCATTTGGTGCATAAACGCAGAGAATGCGCCATTCACTGTTATGCAAAACCAGGTCACAAACAATCAACCTTTCGCACGTAGACGAAATCACGGCCTGCACTCCGCCGAAGTGCCCTTTGCGTGACTAACAGCCACTTCCTACCATGACGTGAAACGCTGCGCCATGCTCCCTGTCTCCTCCTCTCCCTCCACTTTAGTTTCCTGTACTGCTAGCACGTCTATGTTTTGCTCTGTTAAAAGGCGAAGTACTGGGCTTTGCTTCCTTCTACCAGCCAACCCTCGGACGTTGAGAGTTGCAACGTTCAGACACTGATCCATCGCCATAATCATGCATTAGAAGGAGGCCGGGAGCATGACGCGGCGGACAGGAGGGCCGAGGAAAAGCCACCCTGGCAGCAAGTCGAGCCCGTAAAAGATGATGGAGGTGGGCATTATGAAAACGTCTAGCGCCATGCTAGACGTGAAAGGTAGGCGTCATGCTCAGCCACGAGTTCGACGCTTGAAAGCGGTACAAAAGCGCTTCTAGTGAATGCAGTGTTGCCTTAGAAACGTGCCGTATAACGTTATACTGCGGTGTACATCGGCAATTATGAGCATGTTACTTACAGAAGTCGCAGTTACACGAGTAGCGAAGTACGTTTCCGCTAAATTTCTTCTGCGCTCTGCGCACATGCAAAGCCATCTTGCGGCAAACACAGAAGAACCCCTCCTCGCAATGTGCGGCGCTGCCCCGACACGTGGCGCGCCACTCGCCCCTGACGTTTCGCCGTGCACCCTCACGGGTTGTAGAATCAAGCGTCTTTCCTTTCTTTAGATCACTATCTTCGCTCACCCGCTTCTCCCCTTTGGGCCGCGCGGGTACCGGTGCGAGGATGCCCAATACCCTTGCGTTTAATAAGTTTTCTCGCTCTCTCCCCTTCCAACATCCAGCGTGCGTCACTCGAACAGTGGTGTTAATGAGTGGGCAGTGCGAACAAGGTGCAATAACGCTATCGCGTTCCACTCTTGAAGGCGAAGCTTAAGCGTCCTTCAAATTTTTTTTCGGCCTCTGTTAAGGTGCGGCTGGCATAACAAACAACGTACTCTGGGTTGCCGGGCTTTCGTTGTGCAAGGACAGCGCCGAGACCTACACCGCTGGCATCAGTGTATACTTCGGTAGGCGCCGCAGGGTGAAAATGGCGGAGAATCGGAGGCGACACTAGAAGGCGCCGAAACGTCGAAAAGGCCTAATCACAGTCGGATGTCCAAGACGAAAGAATGACGTCACCGGCAAGGAGATCAGTCAGCGGCGAGATGATCGAAGCGAAATTGCGGACGAAGCGACGAAAATACGAGCACAGCCCGATAAATCTACGCAGCTCCTTTAGAGAAGTTGGGTGTGGAAACTCAGCTACTGCACGGAGTTTCGCAGGATCTGGACAACGTTTTTCGAAACAACGTGTCCCAATATAGGCAGCTGGCGAGCACGGAAGCAGCATTTTTTCAAATTTAGTTGCAGGCCGGCATCAGTCAAACACTTTAGCACACGCTCGAGAAGGTCAAAACGTGGCGTAAAATCTTTTGAAAACACGACAACATCGTCCAGGTAACAAAGACACTCATGCCACTTGAGTCAGCACAGACTTGTGTCCATCATGCGCTCGAAGGTGGCCGGCGCGTTGCACAATCCAAACGGCATGACGTTAAATTCATAGAGACCATCAGTGTTACAAAAGCGGTTTTTGGTCGATCGTCAGCTGCTAAGGGTATCTGCTAGTAGCCCGAGCGACGATTCAGAGATGAAAAGAACTCGGCACCTTGAAGGCAGTCGAGAGCGTCACAATACGGGGAAGGGGGTATACGTCTTTTCGCGTTATCTTGCTCAAACGCCTGTAATCAACACAGAACCGTATAGAGCCATCCTTTTTCCTCACGAGAACAACTGGAGAAGCCCAAGGGGCTGTGCGAAGGCTGGATGACGCCATGCTGAAGCATGCCATTAACGCGCTCGGTGATAACTTGACGTTCTGCAGCCGATACCGGGGCGTACGTACCGGTGTCGATGCAGTGAGTGACTACGGATGCGCTTCCCAAAGATGTCCGAGGAAGGTCGAATGAGGAACGGAAGCACCGCAGCAAGCTGACGAGCTGGTCGCGTTGATCTGCTGAAAGGCTGGCATCCAGACAGCCAGAAAAAGCTGCAGTGGAGTCGTCGTCCTGTTCAGAAGCAGGCAAGTCAATAGCATCGAGCAGAAGTGGGGTTGGGTCTTCTGAGACGGCAGATGTCATAGCGTCAAGGACTCGACATGACCAAGACGTTCTCCACGAAGAAGCGTTGACGGACAAGGCGACGGGTTAGAGACGTATATGGCGCTGTAGCCACCACAGAAAGACAGAAGGGCGAAAGGCAGGACTAAGCAATGGCGACGATTAGCTGCATGAGTCGGAGTGAAAAGAACTGTCGAATCAGAAAAGCAGGCGCAGCAAACGGGCACGAGGACGGTAGAGCAGACGGGGATGTCAGTATCTTCGGCCACGGTTATTTTATCGACGTGGAGCGGTGTGCCAGACGAGGCGGCCGGTGAAAGCCAAGACAATTCGATTATGGCTCGGGCACGATCAATAATCGCATGATGACTGGTGAGAAAGTCGCAACCCAGAATCAGTTCATGAGAGCAGTGAGGCAGCACAAAAAATTCGGCGACGTAAAAAAACCCTGAATGACAATTCGAGCTGTGCACGCCGCAAGCGGTTGAATGCGATGTCAGCTGGCAGTTCGGAGAAAAAATTTCGAAACAGGCGTCGTAACGTTACGAAGTCGGCGGCAGAGGTTAGCACTTATACCATACACAGCGGCGCCAGTGTCCATAAGCGCGAGAACTGCGACGCCATCAACAAACACTTCGATAACGTTGGCCGGAGAAGACAGAGAACTTGCACAAGTAGAAGAAAACGCAGTTCTTGCCTCCGGAACTGCGGCTGTTAGTTTTCCTCCGGGCCAGCAGGAGAGCGACGGCGCAGCGGCGAGAGGGAACGACGGCGGGGAGATGGTGATCGGCGGGAGGAGTGGTAGGAGCGGTCAGGATAAAATGAGTCCGTAGAAGTGCCAGCAGGGAGAGGGGGAGGGGAAGGTTCATAGTTTGAGCTGTAGTTGTAACTGTACAGGCGGGGGGCATTGCGGTATGACTGCGCGCGCTGGCGACAAACGCCGGGCGACGTGGCCAGGAACGCCACATGAATAAGATTGGGCGGTTGTCGGAGGTCCGCCATGGATTGTTGACCGGACGTCGATGAGGCAGATAAGGGGGGGAGGGGCGGAGGTGGTGGCGGTGGTAACAGCGCAGCATACGCGACAGAGCAGGGTGGTGGTCTGGCGGCGACAGCGGCGTACGTTAACGGGGCTGTCACAGGCTTAATTTGAGAGCTTGGCGGTAAACTTCTGCAACTTGCTCCTGGATGGTGCGTCGAAGTGCCGATTTTATCGATGGGGTGGTTGCGGCAGAAGCAGGGAGGAGCGATAGTTGGCGAGCCACTTCCTCCCGCATAAAGGCCTTGATCTCTGGAAGGAGGGAAGGTGGTTGAAAAGTGAAACCGCATACTGTCGGCGGCACGAATAACGGATCGCTCACGAGAGAACGCCGGGTAGAAGCTCGTTGCCTCTTGAGGACGTCGTAACTCTGACTGAGCTGAACCACTTCGACGACGGTTTTCGGGTTTCTGGCCGTCAACATGTGAAATGCATCGTCGGAGATTCCCTTCACGATTTTGGTGATTTTGTCAGCTTCGGACATAGAAGGATCAACACATCTACAAAGATCCACAATGTTCTCTATGTATAGCTGGTGAACCTCTCATCGGGATTCTGAGCCCCAGCTTCGAGGCGTTGTTCGGCGCGCAGTTGGCGCACAGCCGGGAAGCCGAACACCTCGGAAAAGCTCGTTCTGAAGGCCGACCAGGTGGGTAGGTCGGGTTCGTAGTTGCGGAACCATAAATTTGCTACATCGGTCAGGTAAAAGAGGACGTTGGCTAACTTGGTGGTGTCGTCCCACTTGCAGGTGCTTACGCGCTCGTAGGAGGATAGCCAATCATCTACTACTTGGTCGTCGGCGCCACTGAAAAAGCTGGGGTCACGCTGGCGAAGCCCACCAGAGCACAGGATGGTAGGGGAAGCGGTGGGATCAGTCGAACGTGGAGTGGCGGTCTGGCGAAGCTCCACCGTGAGAGGAGGGAACGAAGAGCAGCCTCCACGAAATGTAAGAGTAAGTTGAAGCTCAGGTCGGTGTTTCGGTCGACCGTTTAACTAGCGCGTCAGTCTCTTGCGTCTTCTTCTTTGTCTGCAGTCTGCTTCGTAGCACGTGCCCTTCAACATACGCTTGTCGTCTTTGTCACCGCCGACAGTCACCGGGCATTGGTGTGGCACTACAGTATATATATATATATATATATATATATATATATATATATATATATATATATATATATATATGTATCTTCCAGCACTTTCAGATACGACTCGTCTACCCCATGATTTCGCAATTCCTGCACCACCGCCGAGGTTTCTACTGAGCCAAATGCTTTTTCGTAATCAATGAATGCTATGGATAAGGGCTGGTTATATTGCGAACAATTCTATCACCTGGCCGATGGTATGGATATGATCGATAGTAGAGTACCGTTTGCGAAAACCTGCTTGATAATTTGCTTGATTGCAGTCTTAGGTTGTCCTGATACTATTAGCGATTACCCTAGTAAATACCTTACACGTAACAGACTGCAAGCTAATTGGTGTGTAATATTTAAGGTACTTAGTGTCCCCCTTCTTATGAATGAGAATAATGTTTGCAGTCTTCCATAGTTCCGGTACCGTCGATGATACCAGGACCAGCGTATACGGGGTGGCCAGTTTTTCTAGTACAATACGCCCCCCCCCCCCCATCCTTCAACAACTCTAGTTTTCAGATCCTTTCCAGCTGACGTCCCCTTTCTCATAGTTTCTAATGATTTCTTGACCTCATCCTTCGTCACTGGTTGAACGTCTGACTGTTTTTCCCTGCCGCCAATCTCATTACGGTACTGACTACTTTGGCTACTGTAGAGATCTGTATAGAACTCCTCGGCTACTTTGACTATTTTTTCCATATTAGTTATGGCGTTGCCCGCCGTGTCCCTTATCGCATACATCTGGTTTTTGCCTATGCCCAGTTTCTTCTTTACCGCTTTAAGGCTTCCGCCGTTCTTTACAGCTTGCTCAATTTTCTCCATGGTATACCTCCTTATAGCGGCCACCTTGCGCTTATTGATTAGCTTTAATATCTCGGCCAATTCGATCTGGTCCGTTGGATTGGAAGCTTTCATGCTTTGGCGTTTCTTATTCAAATCTTTCGTCTCCTTAGACAACTTACCGGTATCCTCTCTATCCTACCACCTACTTCTACAGCGCACTCAGTGTTGATATTTTTGAAATTTCTGTTCATTGCTTCTAGGGTAATGTCGCCAACCTCGGTTAGAGCTGAATATCTATTTTGTAGCGAGATCCTGAACTCTCCTTCCCTCACCCTCACCGCTAATTCATTGATGGGTTTCTTCCTTACTAACTTAAGGATCGCAACAGATTAGTAATCTGTTGCGATCCTTCTTGAGATTTAGGCTAATTCGAACTTCACCATCCTGTGGTGACTGCATCGTACTTTCCCAATTACCTCTACACCTTGCATAATGGCGGGGGTGAACACAGTATGCAGTGAAAGTCATTTTTAGTCTCCTCGTTAGTACTTCCCCATGTCCATTTCCGGTTCTTCCGCTTGCTAAAAAAGGTATTCATGATTCTTAACTTATTACGCTCTGCAAACTCAACTAGTAATTCCGCCCTGCTATTCCTAGAACCAATGCCATAGTCACCTACTGCGTGGTCTCCTGCTTGCTTTTTCCCTATCTTGGTGTTGAAGTCGCCCATTATTGCAGTATATAGCGTCTTAACTTTTCGCATTGCCGATTCTACATCTTTGTAGAAGCTTTCAACTGCCTGGTCATCATAATTGCATGTACGTGCATAGGCCTGTGCAACCTTCAGTTTATACCGCTCATTAAGCCTAATTGCAATGCCTGCCACCCTCTGATTATTACTACAGATTTCGTCTATATTACCCGCTATATACTTATTAAAATTATCAACAAAGAAACCTACTCCTAGTTCTCGCCTCTCCGGTAAACCTCGATAACACAGTACATGCCCATCCTTCAGTACAGAATATGCCTCATTCGGCCTGCTAACCTCACTAAGCCCTATGACATCTCATTTCCTACCCTCGAGAGTGTATGAAGAGGGTATGAAATGTGTGTTTGCATCAGGATTATTTGCCTGCGAACTGTGCGTCAAGGCATGGAGTTCATTAGGCTTGTAGTACTGTGAGGATACTTACGGAGAACTTCATCATTCGCTTATCAGATAACATCAATAGTGGTATAGCAGTATTTGCTGGTCGAGCTGCGGAGGACGATGAAGTGCGACAGACTGCGAAAAGGCGGCGGCGCTGAGGGCAGACAGATTTGAGCTGTCATCAACGCTAGTGGTACAGACTGCTACTGTTTGTGGATGTTCAGCATAAGATCTCTTAGTGGACATGCGGGGAATGATGCCCGTACCTCTTGCAACTGATGCTTTTTGCACCACTCGCACAGGCAGCATAGCATTCATCTATAAAATAGTGTGTGGGGCAGTTCTCTGGTTCCTTGAATTCTCTTATACCATGGTGTTTATAAACTTCCCTTGTAGTTCGAAGCCTGTGGGTGAGGTTTCTAAGGAACTTGTGATTGTCGCGTAAACGAGGCCCTTCGCAGTTGCGTCGGTGCAGACTCAGAGTTCAGAAACAGCGTTAGAGCTCAAGTCTTGGAGCTAGCACACTTCTTCGTTCCCTCACACCTCTGCGCGTCTTCCTCGTCAGCGCATGTTACATTAGACCCCCCCCCGTTCAAGAAGCATCGGCCCGATGCTAAATTGAAGTGGGAGCAGAATAGTACAGTCACTGTTGTCTGGCATAAAAAGGCTTCAGCCGGACCACGTGGACCACTTCAGAACGCTTGGGACGTCGGGGTTCTGGTTCCTCATGAGGAACGACTTCATAGTCCAGATCACCAACGCGTCGAAGAACTTGGTAGGGACCGAAATAAAGGCACAAGTGATTTTCACTGAGTCCGCGTCGTCAAATAGGGTACCAAACCCAGACAAGGTCACCTGGAAGATAATCTTCAGTGCGCTGCCGCAGGTTGCAGCGTTCTGCGTGTCGGCCTTGCTGCTGCTGAATTCGAACTCGGGCAAGTTGGCGGGCCTCTTCGGCACGCTGTAGAAAAGAAACGAAATCGTCATTTGGAATTTCGGCTATATGAGGCAGCATGGCGTCGAGCGCGGTCGTCACTTCTTGTCCGTAAATTAGTCTGAATGGTCATGTTGGTGGTTTCTTGAACGGCGGTATTATATGAAAATGTTACGTAAGATAATACTTCGTCCCACGTCTTGTAATGGACGTCCACATACATCGACAACATGTCGGCAATGGTCTTCTCAGACGTTCCGTCAGGACGTTTGTTTGGGGATGGTATACAGTTGTCCTACGATGGTTGGTGCCACTAAGAATAAGGATATGCTGAATGAGCTGTGCTGAAAATGCTGCTCCTGTGTCTGTAATCATGACCTCTGGTGCTCCATGTCCGGGGAGAATTTGAAAAACCAATTTCGTAACTTCAAAGGCGGTAGCGCAAGGAATAGCAGCGCTTTCCGCGTAGCGGGTCAGGTAGTCAGTTGCTACTATAATGGCACCTGTTCCCACAGGTGGAAGTAGGGAACGGTCCAAGCAAGTCCATCCCTATTAGGTGGAATGCTCTGAACAGTGGGGTAATGGGCTTAAAAGACCGGCTGGCTTCAGAGGAGGAACCTTTCGACGTTGGCAGTCACAATTTCGAACATACTGTGTGACATCGCTTGGCAAACGAGGCCGCTAATACCGAGCTTCAATTCTGGGTAGCGTCCGGGTGACTCCAAGGTGGCCGGATGTTGGTTCATCGTTACAGGCTTGAAAAATGTCGTCCCGTAAGCTTGCTGGTACAAGTCGGTATTAGCGACTGTTGGCGGTAAAAATTTTCTTCACGAGAACGCCGTCCCGTAACCACAGAGAGGGCATAGTGCGACCAAAGATTTAGGGATCATGTTACCGGCACCTTGAAGAAAGTCAATTAACTGGTGAAGCTCGGGATCGTTCCGTTGACTATCGGCAAAGTTAGCTGTACTGATTGCATTCAAAAATGCGTCGTCATCACCACTTGCGTCTGAAGCTGGTTGCACAGGAGCGCAAGACAGGCAATCCGGGTCTAAATGCTTACGACCTGACTTGTAGGTTATGATGATGTCATACTCTTGAAGCTGTAGGCTCCATCTTGCGAGACGTGCAGAAGGGTCTTAGAGGGTTGTCAGCCAAAAAAGCGCGTGATGTTCGGTCAGGTTAAAGGGTCTGCCGTATATGTAATGTCGGAACTTCGAAATAGACCACACGATGGCGAGGCATTCCTTCTCAGTGGCAGAGTAGCTTGCCTCGGCCTTAGACAAAGCCCGACTAGCATAGCGCTGATTGTGCTGTATCTGTCCTAGGACAGCGTCCAAACCGAAACTGCTTGCATCAGTGTGCAGTTCGGTGTCTGCCGTTTCATCGAAATGTGCTAGAACTGGAGGTGGCTGCAGACGACGTTGAAGCTTGCATTTGCTGTTCTCCCCACGTGAACGGTATATCAGCCCTAGTAAGAAGAGTAAGGGGAGCGGCTATTTTGGAGACGTTTTTCACGAAACACCGGTAATATGCACATAATCCAAGATAGCGTCGAACTTCTTTCTGGTCCCGCGGTGTCGGAAAATTGACTATCGCAACAGTTTCTTCGGGATCCGGCAGAACTCTCGCCTGGTTCACGACGTGGGCTAAAAACGTGAGCTCTTCGTGACCGAAATGACATTTTTCGGCTTTCAGAGTGAGGCCCGACAATTGGATGGCTTCTAGTACAGCGCCTAGGCGACGAAGGCACTCCTCAAAATTCGGGGCAAAAAAAATTACGTCGTCCAAGTATACAAGACAAGTCGTCCACATCAGATCTGCAAAAACGCTGTCCATAAGTCGCTGAAAGGTTGCGGGCGCGGAGAAAAGTACGAAGGGCATAACTCGGAATTCGTATAGACCGTCAGGTGTAATGAAAGCCGTCTCTTCGCAGTCCCTCTCATTGACCTCTATCTGCCAGAATCCAGACTTGAGATCCATGGAGGAGAAGTACTTTGTGTTGCATAGATGATCAAAGGCGTCATCTATTCTGGGCAAGAGATAAACATCTTTTTTTTGCAACGTTGTTCAATCTACGATAGTCTACGCAGAAATGGTGTGTGCCGTCTTTTTTCTTTAGAAGTGCCACAGGTGCAGCCCAAGAGCTGCGGGAAGGTCGAATGACATCATTATCGAGCATTTCTTTGACTTGGACTCTGATGGCAGGACGTTCTTTTGCGGAAACCGTTCTTTTGCGGAATTTTCTAGGCATGTTCTCGCAGAATCTTCCAGAGCAAAGTAGACATGACGCAGCTTGGAGTCAGCCTTCCAGGCGTTGAAGACAGCCACTCGGTCAAACTGCTCCAGCCAGTCTGCGGTGTCCTCATGGGCTAGGCCGTGAAAACGTGGTGAATCTCGCTGCTGGTGGAGCAAGGCCGGAGTTGTCGATACCGACGGATTCATCGCGCTTACACCAGTGTTCCTTGTTAGTTTTTGATCAGAGACAGGACCACACTCGGGGGGAAGACCTTGCAGTCGGCGACTGCTCTGATGTACTGGGGTTTCTACCTGAGACGTGTGTCCTGGGATTGGGTCCCGGCTTGTAGCGGGTGTCTGGCGAATGAAAGCCGCACACAGCACCTCCACCAAATCTCGCGTAAACGAAGCCCCTCACAGTTGCGCCGCGGCAGGCTCAGAGGTCAGAAACGGCGTTAGAGCTCAAGTCTTGGAGCTAGCATACTTCTTGGTTCTCTCACATCTCTGCGCATCTTCGTCGTCCGCGCATGCTACAATATCTAAGCAGTGGTTGTCATAACTACGTTTTGCAGGCGTCTGTTAATGGCAAAAAAAAAACAAATGCGAAAAAAGGTTGTCTTTTTGCGTATGACTGGGCAAAAACATTTTATTCTTTTATGGCATATTTTAGTGAATATCAGTTTCTTGTCTGTCACACTGCATCCTGTTTTCAAGCCTTTATTGCAAGATGTAAATAGTGGTGCGCCCCCAAACCGAGAAGTTCTCTTCTTCAGTTTTGTAGTAAATATAGTGCAAGTTCTGCTCTTTGTGAATAGACTGTAAAATAGATTGAAAGAGTTCATCTGTATGCGCTTTAACATATGTGGCGATACGCCAAGAAAAGAAATGCCTCACTCGAATTTAAAAAGGGCACAATTTATAATTTTTAGATAAATTCAATGGCTCAAAAGCTGCTAAATAGATTGGAACTTCAGAAATCGTAGGGCTATAAGTGCTGTGCTTCCTCCCCCGGAAGTATACAGCTGCAAGCCACGTATTGCGTGCATTACATATACTGTTTTTGAGTTCTGTTTTAGATTTCTGCAGTCCAGCGATGCCATTTTCATCACCATGACAGCTTGCCGACCCAAGAACCATCCGCAAGCTTGTTCTTGTCGCTTATCACTTGAACGCCACTTTAAGGCGCAGTTTCGCAAGGAAGTAAAAACACGCGATATTTGCCGCCACGGCACGAAGACATTTCGAGTGGCCGCTCCATTTTGATGACTAGAGCGGTTCTGACAGTTAAAAATACCCCGCTGCGTCACTGCCGCTTATCGTATAATTTGCGCAACCGAAGCAACGAAATGGTTCTAGCTTTTTGGAAACCTGTCTGTTCAAATGTTCCTGATGCTGTCGAAACAGCTCGGCAAAATTTCCACCAAAATATTTCGTTTCCACTACGGTCTGAGAACAGAGTGAGCGTCATGTACCACAACCTTCCACCACTGCTGAGGCCGCGAGTATTTCAATCTATATGATGAGCCAGCATGATCCACCATGTCCAAAAAGAGCACATTATATTCCACTATCATGTAGGCTATTTCACCTGAGTCTCGAATCTTGCAACATGGCGACCGTCTTCTCCATTACGATCGCCGCCATTATTTAGAGAGAGAGACACTTTAATGAAAAAAACAGAGAATTTTGCCGGCGTTTACATTTTGCTGGCATGCTACTCTGTGTGGGTAGGGGAATTCGGGAGGGAATGATTGAAAAAAGAATGGTGAAGGAAGTAATAGAATTGAAGGGGGAGATAAAACACGGCCATTAAATACGTGTTGAGGTGCTTCGTGGAGTAATGATATAAAATCAAATAATGAAATGCATGATCCGCCAAATGTGCTTATAGAGTTCACAGCTTGCAAAATGCCTGAGGGAAACATGCGAGGTGAATTTAGAGTTTGTCAAGGAGTCCAATGTCTTTCAAATATGTAAATAAAAAGTTCATTGCGAGTCTCTTGTCTAGGGCAGGCTAAAGGACCTAAAACAATGTTCATTGTTCATTCATTATTTAGTGGAAGCCGCCATATAGTATGCACCCTCTACAATCGCCACGATGTGCCACGCTATTACCTACTATCATCTACCGTCACCTTTTCCGTTAATGCCGTCATTCTCACCTCTATTTCCATCAGCTTCTTCAGCAATATTCGTGACAATATTTCCGATAGGGAGAGAGTAACATGACGTTTATTTTTTTATTTTCAACGGTACAGGCCAGATTGAAAGAATAAGTTGTCGACGAAGGCAGTATTCGCGTGAGCTGAAAGAGCACATCATTTTTTTTTGTATCGACATTTACAAAGTTATTTTCTTGGAGTCGTAACCTGCAGTGACTGCATGAACTCTGTATGACACGTCAAAATGGATGGATGGATAAATAGAATATAGGAGCGGCCCCTTTGAAACGAGGTGCTAGCTGTAGCTATCATGCTCATTTTCCTCTGTATATCTTAGTAGTTGTTTTAGATTGGCTAACTATACAATCATTTTATTTATTAAATTTTTGTTTCTACATTACTAACATTATGTCACTACTCTGCTTTTAAGCCACCAATCTTCGAGTCGTTTTTTTGCTAGCTTCCACCACCGGTTTCTTCACCCGGCCACTGGTATCTCTAAACCCCAGAGATTCAGGAACAGTGACTGCGCCTGCATCAACTTCCGGATGGATGCCATTACATTCGAGTGTAATATGGTCCATTGTTCCACTGGAGTTACCACATACAGCACATGCGTCATCTTCATTGTTAAATTTCTTTTTGCAGCTGCGTGTTTTAAGGCACCCTGATCTAGCTTCAAAAAGTAGGGCACTGCCTCTTGAGTTATCAAAGAAAGCTTCCTTCCTGATCTGCCTTTCCCACTTTCGGTATAATTCCACATTCTGTTTCTTTTACATCGAATTTATCCAATTTTTACCTTCTGTGTTTTTCTCCTTTTGCTTAACGCTCTTTATTTCTCCGTCCTTGTGACCAGCATACTTGCTAGTTAGTTTCGTAGTTCTTTTCCTCCATTGTGAGTCAACGCTTTTTAAGTATAGGTATTTAAATACTTTAGCTTCCCATTTGTTACTGTCCAGTTCCTCAGGCGTTCCTCATATAATATTTTGCTCTAAGCTTCCAGTACTTCGAACGATGCCCAGCCCATATCTCCCTGTACCGCCTCATTTGTGGTTTTTCCGTGAGCACCTAGTGCTAATCGTCCAACAGCTTTTTGATTTATTTCTCTTTGTGTCTTTTATTGCCATTTCTCTGAGCGACAGCTTGCGATGAGAACTCATTATTGCCCATGCATGCATATATGCAAAAAGAAGTTTTTGACTTAATTTGCTCTTGGAACCCTTTGTGCCTGAATAAGGTAGTAAAGGTGGCTGTTTATAGTGTAAAAACTGGCACACTATGTTCTCATTGGCCTTATGCTCAATGTTTTAGGGGAGTAAAAGAAAATGAAGTAAAAAATCTAAAATATTACATGTTATTTCTAAGCGCTGTAACTCATTTGCCTTGGCAGTACAGTTAAAAGATAATTAATAAAACAAGAAGCAGAGTGGTGGACGGTAACGAGGGCCTGTAATTATCTCAAAGGAACACATCAAGCAGGCAGCTTTATAAATGAATCGATTTTGATTTGGTAATATATGCTCATATATGCTTTTTTCAATAGGACCGCACCGCTTTGTAATACAGCCATCTCTGTATATCGTGTATGAGTGCACCCCGAAAAACGTAAACATCACTCACGGTAGTATTCAACATTTTCTCGTCCACATTTTTTTTTTCGAAACACTGCAGAAATTTGCCGCCTAAATATTGCCACTGACTAATGATTTACTGAAATACCTTGAAAGAACCGACGTTCTTCTTTGCAAGTGTGAATATATAGAAGAGCTGTGCATCTATATATCACAGTTCATTATGTGGAAGTTCAGGTCGCCAATATAACCACTGCGTCTCACACTGCGTGCCCTTAATCTCCTTTTGGTTGCATATCTTAAGCCTATATGAACTCAACTATTTCTACTATGAGTCTTCAGAATTTACAAACTGCAAAGGAAAGACACAAAAACGACTAGCGAACATGTTCAAATATATTCTGCGAATGCCAATCAAAGAATAACCATAAAAAATAAGCTAAAAAAATAGTTAAAGTAAGAAAGCCGAAAACCCTAGCATTTGGGCCGAAAACCAGGCCGCTAGGACAAAGAGCTAAAATATAATATACCGCCGGCACCTAACCTAAGTGAAAACTGAAAAAAACAAAATTAGTAAAAGAAACAACTCAACTATTTGACGCTTTTGGAAGCTCCCGCAGTCGCCAGTCTGCCTGTTTTGCGGACCCCGCGTGCAATCCGATGAGCGATGAAACGCGCGCCCGCACCACACGGCTTTCAACTGTCAACTTATCTCAGGGGAGCGCACACCCCTTTCGGACAAACCAATAACGAAAATTTTAATGTAAAAGCCCTAAAACTCGAGAGTGTAGCTGATGAGTGGACAAGATATTTGCGCCTGCGGAGGGTGTCTCACTATCGTTTTTGAAATATGAATTTATTAATGAGTACAGAATAGTCGTATGAGCTGGAGGGTGAAAATATGCGTGTGCAAAATTTTGTTTCCTTAGAATAATTATTTAAGGAGAGGTGAATTGTCAATTCGACTTTAAAATAGCACAAGACGTCAATATTGTCATAGAAGCCAGCACCCAGGTAGCACAGACTTTGGGGCCCCAGTAGGTCCGATGTAGGCAAGTGGGTCTGGGGCAACCATCATAAAACCTGCACCAGCTTTAGGTTAAAAAACAACACCCAGCCCATTTGGGGCTGCCCACACAAAACCGCTGTAGGTCCCACATCGGCCGTAACGGGGATAGAAGGCGTGCGTGAAATTGTGCAATCATTCTTTCCAACCTTTATTTGCATTAGTTGTTGCCTTAAATTACTATTATAGGTTATTTGTATAACCGTTGTTGCCATGTTTAGTCGGTTAGAAATAATACATGGCTTTAGTTCTCGCGCTCATGCAAATTGCACTAAAATACGAAAACATACTTATTGATACCTGTTGCTCCTTACGAGGTGGCTGTGGACAGCCTGCAACTCTCAGCCTAATATTATTGTTGAGAACACATATCTCCATAGCCTGAACAAGATGTACATGAAGTCATTTAGGCTAGAATAATGTTATGAAATATTGTAAAATTTAATATCGTGGCTTTATAGAAAGTGCAGACATGTATAAAATGATCACTTAATTATGTGCATAAATATTGATTGGGAAAACTTGGACTAGGGCTTCCCATCAATTTCCTGCGTAGGACCCCTATGAGAATAATGTGGGCAAGCCCAAGTGCGGCTTCCGCTATAGAACCCGCATCGGTCCCATGTCATTATCTGAGGGGCTAATGGACGCGGGATCGAGTCCTGGCCTCGGCGGCCGGTTTTTGATGGAGGCGAAAAGCAAGGTGCCCGTGTGCTGTGCGATATCAGTGCACGTTAAAGAACCCCAAGTGGTTGAAATTTCCGGAGTCCTCCACTGCGGCGTCTCTCGTAGCCTGAGTCGCTTTGAGATTTTAAACCCTATAAACCAACCATCTGAGGGGCTAACCGAAATAAAAAAAAAATGTTCATCCCAAGCGGCTGCCCGAATCTGTCCAAAGTAGGACCATCTGAGGGAGCTGGCGGGATGTGCCCTTTTGGCAATTAGGAAAAAATGTGGGCAACCCCGCAAGGGCTGCCTGAATTGGTCCGTAGTGGGGCCCATCGGGGCTTTGTCGACACCCCCTTCAAGCCTACGTCGGCCCCTCATTGCAGCATTCACATTGAGCCCACTGGGGCTGTGCAGCATTGCCTGCATCGGACCCACCGTAGCCCACCCTTTAAAGCCCACATTGTGCTACCTGGGTAGAACTGGGTAGGTAGGTCTACTTACACGTACGCAAAAGCCCCGCAAAAGAAGTCACGGCTTCCTAACCAAATGGCGAGCGAGCACCGCGAGTCTCGCCATATGGCGGCGCCAGTAATAACATTGCGGCATTGCGCCTGCCGGTGGTAAAGGCATCGTCCCGATGCTGAGTGGCGAGGTAGAGATATCCGTAGTCGGCGAGGATGTGGCGTAACACATAAAGCAGTCACAGGAAGCAAAAAAAAAGACACATTTAGCTTGACCTAGGGGCAGCAGAAGGGCTTCATCCTGGTGAAGTGTACGACTTTTGATTGTACTTGCTGTCGGGAGGAGCGAGCAGTTTCTTGCGAGATCACATCGCAGGCGCCGTCGCTGAATTTTCGCATTATTTCTTACGGGCCGAAGTAGCAGTGCAGAAGCTTCTCCGAGCGATCCGGCTGGCGAACAGATGTCCACACCGAAACTTGATCACCAGGGATATAATTACCTCCCTGTGACGAAGGTTATAACGCTAAGCATCATTAGGTTGCTGTGTCCGGACTCTCAGTCTAGCCAGCTGGCGACCGGTCTCAGCATGTTGCACGAATTGAACATCGTGGGCTACCGATGGATGGGTAACATTTGGCAGTATCTAGCATTGCGTCCAGCATGATGACAGCTTCGCGACCGTACACCAAACGAAACGTTGTGAAGCGGGTCATTTTCTGGAATGTGGTGTTATACGCAAATGTTTCATACGGTAGTATCTGGTCCCAGTTCTTATAGCCTACATCGATGTACACAGAAAGCATATCGTTAGATTGTTCGTCCTGCGCCACGCGTGTGCTTTACCAACGGGTGGTCGAGCGTCAGGCACACCAGTCGAGTCTGGGGTGCAGGATGAGCGGGATCAGCACGGTTGCGGGTTGCCGATGGTTCTGGCGCAGGGGTACGCAACACGTCGCTGTACTTCATGATGTACGGCGCAGGCAACTGGGGCGATGGCACTGGGGCACTGCTTGGCGGCGCTCTTCGTGCGCAACATCCGAGATGCCCCCAACACGCGGGTGTTGCTCGAGAGAGGGCAGCTTTTGCAGCTCTTTACGTACGATGCCTCAGATAAGTTCACGAAGGGCTTCACTGTCTTTTCCTCCCACCGTGATGCGGAAGTCCACGGCAGTGGTGTTCGCAGAGTGGTCAAAATGCACAAATCACTGATTCAAGGCACGCTCTATGCTTGTCGCTGCCTTCGTAAAATCAGGCACAGTAAATGGGGGGTCACGTACAAGGGCGATGAGCAGCTACTCCTTCACGCCTCGCATAAGGTGGTGCACCTTCTTTGCCTCCGACATTAACGGATCCGCCTGGTTGAGAAGCCGAGTCATTTCTTCGACAAACATGGCGACGCTCACATTAGGCCGCTGTGCTCGGGACTGTAGAGCCAGTTCAGCCATCTCTTTTCTTGCACCATTGCCAAATGTTCCGAGCAGCTGCCGCCGTAAATTCTGCCAGGTGGTAATGGTAGCCTCGTGCGTCTCTAACCACATCTCGGCCGCACCTTCAAGTGCGAAATAAACACTCCGCAACTTCCGCTCCTTGTCCCACGCATTAAACACAGCGACCCGGTCGCAGCTGGTCAACCAGTCCTCAACGTCTTCAAACTTGTCGCCATGGAACAGCGTGGGCATGCGCCGATCATGGAAGAGTAACGGCTGGGCACTCAAGGGAAGCTTAATGGTCTGGCTTGCCGCTGTAGTCATAATGATTCGCGGTTGGGAAACAAGCGGACCGCACTCGGAAGCTAAGTCTCTCAAGCGGCGGCTCGCCTTGTGCAAAGGTGCCGTGTCCACGGTGTGTAGCCGGGCTTTCGAAGTACCCAGAGGCTCTTCGTAGTTGGGACGCACACAGCACCTCCACCAAAAATGCCTCAGAAGCCAGTAGGATTGGGTAGGCAGGTTTACTTACATCCACGCAAAAGCATGCACCGGCAAACGAAGGGACGGCTGGCTAACCGACTGGCGAGCGAGCACCGCGAGTGAAGACAAGCGCGTGCAAGTCTCCCGAGCTCTCCACAGGGCGACGCCAGCAATAACGTTGCTGCAATATAGTGAACGGACGTCAAAACAGCTACGGGCGTCGAAATTGTGCAAAAATGTTCCAGAACTTTAATGTCAGGCCTTATCACTGCGCTATAACTTTGAACACAGTCAGTGAAGAGTATAATGCGAAATAGTAGTAAGAGAAATATGAATACAAAATATAAAACAATCCAAGATAAAGTAGAAAGAAGAAAGAAAAAGAAGAAAAGGAGCAAGAAGAAAAAAAGAGAAAATGAAGGAACGGGCGTCGAAATTGTGCAAAAATGTTCCAAAACTTTAATGTCAGGCCTTATCATTGCGCTATAACTTTGAACACAGTTAGTGAAGAGTACATTGCGAAATAGTAGTAAGAGAAATACGAGTACAAAATATAAAACAAAGATGAAAAGTAGAAAGAAAAAAAGAGAGAAAAGGGAGCTAGAAGAAAAACAGAGAAAAGGAAGGAAACGAATGAAAAAGCAGCAAATAAGTGCAAGAAATTGCAGGAAAGGCTTTCGCCGTACCGCACGCAGGAGAGATCTAAGTCCCTCCAACTAAGTTTTCTCCAGCCTTGGCAGAAAATATTATGGATTCTATGTTTATCGCCTCATCTGAGCCATATGGATTGTGTTATTGTCGCCGGCGCATCCCCCCTCCGCTTTAGGAAGCTCTCATGTTTTGTTTGTTTCGTGGGGTTTAACGACCTAAAGCGAATCAGGCTATGAGAGACGCCATATTGGAGGACTTCGGAAATTTCGACCACCTCTGATTCTTTAACGTCCACTGACATCGCACAGCACGCGAGCGCCTTGCTTTTCGCCTGCAGCGAAAAGCGGACGCCGAGGCCGAGATTCGACTCCGTGCCCTTGGGAACAGTAGTCGAGTACCGTAATCATTGCGCCACACCGGCTGGACTCTCATGTTTTCATCTATAAATTATATGTGGGCTGAGTGCGCTTCCTTAGGCGGATAAGGGTGGCATCCGAATCAAGCCTGATTAGGTTCGGAAAGCGTGACTTACCTTCCAGCATGTGAACAGCGCGATGAAATTGTGTATACGCTTTTTTACTTGTCTCATTAAAACTTCTCCTGGGAGATTACAGCGCCGAATTCGGTGAGCGAAATCCACATTCATACAAAACGCTCGTAGATTTCAAGGCGGCAGCTGTAGCTTCCACAGTGCTGCTACGCTTTCATGTCGTCATGCTTCTTAATAAAGTGAGTGCTCTCAAAGGGGAGGTGCAATGCGTCTATATGTGCTCCAGTAATGTTCACAGTAAATTTTACCTTCTTCACAAGGTCGTTCACAAGGACAACGGCCTCAAGTGGTTTCGAGGGCACGGAAAAATAGGCCAGTAACTTCAAGAAGGCCAAGAATAACGGTACAGAAAGTTGACATTGAGCTTTGGCGATAGGTATTTGAGCCTAATAACGGGTATTAACAAATGAGTGAGTAATTAAATTTGTCCTCATCCCGCTTGAGACAACCATATGCAACATATCTGAGAGAAAGCAGGCTTATACATTTAAGCGGATATTTCTATGTCACAGCGGCGATATTCTGCATCGTTGCGTTACGTTTTTAGACAGTGGCAAAAACCGTTTTTCATGTTTATATTCATGTTTTCATGTATACATTTCTCTTCTTATTGCAAAACGTGATTTACTCCTAGCCAATAGTAATAATCGGATAAAATTTTACAGTTGCTAAAAAGCGATATCCTAGCCCGTTTATTCAAACACAATTTTCGAAATCAAGCAAAAATAAATACTCTTGTGCCAGCGAAGTTCGAAATTTAATGGTAAAAAGCATACAAATATTATACGTTATGAAACCTGCTTCATAAGAATAAACGTTTTCAAAGTGCTTCTGTTGTGTCTGGTAGAGGAAAAAAATGACTCTTTTGTTTCCCAAGCGGTAAGCGAGGATCATACGAAACAGCGTATCCCGGCTATATATGCTGTCAACTGTAGTAATTAATTTGCTCTGCGCTGGCTCTTTCTTCCTGAATGGAAATGCAACCCCAAAGCAAAATATTTAGTGTTTGGTTTCTCGTGCACAAGGAAGTTGTTTGAAATGCGTGTCAAGAATTCCCCAAATTCACAGGGTGATGTCAAAGATTCAAGCGGAATCAATTTTTGCCGCCTGAGCTGCATTTCTTACGGCATAAGGGGGCTCTCCTGATCCCTATATGACTTTACTAATGACAACTTTGGTTTTATCTGTGGCAGAGATTTCAATATCAATACGCTTATACCTACCACTACAGTAAATGAGAATGAAATGGCGAAGGTAATGCCAACCCACTCCAGTATTTCCTGCCAAGAAAAGCCTATGGCCAGTCACAATACCATTAAAGATATGGCGCCGGAAGATGAGCCCCCCAGGTTGGAAGGCGTCCCACATGTTACTGGGGATGAACAAAGGGCGATCCCTAGTAGCACCAGGACGAATGAAGCGGCTGGGCTAAAGCCAAAAGGACGCTAAGTTGTGGATGTGTCGGGAAGCGACCGGAAAGTCCGGTGTTGCAAGGAGATATATCACATAGCAACATGGAATATAAGATCTATGACGCAAGGTAAACTGGATGTCGTCAAGCGAGAAATGGATAGATTGAACATTGATATTTTGGGTATCAGCGAGCTCAAGTGGACCGGAATGGCAGAATTTAACTCCGGCGACCATGATGTTTTTTTATTGTGGGCACGAATCCAAGAGAAGGGATGGGGTCGCTCTCATAGTAAACAGAAGAATGGGCAAAGCAGTGCTAGGGTACGACCCCAAAAACGACCGAATGATTTCACTTCGGATCCAAGGTCACCCTTTCAACATAACAGTTATCCAAGTCTATGCACCGATCACTGCTGCTGAAGAAGCGGACGTTGAGAGATTTTATGCGGACCTACAATGCCTTTTAGACCGCACCCCATCATCAGACGTCGTTTTTCTCATAGGAGACTAGAATGCTAAGGTCGGGAGTGACGAAATATCCGGAATTATAGGCAAGTTCGGTCTTGGTGAGCCAAATGAAGCTGGGCAGAGGCTAGTAGAGTTTTGTCAAGAAAACAACCTGACCATAGCGAATACTCATTTTCAACAGCACAAGAGGCGCCTGTACACATGGACTTCACCGGACGGTCTGTACAGGAATCAGATCGATTATATTCTTTGCCGGCAGAGATGGAGAAGCGCTATACAAGCACTAAAAACAAGGCCTGGGGCCGATTGTGGCACCGATCATCAGCTTTTTGTTGCCAAAATTAAGCTTCGATAGAGGAAAACGCAAAAAACTAGAAGGCCTTTCAGGTATGACCTGGATCAAATTCCATTAGAATATGCTGTGGAAGTGAGGAATCGATTTCAAGAATTAGATCTAGAAGACAGAGAGCCCGAAGAGATGTGGAGTGATGTTCGTGATATAATACAAGAAGTTGCTACTAAGGTAGTTCCAAAGCAAAAGAAATGCAAGAAAGCAAACTGGTTATCTCAAGAGGCTTTGCAAATAGCTGAAGAAAGGAGGATGGCAAAAGTTATGGGGGAAAGAGAAAGATACAAGGTACTCAATGCGGATTTTCAGAAAATAGCAAGGAGAGATAAGAATGCCTTCCTGAACATACAGTGCCAAGCAGTTGAGGATAACAGCCAATTAAGGAACACAAGAGCTCTGTATAGGACAATCAAAGATTTTAATGGAAGCTTCTGTGCTAATCTGGGCGTGATAAAGGACAAACGAGGCAAGGACCTCACTGAAGCCTCAGAGATAAAGAAGAGGTGGCAGGAATACACAGAAGAACTGTACAAAAAGGACCCGAATGTGCAAACCCAACATAAGACGGTTGTGATTACTGATCTCGAGCCGGGCATCCTGAAGAGTGAAGTTGAATGGGCCTTAGTCAGCCTTGCTAAGAACAAAGCTAGCGAAATTGATGGCATTCCAGCTGAGTTGCTTCAAAACCTCAACCATGACGCTGTTAACATTCTGCATACATTATGTCAGAAGATTTGGACAACCCTGCAGTGGCCACAGGATTGGAGGAGGTCAGTTTACATCCCCATTCCAAAGAAAGGCAGTGCCAAAGATTGTTCCAACTACCGCTCGATCGCGCTTATTTTTCATGCTAGCAAGGTGATGTTGAAAATCCTCCAAGGTAGGCTGCAACAGTATGTGGATCGGGAGCTTCCCGACGTGCAAGCTGGGTTTCGCAAGGGCAGAGGAACTAGAGACCAAATTGCTAACCTTCGCTGGATCATGGAAAAAGCAAGAGAGTTCCAGAAACCTATCTACTTCTGCTTTATCGATTATGCGAAGGCGTTTGACTGCGTAGATCACAGCAGATTGTGGCAACCTCTCCAAGAGATGGGAGTTTCCATTCACCTCATCTGTCTCCTCAGGAACCTGTATGAAGGGCAAGAGGCCACAGTCAGAACTGGGCATGGTCTTACTGATTGGTTTCCGATCGAGAAAAAAGTGAGGCAAGGCTTCATACTGTCGCCCTGCCTACTTAACCTATATGCAGAGTGCATCATGAGGAAGGCCTGTCTAGACGAGTCTTCAGCAGGAGTGAAGATTGCTTGAAAACGTATCAACAACCTTAGATATACGGATGATACCACTTTAATGACAGAAAGTGAAGTGGAACTCAAGAGACTTCTAATGCGCGTACAAGAAGAGAGTGAGAAGTTTGGACTTAAACTGAACATTAAAAAGACAAAGATCATGGCGTCTTGCCCTATCATGTCCTGGCGCATCAATGGACAAGAAGTGGAAGCCGTGACAGATTTTCTGTTCTTGGGCTCCAAGATTACCTCGGAAGGAGACTGCAGCCATGAAATTAGGAGACGGCTGCTTCTGGGAAAGAGAGCAATGGTTAGCCTTGACCGCCTAGTCAAGAGCAGAGACATTAGTCTGCCAACCAAGATCCGTATAACCGGTGCTATGGTCTTTCCAGTTGTGATGTATGGATGCGAGATTTGGACTGTGAAAAAGGCTGACAGCCGAAGAATTGACGAGTTTGAATTGTGGTGCTGGCGAAGACTCTCGAGAGTTCCTTGGACTGCCAGATGATCAAATCAGTCGATACTGTCGACCATAAACCCTGACTGCTCATTGGAGGGTCAAATTCTAAAGTTAAAGCTCAGCTACTTTTGTCATCTGATGAGAAGAGAGGAGTCGCTGGAGAAAGATTTGAAGTTGGGAAAGGTTGAGTGTCGCCTGAGAAGGGGTAGGCAGCAAACGTGATGGTTAGATGGCATCCTCGAGGCACTGTTGATGAAGTTATGTGATGTTAGGAAGATAGTGAGAGACCGGAAAGCGTGGCGTGACATGGTCCATAGGGTCACGAAGAGTCGGACACGACTGAACGAATGAACTGAACTGACAGTAAATGAGTTTAATCGAATGCAAGATACATACTCTATGCACAATACTATTAGTTCGCCAACTCGGGTTACTCCAACATTTTCTACTTTGATTTTTATTTTTTTATTACCAACTATATTCCTAGTCAAGTTAAGGCTGGAGTCTTGTCGTATGGTCTCAGTGACCACCTATCCATATTTATCTGCGCCATGCTTCAAGGAGTACATAGCTGCCGCCCCGTGAAATCACACATCAACCAATTCTGCCCTCCCAGCTAAGAAGATTCTACAATGATATTGCAGTCGCCGACTGGTCCGACGTGTTCGCAACTTCCGATGCCTACGCTGCGTATCAGTTATTTCTGCAGAATTTCACCCAGTTGTACACGAAGCACTTCCTTTTCAAAAAATTTCGCCGTTCTAAAAATATTAGGAAGCCTTGGATAACCAAACAGCTGTTGGCGAAAATATAAAGTCAAGAACGACTTTTTTAGTAGGTTTTTAAAGACTCAGGATCCTGCATTGCTTCAAGAGTTCAAGAAATATCGAAACTGTCTAAACAAAGAAATTAGGAAAAGTAAGGCGTATTATCTAGAAAACAAGTTCAGTGCAGTTAAAGACGACAGAAGCTTACGTGGAGAAGGCTTAATGAAGTCCTTGGCCGGTCATCCACACCAGCTTCTATTGAACAGCTTACCATAAACGGTGAAATAGTACACGGTACTGCTTTAGCTGATTCCTTTAACGACCATTTCACAAATCTTCCAGTGCCTTCTCTGAGACATAGCAGTGACTATTCAATTAGCACGATGTCATCTAGTAGTTTATTTCTTTCTACTACTAACGCTAACGAAGTGTACGCGATATTTATGCACCTTAAAAATTCAAGTGCGTGTGACGCACAGGGAATTCAGATAAAGCCGGTAAGGTTTGTTCTGGACATTATCTCTCCTGTTTTGGGTTACATATTTAGCCTATGTATCAGCTCTGATACCTTTCCTAAAGATATGCAATTAGCAAAAGTTAAACCTATATACAAAAAAGGTAATCGAAATAGGCTAAATAATTATCGCCCGGTTTCGATCTTACCGGTATTTTCTAAGGGACTTGAAAAGCTAATTCTTGTGCGTTTTCAATCCTACTTTGAAAAACACGCCTTCATTACTGATGCTCAGTATGGATTCCGGAAATTTCGCTCCACACAACTTGCTCTCTTGGACCAGAAAGGATATATACTAAAAAATATGGAAATCAAGAAGTTTGTACCAGGTATCTTTATATATTTCACCAAGGCGTTTGACTATTTGAACCCAAATATACTTTTTGGAAAATTAGCATCTTATGGTGTTCGTGGTAAATCACTTGATCTTATTAAATCATATCTTTCAGAACGTTTTCAGTATGTTGAAGTCAACGGTTTTTGTTTTTCGTATAAAGCACAGGTACACCTTGGGGTTCCTCAAGGTAGCATTATGGGACCTTTCTTATTCAACGTATATTTGAATGACATTGTTAGCATCGATGATAGGGCTATGTTTGTAATCTGCGCCGACGATACAAGTATTTTTTGCACTGCTGATACTTTTGCCAAGAACTGTTTTCTTTAGGTAATTCGTTGTTATCTAAACTGGGTGCATGGGCTGATCAGAACTATTTATTAGTTAATCACCCCAAAACAAAAGCTATTATCTTTCGTTCCAAAGGAAAGCATGTCACACAAGAGCTGGCACTTACCCTAAACAACAACAACAACAGAGAAATCGTTACCGAATTTAAAACTCTGGGAGTTGAATTTTCAGAAAATATGTCTTGGGACAAGAACGCGGATTGTGTATCGTCGAAACTTGCGTCAGTGATAGGCGTTCTTTACAAACACAGAGATTTTCTCCCAAAACACATATTGCTCCTTCTGTACAATTCCCTTTTCTTATCCCACCTAAGCTACAGCGTTATGGTCTGGGGAACGACTACAAATAACAATATACAAAAGCTTGCCAGGCTACAACGTAAAATTATTAGTCAGGACATACTCGCCGCATGATTCCAACACTGATGATTTTTTTCTGAAGCTGGCATTAATATGAATAGAAGATATGTACAACTTTAATTTATGTGCAACACTGATAAAAAAACGCAAAGCCAACAGTAATATTCTAGCGAGCTTAGCAGAACTTTCCATCAAAGAAACCTCCCGTCATGACACGCGAAATCCGGAACACTAGAAGATCCATTCCTACCGCACAAATTTCGCTATGCAAACTGTACTTTATAATATCCCTCACTTATTAAACATGTACCTAAAAAATAACATTGACATCTTCGAGCTGAGCCCGAAACGCCTTAAATATACTTTTGTGAAGAGTGCTGAGTTCTAACTTAAAATGACTCTAGCGACACAAATGTCTGTTGTCAACTATTTCAATTCAATCTTAAGCATGCCTGACCCCCTGTTTGTTAAGCTATTTTTGTGTTTTTCCGGAAAACTACAATGCTCATTAAATTTTCCTTTTATATCATGTTTCTTAGTGTCATTAACTTATTTTCTTTACCATCACTTTGAGAGCGGTCATGTTATGTATAGATGAGTAGAATTTTCATTTTTTTTTAATTTCCTCTGTGCCTGTGCATCGTACTTCCTGCGCTATTTTTGGCATCATTAGAAAGTGTCTTTGATACGTTATGCCCACAAATTTTTGTGCTGTTTATTAGGTTGTGGCTGGGTATTTTGTACAGCGTGACACGCTGCTGTTTGTAGGGGACGAGGTCCAGTCAAGCTGCGAAAAGCGGCTTTTTACCTCGTCTCCACCATGTTCAATGGAAAATAAATATTTTATCTTAACTTATCTTACTTTCGCAGCAGCGTGGTCTTGCATACTGCAAATGTGCGATAGTACTGTGCGTGCTCAGTACAAATGACTGAGCACCGGTGAATGCCTTGTAAGAAGCATCGAGGTACCGAATCCACTCTGGCGTCGTCACAGTGTGACACCACGTACTATGAATAATTGGTGCATAATAACTGAAAGGTCACCGCAGAAACTGCGTTGGGAGTAGTTTTTCAGACAGAATGCGGATACATTAGCGCTGCCGCGAAGGTTTGCAGTTCTCATTGTCTTCTTTAAATTGTTATGGTAATTTACTTCTTATTGATTTTAATTGGCAATCTCGTTTCTTTTTATATTTTTATTGTTTTTATTTACCACTATTGTTATTTAATCACCATTATAAAATAAACCTATAATTTATAATATGGCTACGAGTATTACCATCCGCACTAATTATCGATATTTATTTCTTACATAGCCTACATTGGCATGGTAATTGGTGTTCAAGACAGGAAACACGCAGTTCCTGACCCATTTTCTCGTTGGGCACTTCAGCAACACCACACTTAAGGTTCGCATACACTTGTTGGCCTTACCAACATAGTCTAATAATTGTTTCGCAATCATACGTAAAACCAATAAATAACATACGGCCGTAACATGATTCGAGCCCCCGGCGAAGCGCGTAGGTCAGCTATCATGACCGATGCAGAAAGCCACGAAGCCCTAGCTACAACCTGATATTGCACATTTTAAACAGCCACTTTCTCGCGCTGCGCATGGTCATCATCATTCATGCCCACTCGACCGCAGATCATTCCGAAGTCAAGGCCACGCAGGCGCTTTCACGTGCAAGCTAAGAACTCGACTCGTGAACGCATGACAAAAGCAGGTGTAATGCCTCATGCAAATGTTTACCCAAATCACACAACGAATGTGCTATTTGTAGTAAACAAGTAATTATTCATTTCCATCTTCATTATGGCATTCATTCGGCTAAAGAGAGCTATGCAGCTTTCCCTACTACACAATTCCCGGTAAAGCTGCTTTTGCAAAATTCAAGCCATATGTCTGTACTCGGTTGGATGCTTGTTAGTAAATACTCCTTATTGCACTTGTGATGTAGATCTGAGAGGAAGAGACAGTTCATCGCTCTTTGTGGATTCTATTCTTCAAGGTCTTCGGCGATCCGCTTGGGGGGCCGTGGCATGCAGCAGGCGCTTCTACTATGAAGGCGCCTCTGCGTGGTCGCTGTGGTGAAAGAGCTGGTAGAGTGCGTTCCACATGTATGGATGTATTCCTCTGCTCTCTCCGGTGTTCGTGGTAAACTACGTGGCGCCATCATTCGTCAGATATAAATCAAAGCTTGCCAGCTGAGATCCCGGCCTATATCCTAAGCGTTCTATCAAACTATACCTTTCAGGTGCAAATGCCGCTCAGCTCACGCTCATTCATGCTCTAAGCCCCTACGAATAGCTCTACCACTTCTTTTTCGTCATAACTCACAATGTGAGATGCATTTAGTAACTGAAAAAGCAAACAAAGCAGGAGAATGTTATCTGAAAATGGATTATTGAAGCACTCACGTGACTCTTGAAAAAATGATTTTTTTTACGAAGCCTTTATATGTACACTTTGGAGAAACCTTTAGGCCTAAAGGTGGGGCTCGTCCATCGTTCAAAAGCAACCTGCGCTCTCCGAAGAAAGTAAATGTCACGACACGAATGGATACCCTACACAAAATGAACATGACGAAAGAAAGAACGCGGACAAGACGCCATTGTAAATGAAATTTATTGCACAATCTCCCCTCTTATAGCAAGATCTACGTTTTCCACCTATCAACTAGGCCAACAGTCGATTCTTGTAAGGATCACGAAACGGATGACCCTGTGGCTTTTCGTTCCATTCCGGTGCTACCCGCGTGGACTAAATCCTGCATTCGGCCTCCTTACACTTGCTTTTAAGGCAGCAATCCAAACGTTGTTATAATTCACTAAATTATTGCAAGGCGTATACTTTACACGTAGGCGCCACTTAGTCTCTTATTGAGCCCGAATCACGCATTTATTCAACTGGTACAACCTAGAATTGGAGAATCGTTTGTCAATGAAAGATTTTTATGTTGAAGGCGCAGTTGTTTAATTTCGTAGTTTGAAGGTCATGTTGCAGACTGACATCCTGAAGTAAGCGACCCATGGTTTCGTCTTAACAGCTTCTTCGCTCCTATGCTCAGCTTTCCTTACAGCCGCACGCTCTTTCCATCTTATATTTTATCACCCGAAGCCTTCCAAAACTTAGAAGTATGTATTATCAGCTTTTTTTTTTCCTTCATGCCACAACGTAACAAAATCTTTATTTTTGTGCCCAGAGTTTCCTTGACAGACCCCTTCGCTTTTCCCGTTCGCTGGTATATAATAACAGAGTTGTCTTGGCCGGATGGGGGAGGCAACAGGAATCGGCCAAAATGCGTAGGCCGATAGCTTGGTTGACCTTGTAGGATATGATGTGATGTTTACAAACGCCGTCTAATCTTGACACTGCGCTCACCTCTTACATAGCTGCTGCTGCTGAAGGATGAAGGCTTAGGTTTCTGCGCCATGCCGTCCCCATGTTTTGTCGCTGTGAAGGCGGTAGCGTACGCCGCTGCATTCCTGGTGGGATGTCATGCCATGATTGTTCCTGGGCAAGGTAAGCAGTTTAAAAAGTGATGTATAAAATAACTGAAGCAATTTTATCAACTAGAACACCACAGACTGCTTCCTGAGAGTGGTAGTTCATGTAGTGAAAAATATGCGCGAACACACGGCATTACGCAAGTGCGCATTCAGCGGCACGATTCAAGCCAGAAACATTGGCATAAAGTACCAAGTCCCCAAACAATTGAGACACTATTTAAACTATTTTATTAACTGCATACTCGTTCAGCTGGAACACTAGGAATCAATTGCTTGTTCCAGTGAAGCCACGTTTTCGAACAAAAATGTGTGACAGTAAATACTGATACACTAAGAAAACGCGGACTGTACAAAGCGTGAGTCCAGAGTCCCACAGAAGGTTTGTTGTTTTGGAGCAGAATGCTCAAGATACTGTGAATATACTGCGCCACTTTATTAGAAAGTGTTTACTCAGAGACACTCGAAATAGTTATTTTCTGAGTACCTAACACTAATATGGAAACTGTTAGCACTTCGGGTCTGCGCAAGTCAAGGAACAAAGAAAATCTAAACACAGGAGATATTTTCCAAAATAATGAATGCGAGTAAAAAAGCCGAAAGCACTGATGGGAATACTACGAGTAGCGACTTAATTCCTATCCCGGCCCGTTGTCAAGAACAGGAATCACAAGTTCATCATTCAAGAATAAGCGGCATAAAAGGCCCGTCTCTGCTTTGAACCCTCTACTGGCGGCTTTTGGTGGCGGAATGTGGCATCCTGGATGGGCGGGGGTTGTTCCAGAAGCGCGATAAAGCTTAGTTAGCACTGAGAGGTTTGAAGCGAGATAATTAGTTTCATGCAGAAACCGAAATCTGAACCATGACAAGGAAGCATGCAGATGCAGTAACAACAACAAGTCAGGGTAAGATGGCTCGATACGTTGCAGTAGACGGCGGTATTCAGTGATGTAGCAGCCGCCGGTGCTACGAAGCTATACGTCCCAGTCTAAAAATACAGTCCAAAACTTCTCCCACCTCCAGCAGAAATTCAACAGTTCTGTGATCATAACTCCCCAAAAAATGGCAGTAGCTGCTTGAAGACCAACCTTCAAGCACATACCCAGGCAATATTATTCCATTCGAAGGCTGCGGTGAAAATTCCTGGTTACGTTTTCACAAGTGCACGAGAGTTTTGTCCATAGATAAGTCAAGATATACTTGATGTCCTAGAGACAGAGTTAATGTTACAATAATTGCAAGAAAAACGAAGCAAATTAGTATTACCGGGTGCAGTATAAATCTCACTGGAATAAGTAGCCATAATCAGAAAATCATGAAAACTATTGCACTAAACTAGTTAGCCAAAACAAAGGGTACATGAAACACCTATGGGGCATAGTTACAAATGTAACTGTAATAAACAGAAAGAAGTTACCTCCAATTGCATTTCTTTGCAAGTTGCTAAGGGTTTGCACAATTACTTCAGTGACGTTTGTAGTAGCCTTACTAGCCAATCCTCACAATCGCCATCTAGTCCATACATTTTCATTTTGACGCCATTAGCACTGAATAAATAAAAGCTGTTGTAATTAAGATGGCAGTAAATAAGCAGCCGGTCTCGGCGGCATTCAGTGAAAGATGGTCAAAGATAACAATGATATTCTTTCCTTACCTTTGCCACTTGTGCAGTTGTTACCTAGAAAAACATTGCTACACAGGTACAGCCTTGTCCACTTCTAGCTATAACACGGTCACTGCTTTGAAAGCACCATTGCGTCCGACCCCACCATGCCGCAAAGCTAAGTGGCAGGCGATGTGAAGCAGTACGTCCGGCTCCCTATGGGCTTACATCGTTTTGCATTGATATACGCCTGCGGCTGGCTCAATGTTGCTTTCAAAGGAATGGCCACGTTATAGCTAGAAGTGGATGACCCTGTAAACTGAAAGTTGCCAAAATAGTTCTTGTATACCTATAAAGCAGGAGATCTAACCCGCCAGGTAGTTACAGGCTGATATCTGTACTACGTGGGACTAACCCACTTTTTCGAAAAGCTAATAGCGCTACAAGTAAAAAAATATTCCTGACAAGAGTAATAAGATTACAACTCAGCAACATGGATTTGTGGAAAATAGGCAAACTTTTACAGCAGTACTGTATTAACTTTATCGCAAGCTATTAACTCCGCCCTGCATCCGAACAAAATAGCTGCCATTTTTTTTTCGATACTCAAAAGGCATTTGACATGGTTTACCATCCCATATTGTTGCATAAATTGGAAAGTTACGGTTTTGTCGATAAACCGCTTACTTCTTCACAGCTATGTTTATAGCTGTTAGCAAAGAGTACTTAATATTGATTTGATATCACATGTCAAAGGTGTAACTTGTGATGTGCCACATGGTTCTGTTTTGGGTGCTATGCTACTCTCACTTTATCTAAATGATTTCCTGTAAGTGCTTCGTTTTGCTCAAGTACTATTGTACGCAGACGACTCCGCGCTTGTAGTCACAAAGGTATCTATTCCTGAAATTCAAACGATCATAATAAATGAACTGACAATGCTCTCTTCCTGGTTCCTCAACAATCGCTTAATGCTGAACGTTGCCAAAACATGGTACGTCATTTTTCACTCTAGGCACAAGACTATTACCAATACATTTACACTTATTCTAGGTAACTCGTTAATAGAACCAGTTTCTTCTTTTAAATACTTAGACCTTATATTTGATTGTCATTTACACTAGAAAGAGCAAATATCCTATACAAAAATTATCTTTTGGGTCTCATACTCATTAAGCCGAGATACTATTTTCCTTACGATATACTACGTTCCCCATTCACATGTCAGTTACTGCAGTGAATCTTGGGGTCAGACGTGCAAAACATACTTATTTCCTTTACATCGCTTAAAAAAATGGGCTTGGAATGCAATAACTACAGGTAATACTGTTCAATCCAGCAGCAACATTTTTGATGTCAAAAATGTATTATCGTGCGCAGCTCTAAAGTTTCGCTTGTTATCAACAATGTAATCAGCACTAATTACCCTCTTTTATGAGGCCCATTTGTTCAGCCTTCGCGTAATACTAGGCAAGCATGTCACTTTGATTTTAACCCCCCCCCCCCCCCCCCCCAATGTTGAAATAGATATGGTAAACGACTGATGGAGTTCAGTGGAGTTAAAGTATGGAATGAATTGCCGATCGAGCTACAAGCCGCCAGGCATTTTACATGTAAATTGTTTGCCAGTCTAACCAAACTCTACCTGCAGTTTTTGGTTCATGAGTTGCACTTTTGCTACCAAGTCCTTGAAACAAACCTTGTTTACGGTGCTATTACATGAGTGTAATGATTTTTGTAAGTTTCCTATACTTCACATGCCCTTTACTGTAATTTGTAACCACATCCTTCCTTAGTCTTGTTTTTTTCATGTTACTGATATAATATGCCTAACGATTTTGTTTGGTACATATAGTCATGTGGGTGTTCTATTTTACTTCGTCTTTGTTTTGTATGTTTTCAGACATAGGCAAATATAGCAGTAATGTTGTTCTTATATCATCATTGTTCCTTTCAACTCTTTCTCATCTGTGTCTGAACCATGCGAGTAATATTTGTATTTGCACTGGCCACTAGCATTTTCAGCTATCGGTCCAAACAGTTTTTGTACATAATATTTGGCTCTGTCTATAAAGTCTCTTGATAAAAGTTGGATTCTTCTTATCTGCAGAAAATATTTCGTTGTCGCTGTAGTCTGAGCGTTTTCACCTAAACCGACTGCATGACTCTGATAGTTGGTAACTGGATGGTAACAGAGCCCGACACACATTTTTTGGCTGGGTGCGTAACGTTGAAAGACAAAATGAGATGCCAAAATCCGCAATAGACGTTTCACCTTTGAGCCTTGCAGATGTCAGGGCGGGATCAGAATAGAATGCATTGATATTAGGACTTAATCTAAGGCACGCAACGCCTATGTCAAGCTGGCGCGGGCTTGATTAAACCGGAGCTTTATATCTAATCGGCTTCGGGTTTCACCTATTGTGGGAGCTTATAACATATGCGTATGACTGAAATAACAGGGGTACAAACGTGTTCATAAATATAACTGCAGAACTAGATCAGCATATGTGTAAGAGGTACGCACGAGGAAACGTGACCTATAGGAGTTTTTATAAGTTATAACCATTTCTAGCGTCTGCCGATCGCGTGTTACATGCCGTTAATAACATAAAATATCTTACGCTGTTTCTTCCAACCCTGCCGGTAAGTGTAAAATGAAAAGATTGTGATAATATTAGCTTTAGACGCGTTATCACAGTAGTGTGGGTTGTTTTTTTTTTAACTCAGGCGATCTTGCTCGGCGTTGTGGCATGCATATAGCAAGATTTGTCATGATCACTGGGAACTACACTGCTCAAAATAAACCAGTGGCGAACTTACGATGGGATTTTATTTTTTAACGTTACGCTAGCCGACCCCACGCACCAATGTATACTATCATCATCGGGGTTCAGCAGCGGATTCTTCAACGGCGTGTACTTATGGGTGTCGAGTCCCTTCTCGGTACTCATTCGCCGAAGTCGCTTTTCGAGCTCGGGGTCCATAATATCCGTATCGCAGCAAGAGCATGAGATGTTAGCGAAAGACTAGAAATTCAGAATCGAGATCGCAGAGAGCGGTCTTCCGGGCGTTGCGGAGGGAAACTGCTTCTCTATGTGCAGTTGTGGGTGAAAAGGTGTAGCTATTTAAAAGGTAAGCTTCTTTCGTTTCCCCTGCATCACAGATGAATGTTGTTTATTTGCGCCAGACACACGAGGACCTCCAAAGTTGGCTGACTGTACAGAAGGCGGAATTGCGGACTGCTATACGCGCTACGATGAGGTATATCAATGGCCCCAACTTCAGAGGAACTCCGAAGGCCAATTCAACGAGGAATCGTACAGAATGGCTTGCAGGTAAGATTCCTTAAAAAGGTTTGCAAACGAGGTCTATTTGTAATCTTGGTGATTACAGGCCATGAATTGCTGCGCAGCAAAGTACGACAAAAGTCAATATTGCACTCCTTTTGGGGAATATATGACCCTTCTCCTTGAAGGAGGGAGTTGAATTTATGCGAAGTAGGGGCCTAAAGATAAGGATGAAATATATACACACTCTGTGTGCATTGAAATGCTTTCTGGAGTCATAAACCACCTTATTTGGTCTTCACTCCTCTGCAAGGCCACTCGAAAGCTGCTCGAAGAAGCAGTGCAGTGGCTATGAAAAACAAAAATATTTATCGCACACATTGTATTTGCACCGCACTTGACGTTGTATTTTAGATGCATGCATACATAGATGGAATAAATACATAAATAAGCTCTTTGGAGCTTATTTATGTATGCATACAGCTAAAATAAAGCCCTAAGATATTGCGTAAAAAATAAAAACATAAGTGAGGCACTCGGTCCTATGACTAGTCATGTCATCTAAATCTGTGTCTTATGGCGCATAAGCGGTCAAAGATATATGATGTGCTAAACGTAGACGTACCATTATTTGGGGTCCCTGTAAGCTCATTGGTTGAAGAAAGTTTGACTGGTGATGTCAGAGCGGGAAAGGGGAAGGAAGGCGCAGGTATAGCCGCACGCATCACTCAGAGTGTTCTTATTTCGCTAACGTTTTGGTTGGTTGGTTGGTTCGTGGAGTTTAACGTCCCAAAGCTACTCGGGCTATGAGAGATGCCGTAGTGGAGGTAATGTCGACCATCTGGGGTTCTTTAACGTGCGCTGACATCACACAGCACACGGACGTCTTGCTTTTAGCCTCCATAGAAAAGCGGCCGCCGAGGCCGGGATTCGATCCCGCGTCCTTGGGAACAGTAGTCGAGCGCCGTAACAACTGCGCCATCCCGGCGGGGCCTTTGAGCTTTTTTGAGCTTGCTCACTAGGTTTGAGGGGCTATCTAGATCATGCTATGCCATTGACTTGGATTTAGGTAGAAAACAATTACCGCAGTTTATTGTGGTTAAAGAGGTAACTGACGTGAAAGCACGGCTCACTCGGTGCATCTACGTTCGTAAACCCTGGGTTTACCCGCGGCACATTTTGTGGGCGTCCTAGGGGAATCTCGGACGAAACCTCTGAAAATCCTCTGGTCACAGGTGTGCAGTGACGAGCTTTCGCTACAGACAACCATCGAAAATGTAGAGAACATCTACCAACCTGCAAAAAATTATGCAAGAATAATCAGATTTTCCCTGCCATGCTACTTTATACTCAAACTGAAAATGTTTACAGTCACAAGCTGCAAAACAACACCTTCATTCACCTTAGAATAATGCATAAAGTATATTCGTCCCCGTACACCGACGGGTAGAGAATAAGGGTCAGGATTCTAAACCCCAATCATAAACAGCTACTTCCAGAAGGGTACTGTCACGCGGAAGCAGTAGTGACGCCCGGCTGCCTATAGCTCGGATTCGATGTTGTACTGACCATAAGCTGCCGTGCACGTGGAGGAACTGAGGTGATCAAAACTGATCATGATGATTTAAATTTGTCAGTACCAAATTCTGTGGTAATATTGGAGCCAACATTTGAGACCTAGCTCCGGCTGTAACAATGTGGTACCAATTTCTCATGTCGTCAGTACGCGAAACCAGGTGCAAGCTAGCCATCGGAACATGTCTACACAGCGCAGAGACCTGGTAATGAAAAAGTCATTTACCTCGGCAGTTAATAGATCCAATTATATATGTATCTGATAATAGGCTATTACTATAGGGTTTTATAAATAACCATATGTGCAGATACTGACCTCGAAATGAAATTATTTGGTTCAGAGATTTTTTTTATTTTATACTTCTTGTTTGCTCAGCCCTATAAACTTTGTCTTGAAGAAAAACAAATTGAGTAGGGTTCCTTAAAATTTCAAAATAGGAGTTTCATCCAACGGGTATTGTTTATTATTCTATTTTTCTCTCACAAGAACACTATATATATATATATATATATTGTGAGCCTTCCGTGGATGTTCTTTAATTTATTCATTCCATGATCTTCCTCTTTCATTTGTACATACCATCATCATCGTCCCGCGGCGCCGGCTCCGGCGCGCGCCTGGGCTTTGTCATCGGAGTAAAACGCCAGACACGGCATCCCTTGCTTTGCCGTCTCGACCTTGCCGTCTCGACCTGGCCTTCTTCCACAAGTGGTGGAGGTAGGACTTGATCCCCTTGCTGTTTTGTGCCCTGCCTCTCGCTGGAGCTACGTTCCGGTCGCTGTTTACCGCCTGCCACCATCGTTATGACCACCGAGAGTACCCACGAATCCGCAGCACCCTCTACCTCGGCTGCACCACCTCCTCCGACTGTGCCCACACGACAACGCGACCCGCCGCTGTTCGCTGGTCGTCGCGATGAAGACGTCGATGACTGGCTGGACACCTATGAACGCTGCAGTAACTACAACCGGAAGGACGATGCTCTAAAATTTCTGAATGTTTCTTTTTACCTCATTGAGGTCGCCAGAACCTGGTTTATTAACCGCGAACCCCACACCACTAACTGGAACACCTTCAAGCAGCAGTTCCGCCAATATTTTGCGGACCCAGCAGTTCGGACAGAGGTCGCGAAGAATAAGCTCGCCTCTCGCCTCCAAGGTCCCGATGAGTCGTACGCGTCTTACATAGAGGCCATACTTGCACTTTGCCGGCGTATTAGTCCCACCATGCCGGAACCTGAACGCGTACACCATATCTTGAAAGGAATTAATTCAGTGGCATATAACACCCTGATTGCCCAGAATCCTTCTACCGTTGACGCCATTATTGCGACCTGCCAACGTATCGACCAGCTGCAGTCCTCCCGATTGCAGCCCGGCATTGCTACTGGCCCGACCTCTGCTGACATGGATCTGCGGGCACTGATTCGAGCCATCATCCGGGAGGAGCTCCAAGCCCTCAAGCCTGTCTGTCAACACGGGTGCGATCATTCTTCGGTACCTTCTAATGACGCCGGTCTCCGCAACATCATTAAAGATGAGCTGGCAACAATCACTCGGCCTATGGTGTCCGACCCTCCTGCAACCCGCCCAGCATCGACTTACGCAAACGTCGCAGCATCACCCCCTCCTTTTGTTCCGCCGCCACAACTGGCACCGCCCTACAACCACATCAACGCCGTGACGACGGCTCAGCCTACGCCACCCTATTACGCACCTTGGCGCCCCTCTCGCCCAGTTTGCTACTACTGTGGAATCCGAGGGCATATATCCCGCTTCTGTCGTCGACGCATTCAAAACGAGCGGCGTGGTTACGACGCCTTCGAAAGTGACGTACCCTCATATTATCAGCAGCGACCTATTCCCAGCCCACCTCGTCGATCCTCCCCACCTCCAGTATCTTCCTCTGAGCCTCGTGGGAACCATGTATCCCGACGCCGGTCCACATCCCCATACCGCCGCTCAGTTTCCCCTCTCCGCCCCGCAACCGTTCTCCCTGTCCGCCATCCGGAAAACTAAGTGTTGCAGTTTCCGGAGGTCAAACTGCACTCTGCGAACTTACTAAAAGTCCTCCTGATCGCCCGTATAACGTGATTGCTGTTATCGCTGAAGGTTTACCGGTTGAAGCTTTGATTGATACAGGGGCTGCAATTTCTGTTATTCACGCTGATTTGTGCTACCGTTTGCGAAAAGTGACAACACCATATGATGGGCCTGAACTCCGTGGAGCCAGTGACGTTCCTTTGCGCCCTTCAGCGAAGTGCACCGTACGAGTTGTTATCGACGGCATCCGCCATCATGTGCAGCTTGCTGTGCTCTCACCTTGTGCGCATCTGACGATTTTTGGATGGGATTTTTTGTCAACCGCTTCAGCGTTAATTTCTTGTGGTGAGCGTGTTATCCATATGACAGACAGCGATTTCTCATCTGACTTTTCTGAACGACATCATCCCCTCGTTGCCGCCGCTGATACTGTTTTGCGTCCTCAGTGCGAAAAACTGCTTACTGTTGTTTCTGACCACATAACTGACGGGGACGTACTAATAGCACCATCATATAGTCATCTTGCACGCGGCATCGCCTTCCCGTCAAGTCTTGTCCGATTCCACAACGGCTCAGCGACAGTAGTGGCCACTAACACTTCACGTGAATCCCTCGTGCTCCCAAAAGGAACTTCTCTGCATTGCATGGTGGATGTTCAACCTTTTTCCCTGATGGTGCTCACCGCCCCTCCGCCTCAGCAACGTGTTTCCTCAGACGTCTCTCTTTCTGTTCTCGCAAAGACTATTAATCCTAAACTTACGCCGAGCCAACGCCAAGAACTGCTGGCAGTGCTTCGACACCACCAAGCCATTTTTGATGCCACTTCCACACCACTGGGACAGACTAGTGTTGCGCACCATCGCATCATTACGGAAGGTAACTCTATCGTTCGCCGACGGCCTTATCGGGTTTCCCTCTCTGAACGAAAAGTAATTGAAGAAAATGTAAATGACATGCTCCATCGCAATATAATTCGTCCCTCAACAAGCCCATGGTCCTCCCCAGTAGTGCTAGTTAAAAAAAAGGACGGCTCGGTACGCTTTTGTGTTGATTACCGCGCCCTCAACAAAATTACCCGCAAAGATGTATATCCGATGCCACGAATTGATGACGCCCTTGACTCTCTCCAAGGCTCAGAATATTTCTCGACCTTGGACCTTCGCTCAGGTTATTGGCAAATACCTATGCACGAGGACGACAAAGAAAAAACCGCTTTCGCAACACCCGATGGCCTTTACGAATTTAATGTTATGCCTTTCGGACTTTGTAACGCACCAGCGACATTTGAAAGAATGATCGATACTGTGCTTCGTGGCCTAAAATGGAGAACTTGTTTGTGCTACTTGGACGACATTGTTGTCTTTTCGACAACCTTTAATGACCATCTCACGCGCCTGAATGAAGTCCTCACCTGTCTCGCTTCGGCAGGCCTTCAGCTCAACACCAAGAAATGCCACTTTGCACAGAAGGAAATTAGAATATTGGGACATCTGGTCAGTCATGACGGCATTCGCCCAGATCCTGAAAAAACAATCGCGGTCTTGAACTTTCCTCGTCCACAACGGACTACAGATTTGCGCAGTTTCCTCGGCCTCGCCTCTTATTTCCGGCGTTTTATAAGGCATTTTGCAACTATTGCTGCACCACTTCATGAGCTACTTAAAGCACGCAGCCCTTTCGTATGGACAGAACAATGCGAAACTGCTTTTAATGACCTAAAGCACTCCCTCACATCAGATCCTGTTCTTGCCGACTTCAGTGACAGCGCTCCAACTATCCTGCACACCGATGCCAGTGGTCACGGTCTTGGCGCTGTACTTCTGCAGCGTGATGCAACATCGCGTGAGAAAGTGATTGCCTTTGCCAGTCGGACTCTGACTCCAGCTGAGAAAAACTACACCATTACCGAGCAGGAGTGTCTTGCCGTCGTCTGGGCTGTCCAAAAATTTCGCCCTTATCTATACGGTCGGCACTTCACAGTTGTGACCGACCACCATGCTCTTTGCTGGTTGTCTTCACTCAAAAATTTGACAGGCCGACTTGGCCGCTGGATTCTACGCCTGCAAGAATACAATTTCGACGTCACTTATAAATCTGGTCGCCAACACCAAGACGCCGACGCTCTCTCTCGCTGCCCACTTACGGAATCAGCCTGCTGTTTTTCTTCGCAACGCATTTCTACCTCTGACCACAGCCGGCCATCTCTTCCCCCGACGCATATCACAACAGTTTCTTTTGACGATTCTGAGCACAAACACGCACTCCGCTCGCAGCAATTAGCTGACGCCTACTGCCGTCCTATCATCGACCGCCTTATCGGCGCTTCGGACCCGCCCAATGCTAGGCTTCGCCGACAGCTTCGCAATTTCAAGCTCGAAGATGGCATCCTACTCCGTTACGTGTATTGCCCTGATGGAACTCGCTGGATCCCAGTCGTGCCGCGTGTGCTTCGCCCACGTATTCTGGCGGCTCTCCACGATGACGCTACTGCAGGCCACCTTGATTTTGACAAAACCTACGACCGCGTGAGAAAACGATTCTTTTGGCCTGGCTTATCTTCCACCGTTGCCAAATACGTCGCATCCTGCCCTCTGTGCCAACGTCGCAAACGACTGACTTCTTCGCCCGCTGGCCTTCTACAACCTCTTCCTTGTCCTGCCACGCCATTCGACGTAGTCGGCATCGACTTATATGGTCCCCTACCTCTCTCCGATGGGGGTAACCATTGGATTATAACAGCTGTCGACCACCTCACACGCTACGCTGAGACAGCACCTGTACCGACTGGTTCCGCTGAAGAAGTAGCAAATTTCTTTTTGCGATCAATTGTATTACGTCATGGCGCTCCTCGGGTGCTCCTAAGTGACCGCGGTACAGCCTTCTTATCGAAAGTCGTTGCCGAAGTTCTTCAAGTGTCATCCACCCTTCATAAGACAACCTCGAGCTACCATCCCCAGACTAACGGGCTGACTGAGCGATTTCACCGCACCTTATCGGATATGATCTCCATATACATCTCACCGGATCATCGAAATTGGGACATTATTCTACCATTCGTCACTTTCGCCTATAACACAGCAGTACAGCGGACTACCGGTTATTCTCCGTTTTTCCTCGTTTATGGCCGTCCTCCCACTACAATTCTCGACGCTTCCTTCTTCTCTCCGCCCGACTACTCCACATCAGTACCTACCCATTTTTTATCTCGTGTGGCCAGATGCCGTCATCTTGCCCGCCTCAACACGGCAGCGTGCCAGGAAGACCGCAAGACTCGCTATGATTCTACACATCGAGTGGTCTCTTTCCGTCCTGGCGACGAAGTACTGCTTTATACACCGTTGCGCACCCCTGGCCTTAGTGACAAATTCCACCACCGCTACATAGGTCCCTATGAGGTCATAAACCAAACTTCCCCAGTGAATTACAAAGTGACGCCTGTTGATACCCCAGCTGATCGACGCCACCGTGGAACTGAAATTGTTCACGTGTCTCGCTTGAAACCGTTTGTGCGCCGCGATGCATCGCTTAGTTAAGAGCGGCCAGGCTGGCCGCTTCCGACCCCCCGGGCAGATTGTGTGAGCCTTCCGTGGATGTTCTTTAATTTATTCATTCCATGATCTTCCTCTTTCATTTGTACATACCATCATCATCGTCCCGCGGCGCCGGCTCCGGCCCGCGCCTGGGCTTTGTCATCGGAGTAAAACGCCAGACACGGCATCCCTTGCTTTGCCGTCTCGACCTTGCCGTCTCGACCTGGCCTTCTTCCACAATATATATATATATTAACTTTATTTCAGGTTTTTATGACTTCAATTGCAACTAGATGAAAATATTAAAATAAAATTTTCTGACCCTGTATGTGGCGATTTCAGGAACGGAACAAGAACAAACTTTCATTTCATTTTATTACCTTAATCGCCACTAAAAATGGGGGTTACATAAGGGGTGGCAAGTTAAAAATACATAGTCACAATAACAGTGAAATTTTGAAACTTTCGATGAACTGTGGTGTGCAAGTGATGAGAGCAATGTTATCCGGAAGGCCGTTCCAGTCTGCACCTGTTGGAGGAAAAAAGGGATGTGAAAACGTGACGGTACGTTAACGTGGACGGATAAACTTGTAGCTGATGGCTGGTGCGATGAGATATGCATGCGGGGGAAGAATATAAGGTGCGATGCGCATAGGGCTGTGAAAAAGTTTGTGAAATAAAGATAGGCTAACAATGCGACGACGGGGCGATAAGGGGGATAATCCGGATGCGGTTTTTAAGGAGGAAACGTTTATGTCACAAGAATACGATGAATGAATAAAACGAGCGGCACGATTTTGTATAAATTCAATGGCACTAGTGAGGTAAGCTTGATGAGCATTCCAAATGGGCGATGCAAATTCTAGTTTAGACCTGACGAATAATTTATAGGCTAATAACTTTACGTGTTCGGGAGCATGATGAAGATGGCGTTTTAGGAAACCCAACGTCCTGTTTGCTGACGATATTATGTTAGTAACATGCATACTCCAAGAAAGATCGCTACAAATTGTTATACCTTAATACTGATATGATGGAACTAGTTGTACGGGAACCTCAGAGATTACGTAAGGAAAAACAAGCGGATTACGGCGACGGTTAATGGATAAAAGATTACACTTACATGAGTTTAGTTCCATTAGCCACTCGTTACACCAGTACTGAACAGCATTAAGATTGTTTTGAAGAGAAGATTGGTCAGCGGTGGTGAGAATAGCACGATACAGTACACAGTCGTCAGCGAACATACGTATGTTAGATGTTACGTTTGAGGGCAAATTATTAATGTATATGAAAAAGAGTAGCGGGCCAACCACAGACCCCTGGGGGACGCCTGACGTTACTAAGAGTGAGTTAGAGTTCACATTGTTCACGGAGACAAACTGAGGTGGATTAGTCAAGAACTCTTCAATCCACTTCAATATATCGGGGTGTAAATTTAATCAAGAAAGTCTTATCGGTAGGAGTTTATGAGGTACTTTCTGAAAAGCTTTAAGAAATCTAAAAATATGACATAAGTATGTTGGTTAGAATAAAGGTTAGCATGCAGGTCATGAACGAATGTAGAAAGTGGGGTCTCGCAGGAGTAACCCGGCGAAACCCGCGCTGAGCAGTATGGTAAAAATGGTTGGAATCAATAAATGCCATGAGGTGGGTATATATGACATGTTCCATGATTTTGCAGGGGATACTAGTTAGCGAGATGGAACAGTAATTTAGTGGTGAGTTCTTGTTACCTGATTTCTAGACTCGAACAACCTTCCCATGTTTGCATTCTTTGGGCAGTTGACCTGTGAGGAGTGACTGAGTGAATAACAAGCACAGCATGGTTGAACATATATCTTTGGTGTTAATCAGTATTTTGGCACTAATATTGTCAATTGCAGTCGAGGATGAAAGTTTAATGTTTTCTACTAGGGACAAAATTCCTGTTGGAGAAAATGTAAGAGCAGGCATGGTATCCTGGATAATAGCCGGGCTTGGAGGAAATGTCGGATCTCTTTCATTGCTAAATACGGATGAAAAGGCTGTGTTGAATATGTTGGCGCATTAAGTTTCACAGATGGTAGCACCCGATTCGTCGGTAAGGGAAATAGTGCGTGTGTGCTGGGGGTTAATGACTTGCCAGAACCTGCGGGGGTTAGTGGTGAACATTTTAGGGAGATCAGTATAGAAAAAGGTGCGTTTGGCTTCTCGAATATTTAGTAAATACGTTTTTTCAGCTGCGTAATATTTGTTCTAAGCGCTTTGACTAGGGTGTAACTTAGCCGAGCGGAAATGACGCTTCTTTTTATTCTCAAGACGTTTTAATGTGTTTGTGAACCAAGTGTTTTGAGGGTTAGTTCCTTATGTTGGGAATAAACCTGTCGAGCAAATCTTCAATTCTTCTCTAAAACATGAACCAGTTTTCGTGGACAGATCTTTGATGTAAGTTAAATTGAAAACCTGGTAAAAATGCACGAAATTCATTATTTATAGCAATATAGTTCCCTTTATCGTAAATTCGGATTGGGTTCGCTTACATGCTGCGCGTGAAGATGGTTTAATCGTGAAGCTGGCATGTATGACTTGGGGACCGCTGACACCTGGTAGATATGTGATAGAATGAACGTACTCAGGCTATCCGTTAATATTAGGTCGAGAATGTTAGCGCAGACATCCGTTACACGAGTTGGTTCGGATATTAGTTGAACGAGATTACTATTAATGCAGACGTCAAGAAAACTATTAGCATCCCTGTTACCTGTAGCGGTTAGATTATGCCAGTCGATACTGGGAAAATTAATATCCCCGAATAGAATAGCGTACAAGTTAGGATGCTTGGTTTTAATTTCATTTAAAGCATTATTAAGTTTCTGAGCAAACTCCGGGCTGCTAGGAGATCTGTAGCAAACGCCTATCACAACTGACTTGGGTGAGGCAGGACACAAGACCCATAATATTTCAATATCTGATGAGAGGTGAATGGCCGTGCATGATAGCTCCTGTGCAGTTGCAATAAGTACCCCCCTCCCCTTCTGTTTTGCCGATCTTTACGGGAAGAACGGAATTTAGGCAAGTCGGGAAGGACTTCACTATCAGAAACGTCAATACTTAGCCACGTTTCCGTCAAGATTAGTAAGTTGGTGGAGGATGATTTGACAATATTAGAAAGAATGTCGCGCTTTGAAATCAAACTGCGGATGTTAGTAAAGATCGCTGACAATGAAAGTGCTTGTTCTGCATGTTTAGAACAGCCTGTCGATTTGTGATGAGGTGGTTGCTAATTCACCTCCTTTACGATTTGCGAGGATTCATCGAATGTGTGTCGTTTTGGACCAATGTGCAAAGTTTTGAAGTGCAAGGAGAATTTATCGGTTACAGATCTGGCAAAGGCCACAAGATGTGTGCGAGCGTTACGTACAGGAAGAAAAATCTTCGCCAATACTGTAGTTAGTGCCTTTTAGTTTGGTGTCTAAGGAAAGGATGCTTTCTTTGGTTTTGGATGAGGTGAATTTCACGATAATCGGCCTTTTACGACCAGTTGAGTGGCGACCAAGGCGGTGAGCATGCTCGACTAGATTAGGTTCGATGGCAAATTCTAGTTGGGTGGAGCAGTGGCGAATGACTGTTTCTTCCGAGTCTGCATACGTTTCAGCGGGGTAGTGTCGGGAATATTATAAAATGTGAGGTGTTTCGACGAGAGCGATTTTCAGCATCGTCCTTACGTGCTTCCAGCTTGTCAACCTTGCAAGTCAGGTCAGAGTTCAGGGCTTGAGGACGTCTCTTTCGGAATGCAGAGTGGAAAGTGAAGCGTAGTGTGATACCAGAGCGCTCATGCGTTTGTTCAAGTTTGTCAAGGTTGTTTCAGTAGTATTTTAATGTCCTGTAGATCGGCGATTACTGTAGCTTGACCGGTAGTTAGTTTCTGAAGCTCGGAAAGTACGCTGTCGGTATGGTCGGGGCCGGGGTTTCAACATCCCCTTACAATAGCAAGAGAGGACGGATAGCACGCAAACATTCGGCAACAATACCACAGCAGCACTGAGGGCTCGGCAGCTGCATTAAGAAGTAGTTACTGGTTTTTTAGCAAACAATGAAATCTTATTACTAACCTGCACTGTGAAAAGCAGAGGATTATTAGACTGCGCTGTCGCACAGCTACCGAGCCCACAAAGCGGCGGCGATGACAGCATGCTCTTTAAAATATCTGATGTGTTGATGTTCCTGGTGATGGGACTGGCCAATGAAGATTGTCAATGACGTACTCTGGCGGCGTTGAAGGCAGGTGCAATAATGTTGATCGCGCAGGTTGAAAAAAAATTTCATCTTCATGGCGCTGCAGGGTCACGGGAGTAACGGATGTACAGGCGGCAGACGACACATCGGCGAGAAGCAGGTGAAGTGCGAGGGTAGATACCTGCATTGTAAAAAGCAGAGGGTTAGTAGACTGCGCTGTCGCACAGCTACCGAGCCCACCACCTTTAAGTTATTACATTCGAAAAGTGCGTCTCCACAAGTTAAACTAGCTGGTGAATTAGAAAAAAAATGACAAACGCTTTCAGAAAAACAAAAAGCCTAGGAACCTGTCTTCTAGTGCATCGAGTGCCCGTGTTGATCTTGTCCGTCTGTAGGCCCGTCTTTTTGCGCCGAAACTCTGGCTCTGATGTCTGAACACCAACTATCCCAACATTTAACCTCTTTAATATATATTGTCTTAGTGCAAATCCTGCACCTAATACATGGTGGTTAAAAAAAGCCTCAATTGTTTCTGAACAAATGGCCTTGCCACTTTGTTATCGCAGTTTATTGAATGAGACATCATCGTGCTACGTTGGGACAACCAGCTGCCCCGAATCCCCGAGAAGCAACTTCACTCGAAGGGAGGAAGGGGACAGAGCGTTCCGCTCTTTGGTTTGCGACGCGGAGGCCTTTCAAGGTAAGGTACTGAGTTCTAGGTAAAGGTATTCTGAACCAGAATATTCAAAAACCGAAAACAAAAACGATTTCAGGACAAGCTCTGGTGTGAATAAAGGAAGCAAGCGACGCGAAAAAGTGGGCAGAACCACAAGAAATGAGTGGCAAAACGCTGAATATGCACGTGATCGTATTTCGTGAAGGCCTATATTCAGAAGGCCAACACCAGAACACAAAACGGCATGTGCGAAAACTTGCGCTGTGTGAGTTTTTTTATTTAACGCGATGCCGCATGAAATAGACTCATTTGCAAGTTCGGCGCTGTGTTTATCGCATCTTTTTTGCTATCATATTTTTCTCGCCATTTCCTTGCTAGTTTCCTCAATGCAAGGCACGAATTACTTATTAGCATCAAACCGAGAGGAATACAACGGTTGAAGAGGCAGTTACACCATTTGCTCATTGAATTAATAGCTAATGACTGATTCACTCTGCTCCAGGGCGCTCTACTCTGTACCAGTGCTATAGCTGCATTTAAGCTGCTCCTATTGAACGCTTACTACCATATAATATTCATAACTGTTCTTGATATTTCGAGAACTAATTTAATAGGCTTTGCACACTCATGACATACGACACACAGATTTATAAATGTGAGGGTATAATTCCCCGCAATTTTTTTTCCTGCGTAACGTCCTGCACTGCAAGCGAAGTAAACAGGTAGAGGTAGTCGAACTGCAGTGGTGGTTGTTTCCTGTGAATAAGGTTTCCCCGACTCTTTCGAAAGAAATCAGCAACCCAAATATAAACTAAGGTAAGCGAAATGAGCAAAATAAGACAATATTGTTTTTACTTGACGGTGAACTTCTGTCAGGTAAATTGGCAAGTGCCCGCACATTTTTCGCATTTACAAAAAAAAATAAACATTTATTGTATTTCCACTTGGCGGATGGTTTGAGCATTCAGGAGTGCAATCTGCACGCCAGGGGGTAGTGTCAAGCAAATACTTTGCTTTCTGGTCGCATGCTTGAACTTCCCAGCCATCAAGCGGTTTGTGATTTGGAAGTTCACAAACATTTCTTGCGCATCATGAGATATCGCTGGTCCTTGTTGCTAAAGATTGTAGAGTCAACTTTTCCGCGCATCAGTTTTACGCCTTAAATACATTTGTCCTCTCTTTGCCGCGAAGCCAATTTAAGATATACTCACAGTAGCTCTTGAAAGATGGAACAGTACATAAAGCTAGCGCTCATTAAAAGTTTATTTTCCCTCTCAAGCTAAAATTAATCCCTCATGAACACTGCCTCCTACAGTGCGAAATTCTTCGTTGAATGCAGACGGCAACAAATTTCATCTTCACAGGATAGCAGCAATGCATTCGGTGAGTTAATTGACGACGCAAGCATTTGTGAACGCTGGTATTGCCTAGCGCTTTCTTTTTAGCGACAAGAGGATGCGCACAAATTTTGTGTTCCGTATACTACCTTCGCCAAAATACTCTACGCAGCGGGGTACACTTCTTAGTCGTATAGTCTTTGCGGCATCTCAAAAGAAAAACTCAGTGAAATGCGCCGACGCCGCGACAAGGGAGAGCGGTTCTCATCCAAAATAGGTATCAAGTTTCACGGTATCAAGCGCTCAGCGACACACCTGGGGCAAACACCCTATGGCGTGGGTGCTATCGTGATCAGCATTGCGCCGCAACAGTCAGAGGCAGCTAAACATGAGGACTAAGGGTAGCCTGGTAGCAGTCAAACTCCAAAATATGTCCAGCTGTCGCTTTTGATGAAGTGGTGGCGGCAGAATGCCGCCCAAGCCGGACTAACAACGATACACGAAAACACACTCTGACAAATTATGCTTAACAGACTGTTATCACAATTACGTGCGAAACAAGACAAATTTTGCATAAGCAGTACTTCTTTTGGGCTAGTTTGGTTTGATTTCATGCTTACGGGACTCGGCGCACAAAGACGAAGCAGCATAAGAACAAGAAAGATAACAGGACGAACTGCTTAACTAAAAACATTTATTTCGAAAATTATAGGAACCTGTAATTAAGGGGTGCCCTCTGAGGCCACGTAACCACTAAAATCATAAATGGGAATCTTCGAGACCAAACTAAACTAAACATAAGCCCCAAATATAACAAAGCGAGGGCAAGAACGTGCTTTTGTAACGAAAGTAAGCACAGAATCAGAATAAGGCAGAAAATGATAAGGTATCATTATACGCCCGAAAGATTGCGCCTCTGGTCAATTTTGCAAACCCTAAATCTGTACGGCAAGAAAGTAGGCCAAGGAGGAAGGGCGGGAAGAGCTTTATTTAAGTATGCCAAAGCACGAGACAAGAACGCGCGTCTCGAAAGAAATATAAGCACAGAATACGAACAAGGCACAATTAGTATTAGCGATTTTATTTTCCCTTTATTTCTGTGCTGGTTGCTGGCTTTCCCATTATTTTAGCGATTTTACCTCCCCTTACTTGCTTTTCCTGTTTGTTTTGTTATTTGCTTGGTGTTGTTTTGATCATCACCTTTTTCATCAAGCGTTGTCATGTTCTTAGACTCCATTCTTCTCATTATGGCATTGTGTTAATTTTAAGTGGGCCAAAGGGCCAGAAATTAACATAAAGCCATCATTTGTCTTCCATAATTTGCTTCTCATCGTTTGCATCTTATAGGTTTTCGTCTCCCGTGCTACATATACTAATAATCGTTCCTGTCACGTGGCGTTTTTGGAGCGCGTTCAAGTGGGGCAGTGCAGAAGGCAGGAATGCTAAGCAAGAACGCTGAGCAGGAATACTAAGTAGGAACGCTAGACAAGAACTAATATGTAGCATCTCGCGGAATATGATAGATCTCTAGAATCGATCTCGCACACAACACTAGCGCACGGCATTTCGTTCGATGAGCCTGGAAAGGCGTTCGCCTTAATAAGGCTTCTCTATTTAGCGAGACTGTAGCGCTAAGCAGACAGGACACACGAGAAGAACGAACAACACGAGCGCTAACTTCCAACAATCTTTATTTCAGACATGCAGCACATTTATACGCCAAAGATAGGAAATCACTTGTGCTGACAGTATCACCGCCGGAAAAAAGAGAGTTCTTTATCGCATAAACTAATAGACGGAGTGCTAACACAAGTCTCTCCGCAAGCATTTATCTTCTCAGCTTCAATTATCATTCGCGTGGTCATGTCAAAATTTCTTGCTAGCACAACTGTTTGTTCCAAGTGCGGTTTGCAAGTTTTCGATTCACAAGAAAGAATATGATCAACAAGAGTACTACCCTTCCCATTCTTGACGTTACGTGCGTGTTCCATTATTCGCTGATTTAGGCATCGTCCTGTCTGTCCGATGTAGTGGCCACCGCATGATAAAGGTATCTTGTACACACCTTCAATGCAACTGACGTAAGGCTTCAGACGACGAGTCGTGCAAGCTCGTGCTCCGTTACTGTTTGATTTGCCAAGGGTAGTACTCTTGTTGATCATATTCTTGTGAATCGAAAACTTGCAAACCGTACTTGGAACAAACAGTTGTGCTAGCAAGAAATTTTGACATGACCACGCGAATGATAATTGAAGCTGAGAAGATAAATGCTTGCGGAGAGACGTGTTAGCACTCCGTCTATTAGTTTATGCGATAAAGAACTCTCTTTTCTCCGGCGGTGATACTGTCAGCACAAGTGATTTCCTATATTTGGCGTATAAATGTGCTGCATGTCTGAAATAAAGATTGTTGAAAGTTAGCGCTCGTGTTGTTCGTTCTTCTCGCGTGTCCTGTCTGCCGCAGGTATAAATGCGACAAGCCAAGGCCTCCATTACCAACACTACGGGAGAGGTTTGTACGGCTTGTCCTCTCCCATACCGACCCCCACACAAAGACAGCAAATATGCGGTGAAACTTTTGCACATTAGCGCGCGAGCAGTGCAGAACACTTAGCACATACCCCATCATCAGCACACACCCCTCTACGCATGAATAAGGCTGTATAGAAAAGTGTGAAAGAGTGCTCGATGTCGTTTTTTCCTTTTACGATAACTCCGTCCTGCTCAATTTCAGAAATCATGTTCTTGCTGGCCCATTTGCGTTCCACTGCCAGGGTCCTTTTAGTTGGGGCCTCACCGGTTATCACTTTATCTGCTCTTGCTCGAACAAGCGCCCCGTGATAACGTTCGATATCTATCTGCTCCAGCTTTTGCTTGAGTTCACAGATGTCGGCCTTGAATGTGCCGGGGGCTATATTTTCTTCATTTATTAGCATTTGCAAGGTTTTCCGCAATTCTGCCTCATACTTATTCTTCGTATGCTTTATGGCACTGGCTCGTTCCAATGCCTTCATTTTTGTTATTTGTTTGAATGTTTCCCATTACTCGCTTATCGCTGTGGCTGTGTCGTTCTCAATTTTTTCAATCATAACTGACACCTGTTCTTTGAAAGCATCGTTATCCAAAATTTTTGCGTTCAATTTCCACAGATCCCATGTGAAGATTTCCTTTTTTGCCTTATGTCTAATGTCAACCCTTATCAGGCAATGGTCACTGAATGAAACAGACTTCACGTGGTACTCACGACAAAGCGCAATCAGTTCGGCCGACACGTACACCCTATCTAGTCTGGCATGACTTGCTGCTTGAAAACGCGTGAAGCGAACGCATAGCTCGTTTCCTAGGGATTCCGCCACGTCTTCGAGCCCAAATTCGTCAGTTACTTTGCTCAATACTGCCGTGCTGGCGTCTCTGTGCTGTGTAACACTCGCTTTATCACGCGCCGATAGCACGCAATTAAAGTCGCCCATCAGTACAAGTTTTCGGTCAACACTCATAAAATTTTTGAGACACTCAAAAAACTGTCGTCTTTCCTTAAGCACATTAGGAGCATACAAACATATCACCCGCCACTCTACTGAGCCAAAAGCAAAATCGCATACAACCGTGCGCCCCGACATGTCCGTCCTCACTGCCTGGACATCCAGCCCCAAATGTTGCCGAACAAAGAGCGCACACCCCGCAGATCTCCCGACACCATGACTAACACACGCGTAGTACACTGACGTGAATGGGAGCACCATACTCTCGGTCTCATCGTCGCCTTCGATTTTATTTTCCTGTACAGCAAGGATGTCTATATCTTGTTCCACTGCCAACCTATATAACTGCCGTTGTCTCCTCCTCGCTTTAAGCCCTCGAACATTGATTGTGGCGAGTCGCAAGGACCTATTTGGTAGCGCCATTATAGCATGAAAATAGACCGAGAGTACGGTTCGATGCTTGAAAGCGGTACAAAAGCTCTTCTAGTGAATGCGGTGTTGCCTTAGAAACGTGCCGTAGAACGTTATACTGCGGTGTATATCGGTAATTATGAGCATGTTATTTACAGAAGTCGCAGTTACACGAGTAGCGAAGTACGTTTCCGCTACATTTCTTCTGCGCTCTGCGCACATGCAGAGCTATCTTGCGGCAAACACAGAAGAACCCCTCCTCGCAATATGCGGCGCTGCCCCGACACGTGGTGCGCCACTCGCCCCTGAAGTTTCGCCGTGCACCCTCACGGGTTGTAGAATCAAGCGTCTTTCATTTCTTTAGATCACTATCTTCGCTCACCCGCTTCTCCCCTTCGGGCCGCGCGGGTACCGGTGCGAGGATGCCCCAATACCCTTGCGTTTAATAAGTTTTCTCGCTCTCTCCCCTTCCAACATCCAGCGTGTGTCACTCGAACAGTGGTATTTAGGCGACGCAGCTCCTCTTTCTGCTCACAGCGCGATTGCTAGGTGCAGCGTCTGATGCCGGACGCCTCTGACATGATCGCTGCGCCATAGCGCTTCTACTGGGAAACCGTCCCCTGCGATGTGTGCATGTACGTCTTTGTGTGACTCAAGAGCATACCGAGCGAATGAGTGGGCGGTGCGAACGAGGTGCAATAACGCTATCGCGTTCCACTCTTGAAGGCGAAGCTTAAGCGTCCTCCAAATTTTATCCTCACCTGTGCATGTCACACAGAACAGCGAAGATCTGATTATTACGCCCCTTCTTTCCCTAATGAAACACAGAACATAATCTTTGATCAGCCGCTGTTTGGGCACGTTTCGAGTGGCTAGTGTATGAACGTGCAGCTAATCTAGCACGCAAATTAATTAACTCCATCATCATCATCATCATCATCATCATCATCCGCCTGACTATACCCACTGCAGGGCAAAGGCCTCTCCCATATTTCTCCACATAACCCGTTTCTGTGCTAGCTGCATCCACTTGACCCTTGCGAACTTCTTAATCTCATCCGCCCACCTAACTTTCTCCCGCCCCCTGCTACGCTTTCCTTCCCTTGGAATCCTGTTCGTTAGCCTAAGCGACCATCGATTATCCTCTCTACGCACTACATGTCCTGCCCATGTCCATTTCTTCTTCTTAATTTCCACTAGAATGTCGGTAACTTGAGTTATTTCTCTGACCCACTCTGCACGCTTCCTATCTCTTAATGTTACCCCTACCATTTTTCGTTCCATAGCCCTCTGGGTTGTCCTAAACTTAAGTAGAACTCTCGTGGTTAGCCTCCACGTTTCAGCCCCATAATAGGTGAGTACAGGTAAGATGCAACTGTTGTATACTTTCTTCTTGAGCGATACCGGTAAGCTGCTAGTCATAATCTGCGAGTGCTTGCCAAATGCGCTCCATCCCAATCTTGTTCTTCTTGTTATTTCCTTTTCATGGTTCGGATCTGCGGTTACTACCTGTCCTAAGTAGACATATTCGCCTACTACTTCTAGTACTTGGCTACCTAATGTAAACTGCTGTTCCTTCCCGAGGTTCTTGAATATTACCTTAGTCTTGTGCATATTGATTTTCAAGCCTACCTTTCTACTTTTCCTGTCTAGGTCATCAATCATTATTTGCAGTTCATCCCCCGAGTTGCTTAGGAAGGCAATGACATCAGCAAATCGCAGATTACTCAGGTATTCTCCATCTACCCTTATCCCTAACTGCTCCCATTTCAAATCTCTGAATACTTCCTCTAAGCAAGCTGTGAATAGTACTGGGGAGATTGTGTCTCTTGCCTAACACCTTTCTTTATGGGAATTTTGTTACTTTCTTTATGCAGAACTATGGTTGCTGTATATCTTCCAGCAATTTCACATACGGCTCATCTACTCCCTGATTTCGCAATGGCTGCATCACTGCCGAGGTTTCAACTGAGTCAAATGCTTTTTCGTAATCAATGAATGCTAGGTATAAGGGCTGGTTATATTCCGAGCATTTTTCCACCTGATTGATGGTATGGATATGATCGATAAGAAAGTACCGTTTCCGAAACCCTGCTTGATCCTTTGCTTGATTGCAGTCTAAAGTTCTCCTGATTCTATTAGCGATTACCTTAGTAAATACCTTATACGTAACAGACAGTAAGCTGATTGGTCAATAATTTTTAAGGTCCTTAGAGTACCCTTTCTCATGAAATAGGAGAATGTTTGCATTCTTCCATGGTTCCGGTACCGTCGATGACACCACGCACTGCGTATACAGGGTTTCCAGTTTTTCTAGCACGATATACCCCCGACCTTCAGCAAATCTGTAGTTATCTGATCTTCTCCAGCTGATTTCCCCCTTTTCATAGTTTCTATTGCTTTCTTGACCTCGTCTTTCGTCATTGGTGGAACGTCTGACTGTTTTGTCTACAGCCAGTCTCAATACGGTCCTGACTACTTTGGCTACTGTAGAGATCTGTATAGAACTCCACCGCTACTTTGACTATCTTGTCCATATTAGTGATGACGTTGCCTGCTTTGTCCCTTATCGCATACATCTGGTTTCTGCCTATGCCCAATTTCTTCTTTACCGCATTAAGGCTTTCCCCGTTCTTCACAGCATGCTCAATTTTCTCCATGTTATGCTTCTTTATATCGGCCACCTTGCGCTTATTGATTAGCGGTGATATCTCGGCCAATTCGATCTGGTCTGTTGGATTAGAAGCTTTCACACTTTGGCGTTTCTTAATCAAATCTTTCGTCTCCTTAGACAACTTACCGTTATCCTCTCTATCCTACCACCTACTTCTACAGCGCCCTCAGTATTGATATTTTTGAAATTTCTGTTTATTGCTTCTAGGGTAATGTCGCCATCCTCAGTTAGAGCTGAAAACCTATTCTGTAGCGAGATTCTGAACTCTTCTGCCCTCCCCCTCACCAATAATTCGTTGATGGGTTTCTTTCTTACTAATCTGTTACGTTCCTTTTTCAGATTTAGGCTAATTCGGGACCTCACCATTCTGTGGTCACTGCATCGCACTTTCCCGATTACCTCTACATCTTGCATAATGGAGGGGGTGGAACACATTATGTAGTCGAGTTCATTTTTAGTCTCCCCGTTAGTACTTTTCCATGTCCATTTCCGGTTCTTCCGTTTGCTGAAGAAAGTATTCATGATTCGTAAGTTATTGCGCTCAGCGAACTCAACTAGCAACTCCTCCCTGCTATTCCTAGAACCAATGCCATAGTCACCTACTGCCTTGTCTCCTGCCTGCTTTTTTCCTACCTTGGCACCGAAGTCGCCCATTAGTGCAGTATACTGCGTCCTTACTCTTCGCATTGACAATTCTACATCTTCGTAGAAGCTTTCAGCTGCCTGGTCATCATAACTACATGTAGGTGCATAGGCCTGTACAACCTTCAGTTTATACCGCTTATTAAGCCTAATTACGATGCCTGCCCCCTCTCAATAATACTATAGAATTTATGTATATTACCCGCTATATACTTATTGACAAGGAAACCTACTCCTAGTTGTCGCCCCTCTGGTAAACCTCGATAACACAGTACATGCCCATCCTTCAGTACAGTATATGCCTCATTCGGCCTCCTAACCTCACTAAGCCCTATGACATCCCATTTCATACCCTCTAGTTCCTCTAACAGCACTGCTAAACTAGCTTCACTAGCTAGGGTTTCAGCATTAAACGTTGCCAGGGTCAGTTTCCAATAGCGGCCTGTCCAGCGGAGCCAGGCATTCTTAGCACCCCCTGCTGCGTCACAGGTCTGACCGCCGCCGTGGTCAGTTGCTCCGCAGCCGCTGGTGACTGAGGTCCGAGGTTTTATGGAGCTTATCATAGGAGGTTGCGGTCAATTACTGCACCAGGGTGGCCAACTCCTGTTCTCGTGAGGGAGTGCGTTGCCGGAGGTGTTCACCGGCATCAGGTCGCACCCGAAACCTGTTTATGCGATTTCATCGACACGCGGATTTTTTTTTTTTTAATCCGATGGAGAATTGCGCGGCACCGGGATTTGAGCCCCGGTCCTCTTGCATGCGAGGCGGATGTTCTACCGCTACGCCACCGCTGCAGTCTTAATTAACTTAATGGTAACTAGCTTGACCGGTCATCAGTACTCTGGCACTGATACATACAAATGCAAGTCTTTCCTTGCGCCATTTTTGTTCTGCCATTAAGAACAGGCGACCTGTGAGAAAGTGGAAATTACAGAGATTTGAAAAAGCGCCAATCACTGCTTTAGTAATTCTTCGGAGGCCTGGCCTTATAATAAATTGCTGTCCTCTTAAATGCGGCTACTCTTTTCGTTGGTCTAATCAGTTTTTTTATGTATTATGTGTTTGCATGGAAGATGCTGTGCGCAGTGTTTGCTAGATTTGTCTCCATTTATTTTAGCGTCTTATCACTAAAGCTTGTGTGCCGCTTTCTATAGTGCTCCAACCAATTTTCATCGTTTTCTACCAATATAACGATTCTAAACCTACCAACCTGGTCATGTGCTTGGTATACTAACATTTGCTAGGATGCATAGATGCTACAGAGTGACGTAGTCATATTTGGCTGTGGGTGCGAGAGGGCCACTTATAAACCACGGGCGGAAATGTAAATGCTGTAGAGAGCCTATAAGTAAATTCTATTCATAGTTAACAGATTTTGCTTATGAGTATTCTTCTAACCACGCTTTGTGCAGTTATGGATGTTTCAAAGATGCAGAAAATTCAGGTAGCTACACTACATTTGTTCTAAAATCGTTGTTCGCACTAATATTATTTTAGCATCCTTATTAAACGAAAACATTCATGTACATAGTGTGTTTTCTGCAGGCGCAATTATTTCAAGAAATTGTGTGGATGCGGCGAGAATGCGTGCATGCATGGAGCAACAGCGCGGCATGTTCAACGCACGACACCCGCGGTACGAGGAAATCTTGTGCAGGTAAGTGTCAGAAACAAGGCTCTGTTCCTGATCATTTCCTGTCAGAGTGTCACTGCCTGATTATTTCCTCTCAATATGTCAATGAGACTGCCCTACCATTGCCTATATCCGGCGGAATATGACGATTGGAACTCGCATATAAGCGGCTACCTTCTCAACAGGTTGCTCAGCCAGCACATATTTGTATGCAAACATATTCAACTTGAAGAATCAAAGGGGATGGAGTGCATTCGGCAAGTGCTATCTCATCATAAAAAACAGGTTGTCAATATTCTTCAAGAGGAAAGAATTTAACAGCTGTGTCTTACCTGAACTCACTAATGGGGCAGAAACGTGGAAGTTAGCGAAAAACGTTCACCTTCAGCTGAGGACCACGCGGAGTGGTATGAAACGAAAAATGGCAACATAAGGAGAAATAAAGAGTGACGAGTGTGACAAAAAACAAACGTGAAAATGGCTTTCTTGAAGATGCCAAAACCAATTGTCACTGAGAGGACAAATAACGCGAATGCCGGGTGACATGTGGTCTCCAAGGGAGGTGGGAATGAAATCAAAAGGAAGCCAAGCGCAAGAAGCAGCAGAGACTTCGCCGGGCGATGAGATTAAGTTTGCGGGGTTGAGATGAACGCAGCTTTGGCATACAACCGCATTAATTGGAGGGACATGGGAGAGGGCCATGCCCTGCAGTGGGTGTAGTCAGACTGGGTGAGGGGGGGGGGGGGTCTGATGATGAGATAGCAGCTAATGGAGGCTAGTAGTTCGGTCAAGGATATGTGAGCTATACGATGATCTACAGTAAATGTCGCTGTGAGCAGGAGATTCTCGCAAACAAATTCTCGCTTGTGGATGTTAAAACAGTGCGTGCTAGCCCGTCACAAGGTGCCCCTCGTTATATAAGTGTCTAACTCATCGTAGGTGGAGTCGTAATTTTTGTCGGTAAAATATTTACAACATTTTCACGTAAAACAAACAGGCCGAATTTGCAGACCGATAAAACAGGAAAACGAAATTCAAAGAGCTTAGCTAGAGGTTATCAGTCTGGCTGCCCCAAAGCAAGATAATAGAAAGGAAACGGGAATGCGAAATCAGTCACAAGTATCCGCAGGCCATCACTGTTAGTGTACAATGGACGCTCTCTGAAACTTCACATGATAAAACTACGCATTGAGATATTTAGGCATATCTATAATACTTTCCTCATATTCTGTGAGATGAAGCTTTAGTTCAAGGCACCAAAAGTAAAGGAACGAGAATGCAATCGTCCGAGCGCCACAGTAAAGGTGGGCTACAACTTAAACCTGATTGGTCATGACCCTTTTAGAGCATGAGCGCTATCTATCCTGGTAACACCGCAACTCTCAAGATCATTGATCATTCAGTCGCGCATTTGACCTTAAGCGGCCGGATTGGAGCTGCGGAAAGTTACTTCCCTCCATACTTCCCTCCACTGCGGAGAGGCTCAAGGGTGCGGCACTTCGACGGAGGCTCTCCGCTATGATACCACGTGACTACGGGGTAGGGAGAGGGTGCATTCGACAGATTCGCCTCCGCTCGGCTGCTCAGTCTCGCCTTGGATGAGATTCGTGCCGGCTCAAATAATAACAAAATGCTCCCTTCGCTCTCTCTTCTTACATGTGAGCAGCTGTGTAAACAACTGCTCATTTTCTCATTTCAATTTATTTGTGGGTAACGCAGAGAATTCGCTTTAGATTAAGGCCGGATGTTTCTGGAAAGGAACTTGCTGATAGTTGGTTTAGACAAAGTTGTATAAATTA